>NC_136418.1:141334372-142534372 GCF_052625555.1 Lactuca saligna
GTTGAATGGAGCATATATATTAACCAAATAGCTTTTGACTTCATGATGCCATGTTATTTAACACAAAATAACAACATACTTTCATTTTTAACCCAAAATATCATCCTATTCTTATTTTAAAACCAAAATAACAGCCTACTTTTACTTTTAACACACAATATCATCTTAATTTCATTCCAAAACAACAATGTACACACTTTGTGTTCAAAAAGATAAACTATCTAGATTTTGCATATATTTTTTGTCTCCAAAACAAGAAAAGATAATGCAATTAACAAAAACAAAATGTCAAGAAAAGTCTAGATTTGCCAGTTTGTCAAAGTAACTACATATCTCATCCTTCTTTCTCTTGCATTGATTCATCTTCCTGATACATGAAAAAAATTGTTAATATGATTATCAAACTTGTAAAATCATTAAAAAAAAGTTATTTTCAAACGTACTTTTCTTTTTGAACAACTAGTAGCATAATGACCCAATCTTTGGCAGTAAGAACACGTTCGTTTTTTTGGGGCTTCTAAAGAAGACTTAATTCTACTTGCAACTCTTGGACGCCCTTTCGTGTTAATTGGACCAAGAGGATCCCGGACAGATAATTGATGCACCATATCTACTTGTAAAATTCTCGCACAAGAATCTTGAGATTCATTTGCTATAGGTTTCTTCCGATTTGCTTGATCATCTAAAAGACTTATCAATAAGTTATTGAGTTTTTGTATCTCCAAAGGGGAGTCTCTTGCTTGTTCAATTAGTTTAGCAAAATTTGAACGGACACACCATAATGTGTAGGCACTAACTTCATTTTCATTGTTTATTTCTTCGAGTCCGATTCTACTATTACCCACCGTGTACCTTGCATTAAGTGTCCACCGATGTAAAATATAGTGACTAGGTAGTGTTTCAACATGTCTCTTCTTCATCACATATAGACAATGCTTGCATAAAATCCCACATGTCTCATACTTAGAACACGAACATGTGACACTGACCTCATTAGAAAAACGAAACGTAACAGTTCGCCAATATGTTTTTTCAACTTTTAGTTGCCCTACTCGATATTTGATTTCTTCAGTACCCTTAATTATAGTCTCGTGAGTTAAATTGCTAGTAGCTTCTGTCCATTCTTTTTTGAACATATCAAAAATCTTTCTAGTATAACACTCACCTGCTTTTTCTTCGATTGGATGAAGAGAAGAAAGAATCGGCCTTGAGTTCATAGTCTTGAAGTCTTCATCTTCTTCAGCGGCCCTTCGAGACTCAACTGCTTTGTCATATTGCATTACAAATTCATTCAACATAGTTTTCGAGTTAACAAATCCATCAAAAAATGAATTAATACTCTCACTTCGTCCGCTTGTGGTCATACCTGCCAAGAAAACATCCTTTAAGAAGGCTTTAGCCCAATGTATTCGTTGGTTATACATGTCACTTATCCAACAATTGTTTTGTAATCTATACTTATCACACATAACCTCCCACCTAGTTTCAAATTCTTCAATGGTATCACTATTTACCCATTTTGTATAAGATTCTTTAAAATCACTATAACTTGAAACATACGTTTTAATGTGTTCATTTTCATGCTTCTTAATATGCCATGCACAAAAACGATGTTGAGTGTTTGGAAATACTTTTTTTATTGCATTACCCATAGCTTTGTCTTGATCAGTAATAATAGCCTTCGGATATTTGCCAAACATACATTTGAGGAAATTCTCAAATAACCATTCAAAAGTTTCTTCTTTTTCGTTTTCTAGCAATGCTCCACCAAAAAGTATAGATTGTCCATGATGATTAACACCAACAAAGGGAGCAAAAGGCATCTTGAATTTGTTTGTCATATAAGTGACATCAAACACAACAACATCGCTAAATTTAGTATATGCATCTCTTGATCTTCCATCAGCCCAAAAAATATTTTTAGGACTCCCATCATTACACAAATCCACAGTAAAGTATTGGTCATTATCCACTAAGGCTTTATCTTGGAAATGTTTTATAAGTCCATAGAACTCCTTTCCTTTATATTGTTTTCGTTGCTCAGATAAGACATCAGCACACTGCTTTGAAGTAACATCAGCTACGGTTGACGTTTTCATTGCATTAATAGCCTTTCTAACTTGACAAGGTTTCAATCCTGCTTGACCTAGATCCACCATAAGAGATTTGCATTCCGTTAAACGATGGAACTTTGCATGAGATCTATGCTTCATCACCTTCGTTGGTGTCATGCTTAATTCATGATTGTGTGTGTCATTAAACGAGTCTACAAACCATTTACCATCTTTATTTTTTGAAATTCGAAGTTCTGCTTTACATCCAATTCTAACTTCTCTGCGACGTTTTTTCTCGATTCCACTTGAAGCATTATCGTCTAACCGTTTAAAACCTTCTTTGTCGCATACATATATCTTGCGATAAGGTTCCTTTGTCGTCTTATGTTTAAATGTGGTATCAATACGTATACCAAATCCATGTAAAAATGCATAATCATTATAAAATGTATATGCATCATCAGGTGTATCGAAAACCTTTCCCAATATACTTTCATCCTTACCTTTACCTTCATTACATTTTTCCATTGCATTTGCTTCATTTTCATAAATAACCTGTGTTTCAATAGGTTGATCAACTTCTTCAATGACAGCCATCATGTCCTGAATAATTAAAGTAAATACAAAGGAATTATAAATTTACACCAATTAAGCTTATTGACATACATAAAATTAGTGAACCTATGCATAGAAGTTGATTAATTAACCTGAGCAAAACTGAAATATATGAAATCAGTAAAACTAATACATAAAAGTTGATTAATAGGGAATTGATTAACACAATTAAGCCAGAAAAAATGCATAAAATAGAACCTACAAGCAATAATAAATATTAAAATGCATAAAACAACAACAATGTAGTCGAAAGTCAAGCAGAAAAAAAAAAGCAACAAAAATTGATATCCAATTCTGTGACAAAACTTACAAAAATTGAAACTATCTAGAAAAATAAAGAAACAATTCTTAGTTGTTAAATTCAAAATTAATTAAAGAATTAGTGAACCTATGCATACAAGATGATGTCGTTGATTGTCTCAATTGTTAAATTCAAAATTAATTAAAAAACATAGACTTTGGCACATTACGTAACATAAAAGGATATCAACAAGAGTCATTGATGCAATTAATTGTGCAATAAATGTCGATACCAATTAAAACTATGTCAATTATGTTTTCAATCAAACTTTGTGATGGTCTGATGATCGATTCTCTTTATTATCCTGAAATTCTGATATATAGGAAAAAGTAAAAAGATTACCAGCGATTTATCTCACAGGCTTGTAGAGACTTGGATGCGTCTTGAGGAAGAAGAAGGGATCAGAAACGAGAAACGTGAACTCAAGGCATAAAACAAAAAAGAAAAGGAAACCTGGGTTTTTTTTGGGTTAAAAACGACGTAGTATTAAAATTAGGTATATAAGCTTATATGGGGTTGTTAGGTATATTCACTTTTCCCTATATATATATATATATATATATATATATATATATATATATATATATATATATATATATATATATATATATATATATATAGGAAAAGTGAATATACCCTTAAGGGTATATAAGCTTAGGTACCCAAACTCATTATAATACGTCATTTTGTTTAATATATTCATTATAATGTTTTTAAACTTCAACCCTTAACTTGATTTACTTTCAAAATTTTCGAAATTTCATGTTTATCTTCCTCTTACATCACATCTTTTTGCCGAACACCTACTAGACTATATATATTATAGTTGAAAATGAAAATTATATAAGAGGAATATAAATGTGAAATTGATAAAAATCTTGGAAGTAAATCAAGTTAGAAGTTGAATTATAAGAACATTGGACAATTACAATGTATATATATATGATACAAAACGATGTATTATAGTGAGTTTGAGTACCTAAGCTTATATATCCTTAAGGGTATATTCACTTTTCCCATATATATATATATATATATATATATATATATATATATATATATATATATATATATATATATATATATATATATATATATATATATGGAGTTTAGTATTGGATTTTCTCCATTTTTGAGTACAAATTTTGGACTCTAAATATAATCAAAACGAATAATTGATTATATATTCGTGTTCTTCTCTGTGATATCTTCGTTTTGATATATAACACGTCCAAAATGGATTAAAAATGAATGAAAATTTACTTGTTAAAATAGGACAATTGAAAAAGAAAATAAAAGAGTTAAGTGAGTTTTAAAACTCATCCCACATTGGTGGGAGAATCAAAAGGAAATTGGTTTATAATTACAAAGACTAGTTATCTTTATAAGACTTATTAAAACCAATGTTCTCTCTTGCATGCACACGCAAAGGGTGCAAATGCAAGCCAAATTGGCTTTGGGGACCAATGCACCACCGGTACACCAAAAAAGTTCATGGATCTTTTTTCGTTTTGGTATTTAATTGTGATAGTTATTATTTCGTTTTAATTACATCGGTTATGTTGGGTAGTATATGTGACATCCCCAAAATCACGGCCAGAAAAGACCGATTTTGTTTATGCTTTATGAAAATCAGAGTACTTCAATTTATAAAAAGGTTGCGGAATTTGTTCCCGGAAAAACACGATAAATACGTTATTAAAACATTTTCGAATAAACGTATTTTTCTTTATCTTAAAACGTTTGGGATGTCATCGTTAATACAGAAACATAAGCATAAACAGAACTTACAATTATTTACACTAGTGATCTACATCTCTTTAAATCTCTCAGTGTAATGTCACTTCATATCGCCACTTGTGATGTAAATAAACTGAGTGGGTCAGGTTGGGAAACCTGGTGAGTACATAGGGTTTTCAACCCACAATAATATAATTGTTATGTTCAATCAGCAAACAATTAACCCAATTACCCATCCCCGTTATCTTCTTTACTCCTAAGAGTCATCTATCCTGCATTCGTTTATTCCAGAGTCCCTTACTTCCAGGGTTATAGGACTGGCACTAAATCCATAGCTGCCGATGTTCGTTCATAAAGAACTAATTCCATAGCTGCTATAGTCTATTCATCGGGTACTAAATCCATAGCTACCAGTCTTTATCTAATAGGTACTAAGTCCATAGCTACCAATTCCCAACAGGTACTAAATCCATAGCTACCAACGTCTAACAGGTACTAAGTCCATAGATACCGGTGTTTGTCCCATAGGCACTAAGTCTATAGCTGCCAATGTATACTCACGTCATCTTTTATCTCTCATCATTCATCTACCCATCATCATACCCAACATATTCGTATATATAAAATACGTATACAGTTTAAATCCTTTAAAACATGTATAAAACGTTCATCCAACATAGACAGCAAGTATTCAGATAATACGCACACATAGCACGTAGTTTATATAAAATACTTCATATCTATGTGTAAGATGAAAGGGACTATGCACTCACTTGATAGGTGGTGACTCAACACTCGGACAGCGCTTCGATACTCTCAACACAATTTCCTTCGATAAAACCTAGTATCAATACCACTAGGGTTTAGTCTAACGATAACCGCGACAAACTAATAGTCTGACTATTATTATTATTATATAAGCGTTAAATAACACTGAATATAACTCATAATAATAGCCCAAATACTCATTATAAGTTCCTAATAATGTTACTATATTAAAACATAAGCTATACTAAAGATAGCGTAGGCATAGTTCACTTACAGCGGGTTTTTCTCGAAAAACCGGGCTTCGCTGGAGCAGCGTTTCCGAGCCGAAAGACCTTTTTTCTTGGGACTCCGGGACCCTCGGGGCTTCCTTCGGGTGCTAGGGGTTTACCTAGGCTTTTAGGGGGGTTAGGGGGCTAGAGAGAGAGTATAGAGAGAGAAAGAAGAAGGTTGAAGGTGTGAGAATGAATGGAACCCGACACCTCTATTTATAGGGGTGCTGACTGGCCTACTCGCCGAGTAGGGGGGACCTACTTGCCGAGTTGGTCCATGTGGTGGCCTTCTGGTGGTGCCACGTGTCCAATTCTGGTGGTGCCACGTCACCCCCTATCGCGTATCAGCCTTCAAACTTAGAAAAATCATAACTTTCGCATACGAGCTCCGTTTTCGACGTTCTTTATATCCACGCGTAGGTAAAATCAAGATCTACAACTTTTGTTTAGACTCCGTCAGCTAATTCTCGACTGATCTCAAATTTAACAGTAGGAGGCGTTTAGACTGTTAAATGACCGCGAAGAGTTCATAACTCCTTCATCCGGACTCCGTTTTCGTCTGTATGTTTACCGTTGAGTTCCTATTAATGAGACCTTCAACTCTCATTTAGGTCGCGTAAGCCAAAAACCGCTCGAACTAAAATTCGAGTTTCGGGCCGTGCACTGCTAAGTCGAATCTTAGAAAAATCATAACTTCTTCATACGAAGTCAGATTTGGGCGTTATTTTTATTGATGTTCTTAGTTTAACATATTCTATGACTTTTGTTTAGATTGCTAAGGCTAAAAAGTCTTCTATCGTAAATTCACTATTTACGTCTCCCGGTGCCGTGCCGGTTTTGCCGTAAAACTTCGGCGGGCCATAACTTCTTCGTTATAGCTCGGATTTCGGCGTTCTTTATATGTACGGAAAGCTTGTGTCATATTCTACAACTTGGTTAAGATTATTTATTCTAAATAATCTTTTGTCGAAAAGTCATTTTTGAACCCTATTGCCTCTAAATTGACTAGCTCGGATCTGCGGGCGTTACAATTATCTCTCCCTTAGGATGATTACGTCCCGGAATCATCAATGAAACAGGGTTTGTATAATGACTCTATACGTCATCTCTTCATCCTAGGTAAAAATTATAACTTCTTTATTCCTTCAAGTCTATCTCTTAGACTTATTGACTGTAAGCAGTACTTAATCGTGCACCTGCTCTCTACCCCAGATTAGACTCCAAATTATGATCTATCATCATGTGTCACATTTTTAGACTTAGGTCTCTTAGAGTTAAATTCTAAAACAGACTAGGCCTTCCTTCATGTTCTATTGTGATATAATCACACCTTAACATGTAGCATTTCTAGCCACCAACTTCTTCAACAACGAGCGCAATACTTCTATTGATTGGTCTGATTTTAATCGTTTGGTTTAAGTTGGACGCTATATCAAACTTGGTTCTCTGAACCATGTAACCTACTCATCGTAGTCGGACTCAATGTGATATGACCACTAGGGTCGGGATAACAACAATCTTCTTAGTCATTACCGAAACAATGGTAACGACATACTTGAATAAAACGAAATCAATTACTGGCTTCTTGGTAACCTTGTGACTTTCCCTGATCCAAGTGTGAGTCCTGTGCTTCCGGTAGTATAGGCCTCTACTACCTTTCACACCTACTCATACTCGTCCCAAGTATCGTCTCGCAGTTTCCCAAGTCACCATGCAGCAAATCACACAACAATTTCACACACCAGATATCAAAACGAAGATTTCATTATTTCTAGAAACTATTACATAGGTGTTCAAGTTCACCCTAGACTATGCCTCTACTAGGCTACATCGTACGAAACTATGGCTACTGCATAATCCGATCTTCGGGTAAGAAGTCCTCATTCTTGATTCCTTGCATGGTTCTCTGCCTCGTCAAGGATCATGTGAAATGCCCTCGGCCTTGGTGGCGTTTCTGGTCTTGCTGCTTTATTTTTCCTTGGGCAGTCTCTGGACATGTGCCCCTTGCCTCCACATCCGTAGCATACTTTGTCATTATGCGTGCAGTCTTTGGAATAGTGACCAGTCCTCCCACACTTGTAACAAGTCACTTCTTCGTTGCACTTTCCACCATGCTTCTTCTTGCATCTATCACACCATCTTGCTTCACCTCCATCTGCTCCTCCAAGCTTTGAGAATTTTCTTTCCTTGTTCGTCCTCGAATATCCTTCAAACTTCCGCTTCTCTCCTGCCTTATCTTTTTCTAGACCTTTTTCTCTTATCTGGGCCTCTACGTTCTTAGCTGCCCTAACAGCTGCTTTCAAAGTAGTTGCCATTTTGACCATTGGGCCAAAGTCAGTGGGCAGTCCGTTAGCAAACCTATCAATCTTGGAGAGTTCAGTAGGCACCAAGTAGGGGAATAGCTTCATCCTTTTCGTGAACGCGGTGGCATACTCATCAACACTCATCTTCCCTTTCTTCAGGTTCTGAAACTCTTTGTTTAGGTCTATCAGATCTATCTCCGAGCAGTATTGCATTTTCAACTGTTCCAAAAACTCTTCCCACGACATCCTTAAGGCTTCTCCTCGTGGCATCGTATCTGCCAATAGCTTCCACCAGCTCAAGACTCCAGTTTTAAGCTGTCTTACTGCGAAGACAGTCTTCTGTTTCTCGTTACAGCTGCAGCTCTCAAACACCATCTCCATCTCAGAGATCCAATCCATAATCTCAACCGGCTTCGGGCTTCCTAAGAGGCTAGGTGGTTTCGCACCCAAGAAATTCTTGTACATCCGCCCATCCTTGTTGTTTCTCCCTTCTGGGCCATCGCTTTGCTCACCTTGAGTCCCTACTCGACTCACTTGGCGGTTGTAGTTCCCTTCCTCAGATTGCTCGGGAACTGGCTCCGTCGGTTCAACATGTACGGTAGGTTCGTCCCTATTCAACATTTGTCTCATTTCTTCCCTTTGTTCAGCTAACATAGCCCGAATCATGGCTTGAACTCCAACTATGGTGACTGGCTCAGGCGCAACTCCTTCAACAACAGGTATTTGCTGAACCACTGGGGGTTGGTTCTTGTTCCCATTTGCGTTTACGTTTCCACTACGGGTTCTTGCCATCTTGATCTATACACCGAATAAGGTGAATCTAGATCTTTACTAAGGATTGATGGTTAAATCATCCTTATCACTCCGAAACGTTTATATGCTAGTTCTAATATCGTAGTCGTACGTTTAGAATCCTAAACACATAAGGTTTCCAGATCCGGTCGGCAACAGACCATAGATCCGAACAACTAACACCATATCAGGCACAAGTATTTAGCACATAAAAGCATTTTAGGCACAATTCCTAAAATAATCTAGTGCTCACACCTCACAATCATCGCTTAGCATTCTAAGTTTAAGTCTAGAAATAAATCCATATTCCTAGATCGCTTAAACTAATGCTCTGATACCAACTGTGACATCCCCAAAATCACGGCCAGAAAAGACCGATTTTGTTTATGCTTTATGAAAATCAGAGTACTTCAATTTATAAAAAGGTTGCGGAATTTGTTCCCAGAAAAACACGATAAATACGTTATTAAAACATTTTCGAATAAACGTATTTTTCTTTATCTTAAAACGTTTGGGATGTCATCGTTAATACAGAAACATAAGCATAAACAGAACTTACAATTATTTACACTAGTGATCTACATCTCTTTAAATCTCTCAGTGTAATGTCACTTCATATCGCCACCTGTGATGTAAATAAACTGAGTGGGTCAGGTTGGGAAACCTGGTGAGTACATAGGGTTTTCAACCCACAATAATATAATTGTTATGTTCAATCAGCAAACAATTAACCCAATTACCCATCCCCGTTATCTTCTTTACTCCTAAGAGTCATCTATCCTGCATTCGTTTATTCCAGAGTCCCTTACTTCCAGGGTTATAGGACTGGCACTAAATCCATAGCTGCCGATGTTCGTTCATAAAGCACTAATTCCATAGCTGCTATAGTCTATTCATCGGGTACTAAATCCATAGCTACCAGTCTTTATCTAATAGGTACTAAGTCCATAGCTACCAATTCCCAACAGGTACTAAATCCATAGCTACCAACGTCTAACAGGTACTAAGTCCATAGATACCGGTGTTTGTCCCATAGGCACTAAGTCTATAGCTGCCAATGTATACTCACGTCATCTTTTATCTCTCATCATTCATCTACCCATCATCATACCCAACATATTCGTATATATAAAATACGTATACAGTTTAAATCCTTTAAAACATGTATAAAACGTTCATCCAACATAGACAGCAAGTATTCAGATAATACGCACACATAGCACGTAGTTTATATAAAATACTTCATATCTATGTGTAAGATGAAAGGGACTATGCACTCACTTGATAGGTGGTGACTCAACACTCGGACAGCGCTTCGATACTCTCAACACAATTTCCTTCGATAAAACCTAGTATCAATACCACTAGGGTTTAGTCTAACGATAACCGCGACAAACTAATAGTCTGACTATTATTATTATTATATAAGCGTTAAATAACACTGAATATAACTCATAATAATAGCCCAAATACTCATTATAAGTTCCTAATAATGTTACTATATTAAAACATAAGCTATACTAAAGATAGCGTAGGCATAGTTCACTTACAGCGGGTTTTTCTCGAAAAACCGGGCTTCGCTGGAGCAGCGTTTCCGAGCCGAAAGACCTTTTTTCTTGGGACTCCGGGAGCCTCGGGGCTTCCTTCGGGTGCTAGGGGTTTACCTAGGCTTTTAGGGGGGTTAGGGGGCTAGAGAGAGAGTATAGAGAGAGAAAGAAGAAGGTTGAAGGTGTGAGAATGAATGGAACCCGACACCTCTATTTATAGGGGTGCTGACTGGCCTACTCGCCGAGTAGGGGGGACCTACTTGCCGAGTTGGTCCATGTGGTGGCCTTCTGGTGGTGCCACGTGTCCAATTCTGGTGGTGCCACGTCACCCCCTATCGCGTATCAGCCTTCAAACTTAGAAAAATCATAACTTTCGCATACGAGCTCCGTTTTCGATGTTCTTTATATCCACACGTAGGTAAAATCAAGATCTACAACTTTTGTTTAGACTCCGTCAGCTAATTCTCGACTGATCTCAAATTTAACAGTAGGAGGCGTTTAGACTGTTAAATGACCGCGAAGAGTTCATAACTCCTTCATCCGGACTCCGTTTTCGTCTGTCTGTTTACCGTTGAGTTCCTATTAATGATACCTTCAACTCTCATTTAGGTCGCGTAAGCCAAAAACCGCTCGAACTAAAATTCGAGTTTCGGGCCGTGCACTGCTAAGTCGAATCTTAGAAAAATCATAACTTCTTCATACGAAGTCAGATTTGGGCGTTATTTTTATTGATGTTCTTAGTTTAACATATTCTACGAATTTTGTTTAGATTGCTAAGGCTAAAAAGTCTTCTATCGTAAATTCACTATTTACGTCTCCCGGTGCCGTGCCGGTTTTGCCGTAAAACTTCGGCGGGCCATAACTTCTTCGTTATAGCTCGGATTTCGGCGTTCTTTATATGTACGGAAAGCTTGTGTCATATTCTACAACTTGGTTAAGATTATTTATTCTAAATAATCTTTTGTCGAAAAGTCATTTTTGAACCCTATTGCCTCTAAATTGACTAGCCCGGATCTGCGGGCGTTACAGTATATATACAACGTCTATGTGACTGATTCACCACACCAGATGAAATGAAATCAATCTCTTATGCTTCTGCTTCATCTTTTCTCTCTTGGTGCAACCAAGGTATAATTCAGGCCAAGTGAGGGTTCAGACAATCTAGAAGAATTGTTTTCTACTGTTGTATCCTGGGAAACAAACACTCATACATGGCGAATTTGTTTTAAGGAAACTCTGTTAAACACATGCCTCAGTCAAGAATTCTATGGTTTTGTTCTTTCGTACAATTTTGAGTTATATTTTCCTAATATTCGTAAAACAAATCGTTTGTGCGAAACGAACTTGGAAAAAAAATTGTTTCTGTTTCATCTTACAGTGTTAATAAAAACGTTTTTTTTTCTCCGTCAAACTTGTAGAATCTCTTTTCAGAAATCGTTTTCTAAGACATTTTCTATGTTTTTTTTCCTTCTTTTCTGTTTACATGTATTTAACTGTTTAAGTTTATTGCACCATAATCTGTTATTGTTTTCAGAAACTGTTTTCTAAAACAGTTTTCAGATTCTTTCTTTAGTTTCACAGCTTTTATGAACCTGTTTTCTGGAAATAGAAAATACTTAACAGTTTAGTTGTTAATTAATTTTAATCTTTAATAGTTTTACATTTGCTTCCTTTTGTAGCATGACTACCGGTGAAGGTTCCTAACCACCAAAGCCTAATGGTACTCCTAATGCTCGAGGCGCTCCAATGATGACCATGCCGGTCAATCATGCTGAGAAACCTTAGAAGTTCTCTGGATAGAACTTTAAAAGGTGGCAGCAAAAGATGCTCTTCTATCTTACCACATTGAATCTTGCTAGATTCTTAACTAAAGAGGCTCCTCGAATTCCCGAAGGAGAAGGAGATTTGCAAGCTTTAACCGTTATGATGCTTGGAAACATTCTGATTTCTTGTGTAAGAATTATGTTCTTAATGGCCTGGTTGATTCACTTTATAATGTGTATTGTGTAACAAAGACAACCAAAGACAAAAAGTATAAAACTGAAGATGACGGGACAGAAATTTGTGGTTGCTCGATTTCTTGACTATAAAATGGTGGATGACAAAACTATTATGTCCCAAGTCCAAGAACTAAAAGTCCTCCTACATGACATGCATTATGAGGGTATGGGGTTTAATGAGCCTTTTTCTGTTGCTTCCATGATTGAGAAGCTACCCCTTAGTTAGGTTGATTTCAAGAATTACTTGAAACATAAGAGAAAGGAGATGTCCATTGAGGACCTTATTGTTCGCCTTTGAATTGAAGAGGATAATAAGATAGCTCAAAAGAGTAGTTATACCCCTACTTCTAAGAAAGATAATGTGGTGGAGCATGGTCAAACTTCTGGGAAGAACAAATCTAGAAAGGGAAAATTCCAAAAGAAAGGCAAGGGTTCAAACTTAGGAGCCAAAGGTGGAACTTTTAAGAAAAAGTTTCAATTAAATTGCCATAACTGTGACCAATGGGTTCATCGGGATGCAAATTGCAAGCTTCTAAAGAAGGCTAAGGAGGAAAATGTTGTGGAGAAGATAACCAAAGATTTGTTTGACATCGATCTTGCATCAATTATTTCTGAAGTTAATCTTATGTAGTCCAATCCAAAGGAGTGGTGGACTGATATGGGAGCTACCCTTCATATTTGCTCAAATAGAGAATAGTTTAGAAGTTTCAGAGTTAATTGAGCACAATGAATCCTCTTATGAAGAAGAAATAGAGGAAGAAGCAGAGCTCCATAGAAGTAAAAGGGCACGAGTAGAGAAGTCATTTAAAGATGATTTCTACACTTACATGGTTGAAAGAGAGCCTCAAACTTTCAAAGCCAGTCACCTCCTCAGAAGGATCTCAATGGAAAGAGTCAATTAGAGGCAAAATGGATTCCATATTGCAAAACTATACATGGGAGCTAGTGGATTTACCTCAAGGTTGCAAACCACTAGGCTATAAATAGATTTTCAAGAAGAAAATGAAAGCGGATGGAACCATTGACAAGTACAAAGCAAGACTAGTAATTAAAGGCTATAGACAGAAAAGTGGCCTTGATTACTTTGATACGTACTCTCCTGTCACATATATTACATCCATTAGATTGGTAGTTGCAATCGCTTCTATAAGAAATCTTGAAGTACATCAAATGGATGTTAAAATAGCTTTTCTAAACAAGGATTTACAAGAAGAAATCTATATGGAACAATGAGAAGGGTATGTTGCCCCAGGAAAAGAATCAAAGGTTTGCAAACTAGTGAAGTCATAATATGGGTTGAAACAAGCCCCAAAATAATGGCATCAAAAGTTTGACCATGTGATGTTGGAAAATGGATACAAGATTAATAAATTTGACAAGTGTGTTTATGTTAAAAACACTAGGGTTATGTTATATTGTGCCTTTATGTTGATGATATGCTTATTGTTGGTAGCAACGATAAAATGGTTCAATCAACAAAGGACATGATAAAGGCAAGATTTGCGATTCGACATGAAATATATGGGTTTGGCAAACGTCATCCTTGGTGTGAAGATTACAAGGACTGCAAATGGATTTACTTTAAATCAAACCCATTATGTGGATAAAATTCTTGACAAGTTTAACTCTGGTGATACTACTGTAGCTAGGACACCAATTGATACAAGTCATCATCTAAGTAAAAATAGAGGTGAAGGAGTTGCAAAAGTCGAATATGCAATAATTATTGGTAGTTTAATGTACCTTATGAGTTGTACCATACATGACTTAGCTTTTGCAATAAGCAAACTAAGTAGATATACCAGTAATTCGAGTGATGAACATTGGAAGAGTATTAAAAGATTATTACAATACTTAAGGTACACTCACAATTATGGGTTGCACTATATAAGATATCACGAGGTGATAGAAGGGTATAGTGATGCAAATTGGATATCTGATATTAAAGACTCCAAGTCAACCAGCGGGTTTTTGTTCACACTTGGAGGTGGAGCTATATCATGGAAATATTCAAAACAAATAGTTATAGCTAGATCCACCAATGAATCTGAATTTATAGCACTTGATATAAGTGGAGAAGAAGTTGAATGGCTATGACAAATTTTGGAAGATATACCAGCTAGGATGGCCTATACCAGTTTCAGCAATCTCAATCCATTGTGATAATCAATCGGAAATTAGACGGGCGCAAAGTGTTATGTATAATGGTAAGTCTCGACACATCCGTCAAAGACACAACACCATTCGACAACTACTCTCAACTGGAGTTATCTCAATTGATTGCATAAGGTCCCAGGATAACATTGCGGATCCACTAACCAAAGGATTAAAGAGGGAGTTAGTTGCAAAATCATCAAAAAATAATAGGATTTAAACACATGAACGAATAAGTTATTGCAAAGGAAAACCCAACCTAGTTGACTAGAGATCCCAAGATCTAGGTTCAATGGGACAACCTACTTGCATATAACATATATGGATCACTGTGGCGGTCAACCCCAAACCATTCCTATAAATAACAATGATGCTGGTTAAGCTTATAGTAGTTGGTGATAAGTTGGAAATCATCAAGCTTTAGCTTTTAATGATTATGATACAATCATCTATATGAGAGAGAAGTAGGTCGCTTCAAATGGAATTGAATGGGCAAGTTCCTAAGAGCTCTTACAGAACCAGGAAAGTGTCCACGACCAAAAACGAACACATCAATAGGAACCTAACTAGGCCGGGGAGAATCATGTGAGACATGTATTTATTATTTACACAATTGGCAGAACAGTTCAAGGACATCGAGTCTACTGGTCCTTTAGTAAAATAAATATGTATCTTAAAGGAAGGTTCAAATGGTCAAACCTACCTATCTTGTGCATGATTCAACTGCTGTATTTTATCTAAAGCAGCTTGGAATTAAAGAAGCATAATCAATTTTCATTAATGTGGGGAATTGGTGGTAAAATAATTTTGTTAATTTCCAAAAATAGTTTTTCTCCATTTTTGAACACAAATTTTGGACTTTAAATATAATCAAAACGAGTTATTGATTATATACTCGTGCTCTCCTCCGTGATATCTTCATTTTGATATATATCACATGTCCAAAACAGATTAAAAATGAATGAGGAATTACTTGTCAAAGTAGGGCAATTGGAAGAGAAAATAAAGGAGTTAAATGAGTTTTAAAACTCATCCCACATTGATGGGAGAATGAAAAGGAAATTGGTTTATAACTATAAGGACTAGCTACCTTTGTAAGACTTATTAGAAATAGTGAACTCTCTTGCGCGCGCACACGTAGGGGGGTGATGTGAGCCAAATTGGCTTCGTTCCACTGAACTTGTGTGCGAGCACGCGTCCTGCGGACACGAATGCACCACCGGTCGACCAGAAAAGTTCCAAAGACCATTTTTGCATTTTTTTCCCTTTTGGTTAACAGTTACAAAAAACGAATTAAGAGTAATTAATCATAGATTTCGGTTTTGATTTCTTGATTAATTTTCTTATTTAATTGTGATAGCTACGATTTCGTTTCAACTATATCGATTACATTGGGTAGTATATATACAACGCCTATGTGACTGATTGAACACATCGAATGAAACGAAATCACTCTCTTCCTCTCTTACGCTTCTGCTTCATTTTTCTCTCTTGCTACTGATGGGTTTTGGTCATAAGACATCCTATGTGCTTATACAAACCCTAATGCTTGGATCTAGGTTTCTCTATTATACATGCTTTGAATCCAAGACTATAAACCCTAATTCTAGCATTCAAGTAATCATATTAATATGTAATTAGGTTTAAGATCATACCTTGATTGTTATGTAGCAATAACAATCCCAAATCTCCTTGTAATGACTTTGGAATGCTTAGAGTCACAAGTGTCACTCCTCTAATGGCTTACAAACACCAAGAGCAAATGGAGAAGGTATAAAGATAGAGGAGAGAGGTTAGAATTCATCCTTAGGACTCCTTTGGAACAAGTACACGAATTCTAAGGCCTTAGGGTCTTTATATAGGTGTAGAGATAGGGTTTTAGTCATTATCCTTATCTAGTTGCTTATCCACAAAGCAACCATAAGATAAGCCTTGAAAACCCTTATCCTTTATCCTTTGGACGATTTCAAGGATCCTTATCTCCTTGAATTCGTTCAACCCATATTTAGGATAACCATTACCATATTTTGTAACTATCACATAATTACAATTCAGCCCCTCTAGTTTAATTAATTACACTTGATCACAAAATTAATTTCTAATTAATTATTGACCAATATTAATTAAGCAAATGTGATTTCTCCTTTAATATATTATTCTTATAACATATTAATAAATCATAATAACCTCTCTCTCTTTATTTATTTCTCCAATCAAGTTGCTTTGGTGAAGGCAACCCAAAAGGACCATGCACCATCGGGTCAAGTACATACCAAAATAGTTATGGACTTAGACACTAATCCAACAGTCTCCCACTTGGATAAGTCTAATAACTATTCTGCGTATGACTTCAGATCCTGATCTACAATCGTAGCTTTCCAAAGCCGCTGTCAACTCTGATCCTATCAGATACGCGTGTCCTTAGATAATGGATCATATATTCCTCCATTCTAGATATCGTATGAGATATGATTTCAAATCATTCTCTTTGTACTATATCTCGATTTCCGATTTATGACGACAGACTAATTGAACAAATCAAATTAGCCCTAGCCCGGCCGAGCATTTACGTTTGTCATCACTAAACCATCGAGGGGCCCAAAAGATATCGCTTTTATCCTTCTTTGGATAAAAGGAACGGATAAACTTTGATACAATGCTTGCCTGCACTCACTAACCAAATCACACACAACAATATGTTTTATAACACCAACTTACTAGTGCGTTTTCATATTATCAATGTGCAACCGATTAGCAAGATCCAACTCACACATCTCGGTTTCAAGAATATAAGATGTTATCGTCTCATCAATCACTCGTGATACAATTCATGGAGTGATCCAAGTGAGCGTGGGTTTAATCCAATGCTCAAATTCATATTCATAAGCACTCATGAATGTTGAAGCAAACATTTGCTTATGTCTAATACTCTTTTAGACAATCCACACACCAATTCACGACAGTCTTCATTCATATCTACTTCCAACATATGAACGACTGTGGCCCGTTTGAATAATTCGATTATTCTGAATAAACTCAATTATTCTGGAAGTCAAAACATGCAAAGTGAAACACAAGAATAATACTAATCCCATATGGCCTCAACCCTTTGAGCATAAATAAAACACATTTTATTTATCACCATATCGATTACTCATTATTTGTCGTTTCGGGTAATCAACTTCTTACTTGAATTATTACACTTGTCCCATGCTCCTAGCATGCACACAATGTTTACCTATGGTTCTTACTATGTGAAATAGATCACATTGGACACATTTCCAATCATTCTCATTTCACAACTCCAAATCCGTTTATCATAAGTTTAAGAATATCAAATTCTTGCCACTTATAGAATATGCTAGATTCTAACATTTTATGCAGTGATTCTTTCGTAATGTCACTGCACCAAAGTCACAAGGACTATTGCCAATGATATTACAAAGTCCTCTAACGGAAATTGTTACAAGAAAATTCCTTAGATATGATGTCTCTCACTCAAAGTACATTCCTTTGAACATCCTTTTGCATAAAAGTTTCTAATCTAGTCATAATTTTTCAATATTTACTTCCCAGTTTTGAACATGCTTCCATATGTTCCATATGACAACTCATTTCTTAATAGAATCTTTTCTATTCATCATAATGTCAATATGGTCCATTAATACCATGCTTCTAACTACTCACAAGCAACCAATGCTCGTCGAACTTTGGATTGTCCTTTGATAGTTGTTTAATTATTTTAGTCAAAACCAATTCTAGTCCCTTTTCCCTCTGAATGCGCTAGACATTTGGAAAATTTTAGATTGGTCAAACATTAAGGCATTTGCAATTGATCCTATACCCGAAGCGTATGGGACACGACGCATAATGTTTTATTTGCTATGTTCTCAAAATTCGAATTGTGAAAAGGAATTCCGTAATCAGAATCGAAATTTTAAGAACACACTATGTACCTTCGACTAAATTTATTAACATTTCTCAACCTAAGCCTTTATATTTGAAATGAAGCATAATATTCTCTCCCTTAATTATAGCAAAACAACTTTACAACCCTTACGACTTTGCAAGGTATAACTCTTGTTTTCTATAATTAATATTGCCAACTTGCAATACGTGCCTTAATAATCATACAATCATAACATTTATGCTCCCACTATCATGATGATTATTATAAAACATAACACTTATGCTCCCTCTAGCTTTGACATGTATTCATAAACATCTTAACTTTCAGAAAGACAATACCTATTGAATTTCTTAAGTCCATGTTTCTAATACTTAGTGCTTTGATAATCTTTTATCAAGGCTTCTTGAACTTATACACTTTTGCCTTTAGATAGTTCATATGTGTGTCTCAACAATTAAGACTAATTCCAAACCTCACAATTCAAATTATGGAAAGGGATACCGTAACCATGATCGAATTCGAGAATGCAATTTTACAATCACTATTTTCTTAAAATCTTTCTTAGTGAAAACATTTCCTCACAATCATTTTCATGAAGGAGGAAATCTTATGACACTTAGATTTAAATGGTGTATTTGTTCCTATCCATGTGAATTTGTTAAAACCAAAGTTTACGACAAATTCAAACTCATATGGACCGAGCCTTTTTTTTTTAATCTTGATTTCTTGCCTTATGGTAGCACAGCTGCCCACCACGTCTTCCAAGTAGTTAAGCATCTCACCCTTTTCCTATCAATGTACCTTTCATTGATCAAGGTGCTTTGCCTTTTATGCGTTCAAAATGAGTACTCATAGGACTCACATGCATAATTAACTCAATTGGAACAGCACAGAATCAAAATATTGTCAACACGATAGGTTGTAAAACTCAACTCGTGTGCTAGTGATGATCGATAAGGTTTATTTGATTTGTTCTTGAAACTTTTCAAGACCATTAAGACTCCCACTGACTCCTTGACATATAAGATTCTCTTGTCAATAAACATTTGTTGACAACCAAATATTCAAGAGTTAGTGTAGCTTTTATCAAAACACTTCATAAATTGGTCCAAGTTAGTCTTTGTCTTATTCAAGACATCACAACTTTCCACATTTTATGAATGTTATAAGCCTTTAATACTTTTCACTCATTGCCACAATCTTAACTTTAAGACTTGTTATTGGAACGAAGTATGATAGACTTCTTGATTTAACCATTTCTCCAATCCTTGATTCCTCTTCTTAAACATACAATTATACTAAGACTTACTTAGAGGATCAATTGAGACATGGTTCTTAATCATTAAGACCCATTATAAAGCATAAAAGCTACTCACCCTTCTTCTTAGAATGGAGAAACTTTTATCTTTCTGCCTACTTGATTCTTCTTGTTCGTTCTACTATTGATCTAAACCCTTTAATCAATTCAGAATTACACTTAATCTTGTAAGTGTAATCATATTTACTAAGCCATTAGTAAATCATGACAAATATCTTTGTTACTCTTATGGTGAATTTGATCAACACAACTTTGTGTACTCGGTCTCCTAATCCTTCACTTGACACTTTGTCAACGAATTTATCTAATTTCCAAATATGAAATTTCTCATTCACAATGCAACCAAGTTGCGTGATTCCAAATTTCAGTCCAATTGAAACTTTGGGCGATGAGAAACTCTCCCTATTTGGTAAATTCTCGACATTTCCATAAATAACATAACTAAGAATCATATCCATTCGTTGTAGAAATATGCAAACATCAATTTTCATAACGATTTCATTGCAAGGAAGTAAACAAATAAATAAATAAGTCAAACAAAATTTATCTTATTTATAAATGCAGCGGAAAAATATTTGTCCTTACAATGCAAAATCTATTGAAAACTACGTAAAAGGAAAATTTCTAACAACTCTATCATAACTATCTAAGCTCAAAATCCAATCTTCAAGTCCATGCGATCGAGATCCATCTCTTGTGATTAGATTCATCTTGCTCTCTTATCAAGCTTTCTTTCTTTTCACCGATCCTGCAAAACATTCAAATGTAATCTTATCACATCATGTATTTGAATCAATGAATAGGAACTTAACAAAGTTAGATAGTGGATTTTACCTGAAGCGCAGTCATACTCTTTGACTCTCCCATCTTTGGAATATTCAGGCTCTTGGGGCAGACTTCTATCCAACGCCCTTTCTCTTGGCAGCAAACGCAGGCCGGTTCTCCTAGAACGTCCTCGGAAGCATGGTCGGTTGACTCTCCCAACAAATACGCTCCATTGCTTTGCCAAATCATTTCTGATTCAGCAACAATGAGCATGTATGTTAGGTCAATGAGGTTGTCGTCTTGATCCATCATATAATACTTTCTTTTGAACTCATTATATGATTCAGGAAGTGACTGCAAAACCCAATTTACAGCCAACTCATTCGGGAATGACACACCCAACATAATCAACCTATCGATGTGTGATTTCATTCCTAGAATGTGGGCACACACGGATTTACCATCTTCATGTTTCATTTCCAATAGGGCCTTAGTGATATTGAACCTTTCAATTCTTTGATCTTGTGGGTTAGGGAGAACAATTGGAGGAGGAGGAGGAAGTGAAGCATGATTTCTTGTTCCTCGATCGAATCGTGGAATATCATCTTCATGTGGAATGCTTGTTCCACAGGATTTGGGAAGACCATGATTGTCGAACTTTGACATCTACAAAACGGGAGAAAACAAATTCAAGTTAGTTGATCGATTGAGTCCTTAGTAAATCACCCAAATGAGATACTAAGGCTAGGACCCAACACAATACGCTACAACCTAGAAAAGGGATGCCGTAATCTAGTTGCATAATATTTGAAGGTAAGTGAATGACGATTCACTAATTTCCACCATGAAAAACGAAAAAGAAATTTAAGTTTTAAATCTATGAAAACTCCTAGATCCTTTGAGATTCATTGAACTTTCAATGGCATGTTTAAATCTCGATATGCCCCTCTTGTTTGTGACTGGGATGCCGAGGATCACAAAGCGGGTGAGAATAACCATGCAAACTTACATGGTGCCCTCACATGTTACAATCACCCATTCGATGTGCCGGTAAACCACACACGCTCCACCGAACTATGACAAACATTGAGTCACCCTTTGCAACCTTTGCCTAGAACCATTTAGTGTGCCGGTAAACCACACACGCTCCACTAACGTCTTTGCAAGGGCACAAAGTGTAATTTCATGGAATTGCATCAATTCACTTTTGCCTAAGTAATTAAGATTGGGAATTAGAAAAACATTTAGTTACTTTGTATTTCATTATACTTATAATGGAAGGTTTCGTCCTATCCTACCCGTTCGGCTAACGACCCTCCACTAGTCAAGAGTGCGGTGGGTAAGAGTGGATACCCATTTAATCGCCATTTTATAAGCAATTTCCTTAAACACCCCTTATAGACCAGCTTCGTGAATGAGGCCTACTAATGGTAAGACTGACTTTTACTCATACATATATATAATGTTAGACTTTTAATGTTATATATATAATATAGGGTGCATTTCATACTTTTAAAATACTATGTGGTCAAATTTAATAATTATACCTTTAATTCAATTAAATTGCAAACCAAAACTTTTATGGATTTATTAAATCTCTTTTAATTATACACCTTAATTAATTAACAAAAGCATAAGGGTGTGATTTGAACTTTTCAAAACAATACTAGGGTTTTAGAATTTAACACTCCTAATTAAACCTTTTTAATCAACTTTTAAATTCCAAAACTTGAGGGCAAGTTTTGAAACATTTCAAAACAATTTAGTTTTAATCTATCTTAAAATTTCGAATTTATGACATTTAAATTAAAATTTTAAATATTAAAACTCTTGATTTAATAATTATCTTGAATTAGACTATTAATTTAATTATTAAATCATAAAGGATTATCTAAATAATGAGGATAATTACCATTTATACATTTAAGTTATCCTAATCCCTTAAATATCTATATACATTTCGAAAATATGGGTGGATAATGCAAGATCTTGAATTACCATATATAACAATTAAAGGATAATTACAAGATATGGGATAATCCAAATCCCTAAAAATTAGGACCTTATCTTGGGGAGGAGGCAAATTTCGAAAATCAAGGGATTATAACAAACCCTAGATTTTGAAATTTAAGGGTTTAAGGAAAGGATTTGAAGATCTTATTCAAACTCTTGCAAATTAGGGTTTGCAAACCCTAATCTCGAACAACCCTAGCCTCTTAGGGTTTATTGGCAATAAACCCTAATATATCAAGTTCATACAATTGAAACCATACCAATGGCTCTGATACCACTGATGGGTTTTGGTCACAAGACATCCTATGTGCTCATACAAACCCTAATGCTTGGATCTAGGTTTCTCTATTGTACATGCTTTGAATCCAAGACTATAAACCCTAATTCTAGCATTCAAGTAATCATATTAATATGTAATTAGGTTTAAGATCATACCTTGATTGTTATGTAGCAATAACAATCCCAAATCTCCTTGTAATGACTTTGGAATGCTTAGAGTCACAAGTGTCACTCCTCTAATGGCTTACAAACACCAAGAGCAAATGGAGAAGGTATAAAGAGAGAGGAGAAAGGTTAGAATTCGTCCTTAGGACTCCTTGGGAACAAGTACACGAATTCTAAGGCCTTAGGGTCTTTATATAGGTGTAGAGATAGGGTTTTAGTCATTATCCTTATCTAGTTGCTTATCCACAAAGCAACCATAAGATAAGCCTTGAAAACCCTTATCCTTTATCCTTTGGACGATTTCAAGGATCCTTATCTCCTTGAATTCGTTCAACCCATATTTAGGATAACCATTACCATATTTTGTAACTATCACATAATTACAATTCAGCCCCTCTAGTTTAATTAATTACACTTGATCACAAAATTAATTTTTAATTAATTATTGACCAATATTAATTAAGCAAATATGATTTCTCCTTTAATATATTATTCTTATAACATATTAATAAATCATAATAACCTCTCTCTCTTTATTTATTTCTCCAATCAAGTTGCTTTGGTGAAGGCAACCCAAAAGGACCATGCACCATCGGGTCAAGTACATACCAAAATAGTTATGGACTTAGACACTAATCCAACAGCTACAACCAATGTATAATCCGGGCCAAGTGAGGGTTCGGACAATCTAGAAGAATTGCTTTCTATTGTTGTATCTTGGGATGAGTTTTAAAAAATTTAAGAACTCTAAGAACCATATATTTAATTTTTTTCATTAAAAACATGTTGGACAAATCAAAATTAATATTATATTAAGCAAACTTTTATATTCCTTGGTTTACAACTAATTGCCACTTGTTGTTGGACTGTCGTTGGACCGCCATCGGACAATAGTCAGACTGCCACCAGACTAACACCAAATTTAATGACATATTTTGGTAGTTGTATTCACAACTTAACATAACAAACATTGTAATTCTCACTTCTTTGGTAATACTTTTTAACATATAACATTTAATTTGTGCAGTCAAATGTACAAAATTTTAATAAAAAATAAAATTATTCCTTGACAAATTTAATGTTTTTTAAATTATAGATTTCTTTACAAAAAATATTATTGTGTATGAGATTTATTCACAGTTTAATAAACATATTAATTTGTTAATACACAATTTAATATTTTAATGTGTAACTTCATTCATAGTTTAATACAATTTTTTTTTATAAAATATACAATTTAATAAAGTCTATTTTTACTTTAATACATAAAATTCACAACATAACATAATACAATAAATTCTACACCAATTCATATATTTATAGAAGTCAAACTCAAACTCTACTACCACCACCAATCATATGTGTCACAATCGCAATCATCATTCCTTCCATATCAGATATGTATATATAAAATCATTATTAATTGTCAGTGTTTAAGGCTCTCATTCATAATATTCATAACTTAAAAACATACTTATTTGTTGAAGCATTTTCATCAAACACCATGTATGCATCACAAAAATTCACAATTTAATAAAACGTTTCATGATTTTCATTCACAGTTTAATCAAATAGCTTGTATGCTTTAAATAGATATTTAGATCAATTTAAAAAACAACTTAACTTATAAAAAAATCATGTATTCCCAAATTAAAATTAATAAAAAAAAAGTCATGTATTTACAACATAAAACATATATTTTCTTATTAATAATAGTTAAAACTAATATTTACATAACTAAACAATTTATGAAACATTAAAACATCACAATTCACAACTTAAAAAAATAAATTCACATTATTTGAGAAAACATTTACATAATACCATATTCTAAATACAATTCACAACATAACAACCAAAAAACCTAAATTATGAACAACAATTCTATTAATATGTTATAACAAATAAAAAAAGAAACTTGATTCACAACTTAAAAATTATTAAAAAAAATTATGCATTCGCAGCTTAAAAGTTATACTTTCGTATAAATATAGTTAAAACTAATTTTAATAGAAATAAACAATAACCATCAAAAAATTTGACTTGAGTTTTACTGCTTCTCAACTTGAAAATTTAATAAGAAAGTTTGGATTTCAAAAACTTAAAACCATAAATGCAAATAGAAATTTTTAAAACTTGTAACTACAAAGTTTCTGTCGGGCATAAATATGAAAAGAATAATTTTCGAATTTCTAAAATAAGAAGCCTATTCTTTTTCAGGTACAGATATACAATATTTTTAGAGGAGTTTCACTAATTTGAATTTAATTAACTAGTATTCACAAACTACCAAAAAGAAATTATTATACCACATTTAACACATTCTTTTTTTAAGAAATATCATAACCGCACATGCAAAACTCCATTATTGGGGGCATTTGGATACACATTTAAACTGATCATCACAAACTATTATTGGGGGCATTTGGATACACATTTAAACTGATCATCACAAACTAAAATTGCAATAATTGGTTTAGCAAAAAAGGTGATTATGATTATGTTTTTCTGATTATTCCGGGTTATAATTATATTTTAAAAAGTAAGCAAGGAGTTGCTATAAGGAAATATGTTTTATTTGAAAACATAAATTATGGACAACAATTATATTATAATGTTATAACAAATAAGAAAAAAAATAGATTTACAACTTAAAACTTATAAAAAATTATAAATTCACAGCTTAAAAGTTATGTTTACTTATAAATACAGTTAAAACTAACTTTAATAGAAATAAACAATAACTAAAACATTAAAACATCACAATTCATAGTTTAAAAAGACTAAATACACATTATTTGAGAAAACACTAACATAATAACACACTTTCTAAGTTTAATTTACAACATAATAACACTAAAGCATAAATCGTTGATAACAATTTTATGAAAATATTATAACAAATAAAAAGCAAATTTAGATTCACAACTTAATAGCAGTTAAAGCTAATATTAAGACAAGTAAAAAACAAATAAGAGATTAAAACCTTAAATTCACTGCTTAACAAAACTAAAAAATCAATACAAAAGTAGACATACCTGATGCATAGATCTGATGGTGTTTCACTGGAGATCAGAGACAAAGTGATGGAAACGAGTTAGCGATGTTTCACCGGAGTGGCAAGGAAACAATGGTGGTGGAGGTTGACATAAATTTTAGTTCTGGCCACTCATTGTCACTGAAAGGTAATGTTTCGCTAGAGATCTAAATTCAAACACATCATATCTACATTAGATCTAGAAGTTTTTCACCAAAGATCAGAGAGGAAAAGAAAGCTGTGAGAGAAATCAAAGGAGGCGGCATATCAGATGTTGTTTCACCGGAGATCGGAGGATGATGATAGCAACGGTGATAATCGTTGATGATAGTGTTGGATCTTTGTTGCTAGTTGGAGGTTGTAGATCTGGAACATAAAATCAAAGATTTAGTGGCGATGTTTGTAGATCTGAATCTGAAAATGTAGATTTGGAACCGGTCGGTGTATGCGGATCTGAACGAAATAGTTTGTCGGAGGTAGGAGGCGGCAGTGACAGTGTTGCGATGACGACATGTCGACGGTACGTCGGTGGTGCGGTGGTGGTAGCTGGTGAAAGGTTGGTCTGCTCTTCAAGTTTGATGAAAGAGTTTGAAAAAGTTTGATTTTTTGGATGTTTGGTATCCGATACATAAAACTAGTCTTAATAATAAGCTAAAAAAGCGGTTCTTAACTTTTAATGGTTCTCATTTTATATATATATATATATATATATATATATATATATATATATATATATATATATATATAACACTCGGAATCTAAAAGGCAAATTATGGAAAATAAAACCTCATTTTGAAAACTCTACTCGTCGAGTTTAAGGTATAAACTCGACGAGTAGGAATTATGAGTCAGGTTTTGAAGGATGAGCTGGTATGGAAGATAGAAAGCCACGTTTGTACTCGTGACTGTGCACATTTTCGAAGATCAACTCGACGAGTTGGAGGGACCAACTCGACGAGTTGGTCGCTATTTGAGAAACCCTAAAATCGGGGTTTTGCACCCTATTTAAACAAATTAAGCTCTAAGGTTTGGTTTCATTTACAGCCTCTAAGTCCGAAACCCTAGCCACGAAACCCTTATCCACTTATGAGAGTTTTTGAGCCATTTTGTGCATTATTGGTGATTCTTAAAGAAGAAGACACTTGAATAAGGAGCAAGGAAGAGTTGGAGAAGAGTAAATCCATAAGTTCAGCTTCATTTCTGGTTCATTGGAGGTATAAAGCTCATATCTTGTCTATAATATGCTTAGATCTCTTAATCTTCACTTTTTTGGGATTTTTGGTTCAAGAAGCATGACCCTTGGGAATTGGACGTCCCAAGTGAGTATATCATTAGATCTGTAACCATGGAGGGCTTTCATCGCATAAAGGTGCAAACTTTGAGGCCATTGAAGCCCCATGCAAGCTATAGATGTCATTTTGTCCTTTTCAACTCCAAAAGGCCATCCATGGAGTGAAATGTTGAAGCTTTACGTGTTCATGAAGTGAATAGAGTCCAGATCTCAGTTTGTATGGTTTAGATTGGAGTATTGATGGCTTGTGGACCAAGATCTAGGTCCTAAAGAGTTAGGGTTTGAGCTAAACCCATTAATTAAGGGTATTAACAGGTAAAGTTGGAAACTTTACCCTTAAAAGTACATTTTCAAAGTATATGTGTAGTATAAAGCTCAGATCTGAAGAGAAGGAGCTTAATTCATTAAGATGGGCTTAACAGACTGAAGAACTCGGCGAGTTCATGAGAGAACTCGACAAGTTGTTCTTGAAATGTCCCGATTCTAAAAAGGAAAAACTTGACAAGTTGAGGGAGAACTCGACGAGTTGATACTAAAAGTCACGATTTTGAGATTCATGAGAACTCGGCGAGTTGAAGAGCATACTCGACGAGTTAAGTCAACTCGGAGCATTGACTTCGACTTTAACTTGGACCTTTTGGACTAGAAAAGCATTATTGGGCTCTAGGTTGAGGCCCATGCGGAGGAATGGGTCCTAATTGGAAATGGGGCCATACATTGGGCTTTATGGATATTATTGTTTTGGGCTTGGGCCTTAGTTATGGGTCTTGTTGGGCCAAGGGTAAAATGATCATTTTACCCCAAGATTGGATAATGGTTCTTGGTTTAGAACCTAGTTGCTAATTGGACATTGTGTTGGAAATTGTTAGTTTGGGAAGCCGTCAGGGCAGCAGCTAGGGAGTTCGGGCAACAACTTCAGCATTCAAGGTGAGTTAGCTTCCTGTAGGAGTGGGTCGAAGGCACCAATGCCAACCCACTAGTAGTTGTTTATAGTTGATACGATTTGTGATAATTGTCTGGTATGCCACTATCTTCTATGCTTTATGTTCTAGTATGTTATGTTATTATGTGGTAGTGGTAGGAGTAGTAGGTTAGACCCCGTAGCCGGTTGAGATAAACCAGAGGGTAGGTCAGACACCCAGATATGCCTGACAGTATATTATGCTATGTTATTATGTGGTAGAGGTAAGGGTGAAATAGTCCCTGATTACTGGTCGAAAGGGCCGAAGGGATATGCCAACACCCAGATATGCTAGGCAGTATGTGATTTATATGTATATCCTAGGGTATTATGTGGTAGTGGTAGGGGTGAAATAGTCCCCGGTTACCGGTTGAAAGAGACCGAAGGGGTAGGCCAGCACCCATATATGCTAGGCGGTTATCGGTTGAAAGAAACATAAGGGGTAGGTCGGGCACCCAGATATGTCTGACAGTATGCTATTTGTATGGGATGTGGTATGATGGGGGAACTCAGTAAGCTTCGTGGTTACGATTTACAATTTTGGTTTCAGGTATTTCTTTTTCAAAAGGAACGGAGCCGACAGGATCACATCGCATCACACAATGATTTCCGCATTATGAGATATTTGGGAGTTGTACTATGATAATACTTTTCTATGACATGTTTAGTTATTTGAAATACTGGTTTTTGATTATGAAACGAGTTAACATTATGAATATTTCAGACTACTGGTTTTATACTTACTTAAATAAAAATGAAATTTTTACCTATGAATTTTGGGATGTTACAATATATATATATATATATATATATATATATATATATATATATATATATATATATATATATATATATGACAAAACTGCAAGATTAGTCCCTGTGGTATTAAAAAAAACTTTGGATGAAGTTTAAAAACTTTCCCACTTGCATAGAATGTCCAAATCAAGGATTTTCTGTGTTTTTGGTCCCTGAACAACTTGAAAAGACTATTTTACCATTTTCATTTCTTTTTTTTTTTTCATTTTTTAAATCTATATTAATACCTTTTCTATTTAAAAATAATAAAAAAAGGAATTAATCTACCCACCAATCCCCTTCCCGTAACCGTAAATTTCTCTCTCTCTCTCACACACACACACACACTCCTTCATCAAAAATATGTCGACTTCATCGCCTCCATTCCCATCAAGAGGCCCTAATGGCTTTAACGACTTCATCCGAGCAAATCTCATGTCCAACAAATTCTCAGTCAAATGATTCCACCACATTGAGTTATGGTGCTCCGAAGCCACCAACAACCCCCAATGTTTCTTATGGTGCCTTGGCATGCCTATCGTTAAGAACTTCGATCTACCTAGCTCTTCCTCTCTAAACAACTCAACTTCTTCTTCATTGCTCCTTATTCCCCTTCCATTTCCTCCATCACCACCGCTTCTATCCTGCCATTTTCCCATACTGACTGCTGCAACTTCACTGCCTCCTATAGACTCACATTTTTCTTAGTTGCCATTACATTCAAAGATGCCAAAATTGTTTTCTTCGTCAGCGCCTCTCACCCCACTTTTCCCTCTTCTGCCTTAATCACCCTTAGAAATAACGACATCGTACTTACTGAATTTAAAGAATGGAATCGAAGATGTATTGACATATGAACAAATTAAGGAGTATGAGGAGTTGATAATATTAGTCGATAGAGATGATCAATGCACTCTACTTCAGATCTCCACGAAGCCTGTGGGTGACATGTATGCCCTTCTTCATCAATTCTCTTGAACTCGTCAACTTTCTTGAATTCATTATCGGTGGATCCAATAATACAGAACGCTAACTTTCATATTGATTAATTCCCAAAATTTGTGATTTTTGTTTGTAAATATATGAGTAGGCCAACCATATTCATCAATATAATTCTGAGAATTGGGTGAATGTTGAAAGATGATGAAGGCAAGATGCAACAGAAGGCAGGGTGTGAATTATTTAGCAAGGGAAAATTCTAATTGCAACTACTTTACAATGTATGATATTGAAGAGGAGAACTTAGGTACTGTATTGACTTGACAATGTATTTGATGAAGCTGATGGCGGAGGAGGCGTCGCCGTCGTCTTCAGAGTCACATGAGGTCGATGGTGGGGGTAGGATGCCAATGTGTGTTCAAAAATGGGTGTGTATGTTTGTGTGTGTTTTAAGTTTGTGGTATACACTCTTGGGTATGCGTGTGATCGAGTTAAAAGTGTGTGTATATGTGTGTGTTTTTTATTTGTAGTTGTGTGTGTATTTTTTTGAGTTGCAGGTGTGTGTTTTTCATGAGTTGAGGTATATGTATGTATCTGTGCAGTGTTTGTTTAAGCTTCAATGTGTTTCAACAAGATAGAACATGAAGTGTGTGTATGTGTGAGTGTGTGTGTGTGAGAGAGAGAGAGAATAAGAGATAGTACGGTGGGGGTGGGTGGTGGCTCCTATTCTTTTTCTTTTCTCCTTTTTTTTTTCTTAAATCAAAGTAACATTAAAATATTTATAGAAAAAGTAAAAAAGAAATTTAAAGGTCATAATTATCTTTTCAAGCTTTTTTGGACCAAAAACACGAAAAACCTTTAATTTTGGACTTTCTATGCAAGTGAGAAAGTTTTTGGACCCCACCCAAATTTTTTTGAATACCATATGGACCAATCTTGCAGTTTTGTATATATATATATATATATATATATATATATATATATATATATATATATATATATATATATATATATATATATATATAGGGCTAGGTTATAATGTGGATGTACAACTATTGTACTGAAGTGTGGATAATGTTATTCTTTGGGAATTACTAAAAGAATAAGTTATTTAGTAATGTGAATACGTTTAATCTCACATAATTATTGTCATTTTCATGCATTCTCACTAATTCTTATTCAATTTTTGTTATCATGCATTGTTTTTCATTCATTTTTATTCTTATAGAATACGACTCAATAAACATTCTGATAAAATAAGAATAATAATAAAAAGTCTATAATAACATTATAGACGATTTAATTTGTGAGAGTGTGTGATAATTACAATAGTTATGTAACATTGAACATCTTAAAATTATCAAACAACATATTTTCTTTGTCATTATCACAGAATAACATTATCCACAAGTCCGCACAATAGAAGCTAATCCACATTTGAACCTAGCTCTCTCTCTCTCTCTCTCTATATATATATATATATATATATATATATATATATATATATATATATATATATATATATATATATATATATAGAGAGAGAGAGAGAGAGAGAGAGAGAAAAGTTCAATATAGAACAATTATTAGTCAAGAAACTAAAAAACCAACCTAAAGCGTCGGAATTTAAAGCGATCAACGATAAAAGAAAGGTTGTAGACTTTTAAAATGGACACACATGCATCAGATTACAAAAAACTCATTTCTTTTTATTCGTTTATTTTTTTTAGGCCATGTTTTTTTTTTCAAAAAAAAAAAAACCGAATATACCATTATTTGTGATTTTCTGTCATCTTTCCATAGAGATTCATACTAATATAAAAAAATGGTTTTTTTTCAAAAAGAATCCACTTCATTTTTTTCCACACACACACACACACAGATATATACATATATATATATATATATATATATATATATATATATATATATATATATAAAGTTCAATAGAGAACTATTATTAATTAAGATACCAAGGAACCAATCTAAAATGTCGGAATTTAAAAGATCAACGGTAAAATGATGGGTTGTAGACTATGTAGATTATATGTTATATGTCAGTAAGACTAAGATAGACCTCTTGGAGTGAATCTAATGGAATGAGGACCATGACATGCCTCTTTGAGGGAAGTGGTCAAGACTATGATACACCGATCAGATGGAAGTGGCCAATACCAGGTCACTAGATGTAGACCGCTTAAAGGGAATCTACTGATTGTGCTAAGTTATGTTAGTTTTCTAATAGGTTTACATGTCAGTTATATGACTATATGTTTCAATTATGTGTTTATGTGTTCATTTATATGTTTATATGCAAGTTCCAGAATACATATTATTTATATAGTAATAGTAATTAAGTGTCGTGATTACTTGATTAGCCTTAGGCTTAAAGTTACTACTCCATGTTTTTATTTGTAGGTCTTTCAGCTCGAAGAGTAAGAAGCTGAAATGATTGTGATATCTGGACATTCTCGAATGGGGAATGACGTCTAGTTTAACCATTCTATGTTATGTTATGGTTCAAAACAAACTTGGCTTCTACATTTTTACTATGATACGTTGTTGTGACATGAAAGATGATTTCATATGAATATGAATGAAACCTTTTGGTGAAAACCTATACTCTGATTTTCAAAATTTTATGGTTGAATTTTTGGAATGTTACACCTTCTCTCTCATCTTCTTTAGCCTACCCCTTAAGAACAAGCTCGGTAGAAAAACTCTAGTCCACCACTTATCACTGGTCGTTTTTTAACGCCACTACCATCGTTCCTCCTCCTTTGAAGTCCAAATAAAACCCTTGGAAAAAACATCAAGAGATGGGTGCACCGACCACCACTAGTGCCACCTTTCGCCTACAATTTCCACCACCATAACCTTCAACAAGAAGATCTGGCTAAGAATGGAGGAAGACGGAGTTGAGAAAAAAATAGATAGAGAGAAATTTCATTGCTCTAACACTTTACAAAATCGAAGATGGTGGTTTGATGATGATGAACTGATTTTAGTTTTGAGAGATAAAGAGAGATAAACAGGTTGGTTGTGGGCCCCATATTTATATTTATCTATTTAATAGAACTTTAAATTAAACAGAGAAAGACATAAAATAGTATTACGTGGACAATTTTATTATTTCAGATTTGAAAAAGACAAAATCCAGAATGGTAGATGCTCAAAATGACAATTTATCTAAAATTTTCAAGATTTGGACCAAATCTCAGAAAATGCAAACCACATACATCATTTTTTTAGGTTTTGTCTAACTTTTAATAAAAACAATTGTTACCTTATGTTGTAGCAAAATCCAATTTGTTCATCGACCATAGCAAGTTTTATTAATTTCAAAGTTACAGGGAGAAGGTAGCCTTTAGGGATGATATTTGAATTAATACCTTTTAACCGTATTTGTTAAAGGGTTAAAGTTGAGTGTGTAGGACATTATTTCAAAAAAATAATTTTTCGTTAAAATATTTTATTAACTTAGGGGGAGTTTGACTTATCTTTTGAAAGACAAAAAGAACTTTTAGAAAACGATAAAAGGGAAAAGATGTTTGGTAAAAGTATTTTAAAAGCTACTTTTTGGATTTTGATATAAGGAAAACTGACTTTTTGGAAAAGTCAGGCAATCGTGTCTTTGTAACTTTTACCAAAAGTCCTTTTGGTCTCTCAAAAGATATAACAAACACACCCTTATATGGTGGTAAAATACAACTTGCCTACCAAATGTAACAATTTCCTCAATTTTCAGGTTATGGAGGAGATGTCTCTAGCCTTTGGTGATGATGCTAAGCAACATTTATTGAGGTGCGTCGTAAACCCTAGTTATGTCCACATGTGAATAGAGCTCACAATATTTGAATCTGTGTCAATTGATTAGTGAGCCGCATTTTCCACAAATCTTACCAACTGAACCATCGTCTCCATGGTAGCAAATTAAGATTTTTTAAAAAGTTTTGGATTAGTTTATAGGGAAAATGACATATATGCCCTATTATGTTTCTAGGGTTTACCTATTTAGTCCTTTAACTTATTTTGTGGCTTTATGAGGGAACATATTATTTGTAACCTAGCAATCTAATCCCTTTCACCTATTGTAACCGGTTTCCATTGCCACATAAGCGTCCCAACAACCCAAAACCCAAACGACGTCGTCTTGTATTTCAATTTGTTTGGGAGTTCTTTCAATCTGGATATTTTGAATTGCGAAATGAGTCCACAACCAGTTTTATTTTTGGAAGAAATTGGTACTTACGGAATGGCAATCATTTTGTTCTTGGTGCTAGAAGGAAGATGGGGAACACCAAATTTACCCTTGTCCTTTTCCGATCGGACATCATTCAAAGTGTAGTTCTTTGAAGATACAAGATCAAGAACTTGAGCAGTAGTGAGATCACCTGGATTGGAAAAGTATGATTCCAAATCAGAATCGCTTCGTGAGTAGCAGCAATTTTAATCATATATAGGGTTTTAATTTACCTTTGTATCCACGAAAGTTGAAAGATAAGGCAGAGAAGACACACGACAGTAGGAGATAGGTGAGGACCTAAGCTCCGCCGGTGACGACAATGGTGGTAGGATCCGCCGATGAGATGGTATGCATTGTGTTTGATGCAATAATCGGTTGAAAACGCATATCGTGCTGCTATTTGTTGTCATTTGTTGTTATTTGGTATCTTCATTATCACGTTCTTCCGGATTCAAAACACACATCGTGCTACTATTTGTTGTCTGTCAATTGTTGTTGGTAATAAGGGTTATTAGCCATGGACTTCAGACTTCAACCTTCGAAATATCCACCAACATCGATGGCACCGCCATCGCCATTCATTCTGGCACCAGCTGGAAGTCGTTGAACAACTTGCATATTCCCCTGATTTTTGTTATTTCCTCCACTGCCATTCGTTTCCAGTTGTTTCTCGATTATAGAAAAAAAAACCCTCCTGTCGAGGAAAAGAGGAACCCTAGCGAAGCCTTATTACGAGTTTCAATTCCATATTTTTGAAGAAGAGAAGAAAAGAGATATTTTGCTTAAATGGAATACAAACGACTGTAAACGTTTCAAACATGGAAAACTCAAATACCAAAGTAGCAAGGGGACATAACATTTCAACTCATTGTCATATAAAGGTTTATCGGGTACTATTTATCAAACTAGATATATGAATGTGTATTAGGTAACATGATTGAGGAATATCACATGGGGAAGAAGATGAATAGTATTGGGTTAAAGTATAATTGGTCAACAAACATCTGATGTGGTAAAGGGGTAACCGGATGACCCTTTTATTTTGCCCAAAAGGACCTAATCAACCCGACAAAGTGTAATTTGTTCCCAAATAAAGTCACAAAATAAGTTAAGTGGCTAAATGGGTAAACCCTAGAAACATAATAGGGCATATATGTCATTTTCCCTTAGTTTATATGGTTACAAAAGATATAAGTCGTGATTTTTTTTAGTGTTTGGTAGAATTACTTATAATCGTAAAATAACAACAAAAAAATGATGGAAAGAGATAAAAGAATGAAAAGAAAGTGTGAGGCTCTTCTTTATATCTCAAAATGTCGTACGAACTTTCAAGAAGGTAGAAATCAATTTAATGGTGTGGAGAAATCAATTTAATTTGTCTTTCAAGAAGGTAGAAATCAATTTAATGGTATGGAGAAATCAATTTAATTTGTCAAAAGCTATTTAACTTCTTATTTTTTGAAAAAACCAAACACAATCCTAAATCTCTAACTTTTTGAAAATTTTGTTGTTCAAGTCTACAACATGAGGTTTACAATGTGTTTGTTTTTGTTATTTAATTTTTTTTTTTTTAGTTTTGCTATGTAAGGTAATTTAACTTTTCTTTGCTATACTTTTTCTTTTCAGGAAAGAGACCGAAGTCTCGACAAAATACATTCCACAAATTTAAAACACAGAAAAGTTTTGGGGAAACAAAAATCTTTTTAGACAAGCACAAAAATATAAATAATCAATTATTAATCTAATAATAATTAAAAAATATCAAAATCATGGATCTCAAAGATGATATAACCCAAAAAGGCCATTTTATCGTCAATGAAAATCATGGATCTCTTGCTTCTCACATCTTCAAAGCTCAAAGGCTCTTTAATCTTTTCACCAACCCAATTGTTTTATCTCTTTCTTGTTCTATAATTCATACCCATTTACTATCCAAGCCCATGTCTTTAAGATTACCCCATCCATAGTGGCCGAAAATGTTTTGGCTATAATTGGCAACTAGGTTTTTGAAATTATACTAATTCACTTTTATATGTTTTTTTCATAATTATTTTTTAACAAACTTCAATTTTACTGGTATTTTTTTACTATTTTTTTTTTCATATTATTTTTAAAATTTGTTTTAACATTTTTTTTTTTTTCGTTTTTATAAGTTTTTTGACAATAACTTTTATAACTTTATATATTTATTGTTTCATTTAAAAAAAAATCTTTTTTATATGTTTTTAAACAATCCATTTTTGTCAAAATTCATTTTTACATCCAGTAAAAACAAAGAAGTTGTAGAAATATCAAAGTTTTGACGACATGGTTCATGAAGGAGAGACCCAAACTCCGATGTAAGAGTATAAAGCCTAACTTACAACCTCTTTTGTTTACTACACAAATCTGAAGACAAAAGAACAATAAGAACTAAAAAGGAGAGGGTAAATATTCAATCTATGCACTACTTTATTGACAACAATCCTATGCCTTTTATAGGCCTTACACACCACATAAGAACCAAAAGGAAAACCAACTAAATACTAATCTACCTGAAAATCAGGTGAAGAAGGACCATAACATTCGGAAAGAACTTTTACCAAGCCTTTTATTCTTAAAACAAAATATGTATAAAATCTTAAATGACCCATGAAACAAAACCCATTTAACCCATCAAGATTATACCCAACAATCACCCCTCTAATCTTGATGCTCTTGACCTATTTCTTTATCACAGCAAATCCACTTCTTCATCTTGAATCAAATTGGCTGCTTTTTCTCCGTCTTTCCATTTTGTACATTCATTTTCAAAATGTCCAAGCTCTCCACATTCATAGAATCTAAACCCACTCTTATCACCTCGACCCGAGCCTCTTCCACGTCCTCTTTCACCTCTACCGAAACCTCTTCCTTTTCCCCATTGATTATATTCATGCTCACTACTCTTGGAACTTGTTAACAAGAGTTGTCCTTGCTCTTCCTCCTTTTCATCATGACTTTTGAGCCTATCTTCATAGGCTTTTATCCTTCCTACAGCTTCTTCAAGTGGCATACTTTCAAGATCAAAGTATTGCTTAATAGAAGCTACAATTGGCAAATACTTCTTTGGAACAGAGTTAAGGAACTTTCTAACAACCACTTCTTCATCAAGAGATGAACCAAGACTTTTAAACTTCTCAACTATAGCACTTATCTTTCCTGAAAAGTCATTGATTGTCTCATCATCCTTCATCTTTAGCCTCTCCAACTCACCCCTTAATGTTTGCAACCTTGCCTTTTGCACCCTTTCAGTACCTAAGTACCGAATCTTAATGGAGTCCCAAACATCTTGTGCATCTTTGTATTTTGCTACCTGCAAAAGAACATCTGTAAGGAGAGTGGGATAAATTATAACTTTTGTAGTATAGTTCTTTTTCTCGTCCTCATCTTCTTCGAGAACAGTCTTCCAAAGGCCATGTGCTCAACACAGTTTCAACCAAGATTGACCATGAAGTGTAATTGGTTCCAGTTAGTTTTGGGCACTGGAGTGTAACATTACCTTGCTCACAAACTGTTGATGTACCTGCACTTTCCACCATTTTCTTGCTAAGATTTCAAGTTAAAAAAAAAAAAAAAGATCTGATCTCATTTTTTTTTCTTCTTCTTCTTGCCACTTGCTAACCGCTTTCTTTTCTTCTTTCTTCTTTCTTATTGTTAATTATTTTCCAGCTTACTTGCTTATTGATTCTTGCTACTTGCTATTGTTTCTTGCTTTCTTACTACTTGCGTGTTGTTTCTTGCTGCATAACAATCATGCTTCATATCACCAACGTGATACCTTGCTGCTTGCTTTCATCTTCTTTTCTTGCTGTGAACCGGGTATGAGCCTAGTGATCTGATACCAAATGTAAGAGTATAAAGCCTAACTTACAACCTCTTTTGTTTGCTGCACAAATATGAAGACAAAAGAATAATAACTGAAAAGGTGAGGATAAGTACGCAATCTCTGCACTACTTTATTGACAACAAACCTATGCCTTTTATAGGCCTTACACACTATGTGAGAACCAGAAGGAAAACAAACTAAATACTAACCTACCTAAAAACCAGGTCAAGAAGGACCATAACATTCAGAAAGAGCTTTTACCAAGCCTTTAATTCTTAAAACAAAATATGCATAAAATCTTAAATGACCCATGAAACAAGACCCACTTAACCCATTAAGACTATACCTAACATCCGAATGCATGAGATGTGTTTTAGAGAAACTTCAAACATACCTAGTCTATGTATAAGAAAATGGCATTGCTTTAGAAAGTGTGTGGAGTTGTACACGATGCTCTAAGTGGGCATCTTCCCTTCATTCTTCGACTCTTGATTTGCTTCTCTAAGAGATTAATTGACCATTCAGTCCCCCTCTCATTTCCCTCCACGTCCCGACACCTGCCCATTACATCACCTTTTCCTTATTCTCTCTAATCAAGAAACATGTATCTTCGTATTTGTCTATTAATCATTGTGGGTCTCACATTGTCTTACTCTTTCTCTCTTTAGAAAATGATCATATTGTCTGTAATGCGACTGCTTTAGTTTACTACTATAAGAGTAAACCATGTGGAAGGAAAAGATGTTAGAATGTCTCGACATGCTACTATAACCCCTGGGAGTTTGATTCATATAGAAATGTATACTTAAATCACGAAACTAGAAATTAAAAATATGAAAATGCACACAATATTTTGATTCCCCCCTCCTATGATTTTGACATAGAATTCATATGGCCATCAAGAAACGAGATTAGAAAAGGAGATCTAACATGAAAGGGAAGAAATTGTCAAGTTAGCCAAGAAGACTGCCTGATAACCAATCTAACAAAGGTCTTGATATGAATAAATCCTTTGAGAGAAAGTGCCTGATAACCAATCTAACAAAGGTCTTGATATGAATAAATCCTTTGAGAGAAAGCAACAGGCAAGTCATCCTTGGCTACCAAACACATTGTTCCCTTCATGTAAGGTCCCTCTTCATTTTCCGTTTGAGATTGCAATTCCTTAGCCTATTTATAGGCTATAGCCACCCCATGAAAAGGTCATTCCAATTTTATTTTTCTCTCTCATTGGGTAGGATTAGCATGAGCCCATGCACAAGTGTCTCATGAGCTTAGTCATGCAAGAAGAATACATTCTCTTTCTGTGTGCTGAATGCGAATATTAAATACAAGTATGGTTTGACATGCTAAAAAAGATACTCCAATAAAGGAACTTTTACGACTTTGTTCTAATTTTGCTATCGACTTTTCCATATTTGGCAAAGGCACAACCGTTATTCGTTTAGATGACCTTTCATGCATGTGCATGGCTCATTTGATTAGAAAAATAAAAACGGATCCAATCACACTTTTATTCTTAAATGCTTAGTGGGTTTAGCAATTAGCAGTGTCGGCTCATGATTTAGGCTTTCCCATCTATACAGTAGACAGTGAAGAAGTTAGGGAAGAGTTAGCATGCGCAATCGTAGTTAATATACTTCTATATATAACTAATTAAAACTTAGTAAAAAATAATAATAATTATTATTTCAATCCGCTGACAACATGAAAATAAACACACTCGGTTTTGATTATGAATCAATTAATTATGGATTATTTTGGTTCCACTCTTCTTACTATGTAAACTGTAAATATGAGTCATACCATATCGGCTCCAGATTTGGTCCATAAATGTACTCTTTTTATAGCTACCTTTTTATATACACATTGAATTTTATGTGGTACTTTCTCAAGTAACATCAAGAAAATGAAACGATAAATCGATTCTATATGACAATTGGTCTTTTGACTTATAAATACCACATATTTTGAACAACTATATAGTGCGACATGAACATGGTCAAAAAGGAAAAAGGTGAACCCGATTCAGTGTCATTTGGAATATATAATATTGTAAACAATATGGCCTTGAACATATATAAGACTGATACACTATCCCCGAACCCCTTGACTTTGTTGACTATGGTCAATGGGTTCGATATTGACGTATTTTTTGGCATCTTTGTAAGCCTTAAGTGAACATTGAAACTTAGCAATACTAATTTTATAATGAACGTTGCTACCTCTATAACTATATGCATGATCATATTAGATACCCTTCAAGTTCAATACTGAAAAAGCATTTGGTTACCTAAAATGGAAAAGGTGAAAGTTTGGTTGCTGTCACAATCAAATTATCCCCTTAACAAAAGTATTTAAAAATAGTTGGCCTTTGTTAATTACATTTCATCTATAAAGCACCCGACCATAAATTTTAGAACTTTGTCAAATCAAACTGAGCATAGAACAAAAGCCTCTTCATGATAAATGTTCCAAAGTTATGATCGGGTTTTCAAAATTAAAAAAAAAATATAACTTGTGGCTGCTGGGATTCGAGCCCAGGTCTCCACGGCCACAACGTGGAATTCTTACCACTAAACTACAGCCACATAGTTGAACGTTTTTTAATCGTATTTTATAAAACTCAAATATATTGTACTAGTTACTTACACTATGAAATATATATGGTTAAACAGAATGGTTATTAAACTTTTATGTTTTTGTTAATTGTTTTAAATCGTTATATATAACGAAATTTCTAATTTCTTAGAGGTTTCAAATTCAAAACACTGAATATAAACATAGAATTGGCATAAATCATTTCAAAACTACTAAAACCCCAATTGAATTCAGGCATTTACTGATTTTAATTGTAAAAGCATTCCACAAACTGTCCAAAGTAATCATGTTTGAACATGTAGTTTGACATATCTTTTTAAAACTAGCAGGAAATCAATCATGCAATTAACAAATATCAAACTTGTGATTGTGTTTGAAAATTTTTAAGGATACTACAATTAAAGCATGACGTTATAAAAAGAAAATGTGTGGCTGCTGGGATTCGAGCCCAGGTCTCCACGGCCACAACGTGGAATTCTTACCACTAAACTACAGCCACATTTGTGAGCAGTTTTTTAATTATATTAGTAAGTAATGATAAGGATTTAAAAGAATCATATAAGCCATTAAGGGAATAAGGGAAGGGATAATTTCATATATATCTCATTTTTAAACATCAAAATATCATATCTACTCAATCTAATTTCTAAATATCATATTTATCTTTCATAAAATTTCAAAATATCAAATTTACCCTTTATAAAATTTTAAAATATCATATATGTCATTTTTAAACATCAATATATCATATATGTCATTCTTAAATATTAAAATATCGTATATGCACATTTTAAACATCAAAATAACAATTTTAATATCTAAAATGTCATTCATTTATAACAAGATAATAATCAACAACAACAAAAAACTAAACAATCAAAATATACATTCTATAGAAAATGTTGAAGATGAATCTTTTTGTTTGTCAAGAGGCCGACATTCTAACAATTTAAAAGTTCACATTCCATTATCATAGACGCAAGGATAATATGGTTAAATTTCTAAATTATTATAATAATTTTAAGGTATAAAAATGATTATAAAATTTTAAAAACATTATAAAAAAATATTTGGGCAAATATGATATTTTGAAGGTTTATGAAGGTAATATGATATTGAAAAATTTAACTGGGCAAATATGAAAAAGATGTCGTTTATGTTGGTTTTGAGTGTAGTTCATGTGAGACCACAAAATTAGTATTTTTTTTGGAACGGCTGAAATATATTAAAACTAGTAAGAAGTTAGAAAAGAACTACATCACAATATAAGATAAAGAGGGGTTATGAAGCTACCCATTTGAAAGACCCACACTTCCATATTTCTGAAACAGTTGTTATTCCAAAACATGCTACATGCATATTCACAAATAATATTTTACATTGATAATTTATTTACAAATGACTGGATACAAACCGACTATTAAGACTATGTTATATATTACATAACTACCCAAGAAACTATAGTTTTATACATACGAAAAAAAAAATACAATAGTTCATACTATTCAAAATCTTCTATCAGTATACGATTACACTGATTACTTGTCTCCTGCAATTTGTTAAACATTAAGAGGTTAAACGGTGACGCTTAGTGAGTTCAACAATATATACAATATAACGTTATGTCATATATATACTTCAATATGACAGGAGCAAAGAGGAACAAGGAACAACAAAGACATATGCGAATCATGTGATAAGTTTTCCATATTAATCAATGATTTGATTCAAAGATATGCAATCAATGAGACATAACAATTTCCAAAGTTGATATACATCAATAAAGCTTCGGCCCAACTAGCACATAAAACATACAATTTCTGATTAACATTTTAGTAGATTTCAGGCTTACAACCATATTTAATCATCTGTCAATACCATAGAATAGAAGTCATTATCTTACGGAGACATGCTCTACATGGTCAGAGGCTACATACCAGTACCACCGTGAATATAAGTCATTTCACTAATCACATGGTCAAATGTATAACTTTTCTATAATAAATAGCGGAAATAATAACAACTGAAAAGCGCATAGCACATATAGCACATAACATACAATTGTTCATATATATTGGAACTCACCTTGAAATAATCGGGGGTTAAAATAGTAATTTGTGCATCTTTTCGTTAAAATAATAAAGTGTCGTCGTTAAAAACTAGGAGATTTATTTAAAAACGGGCTTTGCGCAGGTTGAGCTTCAAACCGAAAAGATAAATTTCTCGGGCTCTTCGGGCACTTCAAAAAGTATTTCGGGTGTTAAAATTGATACCGGGGCTTCGAGGAAGTAAAAATAGCTAAAATATGAAATTAGGGGTGAAAAAGGGTAAAAATCCAAAAAATACTCGGGAAGGCTCGCAGCCTTCTATTTATAGGGATGAGATGCGAGGGTTTCCTGGCCGGAGAGACACGTGGTAGTAGAAGGCGAAGGCAGGTGGCGCGCATGCGAGGGAGGCCAGATGCTCGTGCGAGGCTCGAACACGCGTCGCTTCGCGAGTGGTCCATCGTCTCGGATGACGCATATGCTTCGGACACGGGGGTGCACACGCGTCGGATGATCTTCGGCTGAGTCATCGGCGTCGAACACATGGAGAGTTCCGAGCGAGGGTGACGTGGCCGAACACCAGCCATGTGAAATTCTCGAAAATTGAACCCAAAACTTCTAAAACCCATAACTTTCGCATACGAGCTCCGTTTTTTACGTTCTTTATATGCACACGTAGGTAAAATTATGCTCTACAACTTTCGTTCAGACTTCTTCGGCTAATTTTGAATTTATTTTTAATATTATGTTTTAACAGATCAGGATAGAAAAAATCCGTTAAAAATTCATAACTCCTTCATCTAACATCCGTTTTTGTCAGACTTTTTACTATGACTTTCATTTAGATCACTAAGGCTAAAAAGTAGTTTATAAAAAACTCACTTTTTATGCTGAATAGTGTTTGCCGGTTTTGTTGTAGATCTTCGATTAGTCATAACTTCTTCGTTATAACTCGGATTTCGACGAGGTTTTCGCCTAAATGTTTGTAATGAGATTATCTACAACTTTCAATAATAAAATTTTACTTATTTCAAATTTTATATTTTCGTTAAATTTCACTTTTTGACATTTGATTGGAATCTTATAAGACTTCCAATACTTTCTAAATGATTCTAAGCATAGTTTCACTCCATTTCTAGTAAAAACCATCTGTTAGAACTCAACATTCAAATTCACATAATATTTCATAATATTATTCACTTTTATAATTTACAATACATGATAATTAAACGTGTATGTTACACCAGTCCATTGTAACTTAACTTTACTGCATCTATTAGAAACCCAAAAGAAAGTCTTTTGGATGACTTCATAAAAAAGAAAAGACTTATTTGGGAGAACCGTTGAAAAAATGGAGGTATTTCGAAAATTCCAAATGCACCAAAAAGTTGTTAAAATGATCGCATCAAACACGTTCTGTTGACCCCTCCACAAAATGACATCATCTGACCAAGTAAATAGCGACTGTACTGAAATCTGAGCTGGAAGACAAACATCCCACCAAATAGCTATCATGGCCCAAATATCAATCAACTTCGAATAACCAGTAAAAACACGATCAATAGTCTCCACTGCATAAGAACAAACTGGGCATATAATTAAAGACACCATAATGCCTCTGGAAGATAATCTTTCTCCAGTAGGAATACTATTAAACTGAACTCTTCAAAGTAGAGTATTCAGTTTGATGCAGACCCAATTATTCCATTTAGTAACCATATCCCCCAAGGGGACCAAGCCACTATCCAAAGCGCAACAAGCTAAAGAAATCGAGAAAGAGTCAGAAATATCGAGAGACTAACCCAATCTATCTGGAACAGGACGAAGTTGAGGATTATGCATCAAATCCAAGAAAGAATCCCATTGTGCTTGTTCAATACCTCATCTAGGAATACTTCTAAGCTTATCTATATCCCAACCAATTAAAATCATCTCTAACATGAGCTATACGGTGATTATCCAAAGCGAACACTATACGAAAAGAAACAACAATAGGGTTCTCACCCTTCCAAATATCATGCCAAAAAGAAGTATAAGCCCTATCTCGAATTCTAATAAGAGCATGCGACGATCATCCAAATTAGCTCCCCAGAAGAAAGAAGCCCTCAATCTCTTCAAGTTATTTATGATTGTTAAAGGATCCGGGTAAATGGACATCCAATAACTACCAATAGACCCCAAAACTGACTTAATCAAAGTCCCCCCCCCCCCCCCCCCCCAAAAAAAAGGCATTTTACCTTCGAACCCGCCAATATGCTTCGGAAGCGAACCATAATAAGATCCCAAGACTCAAATATAGACATGTTTTGACCAACTAGAACTCCTAAATAAGTAAAAAGGAGGGTGCCCAAAGTACAACCCATAATATTAGCCATAAAAGAGACTTGTTTTGTAGAAACCCCCACACCATGCAACTTACTTTTGAGTAAATTGAATTTTAAACCTAAGGCCAAAAAGAAACAATGAAGAATACGAACAATATGGAGAGCATTGGTCCGGTCCCACTATGCCATCAAGACTACATCATTCGCGTAAAGAATGCTATAAATGGCTATACCTCCTATCGAAATGCCTATATAAATATTAGCCATCTGAGCCCAAAGTAAAGCCACATGCGACCCATCCATGGCCAAGATGAAAAGAAAAGGAGAAATATGATCCCCCTACCTTAAACCTCTAAACATATGAAATTACCAAGAGGGAGAACCATTCACAAGAACCGAAACTATAAAAAAGCCTTAGTTACTTTTAATAGCTTTATACCTATTAATGAGAATTAATTTGTCCTATCAAACACGTTCGACTAACGACCTTCCGCTAATCAAGGAAGCGGTGGTTGAGAGTGGAAACCTATTCAACTACCATTTTATAGGCAGTTTCCTTATACCCCCTTATAGACCTTCCGCTAATCAAGGAAGGTAAGGATTTCAAATCCTTACCTTGATTTAGAAATCTTGGGGAGGTGGGTAAGGGTTTCAAAACCTTGCCCTAATTTCGAAACTTAGGGGACAAGAAACCCTAATTTCAAATTTTTTTTGGCCTCATAGGGTTTAATTGCCATAAACCCTAATTTTGATCCAATTCAACAATTATAATAATTAAATTGAAAAACTAACTTACGTCTCTGATACCACTGATGGTTTTAGGCTTAACAAAAACAAACTTAAAGTCTTAAGTGTGCATGCATCCTAAAACAAGATCTATGTTTTACTATTGAACATATAACTATGAATATCAAACTAAGAACCCTAGGAACCCTAGTTTATTTTCGAAAATCATATAGAAGATTTAAGGATTACATACATTATTGTTATTATTGAAAATAACAATGATCATTGTGTTGTTGAAGCTTTAGAAGCAAGCACCACAAGCATCGTTCCTCTAATGGTTCACACCCAAGCTAGCAACAAGGAGATTATGGAGAAAGGAGGGAGGAGGGAGGAGGAGGGAATTTTTAGCCTAGATCTTCTAAAGAATGAGTGCCTAAAATATAAGGCATATGGGCCTTTATATAGTGCAACAAGGAAATCCTGGATAACCCTAAAACTAATATAATAACATTAACTTAAATTGGTAATTATCCAGCTTCCTATTTATCCATATGAGATATTTTAGAAACCCTAGAATATCCCCTAGAAACCAACCATGCCTTTACTAGGAAGGTTCAGGAGTCTTTTGTTCATCTGAACATTTGCACTTTAACCCCTGCAGTTTTAATTAACTCTATTAATCCCGAAATTAATTACAATTAATTTTCAATCAATTATTAATTAAATATTACTATATCCAATTAATATAGTATTCTCATAATATATTAATAAATTATTTGTTTTAATTTATTAACCTAATAATAAGTCAACCGTTTTCTCCAAAAATCATCATGTCCAATTTTTAGGTTTGAGGGTAACCTAAAAGGACTGTGCTACCATCAATTCAAGTTTATAACAACTATAATTATGGGCTTAGACACATAATCCAACAAAAGATTGAAGAGCAATGTTCATCATGCTAAACTCTTTTGAGTTCGGAAAATACCGAACCAAAGAGGATATCCCATCCCTTAAGAGCCAACGGAGTTCTTAAGATCTCTACTCGGCCAGGTGTTGGTGAAAAAGGGCTTCTTACCTAGAAGTAGAGGCTTCTGTCAGTAATTCTTCATAATGAGATGTCTAATCTTTCAATTTAAGTTGACACTCGGCGAGACTCTCCTTAAGCCGACCAATTTGGGTTTCTTTCTCAGAACAAACCGATTTTAGTCAGAGTTCTGTTTGGTAAATTCTTCCAATTATGTGGCCAATGCATCACGATGGGCACTCTGTTTGTTGATTACATTATTTAACTCACAATTCCCCCTTAAGAATCTCTTCATTATGCTCGGAATACTGATCCATATCCTGAAGTAAACGACCATTTTCAGCAACAAGATCATCTTACTCCTAGACAAACCATGCCTTTCCCCTCTCTAAAGCTTGATAGTTTGACTGAAGCTCTTCTAAAAGCTCGGAAGCCCTCTGAAACTTAATTTTATACATAACAGAGGTAACAACCCTAACTTTGCTCCACAACAAAACCTCGTTCATCCAATGCAAACCCTCCATGATATGGGTACGATCCTTATACCTTATTCACCGGTCATGTTCCCCAAGGAAGGAAGTTGGGAAAACTTGGTGTTGGTAAAGGGATGAAAGAAGGGTAGTAGTGAAGAGGCCACTAAAACCAAAATCAGGAGGGATATCGGAACAAAATACATGGAACCTCAATATCATTTCAATTCTTTTTTTTAAAAAAAAAAAAAGAGAAGAAATGAGACATAGAAGAAGTACTTACCCATTTTTGGAGGAGATGAAAGATTAGAAGAGGATGAACCAGGGAGAGGTGCAGTGGAATCAAAATTCTTCGCATCCATGTCAGGAATTAGGGAGTCTAGATTAATAATATTAACAAGATCTGATGGAGCCTTGGTGTATATAGGAACAACTGGAGTAATGAATAGAGTGCCGGTAGAAACAATGTGAGCAGATTCAGTGTAGAAGCATGGGGAGCAAAAGTGTTGAACAACATCTGATGAAAAATAAGCTTTGCAAGCTCACCCCATGCAAGGATGAACCTTGGCGTTTGAACCACTAGGGGTTGGTTGGTTTAGTAGTAATAACCGAGGAATCCGATTGAATTGGGTTGGATAAATTGCAGATTCGGAAGATGCTGGATGAACCTCAGGGGAGGATGAAATTGAATATATAACAGAAACTAGGTAAGGATCTGAAGTTACCAAGAATTCGTGAAGAGCCTCACTGGACGAAGCATGAGTGATTGGGTGGAAGGTTAAACGCGGTGTCGGAAACCCCTAGGACTCGATGAGAGGAAGAACAAGAAGTACACATTTTCTTAGGAGAAGATAGGGGAGGAATACCACTAGTAGCTGAAGAATATGAAGCTCGAACTCTACGCTGGTGAACCTCAATAGGAGCGGCACCGGAAGCCCTTTTTGATAACGAGTTTGGAGGAACCGGTGGGGGCTTCTTGTGAGTACTTTAAGACGATAAAGGGTAGGACCAATGGACTTCACCGGGCTGTCGAGAATGAAAAAATCTAGGCTTGTCCCCTGACATCTACATCGGACGATGGTTCGGATTTGGGAGTGGATGAACTTCCCACATTTATGACTTTAAACCGACGCTTCCGTTGAAGTCGTTCTAGCAAGGAAAGGTCATCGCCTCTCAAATTGGGGACTGAAACTGTAGCAGGAGCACTGTAAGTGCTATCTAAATCAGCCAAACTTAAGGTTGACTCATCAGGGTCAGAACATACAAAGTAACTAGCGATGGGTCTCTTAATCACATCGTGCTCTGCGTTAGTTAGTTCAGGAGCAGGGTCGGGATCACGTTTCGCCAGATTACCAAATTGTATTCGTGTGGCGATAGCTGAAGCATCAATGAAGAAAAACTATTCTTTCCATTTCTTGATGGATGTGGGAAGGACGTAGCGTATGTCGATCCGCCCATAATGCAAGGAAAAAGAGACCTAATCCCTGGTAACCATAGACACATACATATAGTAGAAAAGAGATAGTAAAAGAGGAATGTCTAGGGCTTTGCATAGCAGTACAAAACACATGATCTTCCGAAATCCGTTCAAAGTTACTTGGGTAATGTGAACCTTGTAGTAATCAAGGATGATTCCCAAGAAAGGAAAATAGGGAAGGCGTAAACCTGATTTGAAGAAGATCAAGTACACACCAACACAACCTAGTGGAGGATTGGTGATGGTTTGATTTGGAGATGGAAGTTAGGGACATAATCAAGGATCTATGCGGAAATTTTTCACTAGTTTATTCGGTTAGTTCCGAGTAAGAATCGACGAAGTGGTATGTATAGGGAATCCATCTTTAGCCATAACGGAGAATTTAGGGGTTGAAGATTATTTTGGAAGAAAATCTAAGAATAAGGAAAAAAAAAGGAAGAAGTATCGATGAATGAAGAATAAGCGGTTTCCTTAAATCCTGACTTTATAGGAAAATGCTGGCGGTTCGAAGTGATGGTTGCGGTATTACATGGGAATGATGGAAAACAGAAACATGTATTTATCTAATCAAATGCCTAGGACCTAAATTAGACTTATCCATTTCTTGAGTGAGTCTTGACAGTGCAAAAACTAGTTCGAATTGTCACTCAACAATCCTAACGAGGAGGAATTAACGAGGTATATACCTTATTACCGAGGTATGTACCTCCGAATTGGAACCAGGATACTGACACATGGTTACTCAAACCACATACACCGAGGCCATGGGCCGAGTTAAAAAAAAGGAAGCAAGGTCGGGAAAGAAAAATCGGGTGAAGGTTGAAAGGCCGGGAGAGCAAATACGAGCGAAGGAGCAAGCGTTGGGTACAAGCAACATATGCATAACTGATAACTCTGATAAACTTCAGGTCATACTGTACTCTACTTTACCAACGATTCCCTAATAATAAACTGACATGACCAATGACCTCTCCTTAGTACAATTCTTATACGTTCGGTAAGGAGAGAATTTATGAGTATTAGATCCTCGTCTGTACAATACATTTCATGTCGTCGATTCCCGAGGTAATCCAAACTATAAATAGAACCAGATAAGTCGGCAAAGGTACGTTACCAACACTTGTGTCCTATACTCATATGATTGTAACTTGCTATCTCACTTTCTGACTTTATCATCGAAACGTTCTCCCGTGAGTAATCCCGGTGGACAACTTACTCTGTGTTGTTATCTCAGGATTTGGACCTCAAGAATCTTCACTCCGTCAGAATCGCTAAGGATCAAAATCCAAATACGTATCATTGTACATGATTTAACCACTAGTTAACTACTCAGTTGCAAAATATTAGTGTAAGCTTTTGATAAGTTAATGAAATGATCGACATTAATGTTGAAAATCAGAACCTGTGATATCAAAATACATGATATTTATACATGTGAAATGAGAAAACATCACAATCGAACCTTTGAATTAAAAATAATATGATTGAGAAATCAAAACCAAAACCCAATTCTTACCTTGTCACCGGATGTGGTGATGATTTTGAAAATAACACAAGTGGCAATGGTTGAGAGAGAGAGAGAGAGTGAGAGAGAGAGAGAGAGAAGAATGAGATAACCAATGGTTGTGATGCGGTCGGCTTGGAGGTGCAGTGGTTGGTTGCTTGGGGTAGAAAAATACATACAAAGATATGGACGATGTAACAGTGCAATTTGACGAAGCAGATCGATTACTATGCCAAAAATCTTCAAATTTCGTATACAAAATAATGTTGAAATCGAACTCAATTTGATACAATTACAATCCATAAGGTATAATACGAAACAAAATGAACGTTAGCCATCGTTTTCAATTTGTCAATATGATTATAATTCCATATTTATTGCCTAAAGTTCCCCCGAATTCAAATCCTTAGATGATTAGTTTGCTATTTTTTTGGGATAACATAATTGTTCCAAATTTTGATTCCTATTGTGGATATATTGAATCAATAGAAGAGGGCATAATAAAAATTTAACTTTTAGAAATTAAAAGATGTTGCCACGAGAGTCATTTATCTATACTAATAAATAAAACTTATTTTCTGCCACATATCATGTTCTCATTGATTTGGACACATGACATTTTAATAAATTTTTAAAATTTACTTATTTCCACATGTAATTTTCTGATTTGTTCACATATCACAATTTATTTCGGTTACAATATTGAGAGAAATAAATATAAAAAAGAATTGATATATTTATAATGTAATAAATATCATAATTAATGAGAGCTCTAAAATTGATATTGATATTAAATATTGATTTTAAATTTAAAGTTTAAATATTGATATTAAATTTTTATTTTTAATAAACTCGTGTAGTATACGGGTCTCCTAGTTAGAATAAGAAAATACATATTTCGTTCCGACCACAATACCTTGGGTTGTCTAAACTATTTAAACTACTATAAATTTTAATTTCTTATTTAATAATTGTTAATAATTAAAATATATGTTATTAAATAAATAGTTGTTGATTTGTTAATATAACCACTTTTGAAATAATGTTGATGTTGGTATTATATAAATGTGGAAAATAATTACAAAACGCTTGCATGTCACAAATGAAAGATCAGCTTAACTTTTTTAAAATACAAATTTTAGAATAATAGAGATGCAATAAGTGATAGATGTTGAGCGACAATATAAATGAACTGCAACAAGACCCTTCCCATTGCTAATTTGTAGTTAACCTGTAGTAAATCTGTGTGAGATTTTCGTTCTCTCTTGGTGTTCGATAATCCATTGATAATTTTACATTCTTAGTGACGGATAAGGTTCACCACTAAATCCGTTACTTGATATTAAATGAATTTCATTCATTTCAATTTGTGTATTCTCTTCATTATTCTTTAAAGCTTCTTCATCTTCAATCTTTGCATTTGCTTTAGCTAATTCTTTTTTATTTGCCTTTGCTTTAGCTAATTCTTTTTTATTTGCCTTTGCTTTGACCTCTTCATTCTCCTTAAACTTCACATCGAAAAAATCAATAAGGCCACCAAGAGCAATGTCAGGATCACCATCCTTCAAAAGTTGCTCCGCTACTTCAGCAGGGGTGACATCTACCTTGCAAATTAAATCTTCGATTTCTTCAAAAAGATTATGTTCCGTTATCCCAAGATAGTTGGAAGCTAGCAGCCGAAACCCACAGGGAGTGCAGTATGACATGTTGATATGAACGTCCATACGACCAGGACGAAGGAGTGCAGGGTCAAGTTTGTCTTTTCGGTTTGTGGTGAATATGATGATCCTTTCGTCACCACAACTTGACCATAATCCATCAATGAAATTGAGAAATCCAGATAATGTTACCTAATAAAAATACATAATTATTAGTTTCGTTATTAGTAAACTATATGAATGATCATGTGGTTTGGAGTAATTTGCATGATTGTTTTTATTATCCGGGACAGCACCCATGATAAAATGTTATTAATTGTAAAAATGTCAATGGGTAATTTATCTGATTTTTTTATAAATTTATTCATTATATTATTTTTATAAATATAAGCAAATATTTAAAATTACCAACCTTGGGTGTTTCCCGGTAATCCCATCCTTGATTTTGTAGAGCAAAAGATCTCGCAGCTTCTGCTCCCTCTCGATCATGGAACTCCACCGAGCAATCAATGTCCTCCACCACCAGTATCGACCGGTTAGCAGTCCCCACCAACAACTTCCGCAGCTCCGAGTTTGACCTTATATCAGTCAACTCCAAGTCGTAGATGTCAAAATTCAAGTAATTCGCCATGGCGGCGATCAAGCTTGATTTTCCCGTCCCCGGCGGACCATACAGCAGGTAGCCTCTCTTCCATGCCTTTCCGACTTTCCGGTAATACTCTCTCCTCTGTATAAACCTGTCTAAATCCTTCATCACCTTCTCCTTAACATCTGTATCCATTGCCAGTGTGGCAAAGGTCGATGGATGATCTAGATTCACCGGCGCCCACATTGTCGGAGAGTTTGAATGCATCATCATCGGATCGACGGTGAATAGCTTCACGCTTTTCACTTCTTGTTTCATCGTTTTCGAATCATTAAGTATAAACGGAAGGTATTCGTTCAAAGCAAGATCCTTGTGTTTCCGATGAAATGTGAGTTCTAGCATTCGAACATCGGATCGGGAAGTTCCGATCATACCATCGTTAGGATGATATTCTCTCGTCGGCGCCTTATTAGACAGCAAACACCACTTGAACTTGACTCCATTGTAAACATCGGTAACCTCTTCGTTGGTTTCCATGGCAACGGTGATGTTTTTCTCGCTGGTGTGTTTGGTGATCTTCATACGGTGGATCTGGGGAGAAATCCGGGCGGCGAGGTAAAGCTCTGTGGCGATGTAAATTTCGTTTTCTTGAAACCCCTCGAATTCGTAGATAACCATGGTTAACTGTGTGGAGAACTTGTTGATGAAGCTTCGAAAGCCAAAATAGAGGTATTCCTGGAATTCAGAAGGCAAGTAATCGCGGCCAACGCTGCGAGCCACCATTGCCGCCGCTGCGACGGAACCAATGGTGGAAACGACTGTTTTGGCCATGGCGATTTTGGATTCGGTTGACGATGACATTGTGGAAATGAAGGGCTAGGATTTAGGGGATTTTGTAAGGAGATGTAGATCAAGGGTTGGAGTTTATTGTTGGCATGATTAGGGGGTTTTATAGTGTGGGTGCGTTGACTTGGTTTACTTGGAACATTGACGGAGTTTTTTAATCTCTTTATTAATTATTCCTAGAAACTACAAATAGGCTTGCCGTGAACCCCAATCAAATGTTTAAAAAACCTGCAACAGCCTAACAGGTTGCAAATATAAATATAATGTTTTTCTTTAATAAATTCTTGAATTATTGGATTAAATTAAAACAAGTGAACCTTAACAAATACAAGTAAGTTGTAAGATTTGAGCATCTTTCATCCAAAGTAATTGATATTTTTGGGGTATTAGCATTATTATACTTTCAGGCAATGTTGAGAATGATCAAATATTGGGAATTTATAAATAAATATTTTGGCAAGTAGTCTTATTTATTGGACATGGAGTTTTGTTGATACGATGATTACTTACATTTTAGATGCATTAATTATGAATTCACTTTATTAGAGTTGATAGTTGATGCTACATTGCTACTAACATAAGATGACTATTAACATCTTTTGTCAATGGCTAAGATATAAGACAAATAGTCAATTGAAGGAACCTCGTTAAATCAATGTTAATGAGCCTTAAAACAATCCGATTACCTTAAGTACAGGTAATACCGTAATTGCAATGAAAAGAAAAAAAATGAAATAGTTATGGGTGAAATGTGGCAAAAAAGAAACATGAAGTACTTGTATGGAGATTGAGTACCTATAATTGGAATTTCCAGTTCATTGACTTAACGTTAGTCGTGATGTTAAGTGAAATACCACTCAAACCCTTTTATAGAACTAAACTTAGCTTTATGCTTAACCTATGAAAGAAGTAAGTTGAACCTCATCCTAAGTTTAATTCTCTAAAGCGAACTATTCTTTAGCACTTTATCTAATGTATGAATGTAATGGACAGAACTAAATATTCGTATGTAAGTTGTAACATACATTTAAAACCACAATAATTACCCAATAAATGACTTTACAACATTAATTTGCAGAATAATTCCAATCAGACATCCGTTAGAAAATGTGTTCTAAATTACGAATAAGTATTACTAATATCAAATAACTCCAGTAAGGCAGTAATATTAAAAAATAAAATAAAATAACTCCCATAATATAAAATAATGTAACAAAAAATAAAGTGTTTTAAACTTCTAATCATTAATTATTAGACATAACTCCTCTAAATTATCAACAAACGCTTTAGTCATCCGTCACCAAGCCCAAGCCTTACTAAAAATACGAATATAACTTAAAATTGTTGGGCTCATAATGGACTCACTTAAGCGCGAAATCACTAATCCTAATTCACGCTCATTTATGTAAACCCATGTCATATATGCAAAGGAATTAGGACAGTGATTCAAATATATATATATATATATATATATATATATATATATATATATATATATATATATATATATATACTAGGTGTGAGACCCGTATACTACACGAGTTTCTTAAAAAAATTATATCAAGTTGTAAACTTTTAGCAATTTTTAACGTAACATTTTCATATTAATACAAACACTATAATGTAGTTCTTAGAGTAGGGGTAAAACAATCAAATTTGTTGCAAGATCTAGGTGTGAGACCCGCATACTACATAGGTTTCCTAAAAAAATTATATCAAGTTATAAACTTTAAGCAATTTTTAATGTAACACTTTCATATTAATACAAACACTGTAATGTAGTTCTTAGAGTAGGGGTAAAACAATCAAATTTGTTGCGATATCTATATTTTATTACAACATATATGCAAATATCAAAACTTGGTACTTCCAACTTGACGTGTAATTTAACATCATACATTTGAAGAAAAAGAAAGATAATTTCTTATAAAAAATAGTTTTGAAAGTACAATCTTATTTATAGCATACTTATGAATTTATTTTTATTTGTTACTTTGCATTTATTATGTAAAAGATGTAGTAATTCAGGATAAATCAGTTACACACAGCAAAAGTACTCTGTTACAGAAAAATTGTTAAAAATCAAAATTTTATAAACTACGATGTTAAATTCTAGATATTTTATAATGTTTCATTGTATGATATAATGTTTTTATAATTAATTCAGGAGAAAAAAGATAATATGGTAGAAATGTGAGCTATTATAAAGTAGTTATTTAAATAAGGGAAAAACAATCAATTTTTTGCATTTATGTAGTTAGCATAGTATTGATATAATTTCAGATTTGGTGATTTACTAATAGTATGATTGTTATCGGATGTCTACAATTTTCCTGATATCTTTCAAGAAAAAACAAACTCAAATCTTATTAACCAAATAACATATATAATTTGGCGTAAATTACACGAATGGTCCCTATGGTTTTTGGTAATTTGCATGTTTGGTCCTTAACTTACTTTTTTAACTCGGAAGGTTCCTACAGTTTGTTTTTATTGCACGTTTGGTCCCTGTCTTACCCTAAAAAAACTATTTTGCCCTTGATTTTTTAATTTATTTAAATAAACACACCACAACCCCACTTCCACCTCACATTTCCTTGCCTTACATACCCCGCTTTATTTAAAAAATCAAGGGCAAAATAGTCATTTACTCCTTTTAGGTAAGACAAGGACCAAAAGTGCAACAAAACAAACTGTAGGGACCTTCCAAGTTAAAAAAATAAGTTAGGGACCAAACGTACAAATTAACCAAAATCATAGGGATCATCCGTGTAATTTACTCTATAATTTATTCAATTTGATAAAAAAAAAGTTAAACAATTTCGTGTTATAGGATGAAGCAAAAGCAGTGGAGCCACTTAGGAGCCAAAGATTAGCCAATTTATTGGGATCTTGCTGTGAAGGAAATGAGAGATTGCTAGTGGCAGAGTTCATGCCTCATGAAATTTTATCCAAACATCTTTTTCATTGTGAGTCTTTATTAAAATTTCAAACTTTAATCAATTGATTATACACAAAATAAGAATATAAAATCTCAATTCATGAGAAACCCAAGAATACATGAGAACCGGTATGAAAAATGTAAAAATTGTCGCTAAAAGTAAAAAAAAAAAACAATTTTGCGACATTTATATGTGAAGTGAGAATAGGTCATAATCTAAACCTTTTTTTGACTTGAATATAATTAGAATAGGTCATAATCTGTACTTTTTTTTTTGCACAAACATAGTACATACAAACTAATCTCTTTACTGCAAATTCTTCCTATGTTTTGTGGTTTTTACGCATTAAATCAACATCCAATTCCACTTCTAAAAAACTCAAACATGGGTTACATCAGTTTTATATATTTTCAGTTGAGTTAAACAGTAAATTTCAATAACCTTAATCATAGATACGTACATATAACATTGAAATTGTGAGAAGACAGATATTATGTGATTTTTTTTTCTCTGAAACAATTTATATACAGTTCGACTTCAAAAGAAGGAAATCGGCAAACTGTGATGGACGAGTATTGTTTATCGATTGGAGTTCATTCAAAAATTGGCATGAGTAAATATATGGTAAATATATTGGAGTTCATTCATATTCACAGATTTAAATGACCAATTGTGCCCCTGTTTACTATCATATTCACATATTCAAATGACTACAATAGAAAAGATAAATAGCATCAGTTGACATCAACAATTTATAATGACTCAACCAACACGAGGATTGCATGGGGTAAGGGTATATCAGGTAAAGAAAATCATGTTAAATACACATACATACATAAGTGAAGAACCATTGGGCTTCAAAATTTTGATATTTTTCCTACAACATACTTGTTTTATTCATTAAACAGGTTGAAAGAAATAGGGAATGACATCCACATACATATAAGGGTTAATAACATCCATAGACATAAGGGTTTAAATTTTCATTTAGATTGAAGACGAATTTCACAGACACACATACACATGAATCGAAGAAAATAAAATTCCTCACGCAAACTTAAAAAAAAAATTAACTGTATAATACAAATTCAAAATGCAAAACACAAAATCAAACACAGAATAACAAACACGACCATAGAAGTTCTTGAGGATCCAACACACACAACCATAGAAACCGAACTGATTTAAACATCAAATACACACATCCATAAAAACCGAATGAGGGACACACATACAATCAATATTATAGCAATGATGTTTGATAGTACTTACCTGGAATTTTTTTTCATTTTTAATGCAAAAGGTATATGATAGTTAGGCCAAATACAGAAATACAATGAACGTAAATCAGGAGTTTAACTTAAAGAGAAAGAAATCTGCTAATTGTGATGGAGGATTACTGTTTATCGATTGGAGTTCAGTAGTTCGATGCTTCCTATCAATCAAAAAACTGGCGCGAGTAAGTATATGGTAAAATGAAATACCATATTGTATACATTACATAAATTAGGAAAGGATTTAGAATTTCGTGTGAATTTGGTGTCAATGGAATGAAGTTTAATGACATACGTTATATGAGCAAAATAAATGTCAAGATACCATATACGTGGCTTTTATTTTGAGATTATTAATTACTAATGGAATGAAAACAAAACATTAATGAAATTATTAAATTAAATTAATCTACAAATAAACTACAAAATGACATGTGACTTTTATTTAAATCAAAATTATCATAAAATTACATGTGTCCAAATGCATAACAAATTGACAAGTGGCAAAAAATTATTTATTAATAATTTACTAGGTGTGAGACCTATGTATTACATGGGTTTAATTAAAAAAAAACAAATATAAAATTTTAACAATTTGAAAAGTTTGAATTTATAAGAAAAATGAGAAAAATTTGAATTATTAAAATTAATGAGATTTTAATGTATTAAATACATTACATATATAAACTATTTCTAATAAATAATTTACATATATATTACCTTACAAATTAAATTTGGAATTTTAATTTAATAAAATAAAAAATATAATAAAATGACAAGTGGAAAATAAAATTTTTAAAAATTCTAGAAAATGTCATGTATCCAAATGAATGAGAAGAGGACATGTAGCAAAAAAAACCTTCATTTATTATAGTAGATGCTTTAGAGAGTTATATAACAAAATTTAAAACATAAATTATTATGTAACGCTCCGAAAACATATATCCATACAATGCTAAATACACATCGTATTAGATGTAGAATTCAAAAGATTTTCCTTAAATTATAGATCTATTTAATGTTATTAACTGATGAAACAACCTCTATCATGGCATTATTTTGATTTAGGGTTTCTTTTTCCACTCAATAATTATTGATATTTATTGTTAATCCATGCGAACTAGATTTGGTATTAATATTTTGATATGCAAGTAAAATCACCAAGGGGGTTTAAGGATCACCTCAGGCCCAATAGTGGGTGACAATTGGGTAATAGCCTAAGAAACAAATATATCTAGGGCCCATATTTAAATACCAAAACTATATATATATATATATATATATATATATATATATATATATATATATATATACACACACACACACACACACATACACCCCCCGGCCCCCGGCAGCTACTAAGCCATCAAAGATATTCCCTTACTGCTCAAAATACCTAATTATACCATTATACCAAAGACCAAACGAACTACACCATGAAGATCTCTATAACATAACTACCGGACCGACACATAAGTGAAATCCATGAAGGTCCACGACACGTCATGACACCATCCAACCATTAGAATGGGAAACTCATGGTTTCTCACCGTTCTTGCCATCACCAAATCTCAACCATGATGATTCCCGATCAGTGCCCGGTGGGCCTACAGATATACGACCATCATCCCACTGACTTGCAGGAATCCAATCAACACCCCACTTAACACTTACTAAACCCCCATGAGTCATACCATACTACAATACACAACACTTCCACATCCATCTACCAACCTAGTGAATGTTACAACTACCTCACAGTCTTACAATCACTTTCACAACTGCCATGGGCCCAGTCCATGGCCTTGGCAAACACCTACAAGAATACCTAATCAAAGATCAATATGAGTCGAATCCCCAGCCTATTGAACCATATCATGTGTTCGGGTCATGCTTCGAACCCCAGATCCTTCATCAGACAAGAACACGAAGAGAGGTCCTAACACAACCCTCATCTTATAACACTCATAAAATCAGGAGAAATTTAAACTTTTAAAATCAACCTAAATTCATAAATTGTCTAAAATCTTAGTTTTCAAAGCACTTTCAAACATCAAAGTCTCCCAAAATCATAAGTCATAAACAAGAGGATGTATATGGTCATGCATTTGCCTTCCGGCGGTCATGTGAAGTACTTGAAACATAACCCAAAATTATATGTCAACACTTAGTGAGTTTCCCCAAAGTACCAACAAATAAACAGATACCATATATAATAACAACATGCCGGGTCCAATCAACCATTGGGTTGGAATACCTGAGGCCCAATCAACCATGGGGTTGGAATGACAATACATAATAGGTCCTATCATCCTTGGGATGGGATACCGTGGGGCACAATCAACCATCGGGTTGGAATGCCCCCGACCTATTGGCTTACACACAAAGCAGTAAAGCCTCAACCACCAACCAAATATGTGCACATATAATAGATAAAGATCTAATCAGTTAACATGCAATCAGGCAGATCTATAGATCATTAAGCATAACCTCATCCCGTATACCAAGATACCGATCTAACAAATCACTAAAACATGATAACATACTATCAAATAACATTATATCTAATCAAAAGGCTCGTCCTTGGTGTCATCGACCCGCAAGTACAGTGAGGGGAAAAATCACCTCACAAACTGGACAAAAGCTGATGAGGTCTCGACTCCGAATCTCAGTTCTAACTGTCAACTATTCCAACAAAATGTCCAATATCCATCAAAATCCCAAAATATCGAAAATACCTTTAAGTCATACTTGGTCAAAGTCAAACTCAAATGGGTCAAATCAACTGAGTCAATCCAGCCGAGTCAACTCAAAGTAAGTACGCAGGGCGTACTTCCTATGTACGTTGGGCATACTCGCATGTTGACCACCATCGGGGTAGTTGACCTCGTACGCAGGGCGTACTTTAGGTACGCGGGGCGTACTCCCAGATGCCCAAAATCCGCATTAAGAGCTTAATGGCTTAAGCTCTCACGTCCAACTTTTAGATCCATGGCTAAAATACCCTCAAGATTCATAAAGTTTCCAATTTTATGATTTTGCATGTCCATTAAGTGCTTAACTCAAATTCTTAATCCCTTAAGACCTTCTAAATGATGCATGGAGCAAAACCAACCAGTTGGAACCCATTTTATGACTCAAGACCCATCTAAAGGTTTGAAAGGACAACTTAATGGGCCAAGAACATGTTATGTTCATGAATCTCCATATTTGGGACAAAAAGGACCAAAAAAATCATTCCAACACAAGATCTAAGTGAAACATCACCAAGTTCAGAACTTGAGACCTCAAAATGGTGCCAAAAGGTGGTGTGATCCTGGATCTAAAGAGCTTCACTCCTCTAAGGTGGTCTCTCTTTCCTTTCATCTTCTTCAAATTACAAAATACACACTTACAATCTTAGAAATGCTTCACAAGATGGATTAGGGTTGCAAAAACGTATCAAGGGGATGGAGGCTGATGCACGAGGGGAAATGAGGCTATAATGGGGTTTAAATATGAGCCAAACCCTAAAAATTAGGGTTTTCATGTCTGGCACGTATGCCCTGGGTAAATATACATCCAACGTACTAAGGTACGCCCTAATATGCTCAGCGTACACATGTACACATGACATACTCCCCCAAACCCAATATTACAAAACTGCCACTAGGGTCTTCATTGCATACTTTCTTTTACTTAGGGTCCAATTTTCAATATAATAAAGTTATAGGGTCAAAATTAGAATTACCTTATCATCGGGATGTAACATATCTTGAACCTAGCCATGGATCCAAAAATCATCCCTACATCTGCCTCATGTACCTAAACGAGATAACCTAAATCCTTAATCTCTGATTTCATGATTTTGACCGACTAATGAATACTATTCCATATGTAAACCTTTGCTCATACTACAACCAAAAACCAACTATCATATTGTCCTTAGATACAAACTCCAAGTTAATCCGCACTTGAAAATATTTCTAGTACTCCCAAGCAGTTCTCCCCCACTTGGAATCAACCAATCCCTAACGTCTTCAAGAATTATACTATATGCTCACAATACATAGCGTCCAAACCTTAAGATTTCCAACGTGTGAGCACAATCCATATCAATAAACATTCAAACCATAAAACCTTCTCAAAGTAATATATCAATCTTAACTAATCGGACAAATCCTATAAATGCTCAACTTATTAAACCAAACTTCCTATTTGAAGGAGATTCTTAATTAACAAAAACGCTATCAGAACCAATATCAGGTTGACTCCTTTCCAACCCTACTAATACGATCAACCAATAGTAGATCCAAAGTCCTTCTAGAAAACTGGTCAATGTCGCTTTGATATTCTAAGCATGGGTCCAAAATATCCATTGATCTACACTTGATGAAATATCAATGCACTCATAGCGCCACCAACTAATACAACTCAAAAATTCTCAAACATTCTCAACCACCGAACCAAACCCATGCGAAATTGCATTCACCACACCTTGAAGTAGGTTGATAATCAACAATATTTATACACTTACCAAGGATGGTGATTGGTTCGACGAGCTAACTAACCCTTCAATTAATATTCAACCTGAGTTACACACGCTCCTCTTAACTCTGTTTCGTTGTCTAAGAAGAGACAACCGGCTACAACAAAAATATTGTCTAGAATATTCTGATGCAAGGACTACACGCACAAACTGGAAAGCATTAATCAGGCAACAACTCACCCTGCACCCCCTTCTAATCAATCCCTTAATCCTCTCCATCATAAAATATCTCAACAATCTCGAACACCAGAAATCCACCGAACTTACATTGCAACTTCCACCGACCCATTGTGCTGGAACCATAAAAATCAATATGTTTTCCAATCCTTCAAGCAGAACACTCAGTCCTTCCCCACTTAAGGCTTGCTCCCTCATTGGTCGACACCTTCCATGTCGAATCCTAAAACCGGTTCATCCAAATACCCTCTAAACACTACTCTTGGTATGCAAAATGGCATATGACAATTCTTTAAATAATAGTCAGTAATCGCAAAGAATCCTAAATCTTAGATGGAGATGTTAGAAACTTTTCCAACATTACAACTTCTAACCCTTCACGAAAGATCCACATACCCTTGGATTTATGAAGCATCGTGAAGGCTGAATCCCTGATCCATTAGAACCTACAAATGTTAACATTATAATTCTAACATGCTAGCTATACAAATGACTATCCATTTGTTGAAACCTCACTAATAAAATACATATTCATTCTAGATAAAACTTGAAGATCAAAATTCATAGTTGTGATTTCTTGCAATCCAACCTTGAACTCTTATCGGATGATGGGTGTTGGGGCTTGCAATCCCTCCACTACCCATGTAGGACAGTCGGGTTTGAGATGACCCAACTTGTAACAGTGAAAACATGTCCAACCCTTCTTGAAATCGTGAATAACATTCCATTTATCTCCATAATTGTAGCATTTGAACTTGTGGCAAGAAAACCCATGGGTTCCACCACACTCTCCGCAAATATCAGAATCCCCCTGACTTACAGTACCCAGGCTAGCAACCTCTAAATCTTTGTCAATCGTTGCAAATGTTAAATCATGATCCACTTTCTCTTTCTGCGTCGCGTTCCCACATCAAGACCTCTCCCCTTAGATGCCTCAACAGTCTCTCCTACAGTTTGAAAGGCTATAGTTCGCTCCTTGAACTTGGCAATAGGATTGCTAGTGATTCGACCAACAATGCCAGTAAACTCTTTTAATAATATCTATGAAACCTCAGTGGTAATCCAATCATGTAACTCTGTGTCATCTATATAAATCTTGGAGGAATCTGCTTCCCTCCCAGACATCGATATCCTATTAAACAAGACCAAACTATCATTTCATAACCAAAATGTCATCATTAGTCCATCACACTTTACCCACTAAATTGAAACCCACAAATCAATCCTTTACTGGCTTCTTAGAATCCTCGTGACTTTCCTCGATTCGAGTATGGATCTTGTGCTTCCAATGGTATGGTGCCAATACTACCTTCCCTACCTATCCATACCTTCCTCAAGAATCAACCCGAATCTTCTAGTTTACGTCTTCATAATGATACTCCCAAAACCCACTAAACAGTGCACCATTCATACTAAAGCACTTCCTAGGCACTCCTAGAATCCCCACCTCACCCTGCTATCAATTGTTGAAAGATCCTTATTAATTTTAGCTAACTACTTCATAAATACAATCACATACAACAAAACTTAAATAATCTTAGACTAAAAACTCAACTGTACAATGGTTGGACTCAGAAAAGAGCTGCACAATATGACCAAATCCATCACTCTAAGATTATTTAACTTTTGCAGCATGTAACTCAACATATTCATTTAAGAGTAAACTTGTAACGTCCTTAAAATCATGACATAAAAAATTGTTTTTGGATTAATAAATTGTTAATACGTATCTTTCCCAAATAACCAAGGTAAACAAGCTTTAACAAAACATTCCTTATAAACTATGAGTCCTAATAACTATAAAATTAATTAATGATATTTTCAAATTCCATATAAATTGATAAATATGCAACAACAATGGAAAGTAGGTTGCATGAAAGGAAATTAATGCCTAATACAACAAAGTCAAACACACTATTTCTTATTAAAAGTTGTGGCAACAACACATTATTTATGCAACAACACCTTGTTTATCCAAAAAAATAATGATATTTTCGGATTCCATATAAACAAATAAATATGCAACAACAATGGAAAATAGGTTGCATAAAAGGAAAATAATACCTAATACAATACAGTCAAATGCGACATTTCCAAGTTGTGGTGAAAACAATACATTGGTTATCCAAAAATTAATTATATTTTTAGATTCCAAATAAGCTAATAAATATGCAACAATAATGGAAAATAGATTGCATAAATGGAAAATAATGCCTAATACAACATAGTCAAACGTAACACTTCATGCTAAAAGTTGCGGTGACAACGACACATTGTTTATGCAAAAAAAAAAATGTTTTGGAAGATCATAACACACATACCACCATATATTTTTTTTTATGTTGTTGAGGATATTATCTTGCAATTTTTTTTCGAACGATAATTTTATATAATAAAACCCAGACTAGCAAGAAACCAGTCGGGACAAAAAGAAAACATTACATAATAGCAAGTTGCGGATTTTGAAGTTATCGCATCCGGTTAATGTTTTTTTAAACCTAGCATTAAACGAAAAGAAAGACTTAGTGCAATTATTTATTTATGGTTGAATTTGGGTTGTGCTTGCTCTATTAGACTAATATTTGGGATTTTAACCAAATCAATTTCCATTATATGAGATTTCCAATTTTAGTGATATTATACATATTCTATTTTCTTTTTCCACTTCTTAGGATTTATAGAGATTTAAGCATTCGAATTTGAACATCAGTTGATGTGAATTAGGTATTGATGTAATACCTAGACCTAAAAGTGGTGTAATGCTTATAGAAATTATGCTTAAAGTGATTAGCAAATTGGGAATTGTTTCCCTAAAAAGCTAATAGTATGGGGGTAGGTGAATTAGATGTTGACGTTGCACTTAGGCTTAAGCCATGTAAGTGCTAAAAATAATGATGTCAATAGATTAATTGACTACGAGTTTATTCCTAAGAAAGTAAAAGTTTAATGTTTAGGGATTACTTTTTAGAAAGTAGCCTTTGAGCGGCTTAAGGGGCAATAGATAAGTCTTAGCATTAGATGTTTGAGTTGAGTGTTGTCTTCTTTGTAGAATTAACATAGCAACATCTTTTTGTGTTAACTCATTGCTTAGATGAATTTAAACATTGGATTGTTGTTTAGCCTAACGTTCACATTTACTTTATTTCATGCGAGTACATATCTATTTAAAACAAATTAACTTCAAACTATATCATCATAGATCTGTGAATTATGACTTGAAAACGAAATATTTAACTTTAATTCAGTTATTAATTAATATCAATTTATAAATTAGATTTTGCATATGATTTGCACGGACTAAACTCATATATTTTAAAATATAAAATCATCTATTTTTTAAACTTATTTCTTCTTTCCATTCTCATTTGCAGCCAATTCTTCTTCTTCTTCTTCTCCTTCTTTTTCATTTTCCTTTGCTTTGGCCAATTCTTCTTCTTTTTCTTCTTCTTTTGCCTTTGCTTTGGCCTCTTCATTCTCCTGCCTCTTCACATCAAAAAAATTAATGAGGCCCTCGAGAGCAATGTCAGGATCATCATCTTTCAGTAGTTGCTCTGCTACTTCAGCCGGGGTAATCTCCACCTTACTAATCAAATCCTCAATTTGTTCAAAAAGACCATGTTCAGTGATTCCAAGATAGTTAGAGGCCAACAACCGGAATCCACATGGAGTGCAGTATGACATATTGATGTGCATGTCCATACGACCAGGGCGAAGAAGTGCAGGATCGAGCTTATCTTTTCGGTTTGTAGTAAATATGATAATCCTTTCATCACCACAACTTGACCACAATCCGTCAATAAAATTGAGAAATCCAGATAAAGTTACCTGTGAAAAATGCATAGTTATTAATTTATTATGTTCATGATTCTAAGCAAATTTTTTTAAGAAACAACGTATCCATATTTAAATCACAATTGAATGACAATAAAACAAATAGTTAACTAGAATGAAAAAAAAAAAATGAGAAAAGTTGTTTATTATTACAATCAATATACTACATTTTAACTGAGTTGAATATAGTTTTTTTTTTTTTTCCCATTACAATCGAGTAGGTCGTTTAGAAAAACTATTTTTGTAATTTATGGCCAAACAATTATTAAATATTACAATATACATCACCTTTTCATATTACATATTTTATATGAATATAGTTTAAAGCTTTAAATGATGAAAAAATTGATATATTCATATTCATAATATAATATATTATATATATCATTGACTGTTATGATTTTCTTGCATTTATACATTAAAAAACGTCAATCGGACAAAATCGCATTTTTATAAGGATATTCATTATATAATTTTAAGTTCAGTTATCATTAACTATTAAAATCACGATTACTCGTTTTATAAGGAAACTCATTGTGTATAATTAAAGATTTTGCTACTTTACTAATACTATAATTAAAGTTATTCATACTTACGCAAAAGTTTCGAATATCTAACCTTACGTTCTTCCGCATAACCTCGCCGTCGCATTTCTTTCGCTAAAGATTTCGCCGCTTCTGCTTCAAGCCTGTCATGCAACTCCACAGAGCAATCAATATCCTCCACCACCAGTATGGACCGGTTAGCCGTCGCCACCAACAACCGCCGCAGGTCCGAGTTTGACTTTATATCAGTCAACTCCAAGTCATATATGTCAAATTTCAAGTAATTCGCCATGGCAGCGATCAAGCTTGATTTCCCCGTTCCCGGTGGACCATACAACAGGTAGCCTCTCTTCCACGCCTTTCCGACTTTTCGATAATATTCTCTTCTCTGTATAAACCTATCCAAATCCTTCATCACCTTCTCCTTAATATCTGTATCCATCGCCAACGTGTCAAAATTCGCCGGATGTTCTAGATTCACCGACGTCCACACCGTTGGGTAGCTGGAGTAAGCCATCTTCGTATCGATGGTGAATAGCTTCACGCTTTTCTCTTCTTTTTTCCTCGTTTTCGCGTCATTGATTATAAACGGAAGGTACTCGTTCAACACCAGATCCTTGTGTTTCCGATGAAATGAAAGCTCGAGAAATCGAATATCGGATCGGGAAGATCCGCTCATATCATCGTTGTTGTAATATTCTCTCGTCGGCGTTTTCTTAGAAACCAAAGACCACCTGAATTTCACTCCATTGTAAACATCGGTAAACTCCTCGTTGATTTCCATGGCTACGTTGATCTTTTTCTCGCTGGGGTTTTTGGTGATCTTCAGACGATGGATCTCGTGAGAAATTCGGGTGGCGAGGTAAATTTCTGTGGCGTTGTAAATCTCGTTATCACGAAACCCATCAGATTCGTAGATCACCATGGTTAGCTGTGTTGAGAACTTGCTGATGAAACTGCGGAAGCCGTAAAAGAGGTAGTCTTGGAATTCTGGTGGCAAGTAATCGCGTGCGACGCTGCGAAGAACCATCGCTGCAGCGGCGACTGAACCTATGGTGGAGATGACTGTTTTGGCCATGGCTATTTTGGTTTCCGTTGACGGTGACATTTTGGAAATAAAGGGCTTTGGATTTAGGGGTTGGTAAAAATGAAATTATTGTAGGAATGTTAGGGGTTTATATAGTGTATAGGAGACGTATGCTAGGGTACGATGGGAATTGACTTCGTTTACTTTGAAAGTAGAGGTTTGCATTTGGACATGGAGAGGTTTGAATTTTGACGTGTGTTCTTTTTCCTGGAAACTACAATGTGGAACCCACTCAAGCACTAGCATTCGAGCAATATCAACAAAATATATATATATATATATATATATATATATATATATATATATATATATATATATATATATATATATATATATATATATATATGTGACAAAATTGCAAAAATGTCCCTGTGCTATGCATTTTTTTTGGGGTTTTGATCTAAACCACGAGTTTTTTGGTTTTGTGGTCCTTTTGGACCGGTTTGTTTGTGAGAATGATCCATATACTTAACATCCGTTAAAAAGAATCCGTTAACCCCCTCATGTGCCTTGCACGTGAGAGTATTTTTGTTTTTTTACTTACAGGGACCATTTTTGCATACAAATGTCAACGTTTCATTCTACCTTTTATCCCTCATTTACAATCTCAAACACCCGTCACCTCCCCACCTCACTCCTTCCTTCTGCTCCATTAAACCTGCAAAAAAACATATTTCGTTATCCAAAGAACCTAATCGAAGCAAAAGGAGACAAGCTCATACTTTAAAGTCGAAATGGTGTACGTAATGTGGCAGATCAGACCAAAAAATGAAGTTGTCGACGTATCATCCTTATATGGTAAGTTGCTATGTTTTCTTAAACATTCCTATTTTTCATTTTACCCTTGATTTATACTAAAATCCACCAAATTTTGACTTGTAGCGGGTGCACCCACATGGTTTAGTATTAAGCTTCATCATGGTGGGAGGTTTACTAAGTTACCTGACATAAAGTATACTGGAGGTGAAGTGCGTTATGTTGATTATGTGGACATAGATGAGTTTTATGTACATGAACTTGATGCCATAATGCTTGACCTAGGTTACCTAGACCCACAGATGATTGAACTGACTGATGAATCCCCAGTGATATACTACCATTTCAGGATACCCAATGGTGACTTTCAATTTGGTCTTAGAGCTTTAGGGAATGATCAGGATGTTATCAATCTTTCTAAATTTATTCAAAATAACAAGTTGATTGAGGTGTACACAGAACATGGGAAGACAAATCTACTCACATACTTCATGTCTCAAAATGCAAAGGGTAAAGTTGTCATTGAGGAATTACCAGAAAATGATGATCAAGGGGCTAAATATGAGGCTGAAGTTCATGTAGAATCTCCATTGAGAAATATGAACCATGTCAATGATGGGCCAATTGGTGAGTACATGTCTTTGATTCTTTTTGGGAATAAAATTGATGCATTCTCTCCAGAGTATAGAATGGGTAGAGTTGGGAATTCAAAAAGAGAGGAAGGTTCTTGTAGCAAGAGGCTTAATTTAGAGGATATTGATGATTTAAAAGAGAAGGAAAACACTAATGAGGGTGTTAAGGAGGTTCATGAGGCTGCAACTGTTGTTGAAGGATGCTACAATCCATTTACTTCAAATATTGCTAATGTAAGGGATGAGATGATTGGGGTTCATGATAATGACCATATTGATGGATGCTACAACACCCCACCTATTAATGATGATGAACAATATAACGAGCTTTTTGATAACCTTATGGAAAATTTAATTGGAAGTGATGAAGATGTTGTAGAGTATGAAGGGGATGATGAATCTGAAGAGAGTGATGAAGAGTATGAAAAGGATGAAGGTAATGATCATGATGGGAAACAATCAGAAAATGAAGATAAAGTGGATGACATAATGGATGAGGAGAACAATATAGAAGATGTTGATGTGGACGTGGCAGACTTCTTTCTAAATGTTGAATGTGATGTTGAAGGAGCATGTATGTGACAACCGTCAAATTCTGGTCAATTCAAAGTCAAATAAAGTCAACAAGTCAAACCGGTCAGCTCAACTAACCCTTGTGTACCTGGACTTACGTTCAGTATTTACTAAACAACCCACTATTCTAATAAGAAAACATAAATCGAAAAGTACGTACAACTAGATCTCTTTAACCTAAAAACTACGGTAAGTGGCAAGCCAAACCGATAAAACAATGATGCTTACTCATCGGGAGTGTGTAAGATCCTTAAACAAGGCTTTACAGGGTTTATGAACCATGCATTGCGATGCCAGACACTCACAACTGTCCCACACGGAACCTCTCTCAATCGTTTTCACTCTATCTCTCTCTATGTCAAATCTCTCCCTAATCTCTCCAAGTATGTGAAATCTCTCTCTAATATCTCTCTGTATTAGAAATCTCTTCAAGAATGTCAAATCTCTCCCAAATCCCTCTAAGCATGTGAAATCTCTCTCAAATATCACTCTGTATGAGAAATCTCTCCAAGAATGTCAAATCTCTCCCAAATCTCTCCAAGTATGTGAAATCTCTCTCAAATATCTCTCTGTATGAGAAATCTCTCCAAGAATGTCAAATCTCTCCCAAATCTCTCGAAGTATGTGAAACCTCTCTCAAATATCTCTTTGTATGAGAACTCTCTCCAAGAATGTCAAATCTCTCCCAAATCTCTCCAAGTGTGAGAAATCTCTCCCAAATCTCTCTCAAAAGTTTCCCGTAACTTTTTGGAATCATTCGGGTCATTCTGGCCCTTAACCAGGTCAAAAACGGCTTAAAACGGGGCGAAAACGAGAAAAATAGGCTTTAGGAACCGAAACCGGAGTGAGAGGCTTCTTAGGCGAGGACCGAGCCTCTGTTGGCTTCTTAGGCGAGGACCGAGCCTTTGGTGGCTAAAGCACGCGAGGACCGAGCCTCTGGTGGCAAAAGCACGCGAGGACTGAGCCTCGGTCTCTGTCGCTACCCCGCCTTTCTGTCTCGCTCGGTCTCTGTCTCTCTCTGTTCGCTTGTCTCGCTCGGTCTCTGTCTCTCTCTGTTCGCTTCTCTCGCTCGGTCTCTGTTGCTCCGCCCTCTGTCTCTTCGCGCCCTCTGTTCTCTCCTTCCCCCTCTCGGTTCCTCTCCTTTCTCTTCTTCCCTCTCGGTTCTGCCTCCCTCTCTCTCTCTCTCTCGGTTCAGCACCAGAAGGCCGAGCCTCGGCCAGAATTCGCATATTTGTCACTTTTAGCCCATTTTTGATATTTTTAACATTTTAAGCCCGTTTTTCGTGATTTTAAAGCGGGATTTTATCCAGAAATTATATTTTAACATAATAAACTCTAAATATTCATAATTTAAACATATTTTGATGAAAATCATTATTTAAATAATAAAAATCTAATGGGTGAATTATTAAAGGTGGAATGTTGACTTTGCCTTATCCAATGTCACAAGCAACCACCCCACACCCACTCTTTGACAAACCACACCTCCCCACCTTACCTAGGTCACATCAATGTCATTTCCACTCAATTTACACTCATTCCCACGTTTTTAGAGCTGGAACAAACATCCTCTCTCCTCATTTTCTCTCATTTGCCCTCATTTCACTAAGTATCAAACACCACTTTCTCTCAAACTTTTCCCACTCCAGACTCGAGATTCAAGGCTGATCTTCACGTGTTCTTCCACTCTTAGTAAGTATAATTCATCCTCCTTATGATTATTTCACTTCCTTCTACTCAAATCATGAATATCTTACACAAACTCCATCATATTAGCGTTAGAGCTTCGAATCTTCAAGTGATTCTTCAAGTGTTCTTGGGTTGAACACTTCTCTTCTTCAACACTTACCTACTGAAATCACTTAAGGTGAGTTCATACCCCTATATTTTCATGTTTTCTCAAGTTTTCAGGGGGGGAATACAAGTTAAAACACTAAGAACATAACTAAAATTTTCTAACAGCCTTCATCAGAAAAGTTCAACTCCATTCACAGACTGTTTCGGGCATCTTAAACATTTTTGTTTTCAAAACTGTAGAAGGTGCAAATAGTTCAAGTTTTTAGCTTTAAAATGGCTACTTGCACATCTCAATACGATTTTTCTACAATTTATGGTAATTTTTACAAAACTGCCTATCATTTCAAACAACAATCCGGACCAGTCTGTGATTTTGGACTTTTTCACCCAGGTTGGAGGTCATTAAAAATCGTGATAAAAATTATGAGTAAACTAGACACATTTTGTGAACTCTCATAATTTACGGATCTAGTTTTCAACTTCGTATGATTTTTCTATGATTTTTCCAAAAACAGGGCAGAATGGCTAAAGTTAGCCAACAGCATGTTAATATCATAACACTTTGTATTATGTTGAGCAAAGTGTATAAACATAAGTTCTAATATTTGAATGTGTTTCCTTGTTAGTTTATCATTATGAACTAAAACTAAGTCATTCATATTAAATATTATTCATTCATTTTAGAACACGTATTATTTAACTATAAAAAGTATAGTTTGATAAATTCATAACACTAATACATTTCCATAAAAGAGTTCATACGTATTACATACATTTTAGATAAACTATAATAGGTATAGTTTATGATACATCACTCAACGCACTCGTACAAAAAGGGTACATTCATACAAGAAAGATTTATATTCACACACATTTCACGTAAATTTGTTAATCTATAGTTTGATAAATTCACAACACTAATACATTTCCATAAAAGAGTTCATACATATTACATACATTTTAGATAAACTATAATAGGTATAGTTTATGATACATCACTCAACGCACTCGTACAAGAAGGGTACATTCATACAAGAAATATTTATATTCACACACATTTCACGTAAACTTGTTAACCTATATTGTGAGACTCTCTCTCTCTCTCTCTCCGTACGTCCGAGTGCGGGATATAATTCCTGGTAGTTATAATCAGAATCTTCTTGAGGGAGAACGTGATACTTGTATATAGATCTATATTGGGTTTGACACCCCACACCTTGCTGCTAGCTACAGTTGGACTTGCAGGTCTACGGGTGACAAATGTCATTTTATTTTTCGCGACACTGAGAACATCGTGGCAGGTTCACATAGTCATAGTATGATTATAGCGACTCACATAGGGATATAACAATCCATAAGTTTACGGGATTTTATTTTTAAAATCTAAATGAGTTTTATGTCGATTTAAAATCACCCTTTTTATCTCTATGAGTACAGATATTACTGTACACTTTTGGTTTTGGTAGTTACGACTACACATCATTTGAAACCATATTTATACTTTTAAGCATGGTCAATACTTGTTATTACTCGGTCCTCTAATTTAGGACTACATATATATATAATGTATTAACAAACATGAGAACATATGGAAATTTCATTTAGTTCAAACGTGTCCATGTCCATTTAAACACATAACATTTTCTATTAATAAGAAAGATTACTTATACATTTTGGTCTTCAGTCGTAAGACTACATTACGCAGATTTTAAAGAAAATATAGGATTTTCTGGAAATCAAACTATTTTTCATCTGGAACTGTTAGACTTCAACTATAATCGCTGAGCGTACATGTTTGAGTCCTATAAGGATTTAGTCTCGATTGGCCTAGAATTAGTGATGCCTGCCTCATCTCCTGTTCCTTGTTTGGTTGTGGACCTAGGGCAGACCCACTATATTCAACGTTTTATCTAATTTAAACCTTATATAACTTATATACGTTGGACGATTATAGAGGAACTCTACGGGTCATTCTAGGGTTCATTAATGCATCATATAGGAATATTTCTATTCACACTTAACTAAGAAAATATCGGATTTTCTGGAAATCAAACTATATCGATTTTACAAGGAAAAACGGTTTCTACTTCAAACAAAACTCTTATGAACTCACCAACCTTTGTGTTGACACTTTTTAAAACTACTTGTATTCTCAGGAAATCAGTGAAATAGGAAAACTTCATCGCTTTGAGGATGGGACGTTAAACCGTCAACAATTTATTTTGTCATCATAATGTAATTGCTTTTGAAACATGTAAACATATACCTTGGTGTAACTTTTGCAATTATATATATATGGTGGTTGTTTTTACTTTGAGCACTATTATACACGTTGTTGTGATACTATACATGAAGTCCTCCACCCCCAGATGTTTCCGCCATCCTTGGTTTGGGGGTGTGACAGATTGGTATCAGAGCATTGTTTATAGTGAGCTAAGTATATCGAACCACATAAGATATACAAACTATAAATGCATTGGGACTAAGGTCTCTGATTTTAAGATTTCAAAACCACTATACCTGTAGGAATAAATAGCTTTTGTTAAAAGTATACATGCATGCATTCACACTAAGGTCAGCATCATTTTAGTACAAAACAAAAGTAATGATTGTTGGATATCACAGGTAAGCCTGGGGATGTATGGTCAGTCTTGGGAGTGGCATAGCCTGATCAACTATGCTGGTCCGAGGAGTGATTAGCATATGCCCAAGAATGGTTGTGATGTGGCAACAAGTCTAAAAACTTACCAACACTACCACAATGAAATACCATAGGCGTATTTTGGCATTATTATAATTACATATGTGAGAACTAAATAGATCTTTATCAATAGGTCAATAGTTGTTTAGTGGATACATTAAAATTTTATGTATCCAGGATGTCATAGACTTAGAATCTGTGGATCTTTGCTCTACTTCCTGTTCTCGTTGGATTGGGGATTTAGAGTTAGGGTCGCTTATTCGAAGGTCTATCCTGTCCCGAATACATATAACTTGTATGCACTAAACAATTTGTTGAAGTACCTGATAAAGATCATCGTATAATTAGCTAATTAGTACGTTTGCTTAGTTATTTCTTATATCCCCATTTCTCGCGAAGATATCATGGCTGGATTCCATCCACAAGACGACCCGTACTACTCTAACCACGACAATACCAAATGGCTCGGAGAGGAGCCAGAGAATGATTACCCAACCCCTGTAGATGGTCACCAAGCTGAAGGCTATGCTGATGGTTCTGACTCCGACCCTGAAGTGGAGAACTTAACCCCGATGACTCTTGTTCCGAATCCCAACCCTCTACCGGCTTTTCAAGGCCCGACGCCTCCTTGGGCAGAGTGCTTGGAAACCTGGAGCGAAGAACAAGACCAACATATGTCGTTTAATAGAGAACGAAGTTTCTACAACATAAACGAAGGAAGCTCAGCAGTTAGAATTTTTTTTTCCAATCCTGGTCCATAGAGTTGCCCGAAACGAGATTCAGAGTAGAACAACTCTCCATAGTATCGCAGAGGTTGATGCAAATACAAGAATACATACGATCCGCACCAATCGCCTTGAGCACACTCGTGAAAAATCTAAGAGAGACCACAAAACCCATTAACTCGTGAAGTTCATTCATATGGACTTCCTTTATGAATTATATATAAGGAATTCTTAAATCGAAGAATAATGCAGGAAAAATCTAATTCTATAACAACTGACTTGTCTTTACTAGTAGAAACTTACCATCCGATCATTTTTTCTTTTTGCAAACTCGTGACAGAACGATGCCACCAAAGAAAAGACCCAGACCTTCGGGCAGCACAGCGCCACCACCTCCGACGCCACCTCCCCAGTTTGATCCCGAAATGTTCCAAGCTGCAGTAACAGCAGCCGTGGTAGCTGCAATGTCACAAATTGGCACAAATAGCACTGGTGGTGCTGGATCTGGAGCCACAAACCCTAACCACGGGGATAGTGCAGGACGCACGAGGGAATGCACTTACAAGGACTTCAAAAATGGCAAACCCGATTCCTTCGATGGAAGTGGGGGTGTCCTCGCACTAATTCAATGGTTCGAGAGGACCGAAGCAATCTTTGAGATTTGTGCTTGCCCCGAAGCGAGCAAAGTCAAGTACGCGACATTCACCTTCATCGGAAGAGCTCTCACTTGGTGGAACGGCAAAGTTAAATCGCTTACGCTTGCAGTGGCTAACTCGTTAAGTTGGGAGGACTTAAAGAGAATGATGCTGAAGGAATATTGCCCAAGAGGTGAAGTGCAAAAGCTGGAGCAAGAACTATGGAATCTCAGAATGGCAGGCTCCGACCTTACAACTTACACCAACCGATTTTGTGATCTAGCACTCCTTTGTCCCGCTATGGTCACCCCGGAAGATAAAAAGTTGGAGCGTTACCTCTGGGGATTGTCCCCCGAAATTCAAGATAGCGTGCTGGCCTCAAGACCAACTACCTTCGACAGCGCCAAGGAGTTAGCACAACAACTCGTTGACCATCATGCCCACCATGACACTATGACAACCACCCTTACCCAAGCAAGAGGAGGGAACAGCGAAAGAAAGTTTTGGGACAACAAGAAGGACCAATCAGCCCAAGGCCTCGCTAAGAAGCAACAGATCCTTGCTGTTCATGCTGCCACAACCCTCACCACGCCAACTCCCATGAAACCATACGCTGGAACACTTCCAAAATGCAACAAGTGTAACTTCCATCACACTGGGGCTTGCCGAAAGATGCATTGCAAAAACTGCGACAGAGAGGGGCACACTGCTCGTTCCTGTAAGGCACCAGCACGACCCATCAACCAGGTACCTGGCTCTGGAGTAAGCCCAACCTGTTACGAGTGTGGAGAAACGGGACACTTTAAAAGGGAATGCCCAAGGACAAGAGATGCCGGTGGTGGTGGGAGGGTGCTTGCAATCACCGAGGGAGAAACCACTCCGGAACTGCCTGCAAATATCAGTACGTGTTTCTAACATCGACATTTAAATCCCGAATTTCTTTATATGCTAAATCTAGCATCGATTAAAGCATGCATAGTAGTAATCATGTGACATCGGGCGAGTTATTCCTCACCATAATCAAATTCTTGTACTACGAAAAGTTATCCCCATCTTTCCCCTAAATCCCTGGATCCCCATTCGAAGTGAAAATTTCGGGACAAAATTCCCTTTAACGGGGGGATGATGTGACAACCGTCAAATTCTGGTCAATTCAAAGTCAAATAAAGTCAACAAGTCAAACCGATCAGCTCAACTAACCCTTGTGTACCTGGACTTACGTTCAGTATTTACTAAACAACCCACTATTCTAATAAGAAAACATAAATCGAAAAGTACGTACAACTAGATCTCTTTAACCTAAAAACTACGGTAAGTGGCAAGCCAAACCGATAAAACAATGATGCTTACTCATCGGGAGTGTGTAAGATCCTTAAACAAGGCTTAACAGGGTTTACGAACCATGCATTGCGATGCCGGACACTCACAACTGTCCCACACGGAACCTCTCTCAATCGTTTTCACTCTATCTCTCTCTGTCAAATCTCTCCCTAATTTCTCCAAGTATGTGAAATCTCTCTCTAATATCTCTTTGTATTAGAAATCTCTCCAAGAATGTCGAATCTCTCCCAAATCCCTCTAAGCATGTGAAATCTCTCTCAAATATCTCTCTGTATGAGAAATCTCTCCAAGAATGTCAAATCTCTCCCAAATCTCTCCAAGTATGTGAAATCTCTCTCAAATATCTCTCTGTATGAGAAATCTCTCCAAGAATGTCAAATCTCTCCCAAATCTCTCCAAGTATGTGAAACCTCTCTCAAATATCTCTTTGTATGAGAAATCTCTCCAAGAATGTCAAATCTCTCCCAAATCTCTCTCAAAAGTTTCCCGTAACTTTTTGGAATCATTCGGGTCATTCCGGCCCTTAACCGGGTCAAAAACGGCTTAAAACGGGGCGAAAACGAGAAAAATAGGCTTTAGGAACCGAAACCGGAGTGAGAGGCTTCTTAGGCGAGGACCGAGCCTCTGTTGGCTTCTTAGGCGAGGACCGAGCCTCTGGTGGCTAAAGCACGCGAGGAACGAGCCTCTGGTGGCTAAAGCACGCGAGGACCGAGCCTCGGTCTCTGTCGCTACCCCGCCTTTCTGTCTCGCTCGGTCTCTGTCTCTCTCTGTTCGCTTGTCTCGCTCGGTCTCTGTCTCTCTCTGTTCGCTTCTCTCGCTCGGTCTCTGTTGCTCCGCCCTCTGTCTCTTCGCGCCCTCTGTTCTCTCCTTCCCCCTCTCGGTTCCTCTCCTTTCTCTTCTTCCCTCTCGGTTCTGCCTCCCTCTCTCTCTCGGTTCAGCACCAGAAGGCCGAGCCTCGGCCAGAATTCGCATATTTGTCACTTTTAGCCCATTTTTGATATTTTTAACATTTTAAGCCCGTTTTTCGTGATTTTAAAGCGGGATTTTCTCCAGAAATTATGTTTTAACATAATAAACTCTAAATATTCATAATTTAAACATATTTTGATGAAAATCATTATTTAAATAATAAAAATCTAATGGGTGAATTATTAAAGGTGGAGTGTTGACTTTGCCTTATCCAATGTCACAAGCAACCACCCCACACCCACTTTTTGACAAACCACACCTCCCCACCTTACCTAGGTCACATCAATGTCATTTCCACTCAATTTACACTCATTCCCACGTTTTTAGAGCTGGAACAAACATCCTCTCTCCTCATTTTCTCTCATTTGCCCTCATTTCACTAAGTATCAAACACCACTTTCTCTCAAACTTTTCCCACTCCAGACTCGAGATTCAAGGCTGATCTTCACGTGTTCTTCCACTCTTAGTAAGTATAATTCATCCTCCTTATGATTATTTCACTTCCTTCTACTCAAATCATGAATATCTTACACAAACTCCATCATATTAGCGTTAGAGCTTCGAATCTTCAAGTGATTCTTCAAGTGTTCTTGGGTTGAACACTTCTCTTCTTCAACACTTACCTACTGAAATCACTTAAGGTGAGTTCATACCCCTATATTTTCATGTTTTCTCAAGTTTTCAGGGGGGGAATACAAGTTAAAACACTAAGAACATAACTAAAATTTTCTAACAGCCTTCATCAGAAAAGTTCAACTCCATTCACAGACTGTTTTGGGCATCTTAAACATTTTTGTTTTCAAAACTGTACAAGGTGCAAATAGTTCAAGTTTTTAGCTTTAAAATGGCTACTTGCACATCTCAATACGATTTTTCTACAATTTATGGTAATTTTTACAAAACTGCCTATCATTTCAAACAACAATCCGGACCAGTCTGTGATTTTGGACTTTTTCACCCAGGTTGGAGGTCATTAAAAATCGTGATAAAAATTATGAGTAAACTAGACACATTTTGTGAACTCTCATAATTTACGGATCTAGTTTTCAACTTCGTATGATTTTTCTATGATTTTTCCAAAAACAGGGCAGAATGGCTAAAGTTAGCCAACAGCATGTTAATATCATAACACTTTGTATTATGTTGAGCAAAGTGTATAAACATAAGTTCTAATATTTGAATGTGTTTCCTTGTTAGTTTATCATTATGAACTAAAACTAAGTCATTCATATTAAATATTATTCATTCATTTTAGAACACGTATTATTTAACTATAAAAAGTATAGTTTGATAAATTCATAACACTAATACATTTCCATAAAAGAGTTCATACGTATTACATACATTTTAGATAAACTATAATAGGTATAGTTTATGATACATCACTCAACGCACTCGTACAAAAAGGGTACATTCATACAAGAAAGATTTATATTCACACACATTTCACGTAAATTTGTTAATCTATAGTTTGATAAATTCACAACACTAATACATTTCCATAAAAGAGTTCATACATATTACATACATTTTAGATAAACTATAATAGGTATAGTTTATGATACATCACTCAACGCACTCGTACAAGAAGGGTACATTCATACAAGAAATATTTATATTCACACACATTTCACGTAAACTTGTTAACCTATATTGTGAGACTCTCTCTCTCTCTCTCTCTCCGTACGTCCGAGTGCGGGATATAATTCCTGGTAGTTATAATCAGAATCTTCTTGAGGGAGAACGTGATACTTGTATATAGATCTATATTGGGTTTGACACCCCACACCTTGCTGCTAGCTACAGTTGGACCTACAGGTCTACGGGTGACAAATGTCATTTTATTTTTCGCGACACTGAGAACGTCGTGGCAGGTTCACATAGTCATAGTATGATTATAGCGACTCACATAGGGATATAACAATCCATAAGTTTACGGGATTTTATTTTTAAAATCTAAATGAGTTTTATGTCGATTTAAGATCACCCTTTTTATCTCTATGAGTACAGATATTACTGTACACTTTTGGTTTTGGTAGTTACGACTACACATCATTTGAAACCACATTTGTACTTTTAAGCATGGTCAATACTTGTTATTACTCGGTCCTCTAATTTAGTACTACATATATATAATGTATTAACAAACATGAGAACATATGGAAATTTCATTTAGTTCAAACGTGTCCATGTCCATTTAAACACATAACATTTTCTATTAATAAGAAAGATTACTTATACATTTTGGTCTTCAGTCATAAGACTACATTACGCAGATTTTAAAGAAAATATAGGATTTTCTGGAAATCAAACTATTTTTCATCTGGAACTGTTAGACTTCAACTATAATCGCTGAGCGTACATGTTTGAGTCCTATAAGGATTTAGTCTCGATTGGCCTAGAATTAGTGATGCCTGCCTCATCTCCTGTTCCTTGTTTGGTTGTGGACCTAGGGCAGACCCACTATATTCAACGTTTTATCTAATTTAAACCTTATATAACTTATATACGTTGGACGATTATAGAGGAACTCTACGGGTCATTCTAGGGTTCATTAATGCATCATATAGGAATATTTCTATTCACACTTAACTAAGAAAATATCGGATTTTCTGGAAATCAAACTATATCGATTTTACAAGGAAAAACGGTTTCTACTTCAAACAAAACTCTTATGAACTCACCAACCTTTGTGTTGACACTTTTTAAAACTACTTGTATTCTCAGGAAATCAGTGAAACAAGAAAACTTCATCGCTTTGAGGATGGGACGTTAAACCGTCAACAATTTATTTTGTCATCATAATGTAATTGCTTTTGAAACATGTAAACATATACCTTGGTGTAACTTTTGCAATTATATATATGGTGGTTGTTTTTACTTTGAGCACTATTATACACGTTGTTGTGATACTATACATGAAGTCCTCCACCCCCAGACGTTTCCGCCATCCTTGGTTTGGGGGTGTGACAATGTATTAATGATGGTCATGAACCTGAAGATATGGAAGTGGTCAACAATGAGGAGTTCGAATCATTGGATGAAGGATCAGACCAAGACAGAGAAAGAAGAGCTCTCATAAAGAATTTAGGAAAAGAAAAAAGGTGCAACCTTGGGTCAGTTCATATACAGTCATTCTCAGTGGGGCAAAAGTTTAAAAGTAAAAAAGAATTAAAGGAGTTAATTGATGTGCACGCACTAGAAACAAGAAGGAATCTATTCTTAAAAAAAATGACAATCAAAGGCTTAGGGCAAAGTGCAGAGGAGTTGTACCTATCATCAATAAAGGTCAAGTGGGGACTCAACCTACCACTTCAAAAAGCAAGGGCAAAGAAGTAAATACACATAAAGAAACATGTGGTTGGTATATACATGCATCTAGGTCAAACCCCGAATCTAACTGGTTTATAAGGACCTTAAACCAAACTCATACATGCTTACAAACAAGAAAACTCAGAGCTTGTGCTGCTTCTTTAATTTGCAAGAAAATCATAGATCAAGTTGAGGCAGATCTGAAGATTCCTTTGAGAGCCATACAAGATCACTTTCAAAAGACCTACCAGGTGAGTATTTCGATGGATAAGGTGTTTAGGGCAAAAGATATGGCAAGAAAGCATGTAACTGGGGACTACACAAAATAGTTTGAGTTTTTGAGGGACTATGCTCTTGAACTTCAAGCTACAAACCCAGACACAACAGTCAAAATAGATGTGTGTCCTAATGGCAACCCTGCATCCCCAACAAGGCAGTTTAGAAGGATTTATGTATGCTTGGGTCCACTAAAAAAAGGTTTCAAAGCATGTCTTAGAGACTTAGTAGGTTTGGATGGTGCCTTCATGAAAGGCCCATTCCCTGGTCAGGTTCTTACAGTAGTTGGTCTAGATTCCAACAATGGAATTTATCCCTTGGCCTATGCAATTGTTGAGTCTGAAAACACAGCTAGCTGGAAGTGGTTTTTAGAAAACCTTGGGGATGACTTGGAGCTTGGGAGCAACTCAAACTATACTTTCATAAGTGACAGGAAAAAAGTGAATTACAATTCATCAATTGATCATTTAGATTGTGTTTTTTTACCAAGAAATTAATTTTAATTATTGCGTGTTGAGTCATGTAGGGATTACAAATTGCAGTTGATCAATTGTTTCCCAATGTTTAGCATAGGTATTGTATTAGACATATTCATGATAATATGAGAAAGAAGTGGGGGCAAACTGAGTATAGGGACCATTTATGGAGGTGTGCATCAGCAACCACCATTCCTGAGTTTGAACATTTGATGAAAGAGTTTAGTGAGTATGATAAGGAGGCATGTCAATGGTTGAAGAAGATTCCTCCTGTACATTGGGCAAGGAGTCATTTCTCGGTTAATTGAATATGTTTGCATATGGTAATGATTATGTGTTTTAGTTATTTATCAGCATTAATTGTATGTTATTGTAATGTGCAGGAAGAGCTGTTTTTGATGTGTTGATTTCAAACATGTGTGAAGTGTTTAATGGGAAGATAGAGAAAGTCAGGGACAAACATGTAATTTCATGTTTAGAGTTCATTAGGGAGTATCTAATGAAGAGGGTGTGCAATGTCATGAAGGCAATGAAGAATGCTAAAGGTCCACTAACACCTACAACAACAGACATCCTAGATGCAAGGAAAAAAGGTGCTTCACAATATATTGCTAGGTGGAATGGGGCAAAGAAGTATCAAGTCACTGGAGCATTGCAAGATCAACATGTGGTGAATGTTAGGAACCAAACCTGTACTTGCAGAAAGTGGGAATTAGAGGGAATACCTTGCAGGCATGCAATTGCAACTCTAAATTAAATGAGCAAAGACCCTGAGGCTGAGCTTGACATTTACAAGTGGGTACACAAGGTGGCTAGAGACATTGGAAAAAGCTTATTCATTTAAGGTGGAACCAATTAAAGGGAGACCCATGTGGCCTAAAAGTAATTTTCCAACAAAGCTAATCCCTCCTCCACATCGCACTTAGGTGGAAAGGCCTAAGAAAAAAAGAAGACAGAGTGAGGGTGAAAGGTTAAGCAAAAGGCAGAAGGCAAGTCAAGGTGATAGAGTCAATGAGATGCAAGGAGAACATTCCCAAGGGCCAATAAATGATGGAGTGCAAAAGCTATCAAGGAAACATATCAATGTTACTTGTAGCAAATGCAAGAATAAGGGACACAACTCTAGGACATGTAAAGGGCAAGGAGGGAATCAATCTAAGAAGTAATTATGATTGTTTGTTGTGGTGCAATGACTATTTAGTTTCTTGTTGTTAAAAATTGTTTGTTTTTGAAAAATGTAGTTATGGTTTGATGATGTAGTTATGTATGGTGCACAGACACTTGTATGCTTAACTTGGTAATGGTTTTTGGTTCCACTCATGTGGTTAATGGAATGTTTATTTTGGTCAATTTATGACATGTATTTTGGTAATGTACTTTTGTTACATTTTGGTTCTATTTATGTGCTTATATTTGACAATTGATACACATTTTCACACTTGAATATCATTTATATCATTAACAACATTGGAATTCATCACAAACATGATGAAGTCAAATTACAACAAAATTATACCATTTTTACCCTGTATCACTTGATCAACAAAAATCCCCACATTTGTCTAACCCTATCCCTTACATAGACCAAATACTAAAGATAACAGTCACAAACATAAACCAACTTGCACATAAATACATCTTCAGCTTGAAACCTTCATCCTTCAATGCATCACACCTTGCCTCCAACATGTTGTTCCTGCTCAAAAGTCCATTGCACTGTTTCTGTAACATGTTGATACTTCTTACCAGCCCATTACATCTTTCCTCCAACGTATTTATGTTTCTTAGAAGACCAGGTATGATGATTTTAATCCTAGCACACATAGGCGGGTCAACCCACCTGATAAACCCACAAATAGAATCCTTAGTTGGGCAAGCATAAAACCTCCTGGCGGGATTCAGTGGTATCCAAGACGTTTTCACCAAAGTAAGCTCTCCACAAAAACAAACCACCATTGTTTGATTGCAAGTCAAGAAGGAGAAACGGAAGAAAATAGCTGTTGGAAAAGAACAGTTAAGAACGTTGGGGAAGAAGATTTGTTGGGGAAGAAGCTAGGAAAAGAAAACGATATATAAAGGATGTTTTATTTTTTCATATGCAAAAATGGTCCCTATAAGTAAAAGGATAAAAATACCCTCACGTGCAAGGCACATGAGGGGGTTAACAGATTCTTTTTAACGGATGTTAAGTACAGAGACCATTCTCACAAACAAACCAGTCCAAAAGGACCACAAAACCAAAAAACTCATGGTTTGGACCAAAACCCCAAAAAAAATGCATATATATGGGGATCATTTTTGCAATTAAGTCTCTCTCTCTCTCTCTCTCTCTCTCTATATATATATATATATATATATATATATATATATATATATATATATATATATATATATATATGTGAGATCAGTTGAGAACTCATAGTTTCCCAAGAACCCGAGAACTAAAAGTGGAGCATTGGATCAGAATTAATTCTTTAAGGACATGATCGTCATCTTACCAATCTTATTTTATATTTAATTTTTTTTATTATTGAATATATTACTATAAATGTCTAAAATTTTACATAATAAATCAACTTTTCGGATTATTTTAAAAATATTATTTTTTTGATTTTTTTTTAAACGTGCAGATTTTTTAATTTTCTTTTATAGAAAACATGAATTTTTGAAAAAAAAAAACTGAAAAAAATATTTAAAAAAAAAAACTATAATTTTTTTTAAAAAAAATTGCATTTTCTTCAAAAAAAATAACTACATTTAAAAAAAACTGTAATTTTTTTTAAAGAAAAATACATTTTTTAAAAAAATTGCATTTTCAAATAAAAAACTACAATTCTTTAAAAAAAAAACTATTATTTTTTCAAAAAACTGCAATTTTTTCAAAAACAACTAAAACTTTTTTAAAGAAACCTGTATTTTTTTCAAAAAAAAATGCATTTTAAACAACAAATCTGCATTTTTTTTTTTAAAAAAAGTAAAATTTTAAAAATCAATAAATTAAAAAAAAAAAAAAAAAGAGTTAGAATATTAAAAAAAGTACTTGAATTTTTTTAACAATAAAAATCAAAGTTTCAGTTGCATATATGCATACTTTTTCAAATGCATATATGCATATTTCTTATACATAATATTCATAAGTTAATCATAAAAAATCTCATTTTTATTAATTAATCTATAAACATAATAGTACAAGTATGTTACTCGATACAAAATAAGAAATAAAAACTAAAAAAAATGCTCTTAATTTCAAAGCATTTTCATGTCTTCGTGTCAATATTTCCTTATTTTCTTCAATTTATTATTTTTCACATCTTCAATATGTTGGATTAGTGTCTAAGTCCATAACTATTTTGGTATGTACTTGACCCGATGGTGCATGGTCCTTTTGGGTTGCCTTCACCAAAGCAACTTGATAGGATGAATTATGGAGAGTAAGGATTAAATATGATTTATTAATATATTATGGGAATAATATATTAAAGGAGAAATCATATTGTTTAATTAATATTAGTCAATAATTAATTGGAAATTAGTTTTGTGACTAAAAGATATTAATTAAACTTAAGGGACTAGAATTGTAATTATAAGATAATTGCAATTTGGGCCATGGATTGTCTTGTATTAAGGGATGGACGAATTCTAATGGGAAACCCATAAGGAAATCGTCCATGGGCTTGGTAAAAGGAGTCTATGGGTTGCTTAGGGCTTAAGCATCCAAATTAGGGTTTCCTTGTTAGATAACCCTAATAGCCCAACTATATAAAGACCCCTTAAGGCTCAAAACGTGGCTAAGGTTCTTGTAAGGGTTTACACACGTTTTTGGCAGCCTCCATCCTCTCTCCTCTTCATCCTCTTGCTTATGGTGTTTGTGAGCCATTAGAGGAGTGACACTTGTGACTCTAAGCCTTCCAAAGTCAATACAAGAAGATTTGGGATTGTTATTGCTACATAACAATCAAGGTAACACTATAAACTTATTCTCATGTTAATATGATTATATGTATGCTAGAATTAGGGTTTATAGTCTTGGATTCAAAGCATGTACAATAGAGAAACCTAGATCCAAGCATTAGGGTTTGTATGAGCACATAGGATGTCTTATGACTAAAACCCATCAGTGGTATCAGAGCCTAGATTGGTTTCTATTGTATTGATGCTTGATATAACTGGAAAATTCGATTTTTTGGATTCTGGAGGCTGGACTCGCCGAGTCCATGGCTGAACTCGCCGAGTCCATGCAGACTCGACGAGTCCAAGGCTGACTCGATGAGTCAACTCGTCAGACAGGCGGATTTTCGGGATTTTTACCTATTATGACTTAGGATAATTGCCACAATTGTTTAAACTTAATAAAATTCGAATTTTGTTAATCCCTTATGATTATCCTTGTCAAAATAAAAGATTTTGGTCATCTAATTAGATAATTGTTACCTTATTTGATATATGTTAAGTTATGGAAATTATTTGATCATTATCTTGCAAGAATTTGAACTAGATCTAATTAGATAACCACCAATTATAGTTAATTGCCTTATTTGAATTATGTGATCTAGAATATTCTTGACAAAGTTTGGAATAGTTTCAAATTAATCCCTTTAGGTTTTATATTTTAAATTTGAACCCAAAAGTTTTTTTGTTTTGAAATTTAAATAGTTAAAACCCTAATGTTTTGAAAAAGGTTTCAAAACTTGCCATCAAGTTTTGGAATTTAAATTTTGATTGAATAGTTTAATTTTGATGCATATTTAAATTCTAAACCCTTATGGTTTGAAATGTTTCAAAACTTGCCCTCAAGTTTTGGAATTTAAAAGTTGATTAAAAGTTTAATTAGGAATGTTAAATTCTAAAACTCTAGTATAGTTTTGAAAAAGTTCAAATCACACCCTTATGGTTTTATTAATTAATTAAGGTGTATAATTAAAAGAGATTTAATGAATCCATAAAGGTTTAGGTTAACCTTTTAATTGAATTAAAAGTGTAATTGTTAAAGTTAACCATATAGTATTTTAAAAGTATAAAATACACCCTATACTATATATAACATTAAAAGTCTAACATTATATATAAGTATGAGTAAAAGTCAGTCTTACCGTTAGTAGGCCTCATTCGCGAAGCTGGTCTATAAGGGGTGTTTAAGGAAATTGCCTATAAAATGACGATTGAATGGGTATCCAGTCATACCCACCGCACTCTTGACTAGTGGAGGGTCGTTAGCCGAACGGGTAGGATAGGACGAAACTTTCCATTATAAGTATAATGAAATACAAAGTAACTAAATGTTTTTCAAATTCCCAATCTTAGTTACTTAGGCAAAAGTGAATTGATGCAATTCCATGAAATTACACTTTGTGCCCTTGCGAAGACGTTAGTGGAGCGTGTGTGGTTTACCGGCACACTAAATGGTTCTAAGCAAAGGTAGCAAAGGGTGACTCAATGTTTGTCATAGTTCGGTGGAGCGTGTGTGGTTTACCGGCACATCGAATAAGTGATTGTAACATGTGAGGGCACCATGTAGTTTGCATGGTTATTCACACCCGCTTTGTGATCCTCGGCATCCCAGTCACAAACAAGAGGGGCATATCGAGATTTAAACATGCCATTGAAATGTTCAATGAATCTCAAAGGATCTAGGAGTTTTCATAGATTTAAAACTTAAATTTCTTTTTCGTTTTTCATGGTGGAAACTAGTGAATCGTCATTCACTTACCTTCAAACGTTCTGCAATTTGGGTTACGGCATCCCTTTCCCGAGTTGTAGGATATTGTGTTGGGTCCTAGCCTTGGAATTTCATTTGGGTGATTTACCAAGGACTCAATCAATCAACTAACTTGAATTCGGTTTTTCTCCCGATGTCAATGTTCGACAACTATGGTCTTCTCAAATCCCGTGGAACTAGCATTCCACATGAAGATGATATTCCACGATTCGATCGAGGAACAAGAAATCATGCTTCACTTCCTCCTCCTCCTCCAATTATTCTCCCTAACCCACAAGATTGTAAAATTGAAAAGTTCAATATCACTCAAGCCCTTTTGGCAAGTAAACATAAAGAGGACAAGTCCGTGTGTGCACACGTCTTAGGGATGAAGTCACACATTGATAGGTTAAGAATGATGGGATTCGTTGTCGGTGAAGCGATGGCTGTTGATTGGCTTCTTTAGTCACTTCCTAACTCATATAGTGAGTTCGTAAGAGAGTACTATATGATGAACCGCGACGTGACCCTTATGGATCTCACCTATATGCTTATTGCTGCTGAATCAGCAATGGTTTGGCGCAATAGAAAAGCAAAGTTGATTGGTGAATCTGCCTTCAAGACCTCTATGGATATAGACGATGGCAATGAAAGACATGCAATGATCGAAAAGTTTGATCATAAGAGAAAGGCGATGTCTGAGATAGTTCCATGTGTTGTTCCAAAGGAGTCAGTTTGCTTTTATTGCCAAGAGAAGGGGCATTGGGAACGAAGTTGCCCTATTTACCTAAGAGATCTAAGAGATGGGAGAGTCAAAAGTATGACTACGCTCTAGGTAAGAATCCACTATCTAACTCCATTAAGTTCCTATTCATTGATTCTTAATACATGATGTGATAAGATTGCATTTGAATGTTTTGAAGGATCGGTGAAAAGAAAGGAAGCTTGATAAGAGAGCAAGATGAATCTAATCACAAGAGATGTATCTCGATTTCATGGACTTGGAGATTGGATTTTGAGCTTAGATAGTTATGATAGAGTTGTTAGAAATTTTCTTTTGTACATAGTTTTCAATGGATTTTGCATTGTAAGGACAAGTTTTTCCGCTGCTTTTATAAATAAAATAAAATTTGACTATTTATTTATTTATTTACTTCCTTGCAATGAAATCGTTATGAAAAATTGATGTTCGAATATTTCTACAACGAATGGATATGATTCTTAGTAGTGTTATTATGGAAGTGTCAAGAATTTACCAAATAGGGAGAGTTTCTCATCGCCCAAAGTTTCAATTGGATAGAAATTTGGAATCACGCAACTTGGTTGCATGATGAATGAGAAATTTCATATTTGGAAATTAGACAAATTCGTTGGCAATGTGTCAAGTGAAGGACTAGGAGATCGAGTACACAAAGTTGTGTGTTGATCAAGTTCACCATAAGAATAACAAAGATATTCGTCATGATTTACTAAAAGGCTTAGTAAATATGATTATACTTACAAGATTAAGTGTAATTCTAAATTGATTAAAGGGTTTAGATCAATAGCAAAACGAATAAGAAGAATCAAGTAGGCAAAAAGATAAGAGTTTCTCCATTCTAAGAAGAAGGGAGAGTAGCCTTTATGCTTTATGATAGGTCTTAATGATTAAGAACCATATCTCAATTGATCCTCTAATGAGTCTTGGTACAATTGTATGTCCAAGAAGAGGAATCAAAGATTGAAGAAATGGTCAAATCAAGAAGTCAATCATACTTCGTTCCAAAACAAGTCTTAAAGTCAAGATTGTGACATTGAGTGAATAGTATTAAGAAGGTTTATAACATTCATCAATTGTGGAAAGTTGTGATGTCTTGGATAAGACAAAGACCAACTAAGACCAAAATTATGAAGTGTTTTGTTTTGATACAAGCTACACTAACTCTTGAAAAAATTTGTTTGTCAAGAAATGTTTATTGACAAAAGAATCTTATATGTCAAGGAGTCAGTGAGAGTCTTAATGGTCTCGAAAAGTTTCAAGAACAAATCAAATAAACCTTATCGATCATCACTAGCACACGAGTTGAGGTTTACAACCTATCGTGAAGACATTATTTTGTTTCTGTGCCAATCCAATCAAGTTAATTATGCATATGAGTCCTATGAGTTCTCATTTGAATGCATAAAAGGCAAGGACCTTGATCAATGGAAAGTAAATTGATAGGAAAGCGTGAGCTGCTTAACTACTTGGAAGACGTGGTGGGCAGCTGTGCTACCATAAGGCAAGAAATCAAGATTAAGAAAGTTCGATCCATATGAGTTTGAATTTGTCGTAAACTTTGGTTTTAACAAATTCACATGGATAGGAACACATACACCATTTAAATCTAAGTGTCATAAGATTTCCTCCTTCATGCAAATGATTGTGAGAAAATGCTTTCACTAAGAAAGATTTTAAAAGATAGTGATTGTAAAATTGCATTCTCGAATTCGATCATGGTTACGGCATCCCTTTCCATAATTTGAATTGTGAGGTTTGGCAATTAGTCATAATTGTTAAGACACACATATGAACTATCTAAGGCAAAAGTGTATAAGTTCAAGAAGCCTTGATAAAAGATTATCAAAGCACTAAGTATTAGAAACATGAACTTAAGAAATTCAATAAGTATTGTTTTTCTGAAAGTTAAGATGTTTATGAATACATGTCGAAGCTAGTGGGAGCATAAGTGTTATGTTTTATAATAATCATCATGATAGTGGGAGCATAAATGTTATGATTGTATGATTATTAAGGCAAGTATTGCATAGTTGGCAATATTAATTATAGAAAAACAAGAGTTATACCTTGCAAAGTCGTAAGGGTTGTATAGTTGTTTTGCTATAATTAAGGGAGAGAATATTATGCTTCATTTCAAATCTAAAGGATTAGGTTGTGAAATGTTAATAAATTTAGTCAAAGGTACATAGTGTGTTCTTAAAATTTCGATTGTGATTACGGCATTCCTCTTCACAATTCGAATTTTGAGAACATAGCAAATAAAACATTGTGCGTCATGTCCCATACGCTTCGAGTATAGGATCGATTGCAAATGATTTAATGTCTTACCATTCTAAAATTTTCCAAATGTCTAGCGCATTTAGAGGGAAAAGGGACTAGAATCCGTTTTGACTAAAATAATTAAACAACTATCAAAGGACAATCCAAAGTTTGACGAGGATTGGTCGCTTGTGAGTAGTTGGAAGTATAGTATTGGAAATTATGGAAATGTTTCCATATTGGATGGGCAATATCGACATCATTACGAATAGATAAGATTCTATTAAGAAATTAGTTGTCATATGGAAAATATGGAAGCGTGTCCATATTGGGAAGCAAATATTGAAAATCTATGTCTAGATTAGAAACCTTTATGCAAAAGGATGTTCAAAGGAATGTACTTTGAGTGAGAGACATCATATCTAAGGAATTGTCTTGTAACAATCTCCGATAGAGGACTTTGTAATGTCACTGGCAATAGTCTTTGTGACCTTGGTGCAGTGACATTACGAAAGGATCGTTGCATAAAGTGTTAGAATCTAGTATATTCTATAAGTAACAAGAATTTGATATTCTTACACTTAAGAAAATGGATTTGGAGTTGTAAAATGAGAATGATTGGAAACGTGTTCAATTTGTCTATTTCACAAAAGTAAGAACCATAGGTAAACATTGTGTGCATGCTAGGAGCATGGGACAAGTGTTGGAATTCAAGTAAGAAGTTGATTACCCGAAACGACAAATAATGAGTAATCGATATGGTGATAAATAAAACGTGTTTTGTTTATACTCAAAGGTTTGAGGCCATATGGGATTAGTATTATTCTTGTGTTTCACTTTGCATGTTTTGACTTCCAGAATAATTGAGTTTATTAAGAATAATCGAATTATTCAAACGGGCCATTATCGTTCATATGTTGGAAGTAGATATGAATGAAGACTGTCGTGAATTGGTGTGTGGATTGTCTAGATGAGTATTAGACATAAGCAAATGTTTGCTGCAACGTTCATGAGTGCTTATGAATATGATTTGAGCATTGGATTAAACCCACGCTCGCTTGGATCACTCCATGAATTGTATCATGAGTGATTAGTGAGACGATAACATCTTATATTCTTGAAACTGAGATGTGTGAGTTGTATCTTGCGAATCGGTTGCACATTGATAATATGTAAACGCACCAGTAACTTGGTGTTATAAAACATATTGTTGTGTGTAATTCGGTGAGTGAGTGCAAGCGAGCATTGTATCAAAGTTTATCCGTTCCTTTTATCCAAGGTAGGATAGAAGCGATATCGTTGGGCCCCTCGATGGTTTAGTGATGACATACGTAAATGCTCGGCCGGGCTAGGACTAATTTGATTTGTTCAGTTAGTCTGTTGTCATAAATCAGAAATCGAGAAGTAGTACAAAGAGAATGATTTTAAATCATATCTCATACGATATCTAGAATGGAGGAATATATGATCCCTTATCTAAGGACACACGTATCTGATATGATCAGAGTTGACAGCGGCTTTGGAAAGCTACGATTGCAGATCAGGATCTGAAGTCATACGCATAATAGTTGTTAGACTTATCCAAGTGGGAGACTGTTGGATTAGTGTCTAAGTCCATAACTATTTTGGTATGTACTTGACCCGATGGTGCATGGTCCTTTTGGGTTGCCTTCACCAAAGCAACTTGATAGGATGAATTATGGAGAGTAAGGATTAAATATGATTTATTAATATATTATGGGAATAATATATTAAAGGAGAAATCATATTGTTTAATTAATATTAGTCAATAATTAATTGGAAATTAGTTTTGTGACTAAAAGAGATTAATTAAACTTAAGGGATTGGAATTGTAATTATAAGATAATTGCAATTTGGGCCATGGATTGTCTTGTATTAAGGGATGGACGAATTCTAATGGGAAACCCATAAGGAAATCGTCCATGGGCTTGGTAAAAGGAGTCTATGGGTTTCTTAGGGCTTAAGCATCCAAATTAGGGTTTCCTTGTTAGATAACCCTAATAGCCCAACTATATAAAGACCCCTTAAGGCTCAAAACGTGGCTAAGGTTCTTGTAAGGGTTTACACACGTTTTTGGCAGCCTCCATCCTCTCTCCTCTTCATCCTCTTACTTATGGTGTTTGTGAGCCATTAGAGGAGTGACACTTGTGACTCTAAGCCTTCCAAAGTCAATACAAGAAGATTTGGGATTGTTATTGCTACATAACAATCAAGGTAACACTATAAACTTATTCTCATGTTAATATGATTATATGTATGCTAGAATTAGGGTTTATAGTCTTGGATTCAAAGCATGTACAATAGAGAAACCTAGATCCAAGCATTAGGGTTTGTATGAGCACATAGGATGTCTTATGACTAAAACCCATCACAATATTCACTACAATTTCTTCGAAATCTACAAGAAATTTAAAAAAAATTGATTGATGCAAAAACACTCACAAAAATACATATGTGATTAACATATGAATCACATGTGATTCACATATGAATCACATTTACATATGACATCATATGTACATCACATGTGATTCACATATGAATCACATGTGAATCGTATGTGAATTACATATGATTTACAAGTGAATCACATATAATTTATATGTGACTCACTTGTGATTTACATGTGAATCACATGTGATTTACATGTGAATCACATGTAATTCATATGTGATTCACTTGTGATTTACATATGAATATGATTCATATGTGGATTACATGTGATTTACATGTAATTCATATGTGAATTACATGTAATTTATATTTGATTTACATGTGAATCACATTCACATGTAAATCACGAGTGAATCACGTATGAATTACATGTGATTCACATGTAAATCACATGTGATTCAGAAGTAAATTACATATGAATTACATGTGAATCGCATGTGATTTACATGTTAATCGCATGATTCACATGTTAATCGCATGTGTTTAATATATGAATTACATGTGAATCACATCTGATCTACATGTAATTCATACTGTAAACCAAACTCGTATTAAAACATATTTTCACCTCTATTTACAATAACTTTTTTTGAAACAAGGTTTTAAAGGGGTCTTATAAGATTGTTTAATCATAAAATCAAAAATATTTTAAACATAATAATGTAGTACTGATAAAAAATCACCGAATTGAATTGACTTGATGTTTGGTAGGTGTTGGACTTCTTCAATAGCCGAATGGATACACAAAACTCGGATGATGAATGGTCAGCTGAGAATGTGCTTTATGTAAAAGAGAGAAACCCTTTGATCATTCGAGAACCAAGTAACAAGAAAGTGAACCGCCATGTAAAGGTCCTTAGGTTAAAGGTGGAATGGAATCAATGATTGTATTCCAGGTACTGAATTCATGGAATAAAAAAATGGAAACATGCCTTGAACCAGATTGTTTTTGTTTGGTCATTGCACATGTTTTTCTTAAATGATTCGGTTGTCCAACATTTACAACTGAATCATCATCCGAATTATCCACCAACAACTGTTTCTTCTTCCCCCTATTACAATGTAGTAGTACAAGTACATTAATAATATTATAAAAAAGGATTGCTAATTTCATAAAACATAATCTATGGATAACAACTATTGAGTTTATCATCAGAATTAGAATAACACATGTTTTCTTTTTACCAGCAACAACTTCTTTCTCTGCTTTTAGTTTTTCATTTGCAATTGCAGTGACAGAAGAAGCAACTTCTTTTGCATTTGCAACTTTTTAGCTAGTCATTGACAGTCTCATCACATGCTTCAACAACCCAATATAATGAAAGCTTTTCTGCACACACACACACACATCAACAACCATATTAATTAATTTATGTTGTATACACAAGTAGCAACCTACTATCAATCACTTGTTTATTACAATTTAATTTGAAGAATCTACCAATTATGTCAACCTACTTTCAACCTACTTCCACATACCACCTCACATGAATTTGCCTTACTAGGTTGAGAATTGTTTGTGTAATGCATCTATAACTTACTATCAAAAGGTAACAACATGAATATTGCATTTAATTATTTATTTATTTATTTTTCATCAAATTTCTTCATTTTTCATCAAAATTCTTCACATGAAGGACCCAATCTCAATCATTACTAATGTTTTTCTAATGATTTCCTTCACAGAGTGCACAAATGATTCAAAGAAATACGAAAGTAGGTAATTACCTCATATTGATCCCAAAGTTGATTGAAGGCGACGGATTCTCCGGAAGCGATGAAGATGTTGACATCTCCGAGTACATCAGTGATTTCAGGGGAGAATTCGGAAGTGGAAGAAGCTTTTAGGACAAGTGCAGTTGGAGTTTTTCTGCTTGAATGTTGATTTAGGGAACGTATGGTGTTCATTGTGGTAGGAGACAAGAGAGATGGATACAGCACCGAAATCAAATACAAATATGATGTCACCTCAAATGGAAACGCGGCGTCGTCCTCCGCCTGAGACTCCTCAATGTCCTTTGTCACCGATGATTGTTTTGGCATCATTTCAGAGCCCTAACTGATCAATTAGGGCTTGAACTCTCAACTTCTTCTTTGTTTTTTATAACAGCTGAGGGAGATGGTCGATGTAGGTGGTGATCTCCGATAATGACCTAGATGCGGTGTTGAAGAGTCGACTCGTCGGCGTCAGCTGTGGGGGAGGCAGAATTGCGACAATACAGTCGGAGAAGGTGAGGATCGTTTGGGGAAGATCGCATGTGACGTTAGGATTTTCTTTTTCTTTTTTAGTAAATAAGATTTAACAAATAATGTAATAAACTAATAATATATCTGTTTCCAATAATACCCTTCTCTAATTTAATTGGTAATTCCCCGCCTCTTTAGTTTTCTGATTATTTACAAAAATGTCACCTTGCATCTTGATCGTCATTTATTTTGATCTAACGTTCCACTTTTAGTTCTCGGGTTCTTTGAAAACTATAAGTTCTCAAATGATCTTTCCTATATATATATATATATATATATATATATATATATATATATATATATATATATATATATATATATATATATATATATATATATATATATATATATATATATATATATATATAAAGGTTATATGGAAAACAAAAAAATCTTAAAAATTTTAAAAATGCATAAAGAAGATACTTAGAGATCACAAATCTTTTTTTTTTTTTTTTTTTTGACTTTATATTCTTAAAAATCGCAGGTTTTTTTTATAAATTCGTTGGAAAAAAATTAAAAATCGATTTATTATTATTATTATTAATTTTTTGGTTTTTTTTTTCAAAAAACTTTTAAGTGAATTTGTATAAAAAATGTATGGTTTTAAAGAATATAAAGTAAATTTTGTTTTTTGTGATCTCTAAGTAATATTTTATGCATTTTTATAATTTTTAGGTGTTTTTGTTTTCCATAGAATATATATATATATATATATATATATATATATATATATATATATATATATATATATATATATATATATATATATATATATAGGCAAATCTAATCTATTTCTATAAATTTCTTCTAATGTGACCTATGTCTTCAACGAGACTTGAACCTTCAACCTCAAAGAAAAGAAAGGCAACACCAGATATCATTGTTAAAAGAAATGTATATATAGTACCCTTTTTTATTCGTATGGTTTCACTTTAAAAGTCTTGAAGAAATTTTGGGATTTAATTAAAGAATATGTGATTAGGTTTGTAGAAGATTTTGGTGACTCCAACATGTTAGCTAGGGTATGTAACTCTTGTTTTATCTATTTAATTCCGAAAATTAATGATCCTCTTACGTTTAAGGAATATAAACAAGTGAATCTCATTGAATGTCTCTATAAAGTTCTATCTAAAGTTCTTTAAACCGCCATAAAACGCTATCTTTAAAGATTTGTCTGAACCAATCAGCATATATGAGTGGGAGAAGCATCTTGGATGTCCATTTTTTACTTAATGAAGTGTACTCTTGGACTAAAAAAGTGAAGAAAAAGGATATGATATTTAAAGTGGATTTCGACAAGGTATTTGACTCCTTGAGTTGGGAGCATTTGGACTCAGTTATGGAACAAATGGATTTCAAGTGGAAGTGGATAAGATAGATAAAAGGGATGTCTTTCTTCAAGTAGGGCCTTAGTGTTGGTTAACGACTCTCCTACAAAAGAATTTGATGTTTTGAGAGTTGTTAGGCAAGGTGATCCTATTTCATCATTCCTCTTTGTTATTTCCATGGAAGGGCTTCATGTTTCCTTGGAATCGGCATGTGATCTACATTACTTTTGTGGGTTGAATCTTCCTAATAATGGTATCTCTCTTTCCCATTTACTGTATGTTGATGACGTCACTTTTATTAGTGAATGGTCGGATATTAATATTATAAATCTTAACAAATCGCTTCATTGATTTTTTTCTTGCTTTAGATTTGAAAGTGGATCTGCACAAAAGTAAAATTTATAGCATTGAGGTTGATGGTTTGGTCATTGAGAGATTGACTAGTCTTTTAAAGTGTGACCCCACCTCCTTTCCTTTTACCGGTCTTGATCTTTGGTAGTAGCTACTATGAATGTTGCCAAAAATTGTTCTCCCATGGCGAATAAATTTAAGTCTACGCTCTCAAATGGAAAGCAAGGTCCTTGTCTTTCGGGGGTCGTCTTACCCTTGTTAATTTTGACTTGAGTAGCCTTCCGCCATATTATTTCTCCCTATTTAGGGCCCTAAAGAAAATTATTAACCTTCTCGATTTCATTAGAATAAGGTTGTTATTGGGTGGTGATGTTGGTAAGAAAAAAAATCAACTGAGTGGCATGGGATGTGGTTATCAAACCTAAAGAAGATGGTGGGCTTACAGTCGGTTGTCTTTATTCAGTTAACTTTGCTCTTGTTGCAAAATGTGGTGACGCTTAAAATTTAGGCATAATTCCTTTGTTTTTATTGTATTAAATCAATTCATAATCTCATGCTCATTGATAGTAAGTCGTTGGCTAAAAAAAATATTTAAAAGGTATTTGGTTTAACATTGCTCAGGTAGAGGTGGATTTGTTAGATATGAGCATTGCTTTCGCGGACCTTTTTCAAAAGAATTGTTGGTGTGAGTGATAAAACGTTGTTTTGAAATGATCTTTGGATTGGAATTTTGCCTTTAAAGGATGTACCCCCAAATCTTTATATGCTAGAGACAAATAAGAACTGTTTGATTATTGATAGGGTGAACACAAGTGATCGGGCAAATCCACAGTGGATCTGGGCAAGAAATTTGAGGAAGGGATGTGGTTATCAAACCTATAAGTAATGACCAGTGGAAATGCACCGAAGATTGTGAAAATTCCTTTTTGGTGAAAGTTGCTAGGCATCTCATTGGTGCCTCAACCGGAGTAAATAGGACTCCTTTTATTTGGGTGAATTGGATTATGTAGAAGATATATTGTTTTGTATGGAGCTTGTTTAAAAACATGATACCTACTCTATCTAATATCTCTAAGAGAGATATTACGGTGACTTCGATTATGTGTCATGTTTGTAATTCTTTTGAGGAAAATGTGGACCACCTCTTGTTCTCCTACCGAGTTACTTCTGATTTGTGGTGGTGGTTGACTGCTTGGTCATTGATCCTTACGTAACAACACTTGGACTGGTTGGATCTTATGAGTATGTTGGAGTCAAATTCTAAAAGTGCTAAGTTGAAGAAGTTACGCTTCTCTTTAGTGTATTTTATGTTATGGATGAGTTAGAAAGCTAGTAATGTTGTATCGTTTCAGAATGAATGACGAGCAGCCATTCTTATTGCTGATGATATTAATGTATGCACCTTCAATTGGTTTAATAGTAGATCCAACTTAATAGACTTTATCTTCGCAACTGGTGAAAATGTCTCATCAAAGTCAACTCCATGAGTTTGAGTAAAGCCTTTCGCAACCAATCGTGCTTTATAAGTGTGCACATTCCCATCCATGTTCGTCTTCTTCTTGAAAATCCACTTGCACCCGACTATCTTACGACTTGGTACATTATCAACCAAGTTCCAAACTTGGTTGTCGTACATGGACTAAATCTCGCTGTCCATCGCCTATTTCCATTTAGCAGACTCCGGGCCTGCCATAGCTTCTTTGTAGCTGCTAGGTTCGTCCAAATTCATTAGTGTTTCATCACTAATAAACGTATCCCCTTCAGTAGTAATATGAAAACCATAAAACTGGGGTTGAACACTAACCCTACTAGAACGTCTAAGAGGTAAGGACTCGTCAACGGGCTCAACAGGAGTTTCCTCCTCGGGTTGAGTGCTAGTGTCAGAGGTTCCATCATCGCTTTGCTCTTGAATCTCTTCAAGATCAATTTTCCTCCCACTGTCCTCTTGGCTTATTAATTCCCTTTCTCAGAAAACTCCTCTTCTAGCAACGAAGACAACATTGTCACTCGGTCTATCGAAAAGATAGCCAAAAGACTTATGTGGGTAGCCGATGAAATAACACTTCTCACTACGAGGTTTGAGCTTGTCACGAGTCTCTCGTCTTATGAAAGCCTCGCAACCCCAAACCTTAATATGTGCCAATGAGGGAGCTTTCCCTATCCATATCTCGTGAGGATTCTTGGTAACCTTCTTGGTGGGAACTAAGTTAAGGATATAGGCGACATTATCTAAGGCATACCCCCAGAAAGCTATTGGTAACGAAGTCCGACTCATCATAGAACGAATCATGTTCAATAAGGTTCGATTACGTCTCTTAGCCACACCATTCAATTGTGGCGTTCTCGGAGGCGTCAATTGCGAAACAATTCCACATTCTTTTAGATAGTCGTGAAACTCAAGACTTAGGTACTCTCCTCCTCAGTCTGACCGAAGCATCTTGATTTTCCTGCCCAACTGATTCTCCACTTCATTCTTAAACTCTTTGAACTCTTCAATGGTTTCCGACTTTTGCTTGATTAAGTAGATATATCCATATCTGCTATAATCATCCGTAAAAGTCACGTAGAAGTGGCAATCATCCCTTGTGGTTGATCTAAAGGGCCTACACACATCGGTGTGTATAAGATCCAATGGATCCTCACCCCTTTTACAAGTGCCATTAAAGGGTGACTTGGTCATCTTCCTAAGTAAGCAAGATTCACACGTGTCATCGTCCCTAAGGTCGAATGACTCCAACACTCCATCCTTTTAGAGTTGGGCTATGCGTTTCTTGTTGGGATGGCCAAGGCGACAATGCCACAAGCATGCTTTGTCTAGGCTAGTAGACGAATCAATATTCAATACATCATTTCCTAAATTATCAACAACCATCACAGATTCATAAATCCCATTACAAGGTAATGCATTGACATAAAAGACACCATTCAAATAAACATTAATAGAACCATTACTATTATTAAAAGAATATCTGAAACCTTGTCTAAACAATCCATGAAATGAAATAATGTTTCTTTCCATATCTGGAGAATAACATCAATTTTATAAATCTAACCCTAACCCATTACTCAGCACTAAAGAATAAACTCTGACTCTGGTCATAGGCAACGATCTTTTGTTTCTCATAATCAAGTTTATCTTCCCATGTTCCATCTCCCTACTTCTTCTTAGGCCCTGCAAATCAGAACAAATGTGGTAATCACACCCTGTATCAAGAACCCATGAAGTAGCAAATGATGAGTTATTAGATTTAACAGAATACATACCAACGAAGGTGGGCTTAATCTTCCCATCCTTTATGTCTTGCAGATACTTAGGACAGCTTCGTTTCCAGTGGCCCTTCTAGTGGCAGTAATAATACTCTGCTTCTTTGGGGTCGGAAGAGGGTTTGACCGAACCAGCTTTGGTTCCACTAGAAGAGGAACCATCTTGGGTCTTAACCTTATGGTGGCCCTTACATGGAGCCTTCCTCTTCTTTCCATTTCTTTGACCAATTGCCAACATGGGAGTAGCCACAGCAGGGGATGGTGCAACAGATTTGTCTTTGAGGTTGCTCTCAGCAGTCCTTGGAGCTTGCTCAAGGAGACCTCTTCCTTATTCATGTGGTAGGTCATTCTGAACTGGTTGTAGCATGAAGGCAAGGAGTGGATGATTATGTCGATAGCCAAATCCTCATCAAACTTAACGTTAAGTTTGAGAAGACGATCAACATACCTTTGCATTTTTTGCAATGAGAAGTTAGGGATTCTCCACTCCCCATCTTAGCGGTGATCATATTAGTAATGATCTCATAGCGCTCTTGCCTCGCACTTTGGTGGTATCGGTCTAGCAAATCCTGATGCATTTCATACGGATACATGTCCTCATAGGACTTTTGGAGTTCGAGGTTCATGGTGGCCAGCATGACGCAATGAACTTTCATAGCATCACGCTCATGGGCCTCAAAGGAGGCCAACTCTTCAGGAGTAGCAACATCTGGGATGATCTTTTCAAGTTTTTGATCGAGGACATATTCTTTGTCCTCGTAACATGTGATCATGCGAATATTTATCATCGACTCGTTGAAGTTTGACCCATCAAATGTCACCTTTTGATATAGGTTCATCAACGAGAATGATCCAGAAACATTGTTGTTGTTTGCAAACATCTGAAAAAGAAAAGGAACAAAGTTTGATTAGAAATAAGTCCCTAATTAAACACCCAAATGAAAATCTTTATATATGGTCTAAAACACCATTCGTTCCAACTCTGTTTTCGAAGATCTTTATATCCACGGGAAGGTATTGAAGAGCCCCGTAATATTATCTACATATCTTGGATTAAAACTTCCCAAACAAAAATCCATATTTCATGTAAGAAGTCTGAAACATCATTTTTCCAATTTTACCCTTTTGACTCCAACACAAACCAAGGGCTTGGATCGCATAACTAATATTATTAACATCCTATAGGGTCTAAACCCTATTCACTTGAAGCACAATGCCTTTACTTGATCTGTTTATTGACCATAATCCCGAAATAGGAAATTTCTTGAAACAGGATGTTACACTACTTATCGTAAATTATCTACATTGTCTCGTCCCTATTTTTTGGGCCTGGTCTAGCCCAAATCCCAAAATCCCAAACCCAATGCTCACTAATTATCACTCTTAAGGATCTTGCAATAATAAAGTGCATAGAGCTTAAATACTCAATCATAATCTGAAATGAACCTCAATGTGTGTAGTTGATCCCCACACATTTATGTCTCATTAGTTTTTTTTTTTTTTAATTGGCGAGTTAATATATGTACGAGGAATGAGATCTAACCTACGACCTCTTTGATAGAAACACATTTTTAGACATTTAATTAGCCAAATAGGCTAAATAAGGGTTGTTTGTTTATCAATTAACACCTCTTAATAAAAGGTAGGTCTGAATCTGTAAGATTCAGAGCGTTTAGTTAACCCTTGATTTTATGCTTTTAATCTGAAATAAATCACTTAGTGAATCAGATGTGGAAGCCTAGCTGAAAAGAAAAAAAAGAACACTTAGCTCTATTCTACCCTCACATTTGCTCACAATTTCTTTTCTCGCATTGATTATTTTGAAATTCTTATATTGCGAATTGATTATTTAGAAAAAAAAAGGACACTTAGATTGCGAATTGATTATTTTGAAATTCTTCAAATTGAATTTGAAGGATTTTATTTGGATTTTAGTATGATTTCGTAGATTTGAAAGTACTTATCTTTGATTTAGATTTGTATTTTAATCCGATTTATGTTTAGTTTGAATTTTATATGATATTTATATTTCTTTTGATGATTATTCAAGAAGCGGATTCGATTATTTTATAAATAAAAACAATTGAATTCAACAAACAAAAATAACACATACAAGTGAAATGCGCTTTATCATCCAACATTGCAATTCAAATGTTCTAAAAAACAATATTTAAAACTTCATATTTTATTTTTAAAAATTCAAATCTTAATAATTCATAACTCCCGAGTCTATATAAAGTTTTAGTGATACGAATGTCGATTCATCATTTTTTTTCTTATATATAAAATACCCAAAAATACTAATTTTTAATACGAAAACCATTTAATTTTTAGTCACTTTGTTCGCTCTTTTCAATATCTTTTAGAGCCAATTCTATCTCCTCTTTCTTCTTTTTCTCCTGAGCCTCAGCCTCCTCATTCTCCTTCCTCTTTACATCAAAAAACTCAATAAGACCACTGAAAACAACATCTGGATCATCATCCTTAAGCAGTTGCTCTGCTATTTCAGCAGGAGTGACTTTAATCTCGCACATCAAATCCTCAATTTGTATAAAAAGAGTATGATCAGCGATTCCAAGATAATTAGAAACCAACTGACGAAATCCACATGGCGTACAATATGACATGTGTATATGAACATCCATACGACCAGGACGAATAAGAGCAGGGTCGAGTTTCTCCTTCCGGTTTGTGGTGAATATGATGATCCGTTCATCCCCACAACTTGACCATAACCCATCGATAAAATTAAGAAAACCCGATAAAGTTACCTGCTGAAAACAGTTGACATATGAAGCAAAATAAGTAAAAATCTAAATCGAAAGGAAAAGAGCTACATGGTTTTGTAATTACGAACCTTTTTTTCTTCTGGGTACATCTTTCCGTTTTTCCGGGATGCAGCTTTTGCCGCCTCTCCGGCCTCCCGATCGTGCAACTCCACGGAGCAATCGATGTCCTCCACCACCAGTATTGACCGGTTAGCGGTAGCCACCAACAACGTCCGCAGCTCGGAATTTGACTTAACTTCAGTCAACTCCAAGTCATATATGTCAAAATTCAGGTAATTCGCCATGGCGGCGATCAAGCTTGATTTTCCGGTACCCGGTGGACCATACAACAGGTAACCTCTCTTCCATGCCTTTCCTACTATCCGATAATACTCTCTCCTCTCAACAAATCTATCCAAATCTTTCATCACTTTCTCCTTTATATCAGAATCCATCGCTAGCGTAGTGAAGTTAGCTGGATGATCAAGGTTCACAGATGTCCACTTCGTGGGTCTCGAATACGACGAGCTTTGGGTGACTGTGAATAGCTTCAAGGTTTTCTGTTCCTGTTTCTTTATCTCTGCTTCCTTAAGTACAAAAGGAAAGTACTCGTTCATCACCAGATCTTTGTGTTCCCGATGAAAAGTGAGTTCCAACGATCGTTGATCGGTTCGGTAAGAATAATTCGAGTCATCGTGACTGCGATATTGTCTCGTCGGAGTCTTCTTGGAAACCGAAGACCAGTAGAGTTTTACTCCGTTGTAAACATCGGTGAACTCCTCGTTGACTTCCATGGTAAGTGCGATGTTGTTCTGGTTAGGAGTTTTGGTGACTTTCATACGGTGGATTCCGGTAGACATTCTGGCGGCGACGTAGTGTTCCATGGCGTTGTAGATTTCGTTGTCTTGAAACCCATCGGATTCATAGATGACCAAAGTCAAGTGTGTGGAGAATTTGTTGATGAAATTGCGTAAACCGAGATAAAGGTAGTTTTGGAATTCAGGTGGCAAGTAATCGCGGGCTACGCTGCGTACCACCATAGCTGCGGCGGCGACTGAGCCGATGGTGGAGACGATGGTTTTCACTGTGGGAAGTTTTGATTTACTTTTAGTGGACATTTTAGAAATTACAGGGTTTTGGTTGAGGGAGATTCAAGTGGTGAAGGTTTGCCTATGGTGTTAGATGGTAAAGGGTTTTTATAGTGGCGGGATTGGGTTTCTTGACGTTGCTTACTGACGTAATAAAAACTAAAATCAAACTGGAAATTATGAATTTTTCTTGTACACGAGAGAGACGGGGGATTCTAAATACACCCGAAAATAAACCATGGTAAAAGTCAAAAACCACTTTGACTTTAATTAACCCAATTTGATGGGATTTTAAACGATGATTACTTATTAAATTGACATATTATATTGGACACAGGAAAGTAACGTCTCTAAATAAATTATTGATATTGTTAATACCCATATATAAAAACTTTCATTTATAACCCTCTAACATATATTATATTTATAATTTTTACCTTCACCTATTAAATATTTTATAATAAGAAGTAACTTAATATTTCAATTTTATTTTGTGTACCTATAGAATTTATTTTGTATAATTACTTAATCAATTTTATTTTGTATAATATCTCAATTTTATTATACAGATTTTCATATAATATTTTAATTTTTTTTAAGCTTTATTATTAACGATATCAATCGGGTTGTAAGACGAACCTAACCAACATGAATATCGATTTGTTCAGATTTGTTCATTTAACCTTAAACGATAAGTAATGATCACAAACAATTAAAGAACAATAAAAAAACATAATATGATATTTTTTTACAACTATAATAAATAAAATTTTCATTTTCATTTGTTACCGTTTTGTCAAACAGTGACATATATTAATTTTATTAATTATTAGGGACACCAACTACATAAATATTACAATTATTACGTGGTGCATTCGGCGGAAAACAAGTTGACGAACCTTGCTTGTTTAAAAAATAGACGATTACACCATACTTATTAGCAGCAATGAGGAATTTAGTATCTGATTATATATATATATATATATATATATATATATATATATATATATATATATATATATATATATATATATTATACCTGAATATACATATTTGGTCAAAGGCTGGATTTTAAGAGGTACAAGGCATAATACGATTTGTACAATGAATTTATGCAACAAATTTTATCTGGTCAACAATCAACTAAATCTCCTTTTATCTGTCGAAGACAACCGAGTCCTGAAGTCTTCTTGAAGCCCGAGATGTTGGCAAAAATCTTTCAATTCTGGCAACCCCTCCCCTTATATTAGGCATTCTTCTCCTTCTCGGATATCATTTCCTGTTTCTCTTTCTATGAAGCAGATTTTCTTCCTCTCTCAGCCAGAAAACCCTAACACCACTCACCACCACTGAACCATCAACATACTAATGGACCCCCTACTACTCTATATCGACTAAAAGAGGTGAAACACCCCGATTACTATTGGACCAAACCTATTTGATTTCGGATTTCACGGATTGAGAAGGACCAAACCTACACCCATAGATTTCTACAGGTATTTTTTTTGTCCGTTTTGATTTCCATCTTGATTTCCCTTGCCCTCTCTAGAAGTTGATTTCACCCATGTTTTCTTGTAAACATATGGAGAGGGATCTGATGAACCCATGTTTTGACCTATAATTTGTTAAATTAGATGGAGATGGATTCTATTAACCCACATCTTCCGCCGCCATCTTCACCCTCTCTTCTTTCTACTTCCTCCACAATATTTCTTGCCCATCTCTCCTTTTTTATTTATAGGAAATAATTTATTTTTCTATAAAATGGTTCTAGGTACAGGTGGTTTGTGAGATGGTTCTTCTTGCTCTACTGTTATTCACAAATGAATACACTGCTATTAACAAAAGTGTACATATGAAACGTGCATATATGCACAAACGTTGAAAATGCATATATTTACGACATGCTTCTGTAGAACGACTTAATATTATAAGCCACTATTTTTATAAATACTGGTCTCAAAAAAATGTTGGTTAGATTATGAGTTTTAGTTGAAATAATGTATTTCAGGCAATAACTCTTTATGTAGAATATAAGCAGAATAATTTGGCCTCAAATTCATCAAACTTGTACAACAAAATATTAACATACCTCGAACTATATAATCAAAAGTCAAGGATATAATTTGTAATTAATATAAAAAGAAAGTTGAATATTAAAAAAATAATTATTAAGAATTTATATTATATTAATTATATTGTTGTGAATGTAATTGGAAAGAATAGAAATAATACAAATAAGATGATTATTGATGTAATGTTTGAACATATCACTAACAACAAATTCGATTTATCTATTTTACAAGAAAAAAAAACAATACTTAAAAAGAAAACCAAGTAAAATATATGTTTACATTATTTTCATAACTACAATATATAATTTATATTGAAAAAAGATGCTTATATTACTTTACCTATAAAATTGTATGTAAAGTAAAGGACAATATACGTAAAATTTGTTAATACATGTGATGAATTATTTAATTTAAAGGTAGAAAAGATCATAATCCAATTAATACATAATTCGAAGGGCCATAAATGTATAATTATTATATTGTGATGGGAAAATTAATATATAATACGAAGAACAATGATAATGATTGCTGGTTTATCAAGTCAAACTGGTTTTTGATTTTAAAAAATGGTTTTGAAGGTAGTTTTAGGTGTGAATAACAACACCCATCTAACCTTTTTATTTCTTATTTTCACTGTAATTTTCATTAAAATATATAATGCTTAAACTATGGTTATATTGTAAATATGCATATTTAATCATGTATTTTATATATATTTCTAATACTTTTAGCTAAAATCATATTTAGTTTCGGACAAAAATACTTATTATATTTGTGTAAAATCTCAAAATTTAAAACCAAAAATTTCATATTTAATTAAGTAATTATAAAATCAATAGTTTAAAAACATTCATAGTGTCATCTCTATCAAAATCAATATGTCAATAATCAAACATGTCATAATAAAACAACATCAGAGTATAACTCCCAAAGATCTCATGTGCAGAAATTATGGTGTGATGCGTTGCGATCATGTCGGTTCCTTCCTTTTGAAGAAGGTACCTGAAATCAAAACTGAAAACCATAAGCACGAAACTTAGTGAATTCCACCATCATACCACATACCATACAATAAACATACTACCAAGCCTATCCGAGTGTTGGCCTACCCCTTTGGTCTCTTTCAATCGGTAACCGCCTAGCATATCTGGGTGCTAGCCTACCCATTCGGTCTCCTTCAGTCGGTAACCGCCTAACATATTTGGGTGCTAGCCTACCCCTTCGGTCTCTTTCAACCGGTAACTGCCTAGCATATTGTAACACCCACAGATCCGGGCTAGTCAATTTAGACACGATGAGCATCAAAAATGAGCTTTCGATGGAAGATTATTTAGAAGGATTAATCTTAACCAAGTTGTAGTACATGTTACAAGGGTTCTGTACATATAAAGAACACCGAAATCCGAGTTATAACGAAGAATCTATGACCCGTCGATAAAATACTTTCTAGCCTTAACAATCTAATCGAAGGTCGTACTATATGTTAAACTGAGAGTGTACAAAAACAGAACGCCCAAATCTGACTTCGTATGAGGAAGTTATGAATTTTCTAAGATTTGACATAGCAGTGTATGACCCGAAGGTCATTAAGTAATTATGAAGGGTATTTTTTGTAAATTCAATTACTATAAATAAGAGGCTTGGACTCTCATATTTCTTACACCATTCTCTTGATTCAAAAGTCTTTCTCTTCTTATCCCCCGAACATTTCAGTCCCTCGTGATTCGACTTCTCTTTATGTAGTTTTAGTACAGTAAGTTGAGCGCTGAAGCGCTGCACGAATCTTTCTTAGAAAGATTCAGCGACGAAGTTTTGCCCCTGCAGAGCTCGTCTCCTAGCTAAAACCCCTTTGTAAGTAAATTATGCTTACCCTATTTTAAATATAGTTTATATTTAAAATTAGTATTGTTATTATGAACTTATAATAAATATTTGAGCTATTATTATGACTTATATAAGTGTTATTATAATATCCTTTTAACTACTCGTGGTACGGGGAATCTGGTTTAAAGTGTCGCATATGGTTGTTGGATTCATAAGTGTTATATGCCAAAATGATACTGCCCTCCGGTGTTTCATGTCTGGCCCCTGTCTGTTCATAGTGGGTGAAGAGTATTGTTTAACTTTGCTGATAATCCTCTGGCTATTGTCCGATAACTCTCTGAATCGCTGCTCCACTAGCTCCCTGAGCTACTAATATCAACATAACACTTAGTTCCAAACTGAACTCTAGAAGTCAAACTAAGTCAACTCTAGTCAAAGTCAACCTTCCAGTTGACTCGACTCGCCGAGTCAACCCATAGACTCGCCGAGTTCTTAAACAAAGAAACTCTCAAAATACTACCCAACTCGCGGAGTCACCCTAGGACTCGTTGTAACACCCAAAGTTTCGAAGACCAAGAAAGGAAAGAAAACCCTAAGTTTAGGGGTCGACTCGGCGAGTCCGAGCGGGATCTGGGTCGGGGAGGAAGTGACCGACTCGGCGAGTCGACCAAGGAGACTCGGCGAGTCTGGTCTGTGCGAGGAAAACCCTAATTCTGGGAGTTGTATCCTATATAAAAGGGAGTTATGCCCCTCCCTTAGCCTCCATATCATCCTAGAGAAACTGTAAACCCTAGATTCGTGGGAGCCTCCATCATTTGAGAGAAATAGCTTTGGGGGAAGGAAATCTTGGAAGGGACTTGAAGATCAGGAAGGTGGCTTCAAAAGAGAGGTGTAGATCCGAGATCTACTTCAGTTTGTGTTCTTCTTGGAGGTATTAAGCTGCCGTTTTCCCTTCTTTGCATCTAGATCTATTTTGTTATGAGTTTTGGGGGTTTTATGGTTGATTAAGACCCATTTCGAGTGGGAAGCTCAGATCTGAAGTTGCTACTTCAGATCTAAATGTATCATGGCCTAGAGACTCATAAAGCATCAGTTGTTGGGTTGATTGTTGAGCCACTTTGTCTTAAGCCCTAGTTTATAGTGTTTTGAGCCTAGATCTCCTCAGCCACACGTAAAGTTTGCCACTTTACGTAAGGAATAGACCTTAGAAGAGTGGATCTACAGTTTGGAGTCCATGCATGACTCAAAGGTCCTCTGCATGTATGTAGAACCGAATGGACTCGGCGAGTCCTTCGAGTGGACTCGGCGAGTAGCTTGAAGATGAGGAGGAACTCGACGAGTGGGATGAACAGCTCGACGAGTTGAATGAAGATGGGCAGGAACTCGGCGAGTTGGATGAACAACTCGGCGAGTTGGTTGGAGATTGCCTTGTGCTCGGCGAGTCCGTTCTTGGACTCGACGAGTCAGGTCGCGTGGTCCCAAACCCTTCGAGTTAAGACTTGAGTCAGCGAGTCGAGCCAGGACTCAGTGAGTTGGACAGGACAAGACTCGGAAATCAGTAGACTCGGCGAGTCGAGTCGCGAACAAGAATAACTCTAAATATATGAACTCGGCGAGTCAGTATGGTGACTCGGCGAGTAGGGTTGGCCTGGAAGGTTGAATGTGACCGGGACTTTGGCATTGGTAACAGTTGACTTAGTTGACCATTGGAGGTCAGTTAGACTAAGTGTTATATTGATATTGGTAGCTCGAGGAGCTAGTGGAGCAGCAGTTCGAAGACAGAGGTCAGGTAGCGGTCAAAGGGATTAGCAGCAGCAGTTCAGCAGTATCAGGTGAGTTACCTTCCAGTAGTGGTGGGTCTAAGGCCACAATGCCAACCCACCAGTAGGAGACGTATGATAGATGATTGTCTTTGTGATATCATCTAGGTTTGCTATTACCTGATATGTTATATGCTATCATGATACGTTATATGCGATAGTAGTAGAGTTCGGTTGTTAGGACCGTAGGGCAGTCAGACACCCCAGAAACGTCTGACAGTATGTGATGATATGTTTGTATGTTGGCCTGTTATGTTATGCGATAGGAGTAGCGGGAGGGGACCAGTCCCCGAGGATCGGTTGTTAGGACCGATGGGTAGTCAGCACCCCATAATGGCTTGACATGGGTAGTCAGCACCCCATAATGGCTTGACACGGGTAGGACGGCACCCCAGAATGGCCGTATGGGTAGGTCGGCACCCCAGAATGGCCGTACCGGGTAGTCAGGCACCCCAGAACGGCCTGGCAGTACGTATGTTATGTGCTTGTATGGTATGTGGTACGTTGGGGGAACTCACTAAGCTTTGTGCTTACGTTTACAGTTTTGTTTTCAGGTACCTCTTCACCGAAGGGGAAGGAGCCGGCGCGGTAGCGGCACATCATGCACACACTCTGGTTTCCGTATTTACGAGATTCCCTGGGATTGTACTCTGATGTTTTGATGGGATGTATGGTTTGACTTTTTAAAACATGGTTTGTGATGTGTTATGGTGTGATCAAACAATGTTTTTATTTATTAATGTTTTCTAAAGTAATATTTTAAAATGAAATTTCCAGACATGAAAATTGGGTCGTTACAAGTTGGTATCAGAGCCCTGGTTTGAGGGATTCGGACTCACCTTCGGGGGTGTCTGAACTCAAATCGAGGGATTAAAAGATTTTTTTTAGAGAATGTTTTCTAAAATGGAGAAAAGAGTTTAAGAAAGAACAAAAGTGTGTGTGATGTGCGCGACCGGCCGAGCTCAAGTAAGTACTCCCAACTTACCTATGCAAGTGTATGTGATGATTATCAGTCTCAGTTTCAGTTTCAGTTTCAGTAGAACAGCATGCTAGTATAGGACTAAGGATCTAGGAGGATGCCTTATGTGCCTGCTATATGTGTTTCAGCTTTACAAGATTTGCATGCTAGTATTGAGTAGACAATAGTAGGATATCCTGTTAGGGTTATGCCTGATAGTATGAGCTTAGCATTGTATGCTAGTACAGTATCTCGTTATGAGAATATATTCGCTTGAGTAGTTTCCTGTATCTGAATGCTGCTTGCTTTGTGCATTGTGGGATTTTGAGTGATGGGAGTTAGCCATTAAGTGGATACGCTACGTCACATGCGATCAGGGTTTAATAATCTCAGAGTGCTGGATTTGGCCCTATTACGCAGCTCTCGTTTGAGTCTAACCGCTGTAGGGATGAGTTTGTTACTCGAAGGATTATCTGAGCCTCGTCACATGTGATGGTATCCAGGTGATGGCTAATTGGCATCACGAGGAGGCCTTCAGCAGCTGAGGACTGGTTTGAGTTGAGTCAAAGGTTTCCCGAGGGTCAGCTTAGGATGAGGTAGTGCTGGAGCAGAAGTATGTGAAAAGGGACCTGGTGGAGTTAAGGCGGTTCTTGAGGAAAGTACGGATAGATGTGGAAGGTAGTATGGGCCCGTACTACTGAAAGCAGAGGATCCGTACTCGATTCGGAAAGGCCGAGACAAGACTGGGAACTTGGTAGTGCGTGTGTTTGGTCTCGCAGCAGTGATAAGTATTTTGATAGTGTTTGTGTTAAATTTTCAGCATGGTGACGTTGCGAGAGATACCAGTGGGCAGTTCAAGTGCCGGAAAGGGATCTGGCTCTGACTCTGGAGTTGGACAGATTGATGATTGGACGAGAAAGTTTATCTCAACAGAAATTATGCGCAACATCATTGATCAGACTCCTGTGATTTATGATTCGGTTAAGGAGGCTATTGTGGAGCTTTTGGATAGCCGCCTCGGGGCCCTCCTTCTGAGATTGTAGCAGAGCAGGTGGGGGCTCATCCGGAGCCCGAAGCTTGTGGGTCTCTGGGATCCTTCTGGAAGGAGGATCCTACCACTAGCTTTTGTAGACTGGGATCAAAAGTGAATGGTGCATCATGTTTTCAGGAGGGTTATTTACAAGGTTGGATTGCTGCAGAGGTTTCGCGGGCACTCCAGGAAGAGTTACCAAACACCATTGGGCGTATCACTGATAGGGTGGTCGTTGGGATTGAAAGGCGGACCTCAACTGTCCAGGCAGTGGGTGAAATGGTCAATATGACCCGTGAACGGGAGATTGACTCGGATAGTCAGCTAAGGAAGAGGATGCGGTCTTCCGGTCTAGCTCGACAGGATGGGTAGTCGGACACTGTCGTAGTTGGTGTCAGGGGCCCACAGGGTCGAGATGGTTGCACGAGGAAGAAGGGAGCATGGGTTGGAGTGCGCAGCAAGTCTAAGTGCGGCAGATGCGGATGGAAGGGTCATAGACGCCAAGAATGCACAGTAGGAGTAGAGTTATGCCATCGTTGTCATCAACCTGGTCATGTCAGGGCAAATTGCCCGCTTAGCGGGAGGAGCAGCCTCAGTATCATCGGAGGCCTCGGAAGGAAGGAGGATTTGGGGATTCTTTAGAGCAGGATGTGGGTATGAATCTTTCTCTTTCTATCAGCTTATGTTATGATTATATTGTTATGGTTCTGCATCATTATCGGTATGAGTATTTCATTTTGAACGGTTTGATTGTGATCAAGTTATATGCCATCTGCATACCTTGGATTTTTGGTTAGTAGTCAAGGGTTGGGTTTTATCGAAAAAGGTTACTTAGGGTGCAGTAAGTGTAGCATGCCTTGGAGGGACTCGGTATGTTTTGCTAGTTCGGAGTCGTATAAGTTTTAGAATGGACAAGTTAGATCCCTAGCTATGGTAAGCTTGGGATTCATCAGCGAATTGATTTTGGAATGGTAGTAAGGATTGGGATTTCTCTTTACTGAGCATTGAGGTGTAAGCAGGATCGAAGTGGGGGAGAATTCTCCGAGTGTACAAGGGTAAGAGCACGCAAATCTAGAATGAGTACGTGATTTCTGAGAAGGAAAAGAAGTAGTTCAGCGTTTAATGGATTGAATAGTTCAGGGTTGGGAGTTTGAGAAACTCCCCATCAGTCCGTGCGTGTAGATGGTAATGGTGAGAATGTGGTTCGGATTCCGGTGAAGGGCCGCCTGTAAGACTCGTGTGAGTCGGAAAGGAGGATCTTGAGAACGGTTAGCAAGAGATGTTTCTGTGTTAGTAGTCAGTGGTAGAGGCAACATGTAGGGTTGTGTGAATTCAGGAGTTGGAAGTTTGGAAACTTCCCAATGTTAGTTTCATGTTTCTGGATTAGTAGACGGTTGGTTTGGGAACCAAGTCGAAGAATTCCTCGATGGAACGCTAATTTCATTAAGGATATAAGATGTCAAGGTTGATGTAGCATCTGATGATTGAGGACTGATTTTGAGAAGTCAGGATGAGGAATTGCTAGCAGAACTAGGGATATTCAGGAAGTCCTCGGATTAGTGATTGGTAAGCAGCCAGATAGTGGTAGTAGTGTTGTAGGTCTATGGGTGTAGCCGTAGCATTCGCCAGGTTAGTAGACAGCATGAGCGCATATTTAGGCACGGGGGAAGCAGTAGTACCCACCAGTTCGGGTGCAGTAGTGAGGATATGGGAATCCACGGGTTAGATTTCAGATTTCCCAAATGGTTCAGTTTTAGTTAAGTCAGCGATTCGTCAGTAGATCGTCACCTCAGTTATGAGATCAGAGTAGCAGTGGACCGTTTGGGTTCGTGTATGTTAAGGGCTACCGCCAGTTTGGGGGCCATCGTGTTGTTAATCGTGGAATTGATGATGTCAGGATGTGACGTATGGACCCGGTCGGTTGGGTCGGGAGGTTATTAGAGTTGCAGTGCCAGGATGAATGGTGGAAACTAGTTCCAGAGGAAGATTTCAGAAGCAGCCATTCAGCCAGTTCAGTGATTCAGTCAGTTCAGTGTTTCAGTCAGTTCAACGTTTCAGCCAGTTCAGTGTCTCAGATAGTTTCAGTATGAGTGGCAGAGTGGATAGAACAGTTATAGATAGTCGAGGTATCTTCAGAAGTCGCTGGAAGCAACTGGGAGATTGTGAGGGGGTGTAGTAACCGGTAGAGTTCGGTAACCCAAATATGGAGACGTCAGTAAGGACCGGGGTGGCTCGGTTCATCCGAAAGGCGGATTAGGAACAGCAGAAACTTTCGATCAGTAGTAGTGCGGGTAAACAGTCTATGGTGGTTTTCAGTTAGTCGAAATCGAGGGGTGCTCGACACCAAGTTATGTCAGATAGGGGCGTCGGTCGTTGTTGGCGGTATTGACCCGTACTAGAATTGGCGGGGGTGATGGAGTTGGTGAAGTATAGGACCATCACAGTTACAGAGAAATAGTTGGTTATAAAACCTTGCCTTGGGAAGGCAAGGGATTTGCGCAAGGACAGGAAGGGGTGAACCCCTATAGGTTCAGTTCAGTACTCGGTGAGTACCAGAATGATTGTCGGTTGAGTAAGTTGGGTCTCCAGGATGTTCAGGGTCAGGGTTGACCTGAGATGTTATCTGCAGGGATTAAGGTTGGTCGGAAGGATCGAGCAAAAAGCCAGCAAGGGTAGGCAGCTGGTGTTGGAATTGTTGGTTGGGTTTTAGAGGCAGCTCGCAGGCAGTGGGCCATAGCAGACTTCGAGGACGAAGTTTAGTTTAAGTGGGGGAGAGTTGTAACACCCAAAGTTTCGAAGACCAAGAAAGGAAAGAAAACCCTAAGTTTAGGGGTCGACTCAGCGAGTCCAAGGAGGGACTCGACGAGTCCGAGCGGGATCCGGGTCGGGGAGGAAGTGACCGACTCGGCGAGTCGACCAAGGAGACTCGGCGAGTCTGGTCTGTGCGAGGAAAACCCTAATTCTGGGAGTTGTATCCTATATAAAAGGGAGTTATGCCCCTCCCTCAGCCTCCATATCATCCTAGAGAAACTGTAAACCCTAGATTCGTGGGAGCCTCCATCATTTGAGAGAAATAGCTTTGGGGGAAGGAAATCTTGAAAGGGACTTGAAGATCAGGAAGGTGGCTTCAAAAGAGAGGTGTAGATCCGAGATCTACTTCAGTTTGTGTTCTTCTTGGAGGTATTAAGCTGCCGTTTTCCCTTCTTTGCATCTAGATCTATTTTGTTATGAGTTTTGGGGGTTTTATGGTTGATTAAGACCCATTTCGAGTGGGAAGCTCAGATCTGAAGTTGCTACTTCAGATCTAAATGTATCATGGCCTAGAGACTCATAAAGCATCAGTTGTTGGGTTGATTGTTGAGCCCCTTTGTCTTAAGCCCTAGTTTATAGTGTTTTGAGCCTAGATCTCCTCAGCCACACGTAAAGTTTTCCAATTTACGTAAGGAATGGACCTTAGAAGAGTGGATCTACAGTTTGGAGTCCATGCATGACTCAAAGGTCCTCTACATGTATGTAGAACCGAATGGACTCGGCGAATCCTTCGAGTGGACTCGGCGAGTAGCTTGAAGATGAGGAGGAACTCGACGAGTGGGATGAACAGCTCGACGAGTCGAATGAAGATGGGCAGGAACTCGGCGAGTTGGATGAACAACTCGGCGAGTTAGTTGGAGATTGCCTTGTGCTCGGCGAGTCTGTTCTTGGACTCGACGAGTCAGGTCGCGTGGTCCCAAACCCTTTGAGTTAAAACTTGAGTCAGCCAGTCGAGCCAGGACTCAGTGAGTTGGACAGGACAAGACTCGGAAATCAGTAGACTCGGCGAGTCAGTGGCTGACTCGGCGAGTCGAGTCGCGAACAGGAATAACTCTAAATATATGAACTCAGCGAGTCAGTATGGTGACTCGGCGAGTAGGGTTGGCCTGGAAGGTTGAATGTGACCGGGACTTTGGCATTGGTAATAGTTGACTTAGTTGACCATTGGAGGTCAGTTAGACTAAGTGTTATATTGATATTGGTAGCTCGAGGAGCTAGTGGAGCAGCAGTTCGAAGACAGAGGTCAGGTAGCGGTCAAAGGGATTAGCAGCAGCAGTTCAGCAGTATCAAGTGAGTTACCTTCCAGTAGTGGTGGGTCTAAGGCCACAATGCCGGCCCACCAGTAGGAGACGTATGATAGATGATTGTCTTTGTGATATCATCTAGGTTTGCTATTACCTGATATGTTATATGCTATCATGATACGTTATATGCGATAGTAGTAGAGTTCGGTTGTTAGGACCGCAGGGCAGTCAGACACCCCAGAAACGTCTGACAGTATGTGATGATATGTTTGTTGGCCTGTTATGTTATGCGATAGGGGTAGCGGGAGGGGACCAGTCCCCGAGGATCGGTTGTAAGGACCGATGGGTAGTCAGCACCCCAGAATGGCTTGACATGGGTAGTCAGCACCCCAGAATGGCTTGACATGGGTAGGACGGCACCCCAGAATGGTCGTATGGGTAGGTCGGCACCCCAGAATGGCCGTACCGGGTAGTCAGGCACCCCAGAACGGCCTGGCAGTACGTATGTTATGTGCTTGTATGGTATGTGGTACGTTGGGGGAACTCACTAAGCTTTGTGCTTACGTTTACAGTTTTGTTTTCAGGTACCTCTTCACCGAAGGGGAAGGAGCCGACACGATAGCGGCACATCATGCACACACTCTGGTTTCCGCATTTACGAGATTCCCTGGGATTGTACTCTGATGTTTTGATGGGGTGTATGGTTTGACTTTTTAAAACATGGTTTGCGATGTGTTATGGTGTGATCAAACAATGTTTTTATTTATTAATGTTTTCTAAAGTAATATTTTAAAATGAAATTTTCGGACATGAAAATTGGGTCGTTACACTCGTCAAGTTCAACGATCTCTGAGTCTCATCCTGACTAACTCACTAAGTCACCACTCAACTCACTGATCTGCGTCTTAACCAGAAGAGGTTGGGGGTTCTGCGACCTGACTTGTCGAGTCCAAGAACAGACTCGCCGAGTCCTTGGCAATCATCAACAGAATCGCTGACTTGTTCTTCCAACTCGTCGAGTCTATGCACATGTTCATACAACTCTTCAAGTACACCCATGTGACTCACCGAGTCTCTCCAGTTCTCAATCCATACAGTGGCTTTTCGAGCCATACAGGGGCTCCAATCCATAGATCCACTCTTCTACAGTCGAACCCTCACATAAAGTAGCAAACTTTACATGAAAACAAGGAGATATAGGCCCAAAACACTCTAGGGCTAGGGTTTAATACAAATGGGCTTCACTAATGACTCATTGATGGCTGCTTTAAGACATTCTGGACCATCACAACCCTAGATCTGAAGTAGCAACCTCATATCTAAGCCCCAAACCCAAAATATACCTCAATCTTGCCAAAATAGCCCCAAATCACATTCAATAATAGATCTAGATGCAAAAAGGGTGAAGGTAACTACTTATTACCTCCAAGATTACCTCCTACTGAAGAATAATCCAAATCTCTGTAAACCCCCTTGATCCAAGCTTCTTAATCTTCAAGATCTCTTCACAAAAACCACTTATCTAAGCTCCAAATTGCTTCCAAGGACTCTCACTCACGATTTATGGTTTCTGGATCTCAAAAGGGTAGCAAAGAGGCTGGGGAAGGGATGTAATGTTCTTTAAATAGGACACAACCCCCGGGATTAGGGTTTTTCTCGTCAAGACGAGACTCGCCGAGTCCATTAGCCGAATCATTGAGTCGGTCACTTACTCTATTCCCCGAATCCCGCTCCGACTTGTCGAGTTCCTCCCTGGACTCGACGAGTTGACTCTTCACTTAGAGCCTTTCCTTTCTTTTCTTGGTCTTTCTGATTCTGGGTGTTACATGATTCTTCTATCCACATATGAACATTTCTCCACTGCTCCATCCCCACCACTTCCTCGCCACCAACACACCAAAACACCACCTCTCCTTCTCCGATACCCCCACCTCCAGCACCCCTCAAATCTCCACTATTTATGATAACCAAGATCATAACCCGAATCCACCCCCAATCCCACCTCACCACATGACAACTAGATTCATACTAGAATCACCAAACCAATTCAACATATACCTTTACATCACTATTGTTTCTCTCATCCCGAAAAACTTTCACCTTGCCGTTCTCGACCCATACTGGAATAAGGCTATGAACGACAAGTACATGGCCTTGTGTGATAATGACACATGGGAACTGGTTCCCAGACCAAACAAGGCTCATATTAGTTGATGCTTATGGCTCTCTCACCATAAATTCCATGCTAACTGTTCTCTCCAGAGATACAAAGCTCGACCTGTGGTAAATGGAAAATCTTAACAGGTTGGAGTAGACTGTGACGATACTTTTAGCCTTGCCGTTAAATCTAGTACAAATCACATAGTCCTTTCTCTTACGATATCTCACTCATGGCCGATACATCAACTCGATGTCAAGAATGATTTTCTACACGACAATCTTACTAAAACCTTTTACAGCACCAACCTTCGGCCTTTGTAGATCACACCTACCCTAACTTTGTTTGCAGGTTAAGAAAGTCTTTATATGGGCTCAAACAAGCCCCATGGGGTTGGTACCACCGCTTTGCCACATACATCACATCTTATGGTTTTTTAAGTGTTTCCATATATACTTCTTTATTTGTTTATCAGAAAGGGAAAGACATAACATACTTACTCATATATGTCGATGATATTATACTTAGGACATCTTCTGATTCTTACCAGTGCAAGGTCATCGACACCCTTTCTCATGAATTTGCCATGATTGATTTGGGAACGCTTCATCATTTTCTTGGCATTCACGTTACACATACTAATCACAGTCCTTTTCTTTTGCAATCTCAGTATGTTAAAGACATTCTTGACAGGGAAAAAAATGACATAATGCAACCCTGTCGCCACGCCAGTGGACACTTCTTCGAAACTTAGTGCTAACTATGGTCAACCGTTCACTGATGGTACTCTTTACCGAAGCCTGGTAGGTGCTCTACAATACCTTACCTTTACGAGGCCAGATATTGCCTATGTCGTTCAATAAGTTTGTCTTTTTATGCACCCTCCCCGGAAACCTCATTTTAACTTCCTCAAATGCATACTTCACTATCTTAAAGGAACCGCAGACCAAGGGTTTCACATTCACGCATCCTAAAACCTTCGCATCACTTCATACTCGGACGTCGATTGCCTGGGGGGAGGGGGGGTTCTCCGACTCTCGTTGTTCAACATCTAGATATTGTGTGTTTCTCGGGGACAACTTCATCTCCTGGTCATCTAAACGACAGCTAAGTATATCCCGATCTAGGGCATAAGCAGAATACAGAGGCATTGCAAACGCCACTGCCAAAAGAAGCTAACTCTGAAACCTGTTACTTGAACTTCACGTGCCAGTAACAAAAGCAATGACCGTTTATTGTGACAACATCTCCATTGTTTACCTTTCTAACAACCCTATCCAACATCAACGAACAAAACATGTCAAGATTGACATTCATTTTGTTTGAGAATTGGTTCAAATTGGAAGAATCTGTGTCATTCATGTACCTACTGATCATCAATATGCATGCATATAGGGGTGTAAGTGAGCCGAGCTACTCGTGAGCTACTCAGGATCGACTCGTTAAAAGCTCGACTCGAGATCGAATTAAACAAGCCCGAGCCGAGCTCGAGCCTAAATATGAGGCTCGTTTATTAAATGAGCTCGAGCCGAGCTTCAATTAATGGGCTCGCGAGCCTAAACGAGCTTAAACGAGCCTATATATATATATATATATATATATATATATATATATATATATATATATATATATATATATATATGTGTGTGTGTGTGTGTGTGTGTGTCTATATATATATATATATATATATATATATATATATATATATATACACACACACACACACAAAATCGAGCCTAAACAAGCCTCTATGTGTATGTGTGTATATATATATATACACACATACACATAGAGGCTTGTTTAGGCTCGATTAGGCTCGCGAGCCCACTAAATTGTTCATGAGCCGAGCTCGAGCTTCCTCAAATTAAACGAGCCGAACTCGAGCTTTTTCAGGCTCGGGCTCGGCTCGGCTCGTTTACACTGATGCATATATCTTTATCAAATGGCAATGACATCAACTCTTCATTCGTTTCAAGACCAGTTTGAGCATCCATCCTCCACCTGCTTCAGCTGGCGTGCAGTATTAGACGTATTATTTGTATAATTTTGTTAGTTTTTTTTTTTTTTTATGTAATTACTCTTAATTGATCTTGGATTTTTAGTAGTTTGTTAGCTATTGTACCTATTTGTGTATCATATCCGTTTCAATGGGAGATCAATCGTTTCTATGGAATCCTTTCGTTTTTAAGTGAATTTTAAAATTTACATTATAAATTATACAAAATGTACCGCACTATTGTTTTATAAATTATGTTATAATAGTTCGAACATAGGGTCATTATTTACTCATCCTGTGAGGACATTGAAAACTAGTAGACGGGCCCGAACACATATACCTACACTCAACACCACAAACACATTTGACAAATTTGGGCTTTTGAGTTGACTTAACTTGAGAACCTGTAGTTCTTTTGCTTGAAGATTATGCCATCAAATGTAAAACCAAAAACAATAGAAATAAGAATAAAAATGAACCACAAGTACACATTCCTTTTCTTAATCGAAGAAGAAAATATAATTCATATTCCACCTTATTCGTCACATCAACAAAACTAAATACCAAGTCGGCATGTGGTAAAAGGTATCTAATGTCGAGACTAATATTTTTGGTAATAAAAAGAAAATTCAAGGATGGTTTTATTAGGAATGAAATTAGGTATGACTTTTAATTTAAAAAATAATGTCAACCTATGTTACTACGTACAATGACTTTATTACCATTTACACAGGGTTAATGACATATATGAGTAAATTAGTGTGTCATATGCCATTTTAGTTATACGATGTGGTGATTGTATATTTTTAATGGCCAAAATACTAAAAGGAATTTATTAATCATAGATTGGTTGAACAGTCCTACGATTGGTTTGTAAATAGAAATATAAAGTTAATTCTTAGTAGATTGTCTTTGGTTATTAAACCCTATTTTATTGATTCTTATCTAATTCTTTGTTAGTTTTTTGCTAACCTTTTTCATTAAAATTTAGTTCTTCAAAAAAAAAAAAAAAAAAAAAAAAAAAAAAAAAAAAAACTATTGTTAGTGTAACGTGTTTTGCACTGTCTAATCTGGCATATCTAAGTAACTCACCAACCCCCCCCCCCCCCCCCCCCCCCTCTCTCTCTCTGTGACAACTGTTTTACGTTTTAATTCGGTATACATCTTTTTCGCTACTTCAATTTTGATCTTCGATGTTTGAACTGTGAAGAGTTGGCATATTCTCTATTCAACTTTTTATGTCCTCTTATGTTTCAGATCGAGGGTTCACTTATGAAATCTTACGCGACTTTAAAATTTACATATGTTGATGCTATACAGATTACTCTTTTGCTCTCAATTTCGAACATGGATAATCTTAACATATGTTGCGTATTAATACTTGAAGTTTTGTACATAATTTTGATCTTCGGTGAAACTAACTAACTAAGGAGCAACATCTAGATTATTTGTAACAAGTGTTTGAATCAAGATCATGACTTCAACAAACTGTAAAAAGAACAACTAAAATCTAAAACTAAATTTCTAACAATAGACGAAGAAGTAACAATAACTTCAGCAGCTAGAAATCAATAAAAAAAAGGTAGAGGTCATAAGAGATGTCAAATCAACCCAAACCCAACAAATGCCACTAAGTTCATTTACTCACATTTACCATGGATCATGTTTATGATATCACATTATTGTTATAGATTCCAGAAATGTTTAGTGTAGGAATATGTAAAGTGGTCACACGCATTATTTTCATAAGTATAAAACACCAATGTTACTAATTTTTTTACTGCAAGGAAAAATTAATCTTAAGCACTTTGTAGGTTGTTTTCGTCCTCTTTTACACCCAATTCTTTTTCTTTTACCTTCTTTGCCTTTGCCTTCGCCTTGCCTTAGGCTTAGCCTCAGGGTCAACCTCAACCTCCGCCTCTTCATTCTCCTTCCTCTTAACATCAAAGAACTCGATGAGACCACTCAAAACGATATCTGGATCATCATCCTTGAGTAGTTGCTCTGCTATTTCAGCGGGTGTAACTTTTATCTCACACATAGAATCGTCTATTTGTTCTAGAAGACTATGTTGTGTGATTCCAAGATAGTTAAAAACCAATTGACGAAATCCACTTGATGTCAAATATGACATGTGTATATGAACATCCATACGACCAGGACGAAGAAGAGCAGGGTCAAGTTTGTTCTTACGGTTTGTGGTGAAGATGATGATCCGTTCGTCCCCACAACTTGACCATAACCCGTCAATTAAATTGAGAAATCCCGATAAAGTTACCTGATCATAGTAATTGACATAATACACAAATAAGTAAATCTAAATCTAAAGGAAAAAAGCTAAATGGTTTTGGATGTTAACTTTATTTTCTTTTCGGTAAAGCCTTAGGAGAGATGAGTCTTTCACAGCCTCTCTGGCCCCCCCGATCATGCAACGCCACCGAGCAATCAATGTCTTCCACCACTAGTATAGATCGGTTAGCCGTCGCCAACAACAACGCCCGTAGATCCGAATTTGAATTGACATTAGTCATCTCCAAGTCATAGATGTCAAAATTCAAGTAATTAGCCATGGCCGCAATCAAGCTTGATTTTCCTGTCCCCGGTGGCCCATACAACAAGTAACCTCTTTTCCATGCCTTTCCTACTTTCCGATAATACTCTCTTCTCTCCACAAATCTATTCAAATCCTTTATCACTTTCTCCTTTATACCGGAATCCATTGCCAACGTGGTAAAGTTCGTCGGATGATCAAGATTCACCGACATCCAATTCGTTGGTCTTGAGTACAACGACACCGTGAATAACTTCAAGGTTTTTTGTTCCTGTTTCTTCATCTCTGCAGACTTAAGTACAAACGGCAAGTAGTCGTTCAACACCAGATCTTTGTAATCTTGATGAAACGTGAGTTCCAACGAATGTTTAGTTGTTCGGGAAGAAGATTTCATGTCATTGTGACTGCAAGATTGTTTAGTCGGTGTCTTCTTGGAAACCGAAGACCAGTAGAGTTTGACACCCTTGTAAATATCGGTGAACTCCTCGTTGACTTCCATGGCAATCGCGATGTTGTTGTCGTTACGAGTTTTGCTGACCTTCAGTCAATGGATGTCTGTAGACATTTTAGCAGCAACATAGAATTGAATGGCGTTATAGATTTTGTTTTCGTGAAACCCATCAGATTCATAGATTACGATGGTCAAGTGTTTGGAGAACTTTTTCTTTATGAAGCTTCGTAAACCGATATAAATGTAGTCTTGGAATTTGTTGGTATTTTGCAGGGACAAAGTGGTCTTTTAACAAGACAGTACACAGGGGACAGGATGGTGGGATGTGCAGGGGACAAATTCAGTGAATTACAGGAAGGGTAAAAGTGGGAAAACAGCTTTAAAGAAGGCTGCAAAGTGAGCTGATGAATACAAAGAGAAAAGAAGAATACATAAGATAATAGTAGGCAATGTGTGTTCCTTTATTCACTGAATAAGAAAAGAGACCTTTTGAGGATACAAACATCGTACACTTGCCTATGCTTTTAAACTAAAAATTTGCTGAAAAGTAGGAAACAACCTTGACTTCTTGCTACAGACTAGGGACCACTTACTGGTCACTGTGACTTATTCTAAACTAAATAAAAAACGTGCATGGAAAAAATAATTCTTAATTAGTCTCAACATTTTCCCCTTTAATTCTGAATCTTCATCACACCAACTAAGTCTCTCATTTCTTCATGCTTCACCCTTGCTAAGGACTTTGTAAGAATGTCTGCTTTCTGGCTTTTCCCACTCACATGTTTCACTGTGATTTCTCCATTTTCAACACACTCCCTGATGAAATGATACCTGATGTCGATATGTTTGCTTCGACCATGAAATACTGGGTTTTTCATTAGATCAAGAGCTGATTGATTGTCCACAAACAATGTTACAGGTGGTACCTTTTGGTCTGTGATTTCAGTGAGAAGTCTTCTTAACCATATGCCCTGACAAGCTGCCATAGTGGCAACAATAAACTCAGCTTCACAAGATAAAAGTGCAACTACCCTTTGCTTTTGAGATGCCCATGTGACCAAGTTTCCATTTACATAAAACGCCATTCCCCCTGTGCTTCTTCTGTCATTTATATCCTTGGCCAAATCACTATCAGTATAGCCTGAAATATTGACCTTTTCTCCTTCTTCAGAATAGACTAAACCATGGCTTAAGGTTCCTTTTACATATCTAAGGATTCCTTTTACAGCTTGGAGTGTTTTATGGTGGGCTTCTCCATAAATCGACTAACTATGCCAACAGCAAAGGTTATATCAGGTCTAGTGTGAGTGAGATACCTTAGGCAGCCAACAATGCTTCTGTACTCAGTTGGATTTACCAGCTCCTCATCTCCATCCTTGGTCAAAGAGAGTTTATGCTCCATTGGAGTTTTGGTGGGATTGCAGTCTAGCATATGAGTTTTAATCAGAATGTTCTTGGCATAACCTTCCTGCTTTAACGTGATTGTTTGTCTTGTTGGTTTACTTCAATTCCCAGGTAGTATGACAGTAGACCAAGATCACTCATTTCAAATCTAGCCTTCATCTCCTTCTTGAACTCTTTTATGTTTTCTGGATTGCTAGTTGTAACAAGCAAATCATCTACATATATTCCAATAATCAGACTGCTTCCATTCTTTGTTCTTGTATATACTGAATATTCTTGAGCACACCTTCTGAAACCCAAGCTCTTTAGATACTTGTCTAAGCACGAATTCCAAGCTCTGGGAGCTTGTTTCAATCCATATAGGGCTTTAGAGAGCTTATACACCTTCCCATGTTCATTTTTCTTCATGAAGCCTTCAGGTTGCGAGACATAGACTTCTTCAGTTAGGTGCCCATTCAAGAATGCCGACTTCACGTCCAGGTGATGTACACGCCACCATTTGAGCCTGCGAGAGCCAAGATGACTCGGACTGTTTCAATTCTCGCCACCGGAGCGAACACCTCTTCATAGTCGATACCCTGTTTTTGTACGTATCCTTTAGCTACAATTCTATCTTTGTGCTTCAGGATATTACCTTGTGGATCTCGCTTTACCTTGAATACCCACTTCAGGCCAATTGCTCTTCTTCCTTTTGGTAAATTGACCAGATTCCAAGTATTATTTTTTTCGATCGCTGCCAATTATGCCTTCATTGCATCGACCCATTCAGCCTTGTTCTTTGCTTCTTGATAATTTGATGGTTCTTTAACATCTTGAGCTATCATTAGTTGCTCTGTGGCTTCATATAAATCGGAGAGTAACCGATACCTCTTGGGGGCACCACCGCCAGTGGAGCTTGAGGCGGTACTAGACGTATTTGGTGAGATCGGCGCGATTGGTGTGGATGGTGGGTCAGTTGGACTTAAAGAACTACCATGTCGGCCTGTTTGTGAGTCCAGTTGGTAACTAGGTTGTGACTCACTATCAGTCCAGTCCATATTAACAGGGGAATAAGCATTATTTAGAGCATCAGGCGTGTTTGGAATGGACCCAATCTCTTCAGTGTCATTTTGGTCGCCGATGGAGTTTTCATTGTCAAAGTCAAAACCTTCAATGGTAAAGCTTATTCCTGGCGTTCCCTGTATCGTTGTCGTCTGGTCCCACACCCATGTCTGACCTTCTTCAAACACGACATTTCTACTTACATGAATCGACCCAGTATTCGGATCCAACAGCCTGTAAGCTTTTGTTCCCTTTTCAATTCCTAAATGTACGACACGCCTGCTTCTCTTATCTAACTTTTTCAGCTGATTCTTGGGAATCATCATGTGTGCGAGACATCCGAACACCCTCAAGTGACCCACATGAGGCTTGTGACCGGTCCACATCTCGTAGGGTGTGGAATCATTCAAGGCTTTTGTGCTTATCCTGTTCAGTACATAAATGGCATGGCTCACAGCTTCTCCCCATAGCGTGTGTGGGACCTTCATCATTGTTAAATTACTTCTCACCATCTCAATTACCGTGTGATTACGCCTCTCCACCACCTCATTCTGTTGTGGGGAGTATGGTGAGGTGAGTTGTCGATCGAGTCCCGTTTCATCACAATAGGTGGTGAATTGATTTGACAGAAATTCACCGCCCCTATCTGTTCTTAAAACTTTGATCTTCTCACCTGTTTCATTCTCCACCTTAGCTCTGAAATTCTTGAATGATTGAAGGGCTTCATCTTTTGTTTTTAGCAGGTATACCCACATTACCCTGCTGTAGTCATTGACTAGGAGCATAAAGTACTTGTTTCCTGCTGGTGTAGGAGGTGTGACTGGTCCACACAAGTCTCCGTGAATTAATTCAAGTCTCTTCTGTGCCCTGAAGTTTGTACTTGATGGGTATGGTTTTCCTGACTGTTTTCCAACAAGGCAACCTTCACATGGTTTGGATGGTATGACCATCTTTGGCACTCCTTCAATTATTCCTTTTTCTGACATGGATTTCAAAGAAGTGAAGTTTACGTGACCTAGCCTGGTATGCCAAAGCCAGGTTGGGTCTATGCTTTCACCAACTAGGCATCTTGACCTGACTTCTCTGAGTTCTATCTTGTACAGGCGGTTTGATGACCTTTGTGTTGGATTACTGTCTAAGTCCATAACTATTTTGGTATGTACTTGACCCGATGGTGCATGGTCCTTTTGGGTTGCCTTCACCAAAGCAACTTGATAGGATGATTTATGGAGAGTAAGGATTAAATATGATTTATTAATGTATTATGAGAATAATATATTAAAGGAGAAATCATATTGTTTAATTAATATTAGTCAATAATTAATTGGTAATTAGTTTTGTGACTAAAAGAGATTAATTAAACTTAAGGGACTGGAATTGTAATTATAAGATAATTATAATTTGGGCCATGGATTGCCTTGTATTAAGGGATGGACGAATTCTAATGGGAAACCCATAAGGAAATCGTCCATGGGCTAGATAAAAGGAGTCTATGGGTTGCTTAGGGCTTAAGCATCCAAATTAGGGTTTCCTTGTTAGATAACCCTAATAGCCCAACTATATAAAGACCCCTTAAGGCTCAAAAACGTGGCTAAGCTTCTTGTAAGGGTTTACACACATTTTTGGCAGCCTCCAACCTCTCTCCTCTTCATCCTCTTGCTTATGGTGTTTGTGAACCATTAGAGGAGTGACACTTGTGACTCTAAGCCTTCCAAAGTCAATACAAGTAGATTTGGGATTGTTATTGCTACATAACAATCAAGGTATGATCTTAAACCTAATTACATGTTAATATGATTACTTGCATGCTAGAATTAGGGTTTATAGTCATGGATTCAAAGCATGTACAATAGAGAAACCTAGATCCAAGCATTAGGGTTTGTATGAGAACATAGGATGTCTTATGACCAAAAACCATCAGTGGTATCAGAGCCAAGCTTGGTTTCAATTGTATTGATGCATTGTATAACTGGAAAATTCGATTTTTTAGATTCTGGAGGCTGGACTTGTAACATCCCGGAATCGCAAGAGTAGAGTTTAAGGGCTAAAAGTGTAAGTTTTAGAGGGTGACTCGGCAAGTCCATGGATAGACTCGGCGAGTCAGGTCGCGGCTATGGTCGCGTGTCAAGTGGCCTACTCGGCGAGTAGGTGCTGTATGAAGAAAACCCTAATTTTCGGAGTTGAGCCCTATATAAAGAGCATTATACCCCTCCATAGCCTCCCTTATCCCCCCCTTGAGTTCCAGAAACCCTAAATTCATGGAGAGTTCATTTGTGGAGCAAATTAGAGCTTGGAGAGGTGTTGTTTGAAGAGATCTTGAAGGAGAAGTGGCTTGGATCAAAGGGCTTTGCTTGGATTCGAGTTCGGTTGCTATTGAGGCATCTTTTGGAGGTAATACTTTCGTTCTTGGGCTGTATCTGTTGGGTTATGAGCGTTCTAACACTCCTAAGTGTACATGCAACCCTAAATACCTTGGATCTATGTTTTCTCTATTATACATGCAAATATGAACATCCAAGGTATTATCTTAATCTAGCATACAAAATATCAATATAACAAGATAGAATACATACCTCTTGATGGTGCTTGTCTTCATGAAGCTTGAGTGCTTAGTGCCCCAAGTGTGACACCTCAAATGGTTCACACAACACCATAAGCACTTGGAATAACTTGACAGAAACTAGAACACTTCATGAAATCGTGTAGCCCTTATACATACACATAGTGTTAGTCATAGTCACGATTTCTTGAGCCATGGGTTTCTTTTATATGGTGGCTATTAGGGTTACACCATGTAACTCATGACTTTACCCATTCCTTATGCTCCATGGATTTTAACCTCCATGGAGTATCCATGGGTCACCCCATGGACTTAGTCCAACATAAGGAATCTTGGATCACAAGCCCACATATATAAGAATGAATGATTTACACAATCAACCCATATATTTAATTAGTCTTCTTTTGATCACTTAATTAATTCTAGATTAATTCTTGATCAATACTAATTAAATAATCTCATTATTCTTATTATTAATATACTAGAACTTATAATATATTAATAACCGTAAGTGTCTTATTTCTCTCATTATAGTCTATCCAAGTGCATGATGCCATGCAACCCAAATGGACCATGCCGGGTCGGGTCAAGTCTTACCAATTATAGTTATGGACTTAGACATTAATCCAACAGTCTCCCACTTGGATAAGTCTAAAACTATTATTGCGTATGACTTCAGGAACCAACTGGCAATCGTAGCTCTCAAAAGCTTTTGTCGAACTCTAACCTTGTAGATGAACTCTGACCTTTGTCAATGACTTGTCCATTAGATAAGGGATCATATATTCCTCCATTCTAGATATCATATGGACTGAGACATGGATTATAATCATTCTCTCTGTCCATTAGTTGTTTCCCGATTTCCAATTTATGACGACTGACTAATTGAACAAATCAAATCAGTCCTGGCCCAGCCGAGCACTTCCATTTGTCATCATCAAATCATCGAGGGGCCCACAGATATCGCTTTCATCCCGAAGGTAAAAGGAATGGATAAACTTCGACTCATATGGCTTGTTCTACTACTTGTTGAATCATACACAAAGACACGTTTTATAGCACCGAGTTACCAAATGCAGTTTCGTGCAATCAATGTACAACCAACTCATAGTAACAACTCATATCTCTAGGTTTGAAGAATATAAGATATTATCGTCTCATGATCACTCGTGATAAAATCCATGAAGTGATTCCAATGAGCGCGGGTTGAATCCAATACTCAGAACTTATGAGCACTCATGAGTGTTGTAGCCCTTTGTCCAACATCTTAGACCTCTACAAGCCAACCCATGACAGTCTTAATTCATATCTACTTCCAACATATGACCGACTGTGGATGGTTTGAATAACTTAGTCATTCCGGAAGAACAACCTAGTTTATTCAGGAAGTCAAAACATGCAAAGTGAAACACAATAATAATTGAATCCAATATGGTCTCAGAACTTATGAATATAAATAAAACTCCTTTTATTTATCACCATATGATTACACATTATTCATTGTATATTGTTTCAGCTATCAACATTATTCTTGAATTTAAAACAATAGTTGTCCCATGCTCCAAGCATGCACACTATGTTTTTCTAAACAATAGTCATGCCATACACCAAGTATGCATACTATGTTTGTCTATGATCTTTACTTTGTGAACTAGATCAATTGAACATAACTTCAATGATTCTTTTCCCACACTCCCAAATCCTTACTGCAAATGCAAGAATTCCAAATTCATGTCATTTACTGAAATCTGTTAGATTCTAAACTTATATGCATCGATCCTCTTGTAATGATTATGCACAAAGTCAGAAAGACTTTGAAACAATCATTACAGAGTATTCCAAAGGAGATCAATTCCTTGGAAACATCCTTCTTGCATTAAGTTTCCTTAATCTTAAACAGATTGGAAAAATTCTAACTTTGAAACATTTCCAGATTCCATTTCGACTATCACTTCTGAACAAGAGTTGCCTCCTTACAGATTATGTCAATATGGTCCTTCCAGAATTATCACTATACTTCCAATTGTCCTTGAGCAACCAATCTTTGGTAAACCTTAGATTGTCCTCGACAATTGTTTAATCCTTTTAGTCATATCCAGTTCTAAACCTTTTCCCTTCTTAATGCCCTAGGCATTTGGAAAATTTTAGAAAGGATGAATATAGCACATGTAATCGATCCTATATCCGAAGCATATGGGACACGATTCATGATGTCTCACATAAAGACTAAACCAGTCTTTTGCTATAACATTTCCATTTCTATTTGTCAAGTTCTCATAATTCAGATTATGAAAAGGGATGCCGTAATCATAATTGAATTTAAGAACGCAAATAATGGACCCATATACAGAATTTCCTTATGTTGAGCCATTCCAACATGAAATTCATATATATTCTTGACTAAATGATTAAAACCTCACGATCTAAGCTTATAGATTTGAGATGAAGTATAATTTTCTCTCCCTTAATTATAGCAAAACAACTTTTTCCCAATTGAAACCTTTTGTTTTCTATAATTAACATTGCTAGCTTGCAATACTTATCGTAATTATCATGCTCCCACTAACATGATGATTATTAGCATAACACTTATGCTCCCACTAGCTTTGACATATACTCAGAAAGCTCGACTTCTAGAAATCAATACTTTATTGACTTTCTTACCAAAGTTCAGATTTCTGATACTAGATTGTTTTGATAAGACTTTATCAAAAACATACACCTTCCCTTAGATAGCTCATGGGTGTGTCAAAACAATTTTAAGAACTATGAAAAGGGATGCCGTAATCATAGTCTTGATCGTTTTGACCTTTGCCATTTCTCACAAGTCCAAGTTAGTGTGCCGGTAAACCACACACGCTCCACTAACGACTTTGAGAATGCAAATATCCCAATTGCTATCTAGGTAAAATCTACTTAGTGGAAGTGTTTCCTCACCATCATTTTCATGAATCGGAGAGAAACCTTATGACACTTAGATTTATTGGTGTATGAGTTCCTACCCATATGAATTTGTCAAAACCATAATCACAAGACAAGGATAATGACAAATCCAAAACCATATGGATTGAACTCAATCTTAATTTCTTGCCACCTAGCAGCTCAAGGGCCTACCATTGCTTCCAAGTTGTTGTGCAACACATTGAGAACTCTAAGAACTCATATGCAAAGCCAACTTTAACTAGAATGGGCACAAAATATGTCAACACGATAGGTTATAAACCTCAAGTCGTGTGCTAGTGAAGAACTTTAGGTTTCATTCTTGATTAGTTCTTGAGAATTTCAAGACCTTTAAGACTCCCACTGTCCTCTTGACCTATAAGACTCCCTTGTCAAACATCCAAGAGATAGTGTGGATTCTAATCAAGACAAACACTTCACACAATTGGCCTAAGTTGGTTTTTGTTTTATCCAAAACATCACAACTTACCAATTTCAAATGTACAAGAGTAGAAAACTTTTACCCTTACATTTGTCAAGTGTTTTAAACCTTATTTAAGACATGTCACTCATATTACAATCTTGGAGTATGACTCTAAGACTTGTATTGAAACGAAGTATGACTCGTCTTCTTGATTTAACCATTTCAACAATTCAAGATCCCTTCTTCTTAGTCATAAAAATGAACTAAGACTTCCTTAGAGAACTAATTTTGATATGGTTTCTTAATCATTAAGATGATCACAAAACTGATACTAAAGTACTCTCCCATCTTTTCAGATTTGAGAAACTTTTATCCTTCTGCCTAATTTGATTCTTCTTATCCGCTCTGCTATGCATTGGAACCTTTTCCAATGTCTCAGAGTTACACTTAAGCTTGTAAGTATAATCATATTTACTGAGCTTTAGTAAACTATGACGAATAGCCTTACATCTTTTGTGGTGGACTTAATCAGTGCACATGACTATGTACTCGATCCCTTAGTCCATTACTTGACTCACACATCCATGTGAATAAGTAATTAGTCTTAATTTTTCCAATACTTGAAAGTTCTCATTCATCATGCTATACAACTTGCATGATTCCAAGTCCCGGTCCAATTGAGACTTGGGTCATGAGAATGTTTCCTTTATTTGATAAATTTAGACATTACCACAAATGAAAGAATCAATTTCATATTTCCACTTTTGCTATTAATGGAATCATATAAGCAACAATTTTTTTTTTCCAAATGCCATTGTAAGGATATTTTAAAATAAATAAAATCAAAATTTTCCTTTTATTTTAAAAACATGCGGAAAAACTTATCCTTACAATCCATATGAAAACTTGTTGTTATCTATTCCTTAGCAATATCTCATAACTCCTAAGAAGTAGCTTAAGAATCCGATTTTCAAACTACGCGATAGAAATCCATCTACGCGATCAGATTCAGCATATTCTTTCTTTAAGTTCCTTTACTTTTCTTTGATTCTTAAAACATTACCATGTGACCCAGTCACAACATGTATCAGGAATCTCAGAATAGAAACTTAACAGAGTTAGATTTGTGGACTTTTACCTGAATTAGAGTCAATCTTATTGACTTTAACATCCTTAGGTAAATTAGGCAGCTTCGCAACTAATGACCCTTTCTTTGGCAATATAAACATATGGACCCTTTGATAATGGTACACGAGACTATCACAGACTTAGATTTTTCTCTTTACCATTTGGTCAACCGAGTTGACTATGGCCGATCCCTTTCCATTGGGAAGAGAATGTTTTTCTGGATTTCCAGTGTCACCATTGTCAATGTCCATAAAGTTTCAGGAAGTTGATCTTAACAATAGATAAGATCATTAAGGGTCTTGTCATAGTCTATTTCATAGGTGTCCCAAAGGAACTCACTATGTGACTTAGAAAGTGATTAAACCACCAACTTTCTCAAGACTTTGACACCCAACTCTCCCGGCTTGTCAATATGTGACTACATCTCCAAGATGTGACCACACCAAGACCTTGCCTTGCCAATAGGGCTCGAGTGACTTTAAAAATTTTTAAAGAACTTGTGGGGTAGGGAGAATAATTGGAGGAGGAGAGAGAAGTATGATATCCATGGGACATCATCTTCATTAGGAAAGCTTGTTTCAAGAGATTTGGGAAGATCATAAATGTCTAAAACAGACATGTTTTGGGAGATATTCAAGATAGTTGATCTTTGAGTCCTTAATATGACACCCAATATGAAAATATTAAGGCTAGGACCCAACAAACTATTTTATAACTTAGAAGAGGTATGCCGTAATCCAAGCTATAAAACAATTTGAAGGTAGGTGAATGACGATTCACCAATTTCCACCAAGATAAACGAAATATATTATTAGGTTTTAATTGGTTTTGAAACTCCTAGATCTTTTGAGATTCATTGAACTGTTCAATGGCATGTTTCAATCTCGAGTGTGCCCTTCAAGTTTTGTGACTGGGATGCCGAGGATCACAAAACAAGGTGTGAAGTAACCATGCAAATTACTTGGTACCATTAAGTGTTTACCCCTCAATCGATGTGCCGGTTAACCACACACGCTCCATCGATACTATGATAAACATTAAGTTACCCTTCGCCTACCTTGTTAAATACAAGTTAGTGTGCCGGTTAACCACACGCGCTCCACTAACCGACTCAAACAAAGTGCAAAGTGTAATTTCGTGGATTAGCACCTTATTCACATTTTTTTAAGTAACTAAGATTGGGTATTATTAAAAGTTTAGTTACTTAGTATTTATCATTAATACTTTTAATGAAGGGAGAATTATAGTCATGTCAAACCCGTTCGGCTAACGACCCTCCACCAGTCAAGCGAGCGGTGGGTGAGAGTGAACACCCATTAAGTTGCCATTTTATAGGCAACAACCTTATACCCACCTTATAGACCGGCTTCGTGAATGAGGCGTACTAGCGGTAAGACCGACTTTACTCTTATACATATAAATATTATTAACTTATAATATTATAAAGTATAAGGGTTGAATTTTAACTTTTAAAATTCTAAGGGCTAACTTGGAATTAAAGTATTCATAAGAGAAAACTTTACAAATTCCAAAACTTGAGGGCAAGTTTTGAAACTATTCAAAACTAATTAATTCCATAACTTATGTATTTAAAGTAGTTTTAATCCAAAAACTCTTCAAGTTCCATAACTTGTGGACAAATTATGGAAGACTTTAAACTAATAAAGAATTAATCTTTTCTTTATTTTATAACTTATGGAATTAATTAAGGTTACATATTTTATTTATTTATTTATTAATGAAGTGACTCTTGAACCTCCATAACTTAAGGACAAGACTCTTCATCTTTTTGTAACCTTTGCCAACTTTATGAGTTTTATGAGTCTTTAATGTGACTCTTCATGTAACTTAAGGATAAGTTACACAAACACATTTTATACTCAACTCTTAGATTAATTTGGATTGAAAACAATTTTTTTCACTCAACTTTTTCTATTAATCTAAGCAACTCATAAGAACAAGATAATTCAAATCAAACTTTTTCATGTAATTAGTCTAACCTTTAAACTAATACAAAACATGAATCTATTGACAATTATCTTTGAAAATGGATTAGCATGAACATTACCACATTAAAAAACAAGTTTATAAGTTCAAAAACAACTTAGGGTAATGTTCCTAGTCCATTTCTAGCCAAAAAACTCGAAGATATGCTGTCTGGGGTCCAACTCGTCGAGTGCATGAACACAACTCGGCGAGTTGGATCGATTTGATCACTTTTTAGGCATGGACTCGCCGAGTCCCTTTATGGACTCGCCGAGTCTGATGATCAGACAGCAACAAATTCGTTTTTTCAGCTTCTATTGCAGGTATAACAAGAAAACAAGCCTAGGCTCTGATACCACTATTGGGTTATGAGCATTCTAACACTCCTAAGTGTACATGCAACCCTAAATACCTTGGATCTATGTTTTCTCTATTATACATGCAAATATGAACATCCAAGGTATTATCTTAATCTAGCATACAAAATATCAATATAACAAGATAGAATACATACCTCTTGATGGTGCTTGTCTTCATGAAGCTTGAGTGCTTAGTGCCCCAAGTGTGACACCTCAAATGGTTCACACAACACCATAAGCACTTGGAATAACTTGAGAGAAACTAGAACACTTCATGAAATCGTGTAGCCCTTATACATACACATAGTGTTAGTCATAGTCACGATTTCTTGAGCCATGGGTTTCTTTTATATGGTGGCTATTAGGGTTACACCATGTAACTCATGACTTTACCCATTCCTTATGCTCCATGGATTTTAACCTCCATGGAGTATCCATGGGTCACCCCATGGACTTAGTCCAACATAAGGAATCTTGGATCACAAGCCCACATATATAAGAATGAATGATTTACACAATCAACCCATATATTTAATTAGTCTTCTTTTGATCACTTAATTAATTCTAGATTAATTCTTGATCAATACTAATTAAATAATCTCATTATTCTTATTATTAATATACTAGAACTTATAATATATTAATAACCGTAAGTGTCTTATTTCTCTCATTATAGTCTATCCAAGTGCATGATGCCATGCAACCCAAATGGACCATGCCGGGTCGGGTCAAGTCTTACCAATTATAGTTATGGACTTAGACATTAATCCAACAGTATCTTCCTAGTTTCTCATTTTGGGGTTGTGTAGGGTGCTTGGTTGTGTGACATTTTGATGTTGGAGGATGGATCTGAGGTTGCTACCTCAGATCTGGAGTGGAGAAGACCTTAAGAGCATTAAAGCCCCTGTTCTTGTGTTGTTAATGAAGCTACCATGTCCCAAACCATGGTTTTAAGGTGAATATGGCTTAGATCTCGTTAGATTCACGTAAAGTTTGCCACTTTACGTGATGGATGGATTGTAGGAGGTTGGATCTATGTTTTGGATCAATTGCATGGCCTGAGATGCTTGTGTATGGATTCAGACCGGTGGTACTCGACGAGTCACGTGGGTGGACTCGACGAGTTGCTTGAAGATGGCCTGGAACTCGACGAGTTGGAAGAACAACTCGGCGAGTAGGTTGAAGATAGCCTTGGACTCGACGAGTCCATTTGGACTCGGCGAGTCTTGTCGAGGAAGTCCCAATATTTTTGGTTGAGTCGATGAATCGGTGAGTCAAGGGATGACTCAGTGAGTTGGGTGCGAGTGGACTCAGAGTTGTTGGACTCGACGAGTCTTGGGGTGACTCGGCGAGTTGGGTCGCTGATTGAAGGAAGTTCTGAGCATATGGACTCGGCGAGTCATCGGGTTGACTCGGCGAGTAGGGTCAGTCGGGGGTTGGCTTTGACTTGTCCAAGGTTGACCAGTTGTCTTCCAGGGGTATTTTGGTAATTAAGGGTATTTATTGAGTTGTATGTTTTGATGTTCAGTGGAGGAGTTCGTGTCAGAGTTCGGAGCAGCGGGATCTTATCTCTTCAGCCGACAGTTTCGAGGTGAGTTATCCTCACTATATCAACAGGGTCTAAGGCACCAAGGCCGGCCCTTTATTGTATTGAGATTCGGTTATGGTTATTATGTTATTGTTTGATGTGTCTGCATCCTGGTAGCTAGGATGGTACATGCTAGGAGGCCTTTCTTAGGTCAGTTTCCCGATATACAGAGTGATGCTATGCTAGTGACCGGTTAGGTCGGTAACCCGATTAGGGTAGTGATATGCTATGTGATCTGCTTGCTCGGTTTGTTGACTATGACTGTTATATGAATGTATGTTTTGTGCAAATGGTTGTTTGGACTGGAGATGGGTTGAGGCGGGTCCTGCTTTGTGCTGTAGGCCAACATACCCAGGACGGACCGGTTGCTCTGAAGGCCCAGCGAGCGGTCCGAATAGGCTGTAGGCCCCACGAGGGCGGACCAGACGTGCCGAGGCTCGGAGAGTGGACCAGGCCGACTGAAGGCCCGATGCGGGCGGACCAGTCACACTGTAGACTCAGAGAGTGGACCAGGTGGGTTGAAGGCCGATGCAGGCGGACCAACCCCACTGTAGACTCGAAGGACATGACTAGACCTGGAGGATGGATCCGATGGACTGAAGGCCCGATACGGCGGACCAGTCACATAGTAGACCCGATATGCATGGCTGTTCTATATTCTAATATGTTATGTATGTTTTGTACGTTTTGGACAGGAAGGTCGCAGCCTGGAAAGGCATATGCGTGGTTGGTATCTTGGGGGTATCTCACTAAGCTTTCGGGCTTACAGTTGTGGTTTAATGTTTTTCAGGTTCTTCAGGAGACCGTGGCAAGGCGAAGGTGCGATCGTACCGCTCCTCATGATTTTGTAGCAATGTGATTCTGGGAATACTCTAATAATTTGTATTGAAAACCTTTTTGTAAACATTTTAATGAAAATCGGGTTGTTTTGAAAAATTTAAATTTGGTTGTATTTTTCGGACGTTACAAGTTGGTATCAGAGCCTTGGTTTGAGTGAATTGGAGGAACACTTGTGTGACTCCAGTCTCAAATCGAGGAGGGTTTTCAAAAAGAGAATTTAAAAATGGCTTTCAAAATAAGTAAAGGAGGACGCGGAGGTACGATCAGCCGGAGCCAGTAAGTAGCCCCAAAATACCATACATGACAATTGTTTTATTGAGCTTTGATAGAATAGCATGCTAGAGTTAGGCTAGGGATCTTCAGGATTTCTTGATGAGTTGCCTGATTTATGATACCTGCTAGCCTAGGGTTCCTTGTGAGAGATTTCTAGTGTTCCTCTAGTGTGAGGATAGAGTGTTGTTATGTATGTCGTTAGGGTGTTGTGGGAGTACTTCATACAAATATGGGTAGGTGTGGAAGGTAGTATGGGCCCGTACTACTGAAAGCACGGACTCATACGCGTATTAGGGAAACCATGACCTCTAGGGTTGGGTTGAGAGCTGGTTCCCGGGGTAGTGGAATATGTCTGAGTTTTGGTGTTTTATTTTCAGTATGGAGATTTCAGGGCACGCTGGGAGTGGATCTGGGTCAGGATCAGGAGCAGGAGAGGGAGTCCCGGGTGGGTCTGTTCAGCCCGAGGTTGTCAGTCAGATGAGTACGCACGAGTTGGACGCGAGGATTCGTGAGATCCTGCATGATGAGGTTGCTGCATTGTTTCGGGCCGAGCTGCCGGAGTTGTTTGGGTCGATTAAGACCGCCATGGTGGAGTATTTTGATGAGCGCTATGCGGCTCTCACGGAGACGGCTGCCGCGGCGGCTACCGCAGCAGTAGCAGCGGCGGGGGGAGGAGCCAGTAGAGGTTTTCAATATCGGGACTTCGATAATACGAAGCCTCCCACTTTTGATGGAGTTCAGGATCCGATCGTTGCTATGAGGTGGTTATCAGATGTGGAGGGATGTTTCTTCACGTGTTCATGCCCTACTGATCAGAGGGTGAGGTGTGCTCTGAACCTGTTGAGGCTCGGAGCAAAGGATTGGTGGAGATTGACCACGGGGTCGTACTCGGATGCGCAGAGGGCTGCGATTTCATGGGATCGGTTCAGAGAGATGTTCAGCACCCGTTATGTTCCGCAGGTCGAGAAGGAGAGGTTGGCTCAAGAGTTCTTGGAGCTGAAACAGGATTCAGAGTCGGTGACAGAAATCACCAGGATGTTTACTGAGAGGGCGATGTTTTGCCCTGAGTTCGCTTCGGAGAAAGCTCAGATGTCCCGATATCTGAGTATGCTAAAGAGGGACATCAGACAGTTTGTGTCTGTACAGAGGTGCGAGACTTTGCTGGAGTTGCAGGAGGCCGCCAGGCGGCGTGAGTTAGAGATTGAGTTACAGATGCGTGAGCTGAGGCAAGCTCCGGTTCAGTCGCAGCCGGTGACGAAACGGTCTAAGACCGTTGATTCCAGGATGGGTGATCAGGGTAGCCACGTCTGTGGAAAGTGTGGAAGGGGTCACACCGGGGTTTTCGGTCCGGTGGAGCATGCCGCAAGTGTGGAAAGGAGGGACACTATGCGAGGGATTGTCGGCAGTCGGTGCCGGTTCGGGATTTGAGGATATGCTATCAGTGTCATCAGGTTGGACATTTGAAGGTCAAATGTCCACGACTTGCTGCAGGACCGGTGCAGGCTCCAGCATCGGCTACGTTGAGGATCATAGGTGGAGGTCAGGGTGGAGCGGAGCCCCCGAGGGCTTAGGGCCGTGTTTTTCAGCTTGCTGCTGCGGGTATGTTTCTCTCTGTTGTTTTGATTATTTATGATTGTTGTAGAGTATTGTTATCTGTTGGTTTCGTTGGTTGGTTATGGAATTGTGTTTCGGGTTTTTGTGTGGTATCCGTTGTTCCTTGAGGGTTTGGTGAGTTGTGATCGAGATTTCGTTTTGGTATCTTTTGTTCCCTGAAGGATCGTTATGGTTATGGATTAGAACTTCGAGCTATCGTTGATTATCTTTGTGAGGATCAGTGGCGGATGCGGCGTTGGTTTGAAGGCCAGGTAGATTCTGCAGTCTGAGGAATGGATATTTGAAGATTGGGTTCCTTTCGAGCGGGTTGCTCAGTGTGGAAACATGATTTTTATGAAAGTTGTTGGCGCTGGTGAGAAACATTTTGCGTGTAAGTGTTGATTTTTCTGCAAGGTTACCTTGGGAGATCGATGATGGCGACCGGTGAACTATTGTCAGTATCTTAGGTGGGGGAGAATTGGAGATTCTCCGGATGATCGTTGGGTCTGAGAGGTTGTTTAGCTGCTTGGGGAAATTCAACGATATTTCTATCAGTCGAGAGCAGGCTCGTATGGGTGAGTAACAGGCGTGCGGGGCGGAATACAGACCTGGAGCAGTTGATTGTGGAAGGAATGGGAGCAGGCCGGGATCGTGTATGTATGATGGAGATAGAGTTCGGAACCCCTAGAGGGATAGAACGGTATGCGCGGGAGGATTACCCGAAGGGATAGTTCGGAATTATGAGAGTTAGTTGAGCAGTTCGGATAGACTGAAGGCCGGTAGGCGTACCAGTCAGGCCGAAGGCTCGGAGGACGGTCCAGTCAGATTGGCTGAAGGCCTAGGTAGGCGGTCCAGTCATGCTGAAGACTCCGCGAGTATTGTTGGATCGGTTCGGGGTTATGGGTTGCGTATGTTGCAGTGTGGTTTCATTGGGAGGTCTGGCCCCGGGTAGCGATCTTGAGCAGTGAAGGTAGTGCATCGATTGGAGTGGTCCGTCGATGGTCTTGAGTAGTGTGTTGCGACGGTAGAATAAAAGCTCATTTGACTTGATATGTTGCTCTGGGCGCGGAGGGAATACCGCGGCGTAGAGCCAGGGAGAGGGGTTCGGAAGGGATACAGAGAACGAGTATTGGACTCTCAGGGACATTCTGATCATGGTTTGGGGTATGTATCAGCGGTTCATCCTGGAAGGATGTTTGAGGATATCATCGGTGTATCGGGCTTTCCAAGCCTGAGGGTGCTAGAGCTAGTTCAGCATGTGTGTGTGATTGCGAGAGGAGAACGCGGGGGAGTTGCTCCGGAATGGAAGAATGGGTCTTTCGGTCGTCATGGGATGGATAGAGTGGAATTCGGATCAGGTTCTGATGGTTCGTGGCTTTATAGCCATAGGAGTCAAGTGAAAGATGAGGATTGGAGCAGTAAGGCATCATGGGTAATTCTCGGTTGTTGAGTGTGGATTATCGGAGGGTACATCTGGTGCCCGGTTTGAGTAGGTGGAAGGGACACCGTATGCAAGGAGAAAGTGAGCTTCTAGTTCTATGGTTGTACCTTGAGGGACTTGGTTCGGTCAAGGTCAGGTGGCGCGTCGTGGGAAGTAATTTGAAGATGAGATGTCGTAGGCTTCGAGGACGAAGTCTAATTTAAGTGGGGGAGAATTGTAACATCCCGGAATCGCAAGAGTAGAGTTGAAGGGCTAAAAGTGTAAGTTTTAGAGGGTGACTCGGCGAGTCCATGGATAGACTCGGCGAGTCAGGTCGCGGCTATGGTCGCGTGTCAAGTGGCCTACTCGGCGAGTCCAAAGATGGACTCAGCGAGTAGGTTCTGTATGAAGAAAACCCTAATTTTCGGGGTTGAGCCCTATATAAAGAGCATTATACCCCTCCACAGCCTCCCTTATCCCCCCCCCCCTTGAGTTCCAAAAACCCTAAATTCGTGGAGAGTTCATTTGTGGAGCAAATGAGAGCTTGGAGAGGTGTTGTTTGAAGAGATCTTGAAGGAGAAGTGGCTTGGATCAAAGGGCTTTGCTTGGATTCGAGTTCGGTTGCTATTGAGGCATCTTTTGGAGGTAATACTTTCGTTCTTGGGTTGTATCTTCCTAGTTTCTCATTTTGGGGTTGTGTAGGGTGCTTGGTTTTGTGACATTTTGATGTTGGAGGATGGATCTGAGGTTGCTACCTCAGATCTGGAGTGGAGAAGACCTTAAGAGCATTAAAGCCCCTGTTCTTGTGTTGTTAATGAAGCTACCATGTCCCAAACCATGGTTTTAAGGTGAATATGGCTTAGATCTCGTTAGATTCACGTAAAGTTTGCCACTTTACGTGATGGATGGATTGTAGGAGGTTGGATCTATGTTTTGGATCAATTGCATGGCCTGAGATGCTTCTGTATGGATTCAGACCGGTGGTACTCGACGAGTCACATGGGTGGACTCGACGAGTTGCTTGAAGATGGCCTGGAACTCGACGAGTTGGAAGAACAACTCAGCGAGTAGGTTGAAGATAGCCTTGGACTCGACGAGTCCATTTGGACTCGGCGAGTCTTGTCGAGGAAGTCCCAATATTTTTGGTTGAGTCGATGAATCGGTGAGTCAAGGGATGACTCAGTGAGTTGGGTGCGAGTGGACTCAGAGTTGTTGGACTCGACGAGTCTTGGGGTGACTCGGCGAGTTCGGTCGCTGATTGAAGGAAGTTCTGAGCATATAGACTCGGCGAGTAGGGTCAGTCGGGGGTTGGCTTTGACTTGTCCAAGGTTGACCAGTTGTCTTCCAGGGGTATTTTGGTAATTAAGGGTATTTATTGAGTTGTATGTTTTGATGTTCAGTGGAGGAGTTCGTGTCAGAGTTCGGAGCAGCGGGATCTTATCTCTTCAGCCGACAGTTTCGAGGTGAGTTATCCTCACTATATCAACAGGGTCTAAGGCACCAAGACCAGCCCTTTATTGTATTGAGATTCGGTTATGGTTATTATGTTATTGTTTGATGTGTCTGCATCCTGGTAGCTAGGATGGTACTGTTGGATTAATGTCTAAGTCCATAACTATAATTGGTAAGACTTGACCCGACCCGACATGGTCCATTTGGGTTGCATGGCATCATGCACTTGGATAGACTATAATGAGAGAAATAAGACACTTATGGTTATTAATATATTATAAGTTCTAGTATATTAATAATAAGAATAATAAGATTATTTAATTAGTATTGATCAAGAATTAATCTAGGATTAATTAAGTGATCAAAAGAAGACTAATTAAATATATGGGTTGATTGTGTAAATCATCCATACTTGTATAGTGGGCTAATGCTCCATGGATTATCTAGTTGGGCCAAAACCCATATGATGCTCCATGGATGCTCCATGGTATATTTGAACCCATGGATCCAAGGAAATGGAAAGTCATGACAATTAGAGTTTACCCTAATTGTATAACTATATAAGCATCTTATTCTTGAGGAAAATCGGCCACTAGTGAGAGTAACAAAGGGCTAGCCGATTTTCATGAAGTGTAGAATTCTATCAAGTTATTCCAAGTGTATTTGGTGTTGTGTGAACCATTTGAGGTGTCACACTTGGGGCACTAGGCACTCAAGCTTCATGAAGACATTCTACATCAAAGAGGTATGCATTCTATCTTGTTATATTGATAGTTTTGTATGCTAGATTAGGATAATACCTTGGATGTTCATATTTGCATGTATAATAGAGAAAACATAGATCCAAGGTATTTAGGGTTGCATGTACACTTAGGAGTGTTAGAATGCTCATAACCCAACAGTATTATCAGAGACTAGGCTTGTTTTCTTGTTATACCTGCAATAGAAGCTGAAAAATCGAAATTGGTGCTGTCAGCCCAGCAGACTCGCCGAGTCCATGAAGGGACTCGACGAGTCCAAGGCAAAATGCATCCAACTCGCCGAGTTGTGTTCATGTACTCGACGAGTTGGACCCCAGACAGCATATTTTCGAGTTTTTTTGGCTAGAAATGGACTAGGAACATTACCCTAAGTTGTTTTTGAACTTATAAACTTGTTTTTGTTGTGGTAATGTTCATGCTAATCCAATTTCAAAGATACTTGTCAATAGATTCATGTTTTGTATTAGTTTAAAGGTTAGACTAATTACATGAAAAAGTTTGATTTGAATTATCTTGTTCTTATGAGTTTCTTAGATTAATAGAAAAGTTGAATGCAATAGTTGTTTTCAATCCATTTTAATCTAAGAGTTGAGTATAAAATGTGTTTGTGTAACTTGTCCTCAAGTTACATGAAGAGTCACATTAAAGACTCATAAAACTCATAAAATTGGCAAAGGTTACAAAAAAATGAAGAGTCTAGTTCTAATTAATTGGAGTTATGACTCCATAATTTGTCCTCAAGTTATGGAGGACCAAGAGTCTCTTCATTAAATAAATATAAAATAAAAAAAATAGTGTAACCTTAATTAATTCCATAAGTTATAAAATAAAGAAAAAGTTAATTCTTTATTAGTTTAAAGTCTTCCATAATTTGTCCTCAAGTTATGGAACTTGAAGAGTTTTTGGATTAAAACTACTTTAAATACATAAGTTATGGAATTAATTAGTTTTGAGTAGTTTCAAGACTTGCCCTCAAGTTTTGGAATTTGTAAAGTTTTCTCTTATGAATACTTTAATTCCAAGTTAGCCCTTAGAATTTTAAAAGTTAAAATTCAACCCTTATACTTTATAATATTATAAGTTAATAATATATATATATATATATATATATATATATATATATATATATATATATATATATATATATATATATATATATATATGTATAAGAGTAAAGTCAGTCTTACCGCTAGTACGCCTCATTCACGAAGCCGGTCTATAAGGTGGGTATAAGGTTGTTGCCTATAAAATGGCAACTTAATGGGTGTCCACTCTCACCCACCGCTTGCTTGACTGGTGGAGGGTCGTTAGCCGAACGGGTTTGACAGGACTATAATTCTCCCTTCATTAAAAGTATTAATGATAAATACTAAGTAACTAAACTCTTATAAATACCCAATCTTAGTTACTTAGGAAAATGTGAAGAAGGTGCTAATCCATGAAATTACACTTTGCACTTTGTTTAAGTCGGTTAGTGGAGCGTGTGTGGTTAACCGGCACACTAACTCGTATTTAACAAGGTAGGAAAAGGGTAACTTAATGTTTATCATAGTATCGATGGAGCGTGTGTGGTTAACTGGCACATCGATTGAGGGATAAACACTTAAGGGTACCAAGTAATTTGCATGGTTACTTCACACCTTGTTTTGTGATCCTCGGCATCCCAGTCACAAAACCTGAAGGGCACACTCGAGATTGAAACATGCCATTGAACAGTTCAATGAATCTCAAAAGATCTAGGAATTTCAAATCCAATTAAAACCTAATAATACATTTCGTTTTATCTTGGTGGAAATTGGTGAATCGTCATTCACCTACCTTCAAATTGTTTTATAGCTTGGATTACGGCATACCTCTTATAAGTTATAAAATATTTTGTTGGGTCCTAGCCTTAATATTTCATATTGGGTGTCATATTAAGGACTTTAAGATCAACTATCTTGAATATCTCCCAAAACATGTCTGTTTTAGACATTTATGATCTTCCCAAATCTCTTGAAACAAGCATTCCTAATGAAGATGATGTCCTATGGATATCATACTTCTTTCTCCTCCTCCAATTATTCTCCCTAACCCACAAGTTCTTGAAAAGTTTAAGATCACTCAAGCCCCATTGTCAAGGCAAGGTCTAGGTGTGATCACATCTTGGAGATGTAGTCACATATTGACAAGCCGGGAGAGAAGGGTGTCAAAGTCTTGAGAAAGTTGGTGGTTCAACTACTTTCTAAGTCACATAGTGAGTTCTTGTGGAACACCTATGAAACAGACTATGACAAGACCCTTAATGATCTTATCTATTTGTTAAGATCAACTTCCTCAAAACTTGATGGACATTGACAATAGTGACACAGGAAATCCAGAAAAACATTCTCTTCCCAATGGAAAGGGATCGGCCATAGTCAACTCGGTTGACCAAATGGTAAAGAGAAAAGTCTAAGTCTGTGATAGTCTCGTGTACCATTATCAAAGGGTCCATATGTTTATATTGCCAAAGGAAGGGGCATTGGTTGCGAAGCTGCCAAGTTTACCTAAGGATGTTAAAGTCAATAAGTTTGACTCTACTTCAGGTAAAGTCCACTAATCTAACTCTGTTAAGTTTCTATTCTGAGATTCCTGATACATGATGTGACTGGGTCACATGGTAATGTTTTAAGAATCAAAGAAAAGTAAAGGAACTTAAAGAAAGAATATGCTGAATCTGATCGCATAGATGGATTTCTATCGCGTAGTTTGAAAATCGGATTCTTGAGCTACTTCTTAGGAGTTATGAGATATTGCTAAGGAATAGATACAACAGGTTTTCATATGGGTTGTAAGGATAAGTTTTTCCGCATAGTTTTAAAATAAAAGAAAATTTTTTATTTTAGTTATTTTAAAATATCCTTACAATGGCATTTGAGGAAAAATTGTTGCTTATATGATTCCATTAATAGCAAGAGTGGAAGTATGAAATTGATTCTTTCATTTTTGGTAATGTCTAAATTTATCAAATAAAGGAAAGATTCTCATCACCCAAGTCTCAATCGGACCGGAACTTGGAATCATGCAAGGTGTATAGCATGATGAATGAGAACTTTCAAGTATTGGAAAATTAAGACTAATTACTTATTCACATGGATGTGTGAGTCAAGTAATGGACTAAGGGATCGAGTACATAGTCATGTGCACTGATTAAGTCCACCACAAAAGATTAATAAGACTATTCGTCATAGTTTACTAAATCTCAGTAAATATGATTATACTTACAGGCTTAAGTGTAACTCTGAGACATTGGAAAAGGTTCCAATGTAAGGCAGAGCGAATAAGAAGAATCAACTGAGGCAGAAGGATAAAAGTTTCTCAAATATGAAAAAATGGGAGAGTACTTTAGTATCAGTTTTGTGATCATCTTAATGATTAAGAAACCATATCAAAATTAGTTCTCTAAGGAAGTCTTAGTGCATTCTTATGACTAAGAAGAAGGGATCTTGAATTGTTGAAATGGTTAAATAAAGAAGATGAGTCATACTTCGTTCTAATACAAGTCTTAGAGTCATACTCCAAGATTGTGACTTGAGTGACATGTCTCAAAGAAGGTTTAAAACACTTGTCAAATGTAAGAGTAAAAGTTTTCTACTCTTGTACATTTGAAATTGGTAAGTTGTGATGTTTTGGATAAAACAAAGACCAACTCAGGCCAATTGTGTGAAGCGTTTGTCTTGATAAAGAATCCGCACTATCCCTTGAATATTTGACAAGAGAGTCTTATAGGTCAAGAGGACAGTGGGAGTCTTAAAGGTCTTGAAAGTATCAAGAACTAATCAAGAATAAAACCTAAAGTTCTTCACTAGCACACGACTTGAGGTTTATAACCTATCGTGTTGACATAGTCTGTGCCCATTCCAGTTAAAGTTGAGTTCTTAGAGTTCTCAATTGATTGCACAACAACTTGGAAGCAATGGCAGACCCTTGAGCTGCCAGGTGGCAAGAAATTAAGATTGAGTTCAGTCCATATGAATTTGGATTTGTCATTATCCTTGTCTTGTGACTATGGTTTTGACAATTCACATGGATAAGAACACATACACCAATAAATCTAAGTGTCATAAGGTTTCTCTCCGATTCATGAAAATTATGGTGAGGAAACACTTTCACTAAGTAGATTTTAGTTAGATAGCAATTATGATATTTGCATTCTCAAAGTCGTTAGTGGAGCGTGTGTGGTTTACCGGCACACTAACCTGGACTTGTGAGAAGTGGCAAAAAGGTCTAACCATTATGATTACGGCATCCCTCTTCATAATTGTGTAGACACACGAGTGTGCTATCTAAGGGAAGGTGTATGATTTTGATAAAGTTCTATCAAAACAATCAAGTATCAGAAATCTAAACTTTGGTAAGAAAGTCAATAAAGTATTGATTTCTAGAAGTCCAGCTGATTTCTGAGTACATGTCAAAGCTAGTGGGAGCATAAGTGTTATGCTAATAATCATCATGTTAGTGGGAGCATGATAATTATGATATAGATTGCAAGTTAGCAATGTTAATTATAGAAAACAAAAGGTTTCAATTGGGAAAAAGTTGTTTTGCTATAATTAAGGGAGAGGAAATTATACTTCATCTCAAATCTATAAGCTTAGATTGTGAGGTTTTAATCATTTAGTCAAGGATATATATGAATTTCATGTTGGAATGGCTCAACATAAGGAAATTCTGTATATGAGTCCATTATTTGCGTTCTAAAAATCGATTATGATTACGGCATCCCTTTTCATAATCTGAATTATGAGAACTTGGCAAATAGAAATGGAAATGTTATAGCAAAAGACTGGTTTAGTCTTTATGTGAGACATCATGAATCGTGTCCCATATGCTTCGGATATAGGTTCGATTACATGTGCTATATTCATCCTTTCTAAAAGTTTCCAAATGCCTGGGGCATTAAGAAGGGAAAAGGTTTAGAACTGGATATGACTAAAAGGATTAAACAATTGTCGAGGGCAATCTAAGGTTTACCAAAGATTGGTTTCTCAAGGACAATTGGAAGTATAGTGATAATTTTGGAAGGACCATATTGACATAATCTGTAAGGAGGCAACTCTTATTCAGAAGTGATAGTCAAAATGAATCTGGAGATGTTTCAAAGTCAGAAATTTCAATATGTGTAAGATTAAGGAAACTTAATGCAAGAAGGATGTTTCCAAGGAGTTGATCTCCTTTGGAATACTCTGTAATGATTGTTGCCAAGTCTTTGTGAATTTGTGCATAATCGTTACAAGAGGATCAATGCATATAAGTTTAGAATCTAACAGATTTCAATAAATGGCATGAATTTGGAATTCTTGCATTTGCAGTAAGGATTTGGGAGTGTGAAAAGAGTATCATTTAAGTTATGTTCAATTGATCTAGTTCACAAAGTAAAGATCATAGACAAACATAGTGTGCATACTTGGTGTATGGCATGACTAGTGTTTAGAAAAACATAGTGTACATGCTTGGGGCATGGGACAACTATTGTTTTAAATTCAAGAATAAAGTTGATAGTTGAAATAGTATACAATGAATAATGTGTAATCATATGGTGATAAATAAAAGGTGTTTTATTTATGTTCATAGGCTGTGATACCATATTGGATTCAATTATTCTTGTGTTTCATTTTGCATGTTTTGACTTCCAGAATAAACTAGGTTATTCTTCCGGAATGACTAAGTTATTTAAACCATCCACAGTCAGTCATATGTTGGAAGTAGATATGAATTAAGACTGTCATGGGTTGGCTTGTAAAGGTATAAGGTGTTGGACAAATAGCTACAACACTCATGAGTACTCATAAGTTATGAGTATTGGATTCAACCCGCGCTCATTGGAATCACTTCATGGATTTTATCACGAGTGATCATGAGACGATAATATCTTATATTCTTCAAACCTAGAGATATGAGTTGTTACTATGAGTTGGTTGTACATTGATTGCACGAAACCGCATTTGGTAACTCGGTGCTATAAAACGTGCCTTTGTGTATGATTCAACAAGTAGTAGAACAAGCCATATGAGTCGAAGTTTATCCATTCCTTTTACCTTCGGGATAAAAGTGATATCTGTGGGCCCCTCGATGATTTGATGATGACAAATGGAAGTGCTCGGCCGGGCCAGGACTGATTTGATTTGTTCAATTAGTTAGTCGTCATAAATCGGAAATCAGGAAACAACAAATGGACAAAGAGAATGATTATAATCCATGTCTCAGTCCATATGATATCTAGAATGGAGGAATATATGATCCCTTATCTAATGGACAAGTCATTGACAAAGGTCAGAGATCATCTACAAGGTCAAAGTTCGATAGAAGCTTTTGAGAGCTACGATTGCCAGTTGGTTCCTGAAGTCATATGCAATAATAGTTTTAGACTTATCCAAGTGGGAGACTGTTGGATTAATGTCTAAGTCCATAACTATAATTGGTAAGACTTGACCCGACCCGGCATGGTCCATTTGGGTTGCATGGCATCATGCACTTGGATAGACTATAATGAGAGAAATAAGACACTTATGGTTATTAATATATTATAAGTTCTAGTATATTAATAATAAGAATAATAAGATTATTTAATTAGTATTGATCAAGAATTAATCTAGGATTAATTAAGTGATCAAAAGAAGACTAATTAAATATATGGGTTGATTGTGTAAATCATCCATACTTGTATAGTGGGCTAATGCTCCATGGATTATCTAGTTGGGCCAAAACCCATATGATGCTCCATGGATGCTCCATGGTATATTTGAACCCATGGATCCAAGGAAATGGAAAGTCATGACAATTAGAGTTTACCCTAATTGTATAACTATATAAGCATCTTATTCTTGAGGAAAATCGGCCACTAGTGAGAGTAACAAAGGGCTAGCCGATTTTCATGAAGTGTAGAATTCTCTCAAGTTATGCCAAGTGTATTTGGTGTTGTGTGAACCATTTGAGGTGTCACACTTGGGGCACTAGGCACTCAAGCTTCATGAAGACATTCTACATCAAAGAGGTATGTATTCTATCTTGTTATATTGATAGTTTTGTATGCTAGATTAGGATAATACCTTGGATGTTCATATTTGCATGTATAATAGAGAAAACATAGATCCAAGGTATTTAGGGTTGCATGTACACTTAGGAGTGTTAGAATGCTCATAAGCCAACAGGTACATGCTAGGAGGCCTTGCTTAGGTCAGTTTCCCGATATACAGAGTGATGCTATGCTAGTGACCGGTTAGGTCGGTAACCCGATTAGGGTAGTGATATGCTATGTGATCTGCTTGCTCGGTTTGTTGACTATGACTGTTATATGAATGTATGTTTTGTGCACATGGTTGTTTGGACTGGATATGGGTTGAGGCGGGTCCTGCTTTGTGTTGTAGGCCAACATACCCAGGGCGGACCGGTTGCTCCGAAGGCCCAGCGAGCGGTCCGGATAAGTTGTAGGCCCCACGAGGGTGGACTAGACGTGCTGAGGCTCGGAGAGTGGACCAGGCTGACTGAAGGCCCGATGCGGGCGGACCAGTCACACTGTAAACTCAGAGAGTGGACCAGGTGGGTTGAAGGCCGATGCGGGCAGACCAACCCCACTGTAGACTCGAAGGACATGACTAGACCTGGAGGATGGATCCGATGGACTGAAGGCCCGATACGGCGGACCAGTTACACAGTAGACCCGATATGCATGGCTGTTCTATGTTCTGATATGTTATGTATGTTTTGTACGTTTTGGACCGGAAGGTCGCAGCCTGGAAAGGCATATGCGTGGTTGGTATCTTGGGGGTATCTCACTAAGCTTTCGGGCTTACAGTTGTGGTTTAATGTTTTTCAGGTTCTTCAGGAGACCGTGGCAAGGCGAAGGTGCGATCGTACCGCTCCTCATGATTTTGTAGCAATGTGATTCTGGGAATTCTCTAATAATTTGTATTGAAAACCTTTTTGTAAACATTTTAATGAAAATCGGGTTGTTTTGAAAAATTTAAATTTGGTTGTATTTTTCGGACGTTACAAGTTGGTATCAGAGCCTTGGTTTGAGTGAATTGGAGGAACACTTGTGTGACTCCAGTCTCAAATCGAGGAGGGTTTTCAAAAAGAGAATTTAAAAATGGCTTTCAAAATAAGTAAAGGAGGACGCGGAGGTACGATCAGCTGGAGCCAGTAAGTAGCCCCAAAATACCATACATGACAATTGTTTTATTGAGCTTTGATAGAACAGCATGCTAGAGTTAGGCTAGGGATCTTCAGGATTTCTTGATGAGTTGCCTGATTTATGATGCCTGCTAGCCTAGGGTTCCTTATGAGAGATTTCTAGTGTTCCTCTAGTGTGAGGATAGAGTGTTGTTATGTATGTCGTTAGGGTGTTGTGGGAGTACTTCATACAAATATGGGTAGGTGTGGAAGGTAGTATGGGCCCGTACTACTGAAAGTACGGACTCATACGCGTATCAGGGAAACCATGACCTCTAGGGTTGGGTTGAGAGCTGGTTCCCGGGGTAGTGGAATATGTCTGAGTTTTGGTGTTTTATTTTCAGTATGGAGATTTCAGGGCACGCTGGGAGTGGATCTGGGTCAGGATCAGGAGCAGGAGAGGGAGTCCCGGGTGGGTCTGTTCAGCCCGAGGTTATCAGTCAGATGAGTACGCACGAGTTGGACGCGAGGATTCGTGAGATCCTGCATGATGAGGTTGCTGCATTGTTTCGGGCTGAGCTGCCGGAGTTGTTTGGGTCGATCAAGACCGCCATGGTGGAGTATTTTGATGAGCGCTATGCGGCTCTCACGGAGACGGCTGCCGCGGCGGCTACCGCAGCAGTAGCAGCAGCAGGGGGAGGAGCCAGTAGAGGTTTTCAGTATCGGGACTTCGATAATACGAAGCCTCCCACTTTTGATGGAGTTCAGGATCCGATCATTGCTATGAGGTGGTTATCAGATGTGGAGGGATGTTTCTTCACGTGTTCATGCCCTGCTGATCAGAGGGTGAGGTGTGCTCTGAACCTGTTGAGGCTCAGAGCAAAGGCTTGGTGGAGATTGACCACGGGGTCGTACTCGGATGCGCAGAGGGCTACGATTTCATGGGATCGGTTCAGAGAGATGTTCAGCACCCGTTATGTTCCGCAGGTCGAGAGGGAGAGGTTGGCTCAAGAGTTCTTGGAGCTGAAACAGGATTCGGAGTCGGTGACGGAAATCACCAGGATGTTTACTGAGAGGGCGATGTTTTGCCCTGAGTTCGCTTCGGAGCAGGCTCAGATGTCCCGATATCTGAGTATGCTAAAGAGGGACTTCAGACAGTTTGTGTCTGCGCAGAGGTGCGAGACTTTGCTGGAGTTGCAGGAGGCCGCCAGGCGGCGTGAGTTAGAGATTGAGTTACAGATGCGTGAGCTGAGGCAAGCTCCGGTTCAGTCGCAGTCGGCGACGAAACGGTCTAAGACCGTTGATTCCAGGATGGGAGATCAGGGTAGCCACGTCTGTGGAAAGTGTGGAAAGGGTCACGCCGGGGTTTTTCGGTCCGGTGGAGCATGCCGCAAGTGCGGAAAGGAGGGACACTATGCGAGGGATTGTCGGCAGTCGGTGCCGGTTCGGGATTTGAGGATATGCTATCAGTGTCATCAGGTTGGACATTTGAAGGTCAACTATCCATGACTTGCTGCAGAACCGGTGCAGACTCTAGCACCGACTACGTTGAGGATCACAGGTGGAGGTCAGGGTGGAGCGGAGCCCCCGAGGGCTTAGGGTCGTGTTTTTCAGCTTGCTGCTGCGGGTATGTTTCTCTCTGTTGTTTTGATTATTTATGATTGTTGTAGAGTATTGTTATCTGTTGGTTTTGTTGGTTGGTTATGGAATTGCGTTTCGGGTTTTCGTGTGTTATCCGTTGTTCCTTGAGGGTTTGGTGAGTTGTGATCGAGATTTCGTTTTGGTATCTTTTGTTCCCTGAAGGATCGTTATGGTTATGGATTAGAACTTTGAGCTATCGTTGATTATCTTTGTGAGGATCGGTGGCGGATGCGGTGTTGGTTTGAAGGCCAGGTAGATTCTGCAGTCTGAGGAATGGATATTTGAAGATTGGGTTCCTTTCGAGCGGGTTGCTCAGTGTGGAAACATGATTTTTATGAAAGTTGTTGGCGCTGGTGAGAAACATTTTGCGTGTAAGTGTTGATTTTTCTGCAAGGTTACCTTGGGAGATCGGTGATGGCGACCGGTGAACTATTGTCAGTATCTTAAGTGGGGGAGAATTGGAGATTCTCCGGATGATCGTTGGGTCTGAGAGGTTGTTTAGCTGCTTGGGGAAATTCTTGATCTAATTAAAGATAATTATCAATTAATAAGATAATTGTTTCCTTATAAGATAATTGATTAATTATTTTCAGTAAATTGATAAATTGTTTTGCAAGAAATCATTAAACAAATCAAATATGGATAATTATGTAATTAAATGTTAGTTTAGATTATTTGTTATTTGATCCTTGTTGTTATGAAAAGTTTCATATTTTCCCCTTTAGGTTTTATAGTTTAAATTTGAACCCAAAAGTTTTGGAGTTTTGAAATTTAAATAGTTAAAAACCTAATGTTTTGAAAAAGGTTTCAAAACTTTCCCTCAAGTTTTGGAATTTGAAAGTTGATTAAAAGTTTAATTAGGAATGTTAAATTCTAAAACCCTAGTAATGTTTTGAAATGTTCAAATCACACCCTTATGGTTTTATTAATTAATTAAGGAGTATAATTAAAAGAGGTTTAATAAATCCATAAAAATTTAGGTTAGCCATTTAATCGAATTAAAAGTGTAATTGTTAAAGTTAACCATATAGTATTTTAAAAGTATAAAATACACCCTATACTATATATAACATTAAAAGTATAACATTATATATATGTATGAGTAAAAGTTAGTCTTACCGTGAGTAGGCCTCATTCACGAAGCTAATCTATAAGGGGTGTTTAAGGAAATTGCCTATAAAATGGCGATTGAATGGGTATCCACCCTTACCCACCGCACTCTTGACTAGTGGAGGGTTGTTAGCCGAACGGGTAGGATAGGACGAAACCTTCCATTATAAGTATAATGAAATACAAAGTAACTAAATGTTTTTCAAATTCCCAATCTTAGTTACTTAGGCAAAAGTGAATTGATGCAATTCCATGAAATTACACTTTATGCCCTTGCGAAGACGTTAGTGGAGCGTGTGTGGTTTACCGGCACACTAAATGGTTCTAAGCAAAGGTAGCAAAGGGTGACTCAATGTTTGTCATAGTTCGGTGGAGCGTGTGTGGTTTACCGGCACATCGAATAGGTGATTGTAACATGTGAGGGCACCATGTAGTTTGCATGGTTATTCACACCCGCTTTGTGATCCTCGGCATCCCAGTCACAAACTAGAGGGGCATATCGAGATTTAAACATGCCATTGAAATGTTCAATGAATCTCAAAGGATCTAGGAGTTTTCATAGATTTAAAACTTAAATTTCCTTTTCGTTTTTCATGGTGGAAACTAGTGAATCGTCATTCACTTACCTTCAAATGTTCTGCGATTTGGGTTACGACATCCCTCTCCCGAGTTGTAGGATATTGTGTTGGGTCCTAGCCTTGGAATTTCATTTGGGTGATTTACCAAGGACTCAATCAATCAACTAACTTGAATTCGTTTTTCTCCCGATGTCAAAGTTCGACAACTATGGTCTTCTCAAATCCCGTGGAACAAGTATTCCACATGAAGATGATATTCCACGATTTGATCGGGGAACAAGAAATCATGCTTCACTTCCTCCTCCTCCTCCAATTATTCTCCCTAACCCACAAGATTGTAAAATTGAAAGGTTCAATATCACTCAAGCCCTTTTGGCAAGTAAACATAAAGAGGGCAAGTTGGTGTGTGCACACGTCTTAGGGATGAAGTCACACATTGATAGATTAAGAATGATGGGATCCATTGTCGGTGAAGTGATGGCTGTTGATTGGGTTCTTCGGTCACTTCCTAACTCATATAGTGAGTTCGTAAGAGAGTACTATATGATGAACCGCAAGGTGACCCTTATAGATCTCACCTATATGCTTATTGCTGCTGAATCAACAATGGTTTGGCGCAATAGAAAAGCAAAGTTGATTGGTGAATCTGCCTTCAAGACCTCTATGGATATAGACAATGGCAATGAAAGACATGCAATGATCGAAAAGTTTGATCATAAGAGAAGGGGCATTAGAGACGAAGTTGCCCTATTTACCTAAGAGATCTAAGAGATGGGAGAGTCAAAAGTATGACTACGCTTTAGGTAAGAATCCACTATCTAACTCCATTAAGTTCCTATTCATTGATTCTTAATACATGATGTGATAAGATTGCATTTGAATGTTTTGAAGGATCGGTGAAAAGAAAGGAAGCTTGATAAGAGAGCAAGATAAATCTAATCACAAGAGATGGATCTCGATCTCATGGACTTGAAGATTGGATTTTGAGCTTAGATAGTTATGATAGAGTTGTTAGAAATTTTCTTTTTACATAGTTTTCAATAGATTTTGCATTGTAAGGACAAATGTTTTTCCGCTGCTTTTATAAATAAAATAAATTTTGTTTGACTTATTTATTTATTTGTTTACTTTGTTGCAATGAAATCGTTATGTGAAAATTGATGTTTGCATATTTCTACAACGAATGGATATGATTCTTAGTTATGTTATTTATGGAAATGTCGAGAATTTACCAAATCGGGAGAGTTTCTCATCGCCCAAGTTTCAATTGGACAGAAACTTGGAATCATGCAACGTGGATGCACGATGAATGAGAAATTACGTATTTGGAAATTAGACTAACTCATTGACAAAGTGTCAAGTGAAGGACTAGGAGATCGAGTACACAAAGTTGTGTGTTGATCAAGTTCACCATAAGAGTAACAAAGATATTCATCATGATTTACTAAAGGCTTAGTAAATATGATTACACTTACAAGATTAAGTGTAATTCTGAATTGATTAAAGAGTTTAGATCAATAGTAGAACGAATAAGAAGAATCAAGTAGGCAAAAAGATAAAAGTTTCTCCATTCTAAGAGGAAGGGGGAGTAGCTTTTATGCTTTATAATGTGTCTTAATGAGTAAGAACCATATCTCAATTGATCCTCTAAGTGAATGTTAGTACAATTGTATGTCTAAGAAGAGGAATCAAAGATTGAAGAAATGGTCAAATCAAGAAGTCAATCATACTTCGTTTCAATAACAAGTCTTAAAGTTAAGATTGTGACATGTGAGTGAAAACTATTAAAGGTTTATAACGTTCATCAAATTTGGAAAGTTGTGATGTCTTGGATAAGACAAAAGACCAACTAGGACCAATTTGTGAAGTGTTTTGATAAAAACTACACTAACTCTTGAATATTTGTTTGTCAAGAAATGTTTATTGACAAAAGAATCTTATATGTCAAGGAGTCAGTGGGAGTCTTAATGGTCTTGAAAGGTTTCAAGAACAAATCAAATAAACCTTATTGATCATCACTAGCACACGAGTTGAGGTTTACAACCTATCGTGAAGACATTATTTTGTTTCTGTGCCAATCCAATCGAGTTAATTATGCATGTGAGTCCTATGAGTTCTCATTTGAATGCATAAAAGGCAAGGACCTTGATCAATGAAAGGTACATTGATAGGAAAAAGGTGAGATGCTTAACTACATGGAAGACGTGGTGGGCAGCTGTGCTACCATAAGGCAAGAAATCAAGATTAAGAAAGTTCGGTCCATATGAGTCTGAATTTGTTGTAAACTTTGTTTTAACAAATTCACATGGATAGGAACAAATACACCATTTAAATCTAAGTGTCATAAGATTTCCTCATTCATGAAAATGATTGTGAGGAAATGCTTTCACTAAGAAAGATTTTAAAAGATAGTGATTGTAAAATTGCATTCTCGAATTCGATCATGGTTACGGCATCCCTTTCCATAATTTGAATTGTGAGGTTTGGCAATTAGTCTTAATTGTTTAGACACACATATGAACTATCGAAGGCAAAGGTGTATAAGTTCAAGAAGTCTTGATAAAAGATTATCAAAGCACTAAGTATTAGAAACATGAACATAAGAAATTCAATAAGTATTGTTTTTCTGAAAGTTAAGATGTTTATGAATACATGTCGAAGCTAGTGGGAGCATAAGTGTTATGTTTTATAATAATCATCATGATAGTGGGAGCATAAATGTTATGATTGTATGATTATTAAGGCACATATTGCGTAGTTTGCAATATTAATTATAGAAAACAAGAGTCATACTTTGCAAAGTTGTAAGAGTTGAAAGGTTGTTTTGCTATAATTAAGGGAGAGAATATTATGCTTCATTTCAAATCTAAAGGATTAGGTTGAGAAATGTTAATAAACTTAGTCAAGGGTACATAGTGTGTTCTTAAAGTTTCGATTATGATTACGGCATTCCTCTTCACAATTCGAATTTTGAGAACATAGCAAATAAAACATTATGCGTCGTGTCCCATACGCTTCGAGTATACGATCGATTGCAAATGATTTAATGTTTGACCATTCTAAAATTTTCCAAATGTCTAGCGCATTTAGAGGGAAAATGGACTAGAATCGGTTTTGACTAAAATAATTAAACAACTATCAAAGGACAATCCAAAGTTCGACGAGGATTGGTCGCTTGTGAGTAGTTGGAAGTATAGTATTGGAAATTATGGAAATGTTTCCATATTGGATGGACAATATCGACATCATTACGAATAGATAAGATTCTATTAAGAAATGAGTTGTCATATGGAAAATATGGAAGCGTGTCCATATTAGGAAGTAAATATTGAAAATCTATGTCTAGATTAGAAACTTTTATGCAAAAGGATGTTCAAAGGAATGTACTTTGAGTGAGAGACATCATATCTAAGGATTTGTCTTGTAACAATCTACATTAGAGGACTTTGTAATATCATTGGCAATAGTCTTTGAGACTTTGGTGCAGTGACATTACAAAAGGATCGTTGCATAAAGTGTTAGAATCTAGTATATTCTATAAGTAACAAGAATTTGATATTCTTACACTTAAGAAAATGGATTTGGAGTTGTAAAATGAGAATGATTGGAAACGTGTTCAATTTGTCTATTTCACAAAAGTAAGAACCATAGGTAAACATTGTGTGCATGCTAGGAGAATGGGACAAGTGTAATAATTCAAGTAAGAAGTTGATTACCCGAAACGACAAATAATGAGTAATCGATATGGTGATAAATAAAACGTGTTTTGTTTATACTCAAAGGTTTGAGGCCATATGGGATTAGTATTATTTTTGTGTTTCACCTTGCATGTTTTGACTTCTAGAATAATTGAGTTTATTAAGAATAATCGAATTATTCAAACGGACCACAATCGTTCATATGTTGGAAGTAGATATGAATGAAGACTGTCATGAATTGGTGTGTGGATTGTCTAAAAGAGTATTAGACATAAGCAAATGTTTGCTGCAACATTCATGAGTGCTTATGAATATGATTTGAGCATTGGATTAAACCCACGCTCACTTGGATCACTATCTCGAGTGATTAGTGAGACGATAACATCTTATATTCTTCAAACCGAGATGTGTGAGTTGTATCTTGCTAATCGGTTGCACATTGATAATATGTAAACACACTAGTAACTTGGTGTTGTAAAACATATTGTTGTGTGTGATTTGGTTAGTGAGTGCAAGCAAGCATTGTATCAAAGTTTATCCGTTCCTTTTATCCAAGGTAGGATAAAAGCAATATTTTTGGGCCCCGCGATGGTTTAGTGATGACAAACGTAAACGCTCGGCCGGGCTAGGGCTAATTTGATTTGTTCAATTAGTCTGTCGTCATAAATCAGAAATCGAGATATAGTACAAAGAGAATGATTTGAAATCATATCTCATACGATATCTAGAATGGAGGAATATATGATCCCTTATCTAAGGACACGCGTATCTGATGTGATCAGAGTTGACTGCGGCTTTGGAAAGCTACGATTGCAGATCAGGATCTGAAGTCATACGCAGAATAGTTGTTAGACTTATCCAAGTGGGAGACTGTTGGATTAGTGTCTAAGTCCATAACTATTTTGGTATGTACTTGACCCGATGGTGCATGGTCCTTTTGGGTTGCCTTCACCAAAGCAACTTGATAGGATGATTTATGGAGAGTAAGGATTAAATATGATTTATTAATGTATTATGAGAATAATATATTAAAGGAGAAATCATATTGTTTAATTAATATTAGTCAATAATTAATTGGTAATTAGTTTTGGTGACTAAAAGAGATTAATTAAACTTAAGGGACTGGAATTGTAATTATAAGATAATTATAATTTTGGCCATGGATTGCCTTGTATTAAGGGATGGACGAATTCTAATGGGAAACCCATAAGGAAATCGTCCATGGGGTTGATAAAAGGAGTCTATGGGTTGCTTAGGGCTTAAGCATCCAAATTAGGGTTTCCTTGTTAGATAACCCTAATAGCCCAACTATATAAAGACCCCTTAAGGCTCAAAAACGTGGCTAAGCTTCTTGTAAGGGTTTACACACGTTTTTGGCAGCCTCCAACCTCTCTACTCTTCATCCTCTTGCTTATGGTGTTTGTGAACCATTAGAGGAGTGACACTTGTAACTCTAAGCCTTCCAAAGTCAATACAAGGAGATTTGGGATTGTTATTGCTACATAACAATCAAGGTATGATCTTAAACCTAATTACATGTTAATATGATTACTTGCATGCTAGAATTAGGGTTTATAGTCTTGGATTCAAAGCATGTACAATAGAGAAACCTAGATCCAAGCATTAGGGTTTGTATGAGAACATAGGATGTCTTATGACCAAAACCCATCACTTTGCACCTTCATAAGAAGCCTCATCTTGGAGTCATAAATTCTTAGAATATTTTGCTTGATTCTGATCTCATCTCCTTCTTCATCAAGTTGGCCAAGGCCTATGATATTGCTACACAGATCATGTATATAATACACTTCTTCTAATTTTCTTTGCTCCCCATTTTTACACTGAAAGGTAATTCTTCCTTTTCCTTCAATTCTCACCTTTGAATTGTTGCCAAACCTTACAGTGCCCTGGACTGTGGTGTCTAGTTCCTGAAACTTGCTTCTATTTCCAGTCATGTGGTTGCTCGCCCCTGTGTCCAGATACCACATATTTGAATCAGATGCACTATCTCCATTTGATCTCAGCTTTGGGTTAACATTCTCTTCATTCAAGAATACTTCCCCTGCTTCTTCTTTAGCTTCAAGGGATGATAGCAACAAGGCCGGTTCATTATCTTCCTGGATCAGATTGCTTTCATAATTTCTCTCTTTTCTTGGGTTCTTGCACTCAGCTGCATAGTGCCCGAACTCTTGACAATTGTAACATTGTATGTCACTTTTGTCTTGATTGTGGCCTCCATTTTGACTCCTTTCTTTCTGCTGGTGAGAGCAGCCTCTGCCACGACCACCTCGACTACTACTTGGACCACCTCTCCCCCGGCCTCTTCCTCTTCCTCGTGAATACCCACCACGATTGCCTTTTGGGGCTGACTTAGAACTACCTTCTCCCTTCTTCTTATTTCTTTCAGTCCACTCTTGGTGGGTCAATAGTAACTTTCTCTCCTCTGTATCACCATGTCCCTTCATTCTCTCTTCATGAGCTTTAAGCCTACCAATCACTTCTTCTACTGTCATTTCATCCAGGTCAACAAACTGTTCAAGGGTTGAGGCTATCTGAAGGAATTTGGCTGGTACTTCCCTAAGTAGCTTCTTCACCACATAGGATTCATCTACAGTATCTCCCAAGGTACGCATGGTACTTACTATGTTTATCATTTTCACAGCGAACTCATCTACTCCTTCTGTTTCCTTCATGTTCAATGATTCAAACTCATACTTCAATGTTTGAATTCTTGCAGTCCTCACCCTGTCTGCTCCCATAAACATGGTCTTCAAAGCGTCCCTTGCTTCTTTGGCTGTTTTCTTCTCAGCCAGTGACAACAATAGATCCTCAGGTATTCCTTGATAAATGGCTGCCAATGCCAATTTATCTTTCTTCACTTCCACCACTGTATTGACTGTTCTAGGTTCAACGGCTTCCTAAACACCTTGGGCCTGCATAAACACCTTCATCTTGATGGCCCATGCAGCATAGTTGGATCTTGACTACATTGGATAATGTAGTGTGACTTGACCATCTTTTTCTCCATTGCTTCCAGACATATCTATCACACGAGGTTGATATTTTGGCATACACTAGGAATGCTCTGATACCAAATGTTGGTATTTTGCAGGGATAAAATGGTCTTTTAACAAGACAGTACACAGGGGACAGGATGGTGGGATGTGCAGGGGACAGATTCAGTGAATTACAGGAAGGGTAAAAGTGGGAAAACAACTTTAAAGAAGGCTGCAAAGTGAGCTGATGAATACAGAGAGCAAAGAAGAATACATAAGATAATAGTAGGCAATGTGTGTTCCTTTATTCACTGAATAAGAAAAGAGACCTTTTGAGGATACAAACATCGTACACTTGCCTATGCTTTTAAACTAAAAATTTGCTGAAAAGTAGGAAACAACCTTGACTTCTTGCTACAGACTAGGGACCACTTACTGGTCACTGTGACTTATTTTAAACTAAATAAAAACGTGCATGGCAAAAATAATTCTAAATTAGTCTCAACAGAATTCAGGTGGCAAGTAACGACGGGCCATCTTGCGTACCACCATAGTGGCGGCGGCGATGGAGTCGATGGTTGAGATGATGGTTTTCACTTTAGAGGGCATTTTAGAAACGAAGGGTTCAAGTGTTGAAGGTTTGCATGGGTTTTTATCTACACTGACTGGCGACTACTAACACGCCTGATATAAAAGCTCCATATGTAGCTGATTAATGCAAAAGGATTCTATCATTAATATTTTAAAAAGATATTTCTCTTTTTTAAATATAATGTGTGTGATGATTTACTTTTGGATTTCAAAACAAATATTTTTCACTAAGTGGAATTTTGGTATATTTTGTTATTTAAAAGGGATTTATTTTATCATTTGTATAACAACAATTTTACTCCATTAATTTTTCGTTTTTTATCACTGTGATAATCGTTTTAAATATAAGGTTTTGCCAAACAAAATACAATAATAGATAAGGGCCTGGTAAATACTAAATGACGGAACTGAAAATCAGAAAACAAAATTTAAACTTCTGTGTTTCTATTTCAAATTTTATAAATACAAATTTTAATAACCTTTAATGATAAAATCTTTTTACATAACTATGAAGGTATAGGCGAAATTGATATATTCTGAATTTATTTATGAGATCTTTTTGACAATGCATTCTTTAAAATTAAGACATACTTTTTAAGTATTTAAATTAATGTAATTATATTAATTACAAAAAAAAGAAAAATGTATAAAACTTAAATTTTGATAAAAATAAAAACGATTTATATTGAGGTGTTGCTAGATACCGAAATAATCACAAATATCTTCTTAAGGGTAAATGGACAATTTACCCTGAAGGCGGTTAGCAGTATTTGACTGAGTATTTGTGGGAATTATAGTCGGAGGATTTCCGGAGCGGCAGCAGCAGTAGACAGTCAATTTCCACATAGATCGGCAGTTACTTTGAGGTGAGTTTTCCTTACAGTAATAACGGGTCTAAGGCACCAAGGTCGACCCGTTTAGATGAGACGTTAGTATTAGGGTGTGGGCCGAGCCCGTATCTCTTAGTTGAGTTGATTATGATATATATCAGTCTGGTAGAGTTGTCTACACTTGTTGTCTGTGTGATATTTGTATGATATGAGTTAGCGGCTGAGTGTGGGCTAGGCCCGTATGTCTCCAAAAGTGGGGTGTGGGCAAGACCCGTATCTCCCAGATAGTGGAGTGTGGGCAAGGCCCGTATCTCCTAGCTGCATGTTGTATGCTTGCATGGTATGAGGTATCATGGGGGAGCTCACTAAGCTTCGTGCTTACAGTTTTCAGTTTTGGTTTCAGGTACCTCTTCTTCGAAGGGGAAGGAGCTGGCGCAGTAGCGGTACATCACACACACACCTGCTTGTATTCTGCATTACGATATCTTCCTGGGAAAAATGTACTCTGACATTTTTATGATTATGACAATGTTTTCTGACCTGCAACATCTTTTGGTGAAATGAAATGCTTGTTGAATGAATTGTTCCTTATGTTTTACTAAGTACATGTTTTAAAAAAACGAAATTTTTGACTCGCATTTTTGGGATGTTACATTAATATATTATACTTATAATATACTAGTAAACCATAAATAACCTCTTACTCAAATATCCATCTTATCAAATTGTCCTCATAATATGCAACCCGAAATGGACCATGCTACTCTCGGGTCAAGTGCATACCAATTATAGTTATGGGCTTAGACACCTAATGTCACACCCCCAAACCAAGGATGGCGGAAACGTCCGGGGGTGTGACAGATTGGTATCAGAGCCTTGTTTATAGTGAACTCAGTATATCAAACCACATAAGATATACAAACTATAAATGCATTGGGACTAAGTCTCTGATTTAAAGTTTCAAAACAACTATACTTTTAGAAATAAATAGTTTCTTATTAAAGGTATACATGCATACATGCATATTAAGGTCATCACCACTCTAGAATAAAAGAAAAGTAATGATTGTTGAATATCACAGGTAAGCTCGGGGATGTATGGTCAGTCTTGGGAGTGGCATAGCATGATCAACTATGCTTGTCCGAGGAGTGATTAGCACATGCCCAAGAATAGTTGTGATATGGCAACAAGTCTAAAAACTTACCAACACTACCACAATGAGAACATTAGAATAGAACATGAGTTTAAAATACTATAGGAGTATTTTGTAATATCATAACTTATATGAAAACTAAATAGATCCTTATTAATAGGTCTATAGTCCCTAATTGGATACTTTAAGGTTATATATAACTTAGAAATTATAGACTTAGAACTTGTGGTCATTACTTTACTTCCTTTTCCTTGTTTGGATGTGGACCTAGAGTGGGATCACTTATTCAAAGGTCTATCGTATCTTGTTATATGTAATTAGTATGCACTATGTCATTATAGAAGTAACTAATAAGGATCACCCCCTATAAGTAAGTGATAATAGAGTTAGACGCATAGTACTTATCTCCTCCACTTCTATTCTCGCAAATACGGCATAGCAAAATCCTACTTACCGGACGACCCTTACTTTCCTAATCCGAACTCGAGGAATGGTGAATGATTATGAGAAGAATCATAAGCGGGACCGGAGGTAATCAATCCTCCATGCATAGCAAGGGTTCCGCGAACCGTTTCGACTATATCGAACCTGTACCCCTTTGGACAATCGTGATCGAGGGATGAATGTCGACAAGAATGAAAACAACCACCATGTGGAGACCAACGAGGGTGCTATGACCTCAACCACGGGGGATTGACGGACAGAGCCCTCCCGGCAAAGACCCGGCGGATCGCGATCATCGTGGATCAAAACAGGAAGACTACAATCTGAGTTCAGAAAACTACGCGCTACTATAGACCCCACCATCTCATGTACCGGTGACTCAGAATTATACTCCTATTCCCGAGACCAACTCTCTTTTTAGGACCTTATCGCCACTCGTGAAGAGGAAAGATAGTAACAGGGTAGGACACACATCATTCAAAGAAAGGATGATTGTAGCCAAGCGTTGATTGGCAAAGCTACAAAATTGCATCGACCTTGCCTCAGGCATCACAAGGGATGGATCATCGTAAGTAGAGTTCATGCCGCTCACCAGACCTGGTAAATTAGCTTCATAAGTATGCGTTGGTGCTACTCTATTGTAAGTAAAGTCACGACACTACAAATTAAGTGGTCATACTAATTGAGAAATCTATCTACTATCAGAGCCCGCCCATGCACAAATGTGAAGTAGACCTGCATCGAGGTCAAAATTTTCACTGAAACCATGATTTCTAGAGTCATATTAACAAGATGGCCTTAGGATGTACCTAACAGACTCGAAGGACTATCTAGCCTTAATTATATAACTAAGCATACATCAATAGGTCGTGATAAGGACCTAGCTTGGGTCAAGTATAAGGTTTCACTTGGATACAGAACTACTAAAATACATGAGTTTATTATACAAAGAATCTCATTATAAATTGTTTCCAGAACACCCTAAACAACCGAACTTTGATACAAATCGATATGAGATACACTTAGTTAGAAAACTCGCGACATATAGCCATTCTAGAAACTCATTATCGTCTCACCTTTAGGCATTTGTTGAGAAGTTTCTTCTTCATAGACCTATGGGTGTGATCATACCAGCACTAATGCACCGGATCCCATCAAAATTCCTCAGCCAAGTGTGTTCGGACAAACGTGATTCTAAGAGGAGTAAAGCTTAACGTCCGTATGAAACCTACTCCTACCTACTGCCATAACTCCATCTCGGGAGCGTTAGCAGAAACACTAAGGATAGTACAGTAATGTGCAAAAATTTATATGCGTAAATATAAATTGTAAGGATGCACTTAAGACAATCATTTCCACTAACAAAGTCGTTTTTCATCATGAAACAGAGCTATGTCTTCACCAAGAGGCAACAAACCAACTAGCAAGGCGCCAACACTTCAGATAGACGCTGCTACATTTCAAGCTGCAGTCACGGCAGTCGTGGCAGCCGTCATGGTGCATTTCAATACTAACAACGTCAACAGGGGTGGAAACGGTACTAACAATACAAATTGTGGTAACAATCAGGGACACCAATGGGTACCTACCAACAAAAATACCCCAGGCCACGAACCTATGAACAAGAAGAGAAAGTTTTGGGACATGAAAGAGCGCCACCAATCTAAGGGATACACTAAAAGACAACAACCTAGGGCCGCCCCTACCATTACAACAGCAGTCATGACACATGCCTCGACACTAGCCTCGGGGCCTGCCACCCAAATGCCTGCCAGACCATATGAGGGATCACTCCCAAAGTGCAACAAATGTGGCTTTCATCACCATGGGGCTTGCCGAGAGATGCACTGTAAAAACTGCAACATGAAAGGGCATACTGTTCGTTTCTGTAGGGCCCCGGCCCATCACCTCCCTTCAATCACCTGCACCAAGGTAGGCCCAATATGCTACCTATGCGGTGAAATGGGACACTTCAAGAGAGAATGTCCAACTGAGAAGAATGACGAAGGAACAGGAGGAATGTGATGAACACACCAACAAGAGCAGCAAGGGAACCATGTTAGGACTTTTGTAATGTTCCCAACGACAATACGTTTAAGTACTATATGTTTGTAATGAATTTGGTACGCTTACTAAAGTAACCTTCCTTCTAAAAAGTAGCTAAAATATTTTCTCTCTCATACAAATCAAACCAAAGACATTCATATGTGACCTTAGGAGCATTACCTGTAAGTTGTAATGACCTTGTCCATACATCGGGGTTAATTTAAAATCAAAATACGTAAGTCTTGAAATAGATAATTCCATCCTGACTCCGATTCCATATCTAGTATTAGGGGTTGAGTGGGGTCACCCACTCGACAAATTTCACGATGTCAATTTACATACGACACTCATATACCGCTTGATCGTAAGGAGACCTGTCAGGAATCATGATATCAAGTATCATTACTGGCTATCGAAAACACACCCACTACCAGTGCTAGACACTGTGGTAGGAATCATCTACAATAATCATAACATCAAACAAAACGGAACACACAGAAAAGAAATACAGGACACTCTATCACTCTATTGATCTCATCCTTTGAATACAACTTATCTCATGTTATCTAAAAAGATAGTGTTGTCGTATTCCAATTTTGATTAATATTGCCCTCGTCTTCCTGATTAAACGACTACAAAAGGGCCCTTCGCCTAACCCCCCGAATATCGAAACTATCGTCTCTCATAAACATCCAGCACGGACCTTTGGGTCATCTCTCGCTGTGGAACTCCAAAACACGCACCAGAGGAGTATCATACTTCACGAAGCCTTATCACATGTATTTACAGGAGACCTTCGGGAATGTCACACATGTATCAGACAAGATTCAAGCATAGAAGCTTGGGACAGATATGGTACGAGTCCTGCCATGAGCTTCGGGCTAAGGTTGCCCAGAAGGACGAGTGAATGTCCTACCATTCAAAAAGGCCTAGTCGCGTAAACCAAACCCACATACTTCCTACCGAGCTACAAGAGCTGTCAGGTCAAACCTGTCGAACTACTCAACAATGAAATTGAAGAACCAAGTTTCTCACCCTGAAAAGCTCTCGTCTTATTCTTCAAATTAGAAAGACAAATTGCTCACAATTCCATCGATTTTAGAGGCCCCGACAACATCTCTACTAGAAACCTTTACTATCTGCCTCGCATTGACGAATAGGCCGACCAACCTCAAGAAACGAGGCACCCTTCAGGAATTGGACCTGAGATCTGAATATCACCAGTCACGAGTATTGAAGAAGGATATCCGAGAACAATCCTCCAATTTCGATGCAGACGCTGAAAGTTCGTAGTGATAACCCTCGGATAGGACCAAACCACTCGTTGGAGTCATGAACGTAATAAATAGGATATACCCTTCTTGCTAGGATCAGTTCATCATCATCATTACAAATGACTTACTTATCTACCCTCGTAGTAAGAAGGAAACCAAGGAGAGCAGCTACAACAAACCACGGAAGAAATACGATCAGAGAAGTATTACCCGAAGTTCTCTAGATACAAGTTTTGGAATTGAGGAGTTCAATTCGCAAGACACATCGTTACCAAGGTGGAAATTCATAAGGACCCTTTCAATTGATCAAAACCGTTGAGAAACAGTCAGCACCGAAGGCGTTAGCAGAAATACGCCAAATTCTGGGTCTCGCTGATCTACCGTCTTAGTTCCTTTGGAACTTCTCGAAAAATACGGACCCCCTCCCAACTTTGACCCTAAAGGGAGCAACCCTTGACAGGAAGAGAAGCAAGAGGAAGAAACCTTTAGAACGCCGGTATAACCGACCAAATTCCTCTAGAAACACTCACTCTGGGAAGGCTTATTACGCTTCAGAAAGCATGGAAAGCCAATATCCCAAATAATTGTGTCTTCCGAAATTCTTGTCAGAATCAGCCATGTAACTCACTACTTCAATCTACTCCTACGAGCTTGGTAAAGTACACCCTACCCAACACGTCCAAAAATTTACAGGAAGTATCTATCCGACGAGACTCTTGCAATTCCCCTCGACGAGATCGAGTTCCACAAGAGCCTCACCTTCTTAGAAGAACCATGGTGACCATGGATCGAGGTCAAGCGGATGAAACAACGCCACTTCCCATTGGTGAAAGTTCGCTGGAATACTAACCAAGGACCTAGAGTCACATGGGAGCACGAGAATTAGTCGATTAGGAAGTATCCTCACTTCTCGGCTTGATTATTCATGCCTACTCCTTGCCTAAATTCAAATTTTGGGACGAAATTCCCTCTAACGGGGGGATGATGTGACAACCGTTAAATTTCGGTCAAGTCAAAGTCAACTAAAGTCAACAAGTCAAACCGTTTGACTCAATTTGCCCGTGAGTACTAAAATTTACACTATGAAACTTCTACATAACTTCTATTCTAATGAGAAATCATAAAGCAAAAAGTGCGAACATCTAGATCTCCTTAACCTAAAACTGTAGTACGTGGCGAGCCAAACCGATAAAGCAATGATGCATACTCACCGGGAGTGTGTAAGATCCTTAAACAAGGCTTAACAGGGTTTACGAACCATGCATTGCGATGCCGGACACTCACAATTGTCACACATGGATCCTCTCTCAATCGTTTTCACTCTATCTCTCTCTATGTCAAATCTCTCCCAAATCTCTCCAAGTATGTGAAATCTCTCTCAAATATCTCTCTGTATGAGAAATCTCTCCAAGAATGTCAAATCTCTCCCAAATCCCTCTAAGTATGTGAAATCTCTCTCAAATATCTCTCTGTATGAGAAATCTCTCCAAGAATGTCAAATCTCTCCCAAATCCCTCTAAGTATGTGAAATCTCTCTCAAATATCTCTCTGTATGAGAAATCTCTCCAAGAATGTCAAATCTCTCCCAAATCCCTCTAAGTATGTGAAATCTCTCTCAAATATCTCTCTGTATGAGAAATCTCTCCAATAATGTCAAATCTCTCCCAAATCTCTCCAAGTATGTGAAATCTCTCTCAAATATCTCTCTGTATGAGAAATCTCTCCAGGAATGTCAAATCTCTCCCTAATCTCTCCAAGTATGTGAAATCTCTCGCAAAAATCTCTTTGTATGGGAAATCTCCCCAAGAATGTCAAATCTCTCCCAAATCTCTCCAAGTGTGATAAATCTCTCCCAAATCTCTCCCAAAAGTTTCCCGTAACTTTTTAGAATCATTCGGGTCATTCCGACCCTTAACCGGGTCAAAAACAGCTTAAAACGGGGCGAAAACGAGAAAAATAGGCTTTAGGAACCGAAACCAAGAAGAGAGGCCTCTTAGGACCAGAACCGAGCCTCTGTTGGCTGAGGCATGCGATACCGAGCCTCGATCTCTGCCCCTCTCGGTCTCTGCTCCTTCTCGCATTCTCTGTTCCCTTCTCTCGCTCTGTCTCTGTCGCCTCATCTGTTCGCTTCTCGCTCTGTCTCTACCCGCCTCTCTGTCTCTTCCCTACTCTCGGTCTCTACTCCGTCTCTCTTTCTTTTCCCTACTCTCGGTCTCTGCCCGCCTCTCTGTCTCTTCCCTACTCTCGGTCTCTACTCCGCCTCTCTGTCTCTTCTTCCCTCTCGATTCCTCTCCTCTCTCTTCTCCACTCTCGGTTCTTGCTCTCTCTCTTCTTCCATCTCGGTTTCTGCTTCCCTCTCTCTCGGTTCAGCATCAGAAGTCGAACCTCGGCCAGAATTCGGAAATTTGTCACTTTTAGCCCATTTTTGATATTTTTAACATTTTAAGCCCGTTTTTCGTGATTTTAAAGCGGGATTTTCTCCAGAAATTATATTTTAACATAATAAACTCTAAATATTCATAATTTAAACATATTTTGATGAAAATCATTATCTAAATAATAAAAATCAAATGGGTGAATTATTAAAGGTGGAGTGTTGACTTTGCCTTATCCAATGTCACAAGCAACCACCCCACACCCACTCTTTGACTAACCACACCTCCCCACCTTACCTAAGTCACTTCAATGTCCCTTACACTCAAATTACACTCATTCCCACGTTTTTAGAACTGGAACAAACATCCTCTCTCCTCATTTCTCTCATTTGCTCTCATTTCACTAAGTATCAAACACCACTATTCTCTCAAACTCTTTCTCCACCAAACTCGAGATTCAAGGCTGATTATCAAGTTTTCTTCCACATATGGTAAGCATAATTCATCCTCCTTATGATTATTTCACTTCATTCTACTCAAATCATGAATATCTTACACAAACTCCATCATATTAGCGTTAGAGCTTCGAATCTTCAAGTGATTCTTCAAGTGTTCTTGGGTTGAACACTTCTCTTCTTCAACACTTATCTACTGAAATCACTCAAGGTGAGTTCATACCCCTACATTATCATGTTTTCTCAAGTTTTCAGGGGGGGAATACAAGTTAAAACACTAAGAACATAACTAAAATTTTCTAACAGCCTTCATCAAAAAAGTTCAACTCCATTCACGGACTGTTTTGGGCATCTTAAACATTTTTGTTTTCAAAACTGTACAAGGTGCAAATAGTTCAAGGTTTTAGCTTTAAAATGACTACTTGCACATCTCCATACGATTTTTCTACAATTTATGGTGATTTTTACAAAACTGCCTATCATTTCAAACAACAATCCGGACCAGTCTGTGATTATGGACTTTTTCACCCAAGTTGGAGGTCATTAAAAATCGTGATAAAAATTATGAGCAAACTAGACACATTTTTTGAACTCTCAGAATTTACGGATCCAGTTTTCGACTTCTTATGATTTTTCTATGATTTTTCCAAAACAGGGCAGAATGGCTAAATTTAGCCAACAGCATTTAAATATCATAACAACACCTCTCCAAGCTCTAATTTGCTCCACAAATTTGGGACATGGTGGCTCCACTAAGCACTCAAAAACAGGAACTTTAATGCACTCTAGGCCTTCAATATTCCAGATCTGAGGTAGCAACCTCAGATCTATCCTCCAAACTCCAAAACATTCCAAGACATACTCCCCACAAACCCTAAAATGATGAAACTAGGAGTGCACAACCTAAGGACGAAGATATTACCTCCAAAAGATGCCTCAATAGCAGCCAAACTCGAATCCAAGCAAAGCCCTTTGATCCAAGCCACGTCTCCTTCAAGATCTCTTCAAACAACACCTCTCCAAGCTCTAATTTTCTCCACAAATGATCTCTCCACGACTTTAGGGTTTTCTGGAACTCAAGGGGGGAATAAGGAAGGTTGTGGAGGAGTATAATGCTCTTTATATAGGACTCAACCCCGAAAATTAGGGTTTTCTCCATACAGCACCTACTCGCCGAGTCCATCCTAGGGACTCGCCGAGTAGGCCACTTGACACGCGACCATGACTGCGACCTGACTCGCCGAGTCAGCCATGGACTCGCCGAGTCATCCTCTAAAACTTGCACTTTCAGCCCTTCAACTCTACTCTTGCGATTCCGGGATGTTACAATTCTCCCCCACTTAAATTAGGCTTCGTCCTCGAAGCCTTCGGCATCTCTTCTTCAAATTACTTCCCACGACGCACCACTTGACCTTGACCGAACCAAGTCCCTCAAGGTACAACCATAGAACTAGAAGCTCACTTTCTCCTTCCATATGGTGTCCCCACCACCTACTCAAACCGGGCACCAACTGTACCCTCCAATAACCACACTCGACAACCGAGAATTTCCCATGATGCCTTACTGCTCCAATTCTCATCCTTCACTTGACTCATATGGCTATAAAGCCACGGACCATCGGATTCCCGATCCGAATTCCACTCTATCCATCCCATGACGACCGAAAGACCCATTCTTCCATTTCGGAGCAACTTCCCCGAGTTCTCCTCTCGCAATCACACACACATGCTGATCTAGCTCTAGCACCCTCAGGTTTGGAAAAACTGATACACTGATGATATCCTCGAACATCCTTCCAGGATGAACCACTAAAACGTAGCCAAAACCCCGATCAGAATCACACTGAGAGTCCAAGGCTCTTTCTCTGTATCCCTTCCGTATCCCTCTCCCTGGCTCTACGTCGCGGTATTCCCTCCGCGCCCAAAGCAACATATCAAGTCGAATGAGCTTTTATTCCACCGCCGCAACACACTACTCAAGGACCATCGACGGACCACTCCAATCATAACTCTACATTGCTGCTTTCACTTCCGTGAGTTCACACTCCCTTTTGGGATTTCATTCCTCCCTCTTTCCTTATCAAGGAAACCACTCGTCCGCCCAGTCACCATGACAGGCACCATGGTGCTCATCTCATGCTACATTACCTCTTTAAAGCGTACCCAACATCTATGCATCGCCACTACTCTGACTCTCATCACAGGGACTCTCAAGCCCATGCACTACCTTCACTGCTCAAGATTGCTACCCGGGGCCAGACCTCCCAATGTAATCACACTGCAACATACGCAACCCATAACCTTAATCCGATCCAACAATACTCGCAGAGTCTTCAGTATGACTGGACCGCCTCCCCAGGCCTTCAGCCAATCTGGACCACTCTCAGAACCTTCAGCCAATCTGACTGGACCGTCCTCCGAGCCTTCGGTCTGACTGGTACGCCTACCGGCTTACAGTCTATCCGGACCGCTCAACTAGCATTCATCACACCGGACCATCCCTTTGGGAAATCCTCCCGCACATACCGTTCTAGCCCTCTAGGGGTTCCGAACTCTATCTCCATCATACATGCTCGATCCCGGCCTGCTCCCATGCCTTCCTCAATCAACTGCTCTAGGTCTGTATTCCGCCCCGCACGCCTGTTATTCACTCATATGAGCCTGCTCTCGACTAATAGAAATACCGCTGAATTTCCCAAGCAGCTAAACAACCTCTCAGGCCCAACGATCATCCGGGGAATTTCCAATTCTCCCCCACTTAAGACACTGACAGTTAGTCACCGGTCGCCATCACCGATCCCCCAAGCAACCTTGCAGGAATCGACACATGCACTCAAAATATTTTTCACCAGCACCAACAACTTTCATACAATCATGTTCCCATGCTGCACAACCTGCTCGAAAGGAACCCAATCTTCAACTATCAATTCCTCAGACTACAGAATCTAACCGGCCTTCAACCAACGCCGCATCCGCCACCAATCCTCACAAAGATAATCAACGATAGCTCGAAGTACAAATCCATAACCATAACGATCCTTCAGGGAACAAGAGATATTGAAACGAAATCTCGATCACAACTCGCCAAACCCTCAAGGAACAACGGATAGCACACGAAAACCCGAAACGCAATTCAACGAAACCAACAGATAACAATACTCCACAACAATCATAAATAATCAAAACATCAGAAGGAAACATACCCGCAGCAGCAAGCTGAAAACACGACCCTAAGCCCTTGGGGGCTCAGCTCCACCCTGATCTCCACATGTGATCCTCAACGTAGCCGGTGCTGGAGCTTGCACCGGTCCTGTAGCAAGCCGTGGACAGTTGACCTTCAAATGTCCAACCTGATGACAATGATAGCATATCCTCAAATCCCGAACCGGCACTGACTGCCGACAATCCCTCGCGTAGTGTCCCTCCTTTCCACACTTGCGGCATGCTCCACCGGACCGACAAACCCCGGCATGACCCCTTCCACACTTTCCACAGACGTGGCCACCCTGATCTCCCATCCTGGAATCAACGGTCTTAGACCGTTTCGTCGCCGGCTGCGACTGAACCGGAGCTTGCCTCAGCTCACGCATTTGTAACCCAATCTCTAACTCACGCCGCCTGGCGGCCTCCTGCAACTCCAGCAAAGTCTCGCACCTCTGCGTAGACACAAACTGTCTGATGTCTCTCTTTAGCATACTCAGATATCGGGACATCTGAGCCTGCTCCGAAGCGAACTCAGGGCAAAACATCGCCCTCTCAGTAAACATCCTGGTGATTTCCGTCACCGATTCCGAATCCTGTTTCAGCTCCAAGAACTCCTGAGCCAACCTCTCCCTCTCGACCTGCGGAACATAACGAGTGCTAAACATCTCTCTGAACCGATCCCATGAAATTTCAGCCCTCTGCGCATCCGAGTACGACCCCGTGGTCAATCTCCACCAATCCTTTGCTCCGAGCCTCAACAGGTTCAAAGCACACCTCATCCTCTGATCAGCAGGGCATGAACACGTGAAGAAACATCCCTCCACATCTGATAACCATCTCATAGCAACGATCGGATCCTGAACTCCATCAAAAGTGGGAGGCTTCGTATTATCGAAGTCCCGATACTGAAAACCTCTACTGGCTCCTCCCCCTGCCGCTGCTACTGCTGTGGTAGCCGCCGCGGCCGCCGTCTCCGTGAGAGCCGCATAGCGCTCATCAAAATACTCCACCATGGCGGTCTTGATCGACCCAAACAACTCTGGCAGCTCAGCCCGAAACAATGCAGCAACCTCATCATGCAGGACCTCACGAATCCTTGCATCCAACTCGTGCGTACTCATCTGACTGACAACCTCTGGCTGTACAGACCCACCCGGAACTCCCTCTCCGGCTCCTGATCCTGACCCGGATCCACTCCCAGCGTGCCCTGAAATCTCCATTCTGAAAATAAAACACCAAATCTCAAACACATTCCACTAACCAGGGAACCAGCTCTCATCCCGACCCTAGAGGTCATGGTTTCCCCGATACGCGTATGAGTCCGTGCTTTCAGTAGTACGGGCCCATACTACCTTCCACACCAACCCATATTTGTATGAAGTATTCCCACAACACCCTAGCGACACATATAACATCGCTCTATCCTCACAACTAGAGGAACACTAGTAATCTCTCACAAGGAACCCTAGGCTAGCAGGCATCATAAATCAGGCAACTCATCAATAAATCCTGAAGATCCCTAGCCTAACTCTAGCATGCTGTTCTATCAAAGCTCAATAAAACAATTGTCCTGTATGGTATTTTGGGGTTACTTACTGGCTCCGGCTGATCGTACCTCCGCGTCCTCCTTTACTCATTTTGAAAACCATTTTAAATTCTCTTTTTGAAAGCTCTCCTCGATTTGAGACTGGAGTCACACAAATGTTCCTCCAATTCACTCAAACCAAGGCTCTGATACCAACTTGTAACATCCGAAAAATACAACCAATTTAAAATTTTCAAAACAACCTGATTCTCATTAAAATGTTCACAAAAAGGTTTTCAATACAAGTCATTTGAGTATTCCCAGAATCACATTGCTACAAAATCATGAGGAGCGGTACGATCGCGCCTTCGCCTTGCCACAGTCTCTTGAAGAACCTGAAAAACATTAAACCACAACTGTAAGCCCGAAAGCTTAGTGAGATACCCCCAAAATACCAACCACGTATACGCCCTTCCAGGCTACGACCTTCCGGTCCAAAACATATAAAACATTCATAACACAACAGAACATAGAACAGCCATGCATATCGGGTCTACCGTGTGACTGGTCCGCCGTATCGGGCCTTCAGTCCAACGGATCCATCCTCCAGGTCTAGTCATGTCCTTCGAGTCTACAGTGGGGTTGGTCCGCCCGCATCGGGCCTTCAACCCACCTGGTCCACTCTCCGAGTCTACAGTGTGACTGGTCCGCCCGCATCGGGCCTTCAGTCGGCCTGGTCCACTCTCCGAGCCTCGGCACGCCTGGTCCACCCTCGTGGGGCCTACAGCCTATCCGTACCGCTCGCTGGGCCTTCGGAACAACCGGTCCGCCCTGGGTATCTTGGCCTACAGCACAAAGCAGGACCCGCCTCAACCCATCTCCAGTCCAAACAACCATGTGCACAAAACATACACTCATATAACAGTCATAGTCAAAAAACCGAACAAGCAGATCACATAGCATATCATTACCCTAACCGGGTTACCGACCTAACCGGTCACTAGCATAGCATCACTCTGTATATCGGGAACACTGACCTTAGCAAGGCCTCCTAGCATGTACCATCCTAGCTACCAGGATGCAGACACATCAAACAATAACATAATAACCATAACCGAATCTCAATACAATAAAGGGCCGGCCTTGGTGCCTTAGACCCTATTGATATAGTGAGGATAACTCACCTCGAAACTGCCGGCTGAAAAGATAAGATCCCGCTGCTCCGAACTCTGGCACGAACTCCTTCACTAAACATCAAAACATACAACTCAATAAATACCCTTAATTACCAGAATACCCCTGGAAGACAACTGGTCAACCTTGGACGAGTCAAAGTCAACCCCTGGCTGACCCTACTCGCCGAGTCATCCCGATGACTCGCCGAGTCCTTATGCTCAGAACTTCCCTCAATTAGCAACCCAACTCGCCGAGTCACCCCAAGACTCGTCGAGTCCAACAACTCTGAGTCCACTCGTACCCAACTCACCGAGTCATCCCTTGACTCACCGATTCATCGACTCAACCAGAAATATTGGGACTTCCTCGACAAGACTCGCCGAGCCCAAATGGACTCGTCGAGTCCAAGGCCATCTTCAACCTACTCGCCGAGTTATTCTTCCAACTCGTCGAGTCCCAGGCCATCTTCAAGCAACTCGTCGAGTCCACCCATGTGACTCGTCGAGTACCACCTATCTGAATCCATACAGAAGCATCTCAGGCCATGCAATTGATCCAAAACATAGATCCAACCTCCTACAATCCATCCATCACGTAAAGTGGCAAGCTTTACGTGAATCTAACGAGATTTAAGCCATATTCACCTTAAAACCAAAGTTTGGGACATGGTGGCTCCACTAAGCACTCAAACACAGGAACTTTAATGCACTCTAGGCCTTCAATATTCCAGATCTGAGGTAGCAACCTCAGATCTATCCTCTAAACTCCAAAACATTCCAAGACATACTCCCCACAAACCCTAAAATGATGAAACTAGGAGTGCATAGCCTAAGGACGAAGATATTACCTCCAAAAGATGCCTCAATAGCAGCCAACCTCGAATCCAAGCAGAGCCCTTTGATTCAAGCCACTTCTCCTTCAAGATCTCTTCAAACAACACCTCTCCAAGCTCTAATTTGCTCCACAAATGATCTCTCCACGACTTTAGGGTTTTCTGGAACTCAAGGGGGGAATAAGGGAGGCTGTGGAGGAGTATAATGCTCTTTATATAGGACTCAACCCCGAAAATTAGGGTTTTCTCCATACAGCACCTACTCGCCGAGTAGGCCACTTGACACGCGACCATGACCGCGACCTGACTCGCCGAGTCAGCCATGGACTCGCCGAGTCATCCTCTAAAACTTGCACTTTCAGCCCTTCAACTCTACTCTTGCGATTCCGGGATGTTACATAATAAATATTATTCATTCATTTTAGAACACGTATATTAAACTATAAAAAGTATAGTTTGATAAATTCATAACACTAATACATTTCTATAAAAGAGTTCATACATATTACATACATTTTAGATAAATTATAATAGGTATAGTTTATGATACATCACTCAACACACTCGTACAAAAAGGGTACATTCATACAAGAAAGATTTATATTCACACATATTTCACGTAAATTTGTTTACCTATAGTTTGATAAATTCATAACACTAATACATTTCCATAAAAGAGTTCATACATATTACATACATTTTAGATAAACTATAATAGGTATAGTTTATGATACATCACTCAACACACTCGTACAAGAAGGGTACATTCATACAAGAAATATCTATATTCACACACATTTCACGTAAACTTGTTAACCTATATTGTGAGACTCTCTCTCTCTCTCCCCATACGTCCGAGTGCGGGATATAATTCCTGGTAGTTATAATCAGAATCTCCTTGAGGGAGAACATGATACTTGTATATAGATCTATATTGGGTTTGACACCCCACACCTTGCTGCTAGCTACAGCTGGACCTGCAGGTCTACGGGTGACAAATGTCATTTTATTTTTCGCGACGCCTGAGAACGTCGTGGCAGGTTCACATAGTCATAGTATGATTATAGCGACTCACATAGGGATATAACAATCCATAAGTTTACGGGATTTTATTTTTAAAACCTAAATGAGTTTTATGTCGATTTAAAATCACTTTTTATCTCTATGAGTACAGATATTACTGTACACTTTTGGTTTTGGTAGTTACGACTACACATCATTTGAAACCACATTTATACTTTTAAGTATGGTCAATACTTGTTATTTCTCGGTCCTCTAATTTAGGACTACATATATATATATATATATATATATATATATATATATATATATATATATATATATATATATATATATATATAAAGTATTAACGAACATGAGAACATACAGAAATTTCATTAAATTCAAACGCGTCCATGTCCATTTAAGTACATAACATTTTCTATTAATAAGAAAGGTTACTTATACATTTTGGTCTTCAGTCATAAGACTACATTACGCAGATTAAAAAGAAAATATCGGATTTTCTGGATACATATTCTAACGCTTTTACAAGGAAAACGATTTACTTTTCCAACGAAATCTTTTATGAACTCACCAACCTTTGTGTTGACACTTTTCAAAACTACTTGTATTCTCAGGAATTCAGTGAAAACAGGAAATCAACAACGTTTTGAGGATGGGACGATAAATCGTCAAACAGTTCATTTTGTATTATAATGTAATTGATGTGAATCATGTAAACATGTGCTTGGATGTAACGTTTTCAATTATATTCGTGTTGGTTGTATTTACTTTGAGCACTATTATACTCATTGTTGTGATACTCTACATGAAGTCCTCCACCCCCGGACGTTTCCGCCATCCTTGGTTTGGGGGTGTGACACCTAATCCAACACATTCTTCAGAAGGGTTTTAATAGCGGTACAAGTGGTTGGTCCTTGGTAAAATGTGACCCCTCCGTTCCTTTGGAGTTACAATCTGGATCAACTAGTATGTTCCTCATGAGTGATCAGCAGCCAATTATTGGTCAACGACTAGTTCCCATCAGTCGCAACAAGATAATCATAGTTGGAAATGTTAATCAGGGTCTGTTATTCGATGAGTGATTAACATGATGATATTCTGCATGGGCGGTCTGTCGAGGAGACATACCACTATAGTTTTCAGGTTCTGAAGAGTTAAAGCTAGCACTGCAACGGAAGAGGGGTCCGTCCTTCTTCAGGTTAGGAGTTCCTATTTGGTTTTGGGTGTCTTGGGAGGGAGATCATTGTATGATATGAGATTCTCCGTTGGTGCTTCTCGGGTGTTCGTTTCGATCGATGTATTAATAAATAGCGATTTCGAGGGTGAAATTTAATTTAAGTGGGGGAGAATTGTAACAACTCGATTCTTAGATGTGGGACTTGAGGATTTTGTGAAAGTTGAAGGGCCTAATCGACAATTTGGTTGGCCTAACTCATCGTTTAGGAATTAATCTGGATGTGCGAGTTATGAAGCCTACTCGTCGAGTTCGAGAGGTGGACTTGACGAGTTGAGGCTGGTTAGAGAAAACCCTAATTATTCAGGTTTGCACCCTATTTAAAGGACTTTAATTCCCTTACCCCACCTCCCTCATCACTCTATCACATCCAAAGAGAAACCCTAGTGATGTAGCCCATATTTTCAGTGTGTGAAGCCAAAAGTGTGCATTCTTGGAGGAAGCTTGAAGAGTGAAGAGCTTGGAACAAGGAGTCTTTAGATCCAACATTCATACAGTTGTATCACCTATTTGGAGGTAAGAAGTCCTTACATTGGCTTTTCATTTCTTAAATCTATTCTTGTGTGAGTTTATGGGTATTTTGGTGCAAAATAAGGGCCATTTTCGGGTTGAGCTTGTCCAAGGGGATTAGTTGCAGATCTGGACTTCTCTAAGTCCTTATGTACATAAAGTCTCAAGCTTTATGAAGCTTTGACCCTTCTTCATGTCCTAAACCCCTTCTTGAGTATAATTTTGGGTATTCTAGCCTTGTAAGGCCTTGCATGATTGTAAAGTTAGCAACTTTATGTGGTAACTTCATGCTAGGAGGTTAGATCTGGAGTTTGAAGCATTGGAATTGGCTGAAATGAGAATTGGCTAGAGAACTCGAGGAGTTGGACATCCAACTCGACGAGTTAAGAGGGTTTTACTCGTTTGTAGATTTAGAGTGAACTCGACGAGTTATTAGGACAACTCGACAAGTAGCTGGGGTTTTCCCAGTCTTCTAGACACCATGATGATTCGACGAGTTAGTGAGACAACTCGACGAGTTGACCCGAGATTTCCTGATTTTTCCTGAGAAAATAGGGAACTTGATGAGTCGCATATATGCACTCGACGAGTTGACTCAACATGGACTGTTGACTCTCGTGGACTTTTATGGTTTGACCAAAATGTGAAAAATGGTCCTTCACCCTTTTTGGAGATTTAGCAAAGGAGTTAGCTTAGCAGTTTAAAGTTATTGATAAATTGCTAATTAGAGGTGATTATGATATATGTAGGTGGAGGTTAGACCTGGAGTTTGAGTATGAGACATATCTGCTTTACTTACGAGGTGAGTCTTCTCACTATACTTACGCGAGCGGTAATACAGTGTGACCGGAAGGTCTCATTTAAGTTATTGACCGGAGGGTCCTATGTGCTTATACTAAGTTATGTGATCTTAAGCATTTTGTCTTTGTGATATATGCTATATTTCCGTGCCTTATTGAGTTAGGACCGGAGGGTCCAAACCGAGTTGTGAGACTAAAGGGTCTTTATTGAGATACAAGACTGGAGGGTCCAACCCGAGTTGTGCAAACGAAGGGTCTTCACCGAGACACATGACCGGAGGGTTCACACTGAGCCATGAGACTGGAGCGTCCTTACCGAGACGCAAGACCGGAGGGTCCATGCCGAGCTATAGCCATGAGAGTCTTATTATTTGTGTATGTGGTATTTTGGGGAACTTACTAAGCTTTGTGCTTACAATGTTTTGTGATATGTGTTTTAGGTACATCTCGGGATCGAGGGAAGGCGTCGGTTTGATTGTACACCCCAGTTAGAGATTATGTTTTTTTTTTAGGATTCTGAGATATTATCAAACATTGTTGCCCTGTGTTTTGACAACTTATTCGTTTGTGGTTTTTTGAGAAATGTGACATTGAGTTTTATGTGAATATAAAAATGAAAATTTTATTTAAAAATTTAGAATGTTACAACACTTTATTTTGGTTAATTTGGAAGACACGTAATGATTTGGTGTTTAATCACGTTTGTGAGTTTCTGATGAAGATGGCGGATGATATACAAATCATCTCTTTTAATTAGTTAAAACGTAATTGTAATTCTTTAGATTGATATGATTGATGCTGCTCTCCTACATATCTAACTTGTACCATGTAACATTTTACCTTGTTGTTAGTTTTGCGTTTATAGAATTCTTATGTTAAAAAAAATAGTACGTGTAACATATACCATGTTAATAATATGAGTATGAATTTTTATTTTTGATAAATCATTTAATTTCATATAAAAACAGACATTAATATATTTACAAAGATCTAAATGTTTGATTACTCACTACTAGAAAATGGGAAGGTTGCCTACAAATTATTATGTTGGTATTTAGTCGGAAACAACAATTAGCCTAAAGTTCCAATAAAATTGGTTTGTTTGAAAATGGTCGTTGGAAACACAATTCCTACAAAATTCCAATGAAATGTCTAACAAATTTTCAATAGAATATTTCGTAGAAAATTCCAACAATGCTTCTTGATACAATTTTCCTACGGATCCTTTTTCTGACGGAATTCCTACAGTCAATTTCAATATTTTTTGAATGGTTTTGTCTCTCAAAAGAGTTTAATTTGATGCATTTATCTGTAAGTCTTGTGTTGGTAATAATATTGTTTTTGTTGTTTCTATATCCATCGCTATAATGTTGGAATAATAATTGTTATATTTATAATTAATAATAATATAAAATAGTTATTATTATGTTTATATTAATTATAGTATGGAATAATAATTTTTCTGTTTATAATAATAATAATAATATTATTATTATTATTAAAAAGAAAAATAGGGAAACGCAAAAAGAAAAGAGGGGGGGGGGGGGGGGGGGGGGGGGTTATTTCTTGCTATTTATATTTCCTATAGATTCCTAAAAATGGTATTTTTAAATATTAATTAATATTCCATTGGTTTTTGTAGTAAATTTACAATGCTTCTCTAATGAACTTGTTGTGGTTTCTATATCCATGGCTATATATTCATACTCTTTTTTTTTGTTTCAAGTTTGTTGGAAATTGGATGAAAATTATCTACAAAATATTTTAGTTTGTATTTTTTTGTAGTTAAAAGCAAATATTCTAGTAGTGACTCATGGAATTACGATGTAATAAAATGAATAAAATAATAAAAATGATGTAGTAATGCAATCAAATCATTTTATTGTCATGTTTAGTTGATGAATTGTATAAATTATTAATCGTATAAATGGAGAAAAATCATGAATGAAATGAACCCAATTGACAATATACCCCCATAACAAGCATATAACAATCCTTTAAATCATAATATTCATTTACAAGAAGATAGCATTTCATCATTGGTTCAAACATTTGTACCGAAACAAAAATTTACAACCACTACAATAGGTAGTAATAGAATATATTTTAGTTATTTTACGAATATTTAAAAAAATATAAAATAAAATGAACCCAAAAACATCTAGCTCATATTCAGAATTCCTTTTTACAAGCATCTGCATAGGACTAAGAAGAACCTACATGATTGTGTAGGAATCAAATCAAAATTTGGTAACTTCGCCTATGTGTCATAGTTTCAGTGGATGTGAACAAGAACTCTTTGCCATTCCGTCTTATATATTATACACACTTTCAATACAGAGACTCACAATTTTATAATTCATAAACAAGTTCGTTTCAACCACTTTTTTTTCGTTCTTTTCATTATCTTTTGTAGCTAGCTCTTCCTTCTCCACCTTCATCTTCTTCGCCTTGGTCTCCGCCTCTTTGTTCTCCATCTTTTACACATCACAGAACTCAATGAGACCATCAGAAACATTATTAGGGAACATCATTTTTGAGTAGTTACTCTGGAGTAACATTATCTTACACATCAATTCCTCAGTTTGTTTAAAAAGAGTATGATGAGTGATTCCAAGATAGTTAGAAACCAACTGACTAAATCCACATGGCGTATAATATGGCATGTGTATATGAATGTCCATACGACCCGACCAGGACGAATAAGAGCATCATCAAGTTTAACCATATTGTTTGTGGTGAATATGATGATCCTTTCATCTCCACAAATAGACCATTATCCATCAATATAATAAAGAAACCTCATACTCTCATATTAGTTTGGAACATTTGGTTCTCTCATATCATTAGGTTTGTTTCATTCTCCCATGTCGATGGGACCGGTTCTTTCCTCATATCGGTAGGTCGGTTTCATTGTTCCATATTGATGAGACTGTTTCATTGAATAACATAAATGCATTTTAGAACTTATTAGTTTTTAATTAGAGTAAAGGTATGTTTGGAAAAAATAACTTATAGTGTAACTTCAACTTCTGTTTGACGAGATGTAGCTTTTGAAAAGTATAAATTGCAAAAAATGAAATTTGAATAAAGATAGATGATTCTATTAATGGCAATTTAGTAAGCTAGTTATAAAAGACATAAGCTTTATTTTAAACGCTACTTGAAAATGTTTTTTGAGTATAACATTTTTGTTTTAATACAAAATTTTAAGATCGTATTCTCAAATATATATTTTTAATTCGAGTATTTTATTTTGAAAACTAAAATCCAAGCTCCTAAACATTTGTTGCCAAGCACACCGTTAGTCAACCATTTTCATTTCTCCTAATTGTTTTTTCCAAAGTTATATCGGAAACAAACTCCAAGTACATGGCTGGAATGGATAATTTGAATATGAGCAAGAATGATAGGAAATTATGTTGCTCTTTGATCTACACTTTATATTGGTCATTTTGGAAGCCGCGCAACAATTTGGTGTTTAAGCATGTTTTTGAGTTTCTGATGACGGATGATATACAAATCATCTCTTTTAATTAGTTAGAGCATAAATCCAATTGTAATTCTTTAGATTGGTATAATTGATGTTGCTCTCCATGATATCCAAATTGTATCATGTAACCTTTTAGCTTCTTGCTAGTTTTGCGGTTATAAAATTGTTTGTAACATTCCAAAAATACAAGCCAAAAATTTAATTTTTAAATACGTCATCATAAAACCAACAGTGTAATAAAACATCCGTAATATCATGTCATGTCAAAACCAAAGTAGAAATAATCAAACGTATTATCATAAAATAATATCAGAGTGTAATCCCAAAGATCTCATGTGCGGAAACCATAGTGTGATGCGTTGCGATCAAGCCGACTCCTTTCCTTTAAACACGAAGTACCTGAAACCAAAACTGAAAACCGTAAGCACGAAGCTTAGTGAGTTCCCCCATCATACCACATACCATGCAAGCATATAACATACAACATTCAACTAAGAGTTACGGGTCACGCCCACATTCATGAAGATACGGGCCCTGCCCACACTTTGCTTTATGGGAGATACGGGCCACGCCCACACTCGTGAAGATACGGGCCCTGCCCACACTTCGCTTTCTGGGAGATACGGGCCACGCCCACACTCGTGAAGATACGGGCCCTGCCTACACTTCGCTATCTGGGAGATACGGGTCTAGCCCACACTCCACTCTCGGAGAGATACGAGCCTTGCCCACACTCAACCGTCAACTCATATCATACAAGTATCACACAGACAACAAGTATAGACAACTCTATCATACTGGCATATATCATAATCAACTCAACTAAGAGATACGGGCTCAGCCCACACTCTAATACTAACGTCTCGTCTATATGGGCCGGCCTTGGTGCCTTAGACCCGTTACTACTGGAAGGAAACTCACCTGAAGTAGAAATCACCGAATAACCACTGAACTGATTGAGATGGACTGTCGAGCTCCCTAAACACCTACAACCCACATCAATATTTTATACTTAGCTTATGCTTCAAAAATATTCCTTAATATTACTTAGTATCATACTTATTTGCATTATTAATAAAAAACGCCTTGATCGATTTACCCTTCCAAATCCCATCAAATATTTTCGTGTGCATTAGTTCATATGACCATTAGCTAATAAATAGTTAAATAATTTATCGATCCAATTTAGATATAATTTTAGCCCACGTACTTTTGCTAGAGCTTAATTCAAGTCTCATCTATAAATGTGTTTCATTTAATCATTTATTCAATCCATATATTTCAAATTATCATTCCATTAAATTACAAATAAATTTCACAGCCATAGATTATAATCCCATTTAGATTAAGTATGTTCTTCAATAAGCCCAATTCGCATAGTTAATTACATGCCACTAGCCCATGATACGCATCAACCCATTAGCCCATGATACTCATCAACCCATTAAAGCCCATCAGGAGTTCAATTAGCGTACCTAGCTTCCAGGCGGCGCACCAGAGAAATCCTTCGACGGTGGTTGGATTCTTCGCTCACCAGGAAACGCAACTCTACAACCAAATTATGAGTTCTAAAAACCCATGCTCCAACAGATGTCGATTTCCAAGCCTTCATTCTGGCCATTGGAGACTAGTACCTCGTCTTCTTCCCTACTGTTGCTGCTGGATGTCCCAAAACAGTCGCCGGAAAAGCATTAGGCCAAGAAAACGGACTCAAAACTCATCGATTAGTCTCTCTCTCTAATTGAAGTCACCGGTGAGGGCTAAGAGGTCGAAGGATAAACTGAGCCTTACCTGCCCTTACTGCTATGGAGAACATACGGGATTCATCGAGTCCCACGAAAATGTCGGAGGATGACTTATCCACCGGAAGGCGCATCCCCACCAGGTTCATGGTGTCGCGTAGAACTGTTGCTGACAGAATGATCTCGTTCTCGCTAAACTATCCCCATAGCTTTCTCTCAACTAACGATCTAGTGAGAGTTTTGAATGATGCCATAGACTAGTAATTACATCCCTTCTACACTTGATGATAAAACCAATCGAATAGATCAGAAATTATGACCTTATACCTGAAATCAACACCTCGCATGGAGCCCTTCGTTGCTATTTCTCACTCTCTCTATGGTTGTTTCTAGCGAGAGCTGAGGCCGGCTGTGAAACATGGCAATGGCAGCTTCACCCTTCCTCATACGATTTCTTTGTGCGGCTCACTTCCTAACCCTAGATCTCATTACAATAGTATATATAGGAAGTTGTGGTTAAACATCCAATTGCCTTCAAGGAGACGTGCTTCTCGCACGATAGAAAAAGAGAAGGATGTGCCAGATCCTGCCGGGTAGCAGGGGAGGAAGAAAACGCAGAACCACAATCTGGTAGTTATGGTCCCTAGGGTTTAGCCTTATTACAAAATCTACCCTGGATGGAAATAACTCCTTAAAACTAATTTCTTCATAATTACAATTTAAACCCTCTGCTTAAACGCTTAACTTGTACTTACTAATTATTGTTTTACTTTATTTACTATCATCATTGTTAAATATCAAAGTCTATTAAGTTTGTATTTTAAAATTTATTATTTATTTCACTTAGCTTTCTAATACCATATAATTCGCTAAACCCCATTTTTATAAAAAAGGTAATGATAATAAATAATTACATATGACAAAAAAATAGGGCATTACATTGTTATGTTAAAAAAAATAGAACATGTAAAATATACCATGTTAATAATATGAGTATGAATTTCTATTTTCGATAAATCATTTAATTTGGTATAAAAACATATATTAATTTATTTACAAAATCTAAGTGTATGTTTACTCACTACTAGAAAATGGGAAGGTTACCTACACATTATTGTGTTGGTATTTAGTAAGAGACCAACTATCAGACCCAAAAACGAAATTGGTTTATTGGGAAAGCTCCGTGAGAAATACAGTTCCTACAAAATTTCAACAAAATGTCTAACAAATTTCCGACATAATATTATGTAGGAAATTTCCAACAATGCTTTCTGACACAATTTTTCGTATAGATTTTAAACAAATCTTTTTTCTTATGGAATTCCTACGGTCAATTCTAACAACTTTCTAACGGTTTTATCTCTCATAAGAGTTTAATTTGATGTATCTTTCTAGAAGGTATTATGTTGATAATAGTATAGTTTTTGTTGTTTCTATATCCATCGCTATATTGTTGGAATAAATTCTTATATTTATAATTAATAATAATATTAAAATAGTTATTATTATAATTATATTAATTATGGTATGAAATAATAATTGTTATAATAATAATAACAATAATAATAATAATAATAATAATAATATTTAAAAGAAAATGGGGGAATAACAAAAAGAAATGAGAGGGGGGGGGGGGGGGATTTCTTTCGCCGGGAACCGGAACCGGGATTGGAACCGGTAGTTCTTAGAAAGTTAGAACCAGAACCGGAACCGCTCTAGGCAGTTCTTAAATTTTTGGAACCAGTCCCGGAACCGGCGGTTCCGGTTCCGGGAGCGGGTAACCCGGTTACATTAACTGTGTTAACTTTTCTCGATAAAACCGTAACTTAGTTCGATCCAAATCGAATCAATTCAGATCAAAGATTGATAGAATCGGACCAATATATTCTTAACCGGTTTAAGTAACACACACATTTATAAGAAATACTAATATATATATATATATATATATATATATATATATATATATATATATATATATATATATATATATATATATATATGTGTGTGTGTGTGTGTGATGCAGTGTACGTTGTTAATTGAAAGAATAAGTAAGAACAAACTATCGTTGATTCAATTGAATGCCGATAACTCACAAATATTAGGGAAAAAACCAACCCCTAATTTTATTCACCAAAAGAATATATATATATATATATATATATATATATATATATATATATATATATATATATATATATATATATATATATATTCACCAACCCCTAATTTTATTCACCAGCAGGTAGTGGTTCCAAAAAAATAAGAATTGGAATCGGAACCGTTTAAGGTGGTTCTGTAACTTTAGAAACCAGAATCGGAACCGTTTAAGGCAGTTCCAGTTATAGAACCGACAGTTCCGAAGCGGTTCCAGTTCCGATGCTCATCTCTAAATAGATTTCCTACAAAATGGTAATTTTAAATATTAATTTATATTCTGTTGTTTTTTTGTAGGAAATTTCGGTCGCTTTTCCGTCCAAACTTTTGTTGTTTCTATATCCATGGCTATATTGTTGAAATTTTGTTGTACTCTTCTTTTGTTTTGAATTTGTTGGAAATTGGATGAAAATGACCTACAAAATATTTTGGTAGCTAAAAACAAATATTCTAGTAGTGACTCACGGAATTACGATGCAATAAAATAAATAGAATAATAAAATTGATGAAGTAATGTAATGAAATCATTTTATTGTCATGCTTAGTTTATCACCTCTATAAATTATAAATCGTATAAATGGAGAAAAATCTTGAATGAAATGAACCCATCTGACAATATACCCCCGTAACATAAAAATAACATTCTTATAAATCATAATATTCATTTAAAAGAGATTGCATTTCATCATGGGTTCAAACATTTGGACACAAACAAAAGTTTACAACCACTACAAGTGTACAACAATTAGTAATCAAACATATACTAGTTATTTTATGAATATTAAAAAATACAAAGTAAAAATGAACCAAACATCTAGCTCATATTCTGAATTTCTTTTTACAATCATCGGCATACGAATAATCTGAACCTATGTGATTGTGAAAGACTCAAATCGAAATTGGCTGACTTCGGCTGTGTGTCGTAGTCTCAATGCATGTGAACAAGTTAATGACTCTGCCATTCCGTCTTATATTTAAACCTACTTTCAGTACACACACTTAATATTTTATTATGCAAAACAAAAAAGTTCATTTCAACCACTTTTGTCGTTCTTTTCGTTATCTTTTGTAGCTAGCTCTTCCTTCTCCTCCTTCATCTTCTTCGCCTTAGCCTCCGCCTCTTCGTTCTCCTTCCTCTTCACATCAAAGAACTCAATGAGACCATCGAAAACAATATCAGGGTCATCATTTTTGAGTAGTTGCTCTGCTATTTCAGCTGGAGTAACATTTATCTCGCACATCAAATCCTCAATCTGTTTAAAAAGAGTATGATGAGTGATTCCAAGATAGTTAGAAACCAACTGACGAAATCCACATGGCGTACAATATGACATGTGTATATGAACATCCATACGACCAGGACGAATAAGAGCGGGATCAAGTTTCTCCTTATGGTTTGTGGTGAATATGATGATCCTTTCATCTCCACAAGTTGACCATAATCCATCGATATAATTAAGAAACCCCGACAAAGTTACCTGAACAAAAGAATTAGAATAAGAATGGGAAATAAGTTAAATACATATAAATACGTGTGGTTTTGGTAATGGCTGAGGTTACGTTTTTTTCTTCTCCAGAGATCAGCTTTCCTTTTTTCTGAGCTAAGGCTCTCGCAGCCTCCGCAGCTTCCCGATCGTGGAACTTCACGGAGCAATCAATGTCCTCCACCACCAGTATTGATCGGTTGGCAGTTGCCACCAGCAACGTCCGCAGCTCCGAGTTTGACTTAACGTCAGTCAACTCCAAGTCATATATGTCAAAATTCAAGTGATTCGCCATGGCTGCGATCAAGCTTGATTTTCCTGTCCCCGGAGGACCATACAATAGGTAACCTCTCTTCCATGCTTTCCCTACTTTCCGATAATACTCTCTCCTCTCCACAAATCTATCCAAATCCTTCATCACTTTCTCTTTCATATCCTCATCCATTGCTAACGTGGTAAAGTTCGCCGGATGATCAAGATTCACCGACGTCCATGTGGTGGATCTCGAATATGAAGAGGTTGTGGTGACAGTGAATAGCTTCAAGGTTTTCTGTTCCTGTTTCTCTATCTCCGCCTCCTTAAGAACAAACGGCAAGTATTCATTCAACACCATATCTTTGTGATCCCGATGAAACGTGAGCTCAAATGATCGGAGATCATTTCGGGAAGAATGATTCATACCATCTTGACTGCGAGTATGTCTATGTGACGTCTTCTTGGAAACCAAAGACCAGTAGAGATTGACTCCGTTGAAAATATCGGTGAACTCCTCGTTGACTTCTATGGCAACCGCGATGTTATTCTGGTTAGGAGTTTTGGTGACCTTTATAAGGTGGATATCGGAAGACATTCTAGCAGCGACGTAGAGTTGGGTGGCGTTGTATATTTCGTTGTCTTGAAACCCCTCGGATTCGTAGATGATCATGGTCAAGTGTGTGGAGAATTTCTTGATGAAATTTCGAACACCGAGATATAGATAGTTTCTGAATTCACGGGGCAAGTAATCACGGGCGACGCTGCGTATCACCACTGCGGCGGCGGCGACGGAGCCGATGGTGGAGACGATGGTTTTGACGGTGGGAATTTTGGATTTAGTTTTGGAAGACATTTTAGAAATGATGTGTTGGTTGATTAAGTGAAGGGTTGCAGGAATGGAGTTTTATAGTGGAGGGGATGAGGTTTCCTGACGTTGTTTACGGACGAAATAGCGACGTAGATGAGAGGCGTATTATTGGAGGCTGTAAACTTTCCATAACGATAGATTTTTAATGTTAAATGACGTCAAATATGTTACTTTTGAAATTTAGCTATGATTTATCTTATTCTATTCTCAAAATTTAATATAAATTCAAAATTAATAAAACTTTTTATTAAAGTAGTTTTTTCTAGAACTTGCATTTTAAGTTGAGTAAATTAAAGATATGTTCCCGTAAAAAAAGACGTAGCAAACTGAATGACTATTCCCGCCATCAGCCATGATCATCCATTTCAGCAGCCTAACATGAAAATTCAAATATATTTCAGCCCATTTTGTTATCATTTTTGGCCCAACAATAGTGCATTGATCCAAGAACTAATTTACAGCAGTCAAAATGCAACAAAATTGCAGCCACGAAGCCGTATATTTCTGGAAGAAACAGAACTGAAGCTAACAAAAGTCTTCAATGTGATAAAAGAGTAGTTGAAGTTGTGAGTTGAGACTCTATCCAAAGCATCAATATGGTAGCCCAATACCTAAACAAAAAGAGCCCAATGGAAAGTTACGTTGCAGATTTTAAAAAACAGAAGGCCCATCAGCTACACATAGACGTATCAGTGCATGGCAAAACGGCAAAAAGAGAACAACAAGAGTGACTAAGGACAAACTGAAGGATCGAGTTCTTGTTGCAATTTTAGTGTCACTGGTTCTCTTTGTGTAATGGAATTTAGACATGTCTCAAAAGGGATCATATCTTTGTTTTAATACAAGCATGGAGGTGCAGGTGTACACACTTATATTTGTCCAGATTGATCCCGGTACAAAATTACTTCGGAACCTTAGTTAAATTTATTAAAATTTAGGGAGTTTCAATGTAATTTTGTGTAGTTATCCACCCTTAACCGTCTTATCTAAAAGCAGTTCAAATTACGAGAGAGATTTGATTTCTCTCGTTTTTTGAGACATGTGAATTTATCACATCACCCATCACCTTCTCTCTCGTGTTTTTTTTTTTTTTTTTTTTTTTATTTTTTTATTATTAATCTTCTGTGCCTGGAACTTTGATTGTCCCTTTAAGGATTATTTTATGTTGAATTTCTCAAGACATAAGAAGAAATATCAATTTAGAAAATGAACCAATACGATCCTTGATGAAATCCAGTGATCATCTAATTCCGTTTCTACCCTAATTTTTCTAACATTTCTTACTTTGTTCTTCCGACAACTTCTCCTTTCTTTTCTCATTATTTTTTGAACATGATCATTCATTATGCATGGATCAATTTAGTTTTATTAGATTAGATTTTGTTTATCATCTATGAAGGTGATTAACAAGGAAATTATGAGGTTGTTTGATTTCATTATTCTTAGAGAATCTAGTTTGTTTGAGTTTGTAAATGACTAGTTTTAGGAAAGACTTGCACTCTCAACCAATGAAGGATACATTTCCATAAACATCTAATAATCCTAGGCTAGCTACAAGCCATTTGGTAAACAATACTCCTACACTATCTAATGTTTTTCGTTATATATATGTTTTTCGTTTTGGATGAAAACCCTTTATATTTGGGAACCATACACATCATATTTCATAAATGTCACGACGAAATTAAAATAATGACGCAACACTCTCTAATTCACAAAAAATCACATAATGGTACAATTGGAGTCTCGTCCCTCCCAATGATTCATATGTTCCATGGTCATTTGTCGACAAACAACACAATCCTGTGGGATGTGCATATTATATGGAAGAATTTGAACATCTTCTTTGGGTTTCTTTTCTTCTGTTTTTTTCTCTTCTGGTTTCTTTTCCTCAGGTTTCTTTTCCTCGGGCTTCTTTGGAGGTGCAGGAGGAGGTCCAATTGTCACCACTTCCACGAATTTTCCAGCCTTCTTTGTTCGTAAAATAATCTCATACGGATCTGCATCTCCCGTTACAGTTACAGTTCCTTTGGCTACATCCATTTCAATCTTATCCACGCCTAGAATCAATTAAGCTAACACAGGGTAAGAATATATTGTACTTAAAACTTGTCACTTCTTGAATAAAAAAAACCAGACAGTAAATTATAAACAAAGTGCTAGTTTTCAACAAGTACCTGAAATTTACTTATAAGTTCATGCTTTCTAGAAATTAATATAAAGTTAATTTATCTTCTAAAAGTTAAATCTTATATCTCCATGTGATTGTGTTGAAAGTTTTGGAGTGATTTTATTACTTTTAATATCAACATAACTTTACACCCAGTTCTCCGGTTCAACTAAACGATAAAAAAGAAAGGAAATAGATGAAAATGAGAAGAAAGTAAAAGAATTTGCTTTCCTTTCCGATTTGGAAGGATTTTGAAAAAATGAACAAAAATGTTTAATTTTTCCTCCCAATTCTCTCCAAACTCATATGTATTACTGATAAGCTAGAATAAAAATAGTTATTGGTACACATATAATGGATCACTAACTACCTTGGACACCAGAAACTGATCTGAGGATCCTCTTCTTAGATTTTTCGCATGATAGTTGCACCTTCAATACTGTTCTTTGCACCATATGGACTTTCAAACCTCTCTCTCTCTCTCTCTCTCTATATATATATATATATATATATATATATATATATATATATATATATATATATATATATATATATATATATATATATATATATATATATATATATATATAGAGAGAGAGAGAGAGAGAGAGAGAGAGAGAGAAATTTCTTTGTTTTAATCGACTAGAGCATTGGTTTCTCAAAAAAGTTATATTTTAGTTGTGTTGGTGTATGGATTGTATAGAATGTAAAGGATTACTTACTTCTTATTAAATATGTTTTAAATATCTTCTTTCATATTCGCAAGTCTCTTTTTTAGAGAAGAAAGTTCAGTAAAAGTAAATTAGTTTATTGTATTTTAACGTTTGATAAAATCATAAAATAGTTTATTGTATCTTGTAATTGGAGACTATACACTACAAGAATAATCGGCAATAACGGTGACAGCCACTTTTAGCGGCAACAAAGAAAAAAACAATTTATTTTGTCACCGCTAAAAGTATGTGTCGCTGCTAATGGCGTCGCCCTAAAGGCTTATGTTGGCGATCCACATCATTTCAACCCTATCCGTCGATTTAAATGATGATCCAACGATTAGGAGGACATAGGAAATCATGCGTTGTTTTACCTCCGGTGTGTCGCCGCTAAAGGTTTATACTGGCGATCCATGTCATTTCAATCTCATCCATCGATTTAAGCGTTGATTAGACGATGTAGAAAAGCACGTGTTGTTTTCCCTCCGGTGTGTCACCACTAATGAGTAAGTGTCGCTGCTAAATGTCGTCGACAATAAAACCCTGTTCGTCCTCACTTTCTTTCCTGATCTTTTGTGTTTTCCCTTCTTCTCCCTGCTCACTATCGACTTTCTTAATAATAAGAAAGAAGAACCTCATGTAAATACCATGGAATAAGATTTGAAGCTCCATATCGACTTCATCGGATTTTCACCAAAATCTTTCCAATTTCATACTTTTCTCCATTTTCTCATTTTCTTTTCATTTTCTTTTCTCCCTACTAAATTTCTACCATTTGTGATGGTTGCCGGAATTTTGAGATCACCTCGCCGTTCTCATAGGAGTATACCGCCACCACCACTGTTATCACCGAAATTTTGATTGTGGATGTGTATATATTTATGTGTGTATTTTGTGTTTGTAGATGTGGATATGTATTTGTATGTGCATCTGTATGTATATGTGTATTTTGAATGCATTTAATATATGTATATGTGTTTTTGTATGTGTAATTCTATGTATATGTGTATTTTGTATGTTTATTATGTATGTGTATGTGTTTTTGTATGTATATTTGTATTTTGTATGTGTATTATATATGTTTATGTGTATTTGTATCTATAGAAATACATATAAATAGCAGAGAATGGCGATGAAGAACATTAGCGGCGACGGAAGGCAATAGCGGCAACAAATAAAGTAATAGCGACGAACCAATAACAGCGACCTTTTAGCGGCGACATGTTGGAACTTTAGCGGCGACGTCCGTAGACACTAATGATAGAAATTCTTGTAGTGGTAGTTTATTAATTAGCTTATTGACCAACTAGCTTGAGATAGTTTAATGATAATCTAGTTTATGAATTAAAAGATAGTTTTTTTTTTTTTTTGGCTAGCATGCCAGATATGGCCTTAGAAATATAAAGTTATTTCTCTTTACAAAGCTGTAGTCACAAATATTAATATTTTATATCAGGTATCTTAAATATGTATAAAGTAACTTCAAACATATTGTATGTTGTCTGAATCTTGACTTCAACGAGTTGTTAATCTTCCAGATGCATATGGTGCAAAAGTAGGGAAAAAAAATACAAATGCTTCACTGCACAAACTTTCAAACATATTACATGAATATAGTAGATGACTTCTATATTATGTAGAAAGAAGTCCATGTTTTGAAAAGTGAAATGATGACAAGAATACGTTCTAATAGGAATTTAAGTTCTATATCAAGGAAATCCAAACAATGAAAAAACTTGTTTTCATGGTTTCGTCAGTGTATATGTCGGTTTTCATGTACTGGTCTAAAAGCCACGAGTTAAAATGGGGAAGGGTAAGGATCAAAGTTGAGACATTAAATATAACATGAATTCTAGGGAGCCTTACGCACAGTTCTTTTTTGGATTTTTGAATTTCACCACCAAACTTTCTGCCTTTTACATTTTGACAACATAGTTTTGTTGGTCATATTTTGTCACTTTCCCTTGCTTATATGGTTCCACCACCAAACTTTTTCGTTTTTAGACTTTCACCACCTACCTCTTATCACTTCCTCTTCACTGCCTTTGACTCCACCGCCTTTGACTACCGCCACCTTTTTTTTCTCTTCGTCTCTCGATCATTTTCTCTCTGATTTCAAATCACCTATTTCCTTTTCTTGCTAGGTGCAAACCCATTTCTTCATTCTGAGACCGGTCAATGTGACATTTCCACCGTCTCAATCACCGCCTTACTTTACCTCCTTGTCCCCAGTAACTTTCTCGGCTTATGATTTTTTACCCCTCTCTGTATACATGTATACAGAAGCATCGCTCAACAACAACTTCCTTGCTTCCACGTACAGCCACAGTTTACCCCTTTAGCTACAGCGCCACCGACATCCATCTCTGTCGAACCGGCCAACAAGCTTCCCACCGGAGTTGCCTTGACGTCATCTGTTGTCACATCCAATCGCATAGGACAACCCTAAAATTGATTTTGAGTGGTTGCACATCTACTCAATGATGATGTATAGTAGGAAAGACGAAAGAGACCTCAAACCTATGATTGAAGTCAAGAATTTGATAGATTTCGAGTCGTCAAAGTCTCCCCCTCTCTCCATCATCTCCGTTAAAAGAGCTTCGGTAGGTATACACATACACTTTATTGATTTTATTCGAAAATATTGGGTATGTCATTTGTTTTTTATTCCTCCGCTCATCTACAATTAATAACGGTTTCGAGTTTTCACTTGCAAAGGTACTAGCTACTATTGTCTATCGCTTATGCTTTGGAAAATGATTGAAGTAACTTAGTTTTGTGAATTTTTCTATTTTAGACAGGTTTGAACACAAAATCGGCAAAATACATGGAAGCAACTAATTAGGGTTCTATGCTTCCGTTTCATTCCTATCAAACTTACCTTAAATTGACGAGGTGTAACCCCATAGAGTCATGCCAAATTTAAACTTTTTCAAAACACTTAAAACCATTTAGCATTACAAAGTTTGTTATCAAAATGTAATATAGCAGAGTTTTCCCAGAAACATAAACAAAACAGGAGGAGCTGTACGATCACGTCTTTGTCTTGCCCTGGTCCTCTAATGTACTTGAAACAATAAACTGAAACTGTAAACCAGAAAGCTTAGTGAGTTCCCCAAAATACCCATTCCCACAACAATACGCAAATAATCATAAACAACATACTATAGGTCCAGTCAACCATCGGGTTGGAATACCCCAGGCCCTCAACCATCAGGTTGGAATGCCAACATACTATGGGTCCAATCATCCTTAGGATGGAATACCCCAGACCCACAACCAACAGGTTGGAATGCTCACATACTTATGAGTCCAATCATCCTCGGGATGGAATACTCACGGCCTACAACCAACAGGTTGGAATGCCCAGGTCTATTGGCCTCTGCACAAAGCGGATAAGCCTCAACCGCCAAATGACATGTGCATATATAACATATAATCACATAACAGTCTATATACAAACAAACTGATCTAATAGATCATACTACATAACACATAATGTCATCTTATCTACCAGGATACTGATCTAATAGATCATACTACATACCATACCAGCATAACATATTCATATAACAATCCAAAGGGCCGACCTTGGTGCCTTAGACCCTTGAGTATAGTGAGGATAACTCATCTCACAACTGACATGCTGAACTGATAAGCTCAACTCTTGGATCACCGTCACAAACTCCACCACCTATATTCATCATAGAACCATGACCATAAATTTCCTATTTCCCAAAATACCCCCAAAAGTCAACTAGTCAACCCTTGGTCCAAGTCAAAGTCAACGGTTATGGTCAACAATCCATGCTGACCTCAACTCGTCGAGTACAACCAGCCACTCGCCGAGTTCCTTGCCTAACCATCAATTCGCCGAGTCACTTGAGTTACTCGTCGAGTACAAACAGCTCCTGGAGTTGTGAGGATAACACCTACATCTCAGGCGGCGCAAGGCGATAAGGTGCCTTAGCGATGGGTGCCGCTCCCAGAACCATATCAATCCGGAACCCCACCTGCCTCTCGGGAGGCACACCCGATAACTCTTCGGGAAAAACATCTGGGAACCCACTCACTATCGGGACCTCCGCGGAAGAACTCGGTCTCTCAATAGCAACTCGTGTATCCAAACATATGCTACAAAACCCTTGCAACCCTGCTGTAGACTCTGTCTGGCTCTGGTAGCTGAGCAGAATGTAGACCTGGATCGGATACCCTCGCCAAACACTATAGGCACTCCTCCACTAGGGTCTCGTATGGTCACCAAATGATGCTCATTGTCGATCATAGCTCCGAATCGACTCAACCAGTCCATGCCCACAATGACACAGACATCACCCATCGCGATCGGGACTAAATCTATCGGGAACTCAAAACCAAAAATCTCGAGCACGCATCTCCGAATCACATCAGTCGCAAACACTGCATGCTCATCAGCTATGGAAACTCTCAGAAGTCGAATCAACATCTCCCGTCGGATACTGATGTGACGGCTAAAAGCTAACGATACGAAGGACCGACTCACACCCGAGTGAAACAACACCAAAGCAGGTACAAAAATCACAAAAAAAGTACCTAAGCATATAAAAATGTAAGCACAAAATAACTTCAGACATAATAAAATAATGAATACATACCGGTCACAACATCTGGTGCTGCACAGACCTCCTCCGATGTCATCTGAAAGGCTCTCCTGCGAACCCTCGGTACCTCGTGCTTCACTGGTCGGCTCTTTGCAGCTCGTGAAACAGCACGGGCAGATCCATGTGATGATCCCTGTAGCAGTTGTGGACACTCGGCCTTTCGATGGCCGGTCTGGTTGTAGTGAAAACAGACTGCAAACCCCTTGGGGCAATCCTTCGCCATGTGCCCCTCCTTGCCACACTTGTAGCAAGACCCCGCTCGACATATCCCCTCATGACCCTTGCTTCACTTCCACAAGTGCGGCCCTTCTGGCCTCCTGATCTTGAATCTGCGGGCTTAGCCCACTTGGCTTCCAGCTGAGACTGTGCCGGTTGCTGATTTCTCCCCTGAGACTCCGCCTCCTCCCTGGCCTGAGTGTCCAGCTTAATTTCCCTCTTTCAGGAATTTTCTTGAAGCTCAGCAAATGACCGATACATCGATTTCATCACGAACTCTGGAATATCCCTCCTCAAAATGCTCAAATACCGACTCATACGTGCCTGCTCGGTAGACACGGGCTTAGGGCAAAACATCGCCCCCTCATGGAACATCCTTGTAATCATTGTCACTGACTTTGTCCTCTGCTTGAGGGACAGAAACTCGTGGGCCAATCGCTCCCTCTCTACCAGGGGAACATACTCATCTCGAAACATTGTCGTAAACCTCTCCCATGTCACTGCAGTGAGCTCTATAGACGTGAAGCTAGCTGTCACAAACTTCCACCAGTCCTTCGCCCCTTAAGTGAAGCTGGTTCAACGCGAACCGTACCCTCAAATGCTCCAAGCATGAGCATGTGTAAAAACACCCCTCGATATCAAAGATCCATCTCATCGCGACAATCGAATCCTGAGTCCCATCAAACTCTGGTGGCTTCGTGTTGCTGAACTCCCGGTACAGCAACGAGTCACCTCCCTGTGGCTTGCAGCAGCGGTGGCTGCAGCAGCAGCTGCCTTGGTAACAGCAACTTATCGCTCATCAAAAGTCTCAATTAAAGTGGTCTTAATAGACCCAAACATCTCCGGCTTGGCCTCTCGGATAGTTGCGGCCACCTCGCCGTGAATTATCCAGTGAATCTCATCATCGCTAACTCCACTGGTCTCTGGGGTGTGGCGCGTACCCACCATGATGTCTCTGAAATATAACACAAAATAATCAGAGACTCGATCGATAATACTCACACTCTATCACTAACTCCTACTTGTTCCTAGCAACCTAAGGATTCTTACTTGGACTGGGCACCGATTCGGTGTTTCCAGTAGTACGGGCCCAATACTACCTTCCGCACCGCATCTGTGTTCATTCCCAGTCTTCCTCCTAGGATCCAATGATCATAGTTCCCAAGTACTCTATATCTCTCCAAACACAGACTACTCTCTTAGTAGACCTCTCATATGCTCCTCTCTGCTACCTACTCGTACTCGAAGCAAAACACTGGTAGCATTAACCCTAAGCTAAGACATCACAAATCAGGCCACTCTAGTCCTAAATTATGAAATACATGGCCTACTCTGTAGCATGCATAATATATCTCATAAATATCTTATAACACATAAAGTGAGGGTATTTTGGGAAATCACCGCTCGAGCTCTGGCTGATTGTACACACTGCTCTTTTTTGTTTTTCTATAAGAAACTCTTACTTGTTTTAGAAAAACCATTTCTTTTGAAATTTTTTGTCAAATCCTCAGTTTGAGTCCGGATATGCCAGAATGTGCATCCGAACCCTCAAACCAAGGCTCTGATACCAACTTGTAACGACATAATTTTTCAAACAAAATTTTCATTTTTAAAACTCATATAATTCATTTCACAAAATCACAAGTCTCTCAAGTCAACATAAATCGACAGGAAAAGTCAAATCCCAGAATCCTCAACATAATCTCGAACAGGTGTGTACAATTACACTGGTGCCTTCCCGCGATCCTCGGAGGTACCTGAAACACATATGACATAACATGGTAAGCATAAAGCTTAGTGAGTTCCCCAAAATACCACATACAACACATTATCCACTCGAGGCTATAACTCTGTAAGACCCTCCGGTCAATGTGTTTCAGTGGGATCCTCCAGTCCCACAACTCTGATGGACCCTTCGGTCCTAACTCTATGGACCCTCTGGTCCTAACTCTATAAACTCTAAATAACACATAGCATAAATCACACACACATAATCCAGTAATATCACAATACTCAAATAAACACATAAAAACCCCTGGTTACACATATATACCACTCTAGGCAAAGTATAGTGAGAAGACTCACCTCGTAAGCACTCAGATAATCTCGAACTCAAATCACCAGTCTAGCCTCCACCTAAATACACAAAATAATTATCCTTAAATAATAACGACACTTACAAGGCTAGACTAACCCTTCCATACATTCACAAAAGGGTAAAAGACCATTTTACCCCTCCATGGGCTTAATAGACCACATGTTGACCGAACCCTAAAAGTCAACCAAAAGTCAACGGCAGGGAGTACGTTGCGCATACCAACTCCCTACACTGGGCGTACTTGGCTGCCATGCAGGCATCGGGGATACTCGACCCCTACGCTGCGTATATTAGGACTACGCCCATCGTACGTCCCAACTTCACTCTCCTTATATTTTTAGTCTTAAACAGTTAAGACAATGGCTCATAATTCAGATCTACTCCCTACTGTCTCTTAGTCCATAAAGTCGATGACTTTAAGGCTTTGCATGGCTGAATCGGTCACAAACACTCAAAACTCCCATCCCTTTTCCTCAAGAAACTCATAACTCATGCATGGCTCACTCCTAACGTCCAAGATTAGATTTTTATGACTTTACTCCACAAAATACACTGAAAAGGGATAGATCAAGGTCTCTGGAGTGCATTATCTCATGAAGTCTCCATCTTTTGGGACAAAACCCTAAAACACTTCATATCAATGCACCAAACAAACAAATGAGAAAGCTTGAAGCTTTATACCTTTTTGTGAATCCTTCTTCACAACTAAGCTCAGATCCAACTCCTGGGGCTCTCACTCCTACTTCTCCAAAGCTTCATCTTTACTTCAAGAACACAAGATTACACCCACAAGCTCTCAAATGCACTCTCCACCTATAAGGACGAATATTTAGGTTTAGGAGGGTTTCGTTTCTGGAAATGGTGGCCAAGAATGAGGCCATCGCGTCCTTTAAATATGGAGCTCATTAAAGTTTAGGGTTACATTCTGGGCCTAGTACACTTAGCATACCCACTGTTACGCTCTGCGTACTAGGTGACCTTCAAGTCACAAACACACATTCGAGTACGCTGAGTGTACACTCAAGTACACCCTGTGTACTCGTTTACCACCCTTCTCTAATAAGGTCCAAACTGGATAAATGCTTAATATATCAAGGTTTATAAGGTATACATGGACTTGGGATGTTACATCCTCACACCATACGTGTTGATGAACACCATAGATTATATGGGGCATAAAATGCATAATGTAGTTTTGATTTTTGGACCATGGTTTTTGTTCCTGAAACCATAATTCTCATGTATGCTTTCCATCAATTGTTTTCTTCTCCCACACCCTCAAACTCAAGAAGAAGTTTTAGAACGTCTTCAAATCTACATCACTTTTTACACCAAATGGTGTAAAAAATATAAATAATATTTCATCTCTAGCCCAATATCATTTTTACATACTTTTCTCAGCCAAATGTATATTCCTTTTTTTTTTTCTTATATATATTACTAAAAACATACCCCTGAACTTATTAACTATTTACATATTTATTTATATCTTTCTATATAAAAACTTTACAAAATATATTATTACAATATCATAGTAAACTAATTAATTGCATACTATTAATTCGAAATATGTGTTATTTTATCCAAACGACATTCGTTAAATAAAAAAAAAAACTTAATTTTTAACTATATTTAGAACAATAAAATAAATTTTATATTATTTAATATCAACTTAATACATAACACAATATTATAATGACCAATTATTATATTTAGAATATACTTTTTATTTTTATAAACTAGAATTGAAAGATATTAAAAATAGAAAGATTAAAATTGAACTATGAAAGTCTTACGCTATTTTAATATAAATGAATAGTATAACACAAAATTCATTTATTACTATTTATTTACACCACTTTCGTGTTGTAAAATAGTATGAGATTGGAGATAAAAATACACAAAAATGATCTAAAATATAAGTTTTATTGTTAGGTTGGAGATACCCTTAGTCGTTCAACGAGATGATTGTTGAAAACTAAAATCAGTTAATCTATTAAAATATTAAAAGGGTGCAAACCTATATTAATATTTATTAATGTTATTTAATGTTTTAGTTAATTTTTAAAGTTTTATTTTGTAAAACATTATTTTCCACTAAATAAGTTCGAATTTAGACTTTGTATTTTTATAGTTTATCGGATATTATTCCAACATTTTAATGTTACAACACATGAAGTCCACTATAAAAATTTATATAAAATGGTAATTTGGGGGTTTTGAAGCTTTCCATTAGGGGTTAGTATCCAGATCGCGGCCCGGGCCCGTACCTGGGCTGGAACATGTACTTGGCCTGACACTTGACACTAGATGAAGGTTGGTTTTATATTACGGGTTCGGTACATAAAATCACACTCAACCACTTGTGGTTTCCTTACAGGTTCAATACAGCGGTTTTTCGGTTTGGACTGGTTACTAGTTTTATGTGTATTTTAGTAAAGTCTTTAGATTTTCAATTAGTTATAATTCTCTAAATTGGGGATATCAGGTTGAAAGTTTTTCAGTTTTTTAGATTTTATGTGCAATCTATGTGATTTAAAAATAACATAACTCATTCTTTTGAAATGAAATTGACATTAGATCTTTTCCAACATGTAACTTAGAGTTTGTGCTTCGCTACAAATTTATCATTTATGGTTCCATGCTTAATGAGTTACAATCCTCCGAAGTCAGAATATCGGTGCTGGAAGTTTTTTTTCTTCTTCAGATTTTTAACTCTTATGTGTAATCTATGAAATTTTAAAAATTACATAACTAATTCGTTTGAAGTAGGATTGACATAAGATATTTTTAAACATGTATTTTCGAGTTTGTACTTCATCCGAGGGTATAAACACATCAATTTTGGTTATATATTAAATAAGTTACATTCCTCCGAAGTCACGATATCAATTATGAAAGTTTTTCAGCTTTTATATTTTCTCCTTACATATTTCTTTTAAGCCTAGTAATAATATTCTTCCTTAAAAATTTACCTTTAGCATAAAAACACAACTTTTGCTACCGCTACAACGACTCGTATCATGCGCAACGAATGTTGTACCAGTCTCGTTGTTTCAAGAATCGGAAAATCGATGCAGACATCGGTATGTTTCAATAAGCCCGGTCCAAATCCACATAATCCTCTCAACCTGATCTGGTTTTAGAATTAGTTCTGGCCCGATTCGATCCAAATTAAATGTTTCACCTAGTTTCCAAAGCTAGATGATCACATTTTCAAATGACAAAGCGGGTGTTTGGTTTGTTTTTGACGAACAAGGTTAGAATATTTTATATTAATGTTTTTAGAATATTTTTGTATTATAACTCTTAAAGAGTTTTATATGATTATCTTATGAAGTTTTAGGGTTCGTCTTCACCCATCCTCCAAAAATAGCAACCCTTTCTACACTTTTCCTTTTTTTTTAGAAACTGCAAATGAATTAAGTAGAAGCATACTCGCAATATTTCAACGGGCACCCCAAGTTCGAGTTCTTTTACAGAGCAAACTCAGCCCCTATAAGGATTTTCATGAAAAAATTCCGCACATGTGGCACCACAAGAGGTAGTTTAAGGAAATCGAACTACCAACCTCACCCCCCACATGTTATTCAGTGGCTTAATTACATATATTAGCGGACTTAATCACCGATAATGGGTACAACGTGTTTGCTAAATATATGAATTCTGTTTAGTTTGGTGCATGCAAAAGCAAACTTGAACTCCATCGTAATTCATGTCAATATATAGCAGTGTTCACGAAAACTTTGATTGGTTTAAATATTTGGTCAACGTTAACAAATTTTGGCGAAGTTAATTAGCTTAATTGAAAAACAACACCAAATTTAGATAATAAATGCGTTAATATTAATGAGTAACCTCAATTATTTGCGTAACCAGGCTGAGCTTGGTTATTATTGACAGCAAATGCCTATGAATAATTAGTTAAAGTATGATCAATCGTGTACGTACTGCATGTAGAACCTCTCAAACTCATGATCGGTTACATACGATTGAGATTAAATAATATATTTTGATTAGGCGTAATTGCAAAGCCCGTATATGCAATAACCACCAGGCATACACTTGTTGCCACACGACCCACAATGCCGCTTGTCATAAGTCAAATTCACACACTGCCCTCCGCAACACGAGCTCGTAAATTTGCACTTGTTCTTACATGCTCCACAGTTATGCTTATCCTCGCTCAAATCCATACACTTGTTGTTGCAGCAAGTCGAGTTTTTGCCTTCTAAGATGTAGCAAATCTCGTCGTCTTTGTTGCAGTGGTCTGCAGCTCGAGGGTTCTTGGTTTCGGCTAGAAAACGACTTAACCTTTTTGGAAACGGTTTCACGTATGGTGTTGCAGTGACCATTGTTTCTTCATATTTGTCACCCGCGAAGGTGATAGAATAGTTGACCGCGATGACTGTGGCCATTGCTATGGCGATGATGAAGATTACTTTCATGATCTTCATTGTTGAGAGATGAAAGAGAAGAGAAATATCGATCAGATTCAAGTATTTGAAGCTGTGTTGTTGTTAAGAGATTGAAGGATGAAGGTGAGGTGGGGTCTCTCGGTTTTGGAGGTTATATATAGAGGGTAGCCGATAAGGGTGAAGGTTGACCTGCGGGGATCCAGCCATCCAGGTGAGGGGCATGTGGTGAAGTAAACAAGTATTGTGAGTTCGAAGGTTTACTATTTGAAAAAAGTAAATTAATTATGCATGAAAACTGCAAGTGCAAGTTAATTGTCGTTTAAGGACGACTTTAGTATAACAAATTATTTTAAGAATTAAACTAGTGTCTATAAACCCTATTTAAGGAAGCATGCATATAGATGTTAATTAGTTTTTAAGGAAGTGGCTTTTGTGAATTAATTAACTTAACCGATTTAACGAACACCTACGTTATGTAGTTGAAGACTTGAAGTCGGTCATTAAAACTTGAAGAAAAGCGCAGTCAAATGCAGAACTTGCTCTTCATTCATGACTTGTACCATAATATTATATTAGTTTATTATTGGTAAAAGAAATTTAATTTTTTAATCGATCATGGAATCACCACAAAACAAACCAACAAGGAGAAATTGGTCATCGGGTAACAAAAATCGTTTTGGGCCCTTTAATTTTCTTGGGTCGTGTGGATGCATGGAGTAACCTGCTACATGGGCCAGGCCCAATAAATATATAACTTTAGAATATATTTTTGACAAAATTGCAAAAATGGTCCCTGTGGTATGCAAAATTTTGGGGTTTTAGTCCAAACAGTGACTTTTTTGGTTTCGTAGTCCTTTTGGAGTGGTTTGTATGTGAAAATGGTCCCTCCAAAAACTGAAATGACTATAATACCCTTGGGGTATTTATTTTTCATTTTTCTTTCATTATTCTTAAATTTTAATATTTATTTATTTATTTTAACAATTAAAAAAATAAAAAAGGGCCCACCTTTCTCTCTCTCTCTCTCTCTCTCTCTCTCTCTCTTCCTTATGATCCATCACCCTCTCCGGCTGTTGCTACCCTTCTCAACCCCCACAACCCCGATTGAAGGCTTGAACCGCCAGAAAAATCGACTCCTTCATGCTTCATAACGAATCAGGAAAAGAAGAAAGAAAGAAGATGTTGCTTGCGATCCCTTTCGATGGTATTGTAGCAACAAACACGATTTACTACACCCGAGATTGAACACACACCAAAACTCATCAAACTAAGTTGAATTAGGTTTTCTAAAATCGAACTAGATAGAGATACGGTGGAAATCAAGTCAGAAATCGAAAACACGTTTAGAAATTTGGCAGAATCATAATTTGGATTATGAAATCAGTTCATACATACATATGCTCACAAAGATTAATGCAGAAAATCTAAAATAGATTACAAGAGAGCAGATATTAGCAGCGGCTTAAGTTGGAAGAAGGAGGTCGGCCGCCGGCGAAGTGAAATTGAAGAAAAATGTTAGAGATTTGAGGCGTTTGATCGACAGAGAGATACGATTCTGATTTTGGGTAAATACAGACATTGCAGATGTGGATTAAAATGGTTTGATGATTATGATTGAGAAATAATAGAGAAGCTTCAATCGATTATCCATAATCATTTTATTTTCCGACAAGTTCGGGTGATTGAAGGAGGATAAGTTTCAATTGATTTGTCCCAGTCTCTCTACCAGTCTTCATCTCTCAAAAAAGCAATACGATTACCAATGGGTTGCTCCGATCAACAGAAAAAAACAAGGAGGGAGGTGGTTTCATGGTGGTCCCAGCAACAGCAACACCATCGTTGGTGGTGGTGGTGTTTCTCGATGGGAAAGAGGCAGTGGGTGGCGGAGGGAGGAGCTCCGGTAGCCTCTGATGCTTTTGTTTGGTCTTCTACCGGCGAAGACAAAGGAGGGAAAAAGTGGCATCGGTGATTGCTGGAGTGACTCGACAGAAGAGGGCGGAGGGAGGTGGTGGTCGGTGTCAAGTTGGTCGGTCTTTTCCTTCGGCCGGTGAGATACGAACTGGAGGGATCGAGATTTGCTATAGCAGTAGCTGGATATTTGGGTTTAGTGTTATGTGTGTGTGTGTGTGAGAGAGAGAGAGAGAGAGAGACCAAATTAGTTATTTATTTTCTTTTTCATTTAAATTAAACAAAAAAAATACAAAAAATATATCAGAAAGGGCATTTTAGTCTTTTCAGTTTTCCGAGGGACCAAAACCACAAGCAAACATGGTCAAAAGGACCACCAATCCAAAAAAGTCACTGTTTGGACTAAAACCCCAAAATTTTGCATACCACAGGGACCATTTTTGCAATTTTGTCTATATTTTTCATAAAGTATATTTGTGAGAAATATACTAAAATATATTTGTAAAACTTGGCATTTAAAATGGTTTGGGACTTATTTTTAGTCTGCGTTAGTTGCACTAACTGACAATCTAGCTTACAATAAGCCATCTTAAATAGCTTATAAAAAAATAGTCCACATAAGCCATTGTGCTATGACTAAACACTAACGGGGTGTACAATAAGGGATAATGACTTAGGAGGGTAATAAGGTTTCCAGTTTGTTCGTATTATGTCACTAAGGTTTTTTTTGTGCGTATTAGATCAATATAGTTGTTATTACCGTTTAAAATAGTCCTTTTTACCCGTAAAACCAGTAAAAATAAATATTTCTAAACGGTAATAACAACCATATTGGTCTAATACGCACAAAAAAAACTTTAGTGACCTAATACATACAAACTGAAAACCTTATTATCCTCCTAAGTGATTATCCCGTACAATAAAATTAACAGATAGTTTGAAAATGAAAGTTTTTAATTTCTAGAGTAAATTACACAAATGGTCCTTATGGTTTGGATAATTTCTACGTTTGGTCCCTAATTTGTTTTTTAATACGGAATGTCTCTGTTGTTTGTTTTTGTTACGCAGTTGGTCCCTACTGTTTGTTTTCATTACACGATTGGTCTCTGTCTTACCTAAAAACACTATTAGTTAAATAGAAAAAAAATGGTGAGATATGTAAGATAACGTGAGGGGTGAGATTAAGGGTGTCTTTATTTAAATAAATTAAAAAAATCACAGGACAAATAGTATTTTTAGGTAAGATATGGACCAAACGTGTAACAAAAACAAACAGTAAGATCTTCCAAATTAAAAAAATAAGTTTGGAACCAAACATATAAATTACCCTAAACTATAGGAACCATTCATGTAATTTACTCTAGTTTGTGTTTATACATAAATATTTGAAAAAAATAATCGTTAGATTTTAAATATATAAAATTGGTTAAAAATAAATATCTAAAAGCTCGAGATTTGAAACTTTTTGTTTAAAATAAAAACTAAAAACTTTTTCTATCAAGCAGTTTTTTTTTCCTAACATTTTTTTTAAATAAAAAAGCTAAAAACTCAAAAACTTCATATCAAACACGCCCTAAATTGCAATAAACAAATAAAATAAGTTAGTTTTTACGTGTTAAACATAACCTAAAATGCAATGAATGTCATTTTGTTTGTATAATTTTAAATATTTGAATTATTAAATGGCATCGTATTTGTTGGAAGTTGTTTGGTTAGGTCTTTGTATTATTAGATTCCTTTGCCAAACAATCTCACTATGTTATCCTTGTTGAGTTAGGTTTTATAAATACCCCTATCTTATCATAGTTGACTTCAAGCATCTTTGTGGGCACAACGACTATGAGAGGAAAAGTTACCATTTGTACATGTCTCTTGAATGAGAATTCAAAACACACTTGATAAATTGATCAATTATCTGCCTTTCCACAAACTCTCATCAGACAAATATGGCAAGATTTATTTTTTATTATTTGTTAGCGTATTCTTCGTCTTGATCAAAAGCATATACACCTCACAAATCAGAAATGTCACAATATATAAGAATAGCAATACTTAAATCACACAATAATACCTACTTCATTTCATCTTACATAAACAAAAGTACGATTAGTATCCATGAGAAGTTAAGAAGTTTACATAATGGTACAAGTGGTACATGGTTCGGGAGGCATATGAACCACAGCCAATGGTTGACAAACAACACAGGTATTCGGCAAGCTCATATTATTACATGAACACATATGAACTTTCTGAATAGGCTTTATCTCTGGTGGTTTCTTTTCATCTACCTTCTTTGGAGGTGGAGGTGGAGGCCCAATTGTTACCACTTCTACACATTTTATGGCCTTCCTTGTTTGTAAAATTATCTCATAAGGATCTGCATCTCCTGTTACAGTTAATGTTCCTTTGGCTCCATCTATTTCAATCTTATCTACACCTTCAATCAATTAACATACCACATACTTTCAAACTCGATTTCATAGATTCTTATTATACTTCTATGAACTTAATTTCCTAATTTAGTTCTTACCGGATGCTTTTTAAGAAATATACCATGATCAAATACTTAAGGAGATGACCATTTGTATGTGAAGGAAGCGACGTTCCAACATGCAGAATGCCAGTTTTGAAAGAAATTTTTTTTTTGACTTATTCGAAAAATAAATATATCGAAAATACAAATGAAATTATTACTATCCTAAAGCTTTTAAGAAATTTGTTGTTTATGCCACCATACTTGATTTTATCTACAGAGAAACTATCATTAATTACCCTGAAAATACAGTGATTCTATTTCTGAAAAAATAAACACTCATAAGAGGTATCGAGCACAATCCTCATAGTTAATCAAAAATCATGTTTTATGTCACTTGGCAAAAGCCATGCATTATATTAGAAAAAGCTATAGATAATGATATTAAAAACCAATTACTGTTAAATTTCGAAATGGCTAAGAGTGAAATTACCTTCAAGGCTAGAAACTGATTTCAAAAGTTTCTTCTTGCATTTCTCGCATGATAATAGTACCTTCAATACCGTCCTTTGCACCATTTGTCCTTCAAAACACACACAAACTCTCTTTCTTTCACATATATATATATATATATATATATATATATATATATATATATATATATATATATATATATATATATATATATATATATATATATATATATATATATATATATATATATATATATATCCGATTCCGGTGAATACTAAAAAAATTGACTACTTCAAGAACAATTTTCCAGAAAAACGCTTTACCATTTCACAAGATAATAACGATAAATTATATATATATATATATATATATATATATATATATATATATATATATATATATATATATTAACGATAATTTTTCCAGTCATACATATACAACCATAATTAACCAAAGAATCAATCTTTTTTTCAGCTTTTAGAACTCATTTTTTATCAAAAAAAAAAATAACTAAAAATATAAAAATTCATAACTTTTTATCATTTTTCCAATGATATCAAATTCGATAAAAAAATTTCGTCAAATTCACATTGTGAATCTTTGAAAGTTCACAATGTGAATCTAAATCCGCACGGTGAATCCAAAAAATAGATTAAACATTGACAATGTTAAGTTATGAATTTAGATATTTTTTTATCGATAAAGAATAAGCTTTAGAACTTCAAAAAAATATTAGGTTCCTTGGACAATCAATAATTATGTTTCTCTATTAAACTATATATATATATATATATATATATATATATATATATATATATATATATATATATATATATTCAGGTTCATTTGAAACCATTCTAATTTTGTGAGACCGTGAAACCAAATAAAAAATAATTTTAAAATGCAAAATAAATGGAAAATCCAAAAATTCGTTTTTTATATATTTTTTTCGAAACTTGAATTAACTAAAAAAATAAAAAATAAAAAATAAAAAAAAATCTCGTTTTTTTTGAAAAATAAGTGAAATATTTTAATAAAATATTACACTGACACATTCTAAATAATAATTTTAAAATGCAAAATAAATGGAAAAATCTAAAAATTCTTTTAAATGTTATTTTCGGAACTTGAATTAACTAAAAAAATAAAAAATAATAATAATAATAAAAAATTAAAAAAAATCCCTTTTTTTTTTAAAAATACGTTAAATATTCTAATTGAACATTATATTGTATATATTCTAAAAAATAATTTTAAAAAGCAAAATAAATGAAAAAATCCAAAAATCCTTTTTTAAATATTATTTTCGGAACTTTAATTAACTAAAAAAAATAAAAAATAAATAAAAAAATGAGTCTCACGGTCTTATAAAATTAGGTCGTCTCACATGAACATAACCCTATATATATATATATATATATATATATATATATATATATATATATATATATATATATATATATATATATATATATATATATATATATATATATATATATATATATTCAATTTGATTTGTTGAATATGTAGCATAGAATCGGCATGCGCTTTGGGTTGTTCACCATTCGCTCTCAATGTCTACAAACACAACTTTATTGATATGTCATCTTGTGTAATTACCAGAATCACATTTGATTATTTTTCAACACAATTTTTTTTATCATTTTTCTACTAATGTGTTCTATTAACTTTGTCCGGCAGTGCATAAATATGTATATTAAAAATACGATCCTTGAATTATTAAAGGAGTTTTCAATTACATAGAGCATACACTGTGTTGACATGGGAAGTCGGTGCGGGAGGTGAGGTACTGAGGTACAACCAATTACCAATACACCACAACAGGTGGCGAAGTACCGAGTTTATGTTCGTACTCTTTGGAGAGCTTACTTCAAGTATATATCTTTTTATTATAAAAGAGTTAATTTATTTGTATTCTCCCACCTTAAAAATTTTCAAAGTGCACTACCCAATATGCACTTCAAACATTAAAAATTTTCAAATTTGAATTTCAAACATTTATAATAAGTATATGTTCATAAACAAAATTCCAATAAATTAGGGATTATGATTTCCTTCAAAATAACTTCAACTAAATCAGGTGGACTATCTCCTTCACTTTCGTTAATTATTATTATTATTATTATTATTATTATTATTATTATTATTTTTATTTTGGAAACCTTCGATTCACCTTTACTTATTATAAGGAAAAAAATAGAATTCATATTTGATAAATTTCGGTTTATATATGGACCATAAAATCGGGAATAACTCATTAGAAAATCAACTTGAAATTAGAACTCTGATGATAATTAAACTCTCTAAGATCGACAGATTCAAATAGATATCAATAAAACAATAATAAGTAATGAAAGATGACAAACAACACTGATGATAATTAAACTCTCTGAGATCGACAGATTCAAATAGATATCAATAAAACAATAATGAGTAATGAAAGATGACAAACAACAATGATGAATCAAATGAGTATCGAATAATTAATATGCTCCACCTCAGAAGAATTCAATGTGAATTTCTACTGTAGAGGTGTGCTAGGGTTACAATACTTGATCTCCACAATAATAATCAAAAGCGTAAAAAAGATAATGCATGCATGCACTATATATATATATATATATATATATATATATATATATATATATATATATATATATATATATATATATATATATATATATATATAACCCGAAAACTAAACACGGTTGGACAAGCTCAAACCGTGAGTACAAATGGACCGAACTATGAAGGCCCAATGGCGCAAGCCCTTAGACTCAACAACCTCCCCCTTTGCGCCAATTAAGGCGAGAGATCACTTCGGTCGAGTGGGAGCAGGTGACTTCACAATCTTGAATAGCTTCGGTATGTTGGCAAGTAGAGTTTGACGAAAGTTTATATACCACCGAAGCATGTCCGTAAGCAACTTTTTGTTTGCATCACTGCTCTGATCACACCTGTAAATGATTTCAAGAATATGCTCCAAGCACGCGGTGGAGAACAAATGTTTGTCGGCAAGAGCGAACAGGCATTCTTGACCTTCGCCTTTGGTGAACAAAACCGTGTGAAATTGTGGATCAATTTTCCTCTTCACCATCACAGTCATGTCACTTGTCTTCCTAATCGGCTTTATAATTGGCTTCTTTCTTATAGCAGAGGCAACTTCCTGATCCATCTTTGCCACTTCAAGAATATAGCAGACCAACATCCGCTTGATATGATCAATGATAGGCTTGTACTGTTGTTGATTGGTTAGTAAAATATTGTTCAAGAGAATCCAATCATGAGGATTCAGATTCGACAAATCAGCAAAGGAAAACGTATGGGCCGAACCATCTGACCCTCGAGTCACTTTGAACTTAATGTTTTTTGGAAAGGGAACTTCCCTAACGAGGGTTTCCGGGCCAGCTTTCGCGCACCGACTAATCCCCCGCTGCAAACATAAAGCTTTGCCTCATGCCCTGAAGTCACTGCAGGCGAACCTCCATGGCCACAAGGGCTGAGTGGTGCTAGGATTTGAACATGGGTCAATAGGTTATCCACCATATCTTCCACATGCCTTACCAAGTCACCACAACCCAAGTGGTTAATGTTGATGAACTTCCCTACCAAAGTCGGTTTCAACACCTTGACTGTTGTGATCTTCTTATTACTCCAAGTCATATATCAAGATTGAGAAAAAGTAAAATAGTACTCCAGTAAGTCTCGATCAACCTTCGGATCAAGTGAAGGAACAACAACAGTTGAATCGAAATAATGAAATATGAATGCCTTTCGGGTGATTGGCATGTCGAACTGAGAATCCTTGGAATTATCAAGACTAAACGAAAGGACTGGTTCGAGCCAATGTGTGCTTGGAGACTCAATTACCTCCTTCAAAAGCTTTTCCATCGTCCATAAAGGGAACATGGATTTCCTTCGTTCCATAGCTTCATTCGTTTCTTTTTCCTTCTTCTCTTTCAATGTGTTCATTTACCTTTTTAAGCTTCTCCTTGAGTTCTTGATCATTGTGTTTAAGGTTGGGATTTTCAGGTTCGGAGGCTTTACCTTGAATTTCAATTATGTCTTCAATCACCACCTCATCATCATCATCAGCTTTCTTCTTTCTTTTGTCCATCATACTGCCCGAAGCATCCTTACCTTCGGTACAACAGTGACTTTTGGTTGTGGTGTAGGTTTGATTGTGGGAGGTGGTTGAGATTTACCTTGAACAACATTGTCTCCCCATTGTTTCGGAAGGACAATGGACTCCGAAACACCCTCAATCCTGCTCAAAATGTCCAGAGCAGGTCTCAATTTCTCAGCCAAATGGCGTCGAACCATAATGGTAAGAGATGAGACATGAGCTTCAAGTAAATGCAAAAGAATATAATGCATGTCACCAATGCTAATTTTAATGATAACTCACTCTGACTTGAGATCATTAATCTCCTTTCGAATCTGGGTGAGTCGCAAAGCTTGAGTTTTGACCTGAGTAGTTTTGAGAGCCAGTTCGTCCATGACTTTGTTTTCCATAGCGAGATTATTTTGCAGTTTATCAAGGCGAGAGAAGATGGATGAGAAAAGAGCAGTCTAATCAGCTTTTAGAGAATCACGCACCATCTCAAATTTTTGATGCTCATCTTGAAGTGACTTTGAATGGAAACTCTTATCTATTGTGATAATGAAGCTGCCATACAAATTGCTAAGAACCCTGTCCAACATTCTAAAACCAAGCACATCAATATTAAAATTCATTTTATCCGAGATTGTTATGAACGTTCTTTAATTCGAATAGAACAGGTCCACACTGATAACAATGTGGTGGACTTGTTCACAAAACCTTTTAACAAAGCTCGCTTCGATGTACTTGTGGGATTTTTGAAAATGATACGTTTTGAGGATTAAGTTTTTCTATTTTTTTATTTTCATTTTTGGTTTCATTAGTTTATAGTTTGAATTTTTTTTTTGTTAGGTTAGTTTAAATTTGCGCATTGTTTTGTTTCGTATTCTCACCCATGCACAAATTTAGGGGGAGAAATAAAAAATCCAAAAACAACAAAAAAAAAAATTAAAGATTGATAAAATCCAAAAATAGTGTCATTTTTGTTTAGCATTACAGTTGACAACTTCGGTTGTAAGTATTGTGATGGGAAATGAAATTAACAAGTGATAACGGGCAACCTGAATCAGCGTAACGTACCTAAGTTGAATCGTCTACGATCTGTACTCGATGTTCTGGTAGGCACGAAAGATTTTAAATGGACTTGACTAGGAAAAGTTGAACCTAATGAATTTAAGGACTTGACAAACTTTGACCTAGTTAGATCCGTTTAACCTGATGTCACGACGCTCGGATAGGTTGAGCAGGGTGATATACATGGGAATCTATCGGTCACACTAAATAACCCGTATCTGGAACCGTGGAGTCACTTTTCCTCGATGTGCGGATTCTGTCCTTAATTCCGGTTGGATGGGGCGACTGGTAAATTCCGATAAGCTAGGTCTGTAGAATATCATTTTCTTTTCTTTCCTACTGTTAGTCATATGCTGCACCCTTTGCATGATTGGAAGAGATCCGACCTGGATTACAGCATATGCAATTCTCTTCTCTACATGTGATATCTGTGAAACTTCTCCTATCTGTTAGCCATATGCTGTCTCCTTTGCGTGACCTCAAATCCGACATGGTACACAGCATATGCAACTTTCTACCTCTCAATCCCTCTAAAGTAATAAGTTAGTGAATTCTGAATCTATCTTCTCTCTGAATGATTGTTTGCTCACCCGGTGTAAGGAGTACTCTGGAAGTTCTTGAAGGCTGGAGCATATCAGGAAGCGGGAAACACGTTCTGATACACTTAAAATTGAACATATACAGGTTGTCTGTAGATCTCGCTGCTCGATTTAGGTGGACAACAATATCCCTGGTTGTAGTCAGTTAAATGGTCATAGGATAAATTTATTCAAGATTTAGAATTGATCATAGTGATAGATATTCATAATTAGATATATGTCTGAATCCTGTCATTGGTAAAATGTCCAAATCTATCAAAAGTTTTTTGTGCTTAAGTGGACCACAATACTGGCAATCGATCAGACGGAGATGTGAAAATGAGGGTACTGAGAAGTAAATAAGATTGTTCAATAACTTAGATCCAAGCATCACAAAAGAAATAGTAGTTAAAGTTTTTTTTTAAATTTATTTTTTATTTTTAATTTAATTTTATTTTATTTTAATTTTTGGTGTGCAATTTAAAACTTATTTTATTTTATTTTTACTTTTTACTGGTTTGTTTTAACTTAGTTTTATTTTATTTTGCTTTGTTTTTATTTTTCTAGCATTTAAGTTGTGGTGTGTTAGTTTTATTTTTTTAAGTTTTATTTTATTTTATTTTCGAAATTAAATTAATCCTCAAAAAGTTTTTTTTTTAATTTAATTTAATTGGTGGAAGTTGGATATATTGGGTAGTTATCAGGTAAGAAGGTAAGGAAAGGTAAATAGGTAAAAAGGGAGTTTACTGCCGGAAACTCCTCATTCACGAGTTTTCGGCCGCAAACTCACTCCCAAAACTGTCTGATTTTCGGAAAAACGAATACATCATCTTAAAGGTAATATCTTATAGATCACAAATATGTGTTTTGTTTCACATTTCACCGTATCATTGTGTGTAAAAATTAGAAAAACTGATTCGGCGGTGTTTACGGCCGTAAGGATAGGCCGTAAACTCCGAAACTTGAAGTTTTCGAATTGATTTTATTTTATTGTGGTGCTATTTGTCTTTACATTCACGAATATGTAAATATCAGTTGTTAACTCAAAGCAAATAGTCGGTTTTTAGGAATTAATCGTAGCTTATATTCATAGGCCGTAAACTCCATGTTTACGGCCCATGAATCCACGAGTTTACTGCCCATATGTGATTGAAATAATTCAGGGATCATCGTGTATCAATTTTTCGAAAAGATCTTTAGGCCGTAAATTCCAGTTTACGGCCCAAGAACCAATTTTTGATCTGTTTTTACAACAATATTGTGTCACGATTTTCTTGGGTTTGATAGCAGTAAAATTTCAAATGTGTTGATAAATAAATTTTTATTTTGATCATATTTTTTATTATAATTTTTTTTTTGGGTCAAAATAAATTTTATTTTTGGTGTTGGTTTCTTACACTTGTGTTTGAGTGCAGACAATGGCAAATCTCAAATTTGCGGAAATGCACAACCTGGCGATTGCTCTTGCGGATCCACCGGTTATACATTCAGACATGCGGTCAATGATTCACAGACTACGTGAATGTTGTATAGCATCAGCAATAACCGTCAACCCGGTGATTTATCAGAATCTTATACGTGAATTTTGGGCGACTGCGAGGTCGCATATTGATAACGACAGCAATTTCACAGTTACGGCAAAGGTGCAAGGTCGAGACATTGTGATCAATGAAAGCTTTGTTCGTGAGGCGTTATTAATTGACGATCAACCTAACTATCCGACGGAAATTGGTATTGAAGATGTTCAAACGATACTACGAAGGATGAGTTACGAGGGAACATATTCGCCGACTTTGAAAAAGTTGCTCCATCCATATTGGAGATTCTTAGCTCATGTATTCGTAAGCTGCGTCTCAGGTAGAAGATCTGGAGCAGATGAGATCTCTCAACGCACAACTGGTGCGTTGGTATCTCTGGCTGCGGGATTTCATTTCAATTTCTTGAAGTTTATTCTTGAGGAATTTGTAATAAACATCAGAGCCTCTACAAGAGATCCTTTTCTGCAATATCCCCGTTTCATACAGATGTTCATCAACATATAGTTTCCGGAGGTGAGAAAGACGGGTGATACACTGGATATGAAGTCTTTGGGTCCACACACCGTGGGACTCATCAAACAAAATAGAAGAGAAAAATTCACTTTTCAAGGGCTTTATCCATTAGAAAATTTTGGCAAGTTTATGGAATTAGATGAGATGCTAGTGTCGTATGAATCGTCTGAACAAACTTCTTCTGAGAAGACATCTACTGAAGGATCAAATCCAGCAAATATTGTAATAGATGTGTCTGAAGACGAAGAAACAGAAGAGGAAGATTCACCAACTCCAAAAGCCCAGGATGCTTCTGATCGTGAACAAGAGTCGAGTGAGAGACAAGCTGGAGGTGAAATGGTTACTGGTGATGAGAGAAATGATTCTTTTGAGGATCTTGACCTGACAAGCTTTGATAATGATGATATAGCGGCTTCCTTGGCCAGTAGTTCCAACATTGTGTCTAATGAAAATCTTGACACAATCTTTCAAAATGTCGATGATGTTGTTTTGCCAACAACTGAGATAGGGAAGTCAAACGAGAATCTTGAGACGCAAACTCCAACTTCTGAACAGATGGTGTCAACTTCAATTCCTATGGAGATAGTTGTGGGATGTTCCCCTCCCATGTCTATTTCTCCTACTACAGAACCATTTGTAAGTGTATTTCCTCCACAAGCTGACCAACCTCTGTCAAAGAGACGAAGATTTGAAACAAGACAGTCCGAACAAATTCCTAGTGGTCTTCCTACCCCGCCAATTACTGCTACAACTGCGCGACTTTCTGCCACGAAAATGTTTTCAACTGGACCTAGTTCAGTTTTTTATGTCGCCGGTTCTTCAGCACCGCCTGGTTTTTCAGTTCCACGATTTAATAGGGATGCTGCTTCTGAGAGGCTGGCCTTACACATGGCAGAAGAACAACTCTTTTCACCCAGTCCTCGAGGAAAGGGCATTTCTATAGATGAAGGGGGTGCTCAAGATGAAAATCCTTCACTTGCTAGTTTACAAAAGGAAGTCTCAGTGCTCAGCCAGAAGAATATCGAACTTGATATACAAGTAGCAGAGCTTCGTGCTCAGAATATTGATCTTCGTATTTAAGTTTCCAACCTTCAAACTGATAAAACTTATCATGGTGGACAACTGGCAGAATTCAAAAAGGATAAGAAATTGAAGAGTAAGCAGATTTCAGATCTACAGGAACATTTCAATCTGCTGACCTCTAGTTACTTTGAATTGAAAAAGAAATTGGAAGCTGATCTTGGCGATAAATATAAGGCAACTGCAGAAGAACAGAGAATTAATTTACGCATGCAGGCATTTCTAGTAGACGTACCGATCGGTCAGTCTTCTGGCACTGCTGAACGTATCGCAGTTGATCCTCCTGTGGCTCCTCATATTCAAGAAATAATCCGAAAAGGTCAAGAAGATGATGTTGAAAGGGGGAAATTGTTGTTCAAAAGGAATGCTACTTGGAGTGCTTCTAAGGGTGGATCTATGGTAACTGTAACTGATCTTGAGCTTGTTTGATTCCGAGACACGTTTGGGGATCGATCTGGTGTGGCTGCTTGGGGATTTCACGATGTTCTTCGACTTTGGATTATCATTCGTAAAAGTGGTAATTCAGAGTTGTATAAATATATTCATGCCTTTAGTTCGTTGACGAAAGTTGATCTTGTGGAGTTATCACAGGCTCTGTTTATACATATTCTGAATAATTCTCAAGTTTCACAATTCAAGTTCTTTTTGGATGAACAAGTCAAGAAGGGTTTTCCGACAATGCCAACCGCTGAATCAGTTATCTTGGAGCATCCTGATGTTTTCGAAGCATCTTCCGATAAACCTCTGCAGGTAGTCATGTGGGCACCCACGAAGCAATTGAAACAATTTCCTATTGCTCAAGGTTATCAAGATGGGTCGCTCAGTTCTCTGGAGTGTTGGGTTTATGACGAGAATACTTTTGGTGCATTCATTAAACTTAAGAATGGATGTATCCGATTGTATGATCGTAGAGACCTGTTGCAGTTCCGAAAGTGGGATATTCATTATCTAAGCAACTTTCAAATCCAAGTTGTTGAAGATGTTTATGAGGAGGGAGCCAAGGCGTATACAAGAATGGTTGCTGAGATTTTGAGCAAGAAGATGTGGAACGGCGCGATGGGCCAGATGGATGTCATGCTGGTGAAGAAAGGAATGGGTCCGAGCTAGTCCAAACCAAGGGGAGATTGAAAGACCTTGAATAATGGTTTGGTCTAGGCATAGTAGTTAGCGGTAGTGGGTGTGTAGGATAATTGCATTTGTTTTGAGTTTACGGTCAATGTGTGTTTACGGCCGTAAACACCTTGCGGTTGTAAGTCGAGTCTATAAATAAGGGATTGTGTCAGACTTTAAAGGTTGTTGATGCCTTCGTATTTTCCCAAGTTGTATCTGACGTTTTATTGCTTTAAAGCGTATGCAAGCTTGGTTTCATTCGATTTTGCTTATTGATTTTTGCTTATTGATTCGTATTGTGCATCTGTTATTTGTTTTGATCATTGGTAGATCTGTTTTCGGGCTTTACAGTTTCTTCGAACCATGAGTACAGTAAAGAAAAGTCACCTCAATCTGCTGATACTTAATTAACTGCTTGGACCATTGAACCAGATAACCTCGCACTAACTAACAATAAATACAATCTTAATCAATAATTAACCGATAACCCAAAATCTGAGGCCCACTCCATAAACTAACTTCCTTAAGGGTAAAAGAACATTTTACAATTTTCTTACTTGTTCCATAACCAAGGCGCAACCCAACTTGCATAATAAGCCCAAAAACCCAAAATGCGAATCTAAAGCCAAAATCAAAAGCAACAAAATCCCATTATGGCCCAATAAACCGATTGGGCCCCAAAACCATCATGGACCTACTTCCAAGAAAACCCTATGTTCATCCATGACCTAAAGTGAAAAGCCCAATGGCCCAACAAGGCCCAAGTCTCAAAAGGCCTAAAATGGGAAATTGGGGAGTACACCTCGTGTACCAGAATTGTACGTCCAGTGTACCTACACGCGGAGCAAAGATTACAAGTGGCTAATGCATAAAAATTTCATTACACTGAGGGTACTCCCAGCATACTCATCACGGACCAAAAATCCATATTAAGCTCTTAATAGTTAATTGTAACACTCAGAATCTAGAATGTTAATTGTGGAAATAAATTCCCTTTCCTTGGGGCCAACATACCAAGTTGATGGTGGAAACTGAACGTGTTGGAGGCTTTAGGGTCGCGCGTTTTTATGAATGAACTCGGCGATTTGGTGAAGGGAACTCGACGAGTTGGATGTTGATTAAGAAACCCTAATTTTAGGATTTTGCACCATGTTGATACAAAAAGTGATTCTCTTTATCTAAGGTACCGCGGTCTAGATTGTAGTTGATACCGTTGTGGGAGTTGATACCATAGTAGAAGTTATCTACCGCAATTGGAGAAGTTTTGTTAAACCGCAACTGAACCGCAACCGCAACAACTACCGTGTAAATGAAGATTGCATGAAGATCTATTTTGTTTTATTATAGACTTACCGTACATATTTTGTTTTATTACTAACTTGTCTTTGAATGCAAACCTTGTTACGAATCAGCTTTGTGTCTACTTGATATAACTTGTTGTCATTTATGTTTCCTTTATATTTCCGCAACTAACTATCTAACACTTCTAACTTATTTTTGTTAAGCTAACTTGATCCTTGAGATTAACTTATTTTGCAATTTGTTATCTTGTATTAACATTTCTTCAAGTTTTCTTCAAAAGTTTTTCTCTCAACAATTGGTATTAGAGCCAAAGTGGTTGCTTTTTAAACAAAACTCTGATTTTGAAAAGCCTTCTATACCACTGAAGTTAATTCTTGAAAATAATAATAAAAAAAACAAAAAAGGAGATATGGCACAAGCTTTATCATTGAATGTTTTCAACAGTGTTAGAGGCTCTAACAATGCTCCAATACTTTTTGCAAGTGAATACCAACATTGGTCACAAAGAATGGAAATGTATCTTAAGAGGCTCGGTAAAGATGTATGGAGGTCTATGGAAGAAGGACCTCATGTCCCTGTTCTCAATATTGTTCAAGAAGATGTTTCTGAGACAGACTAGGTAGAGGTCAGGCATCAATGAATCAACCAGCAAAAGATGATCTTGACAAAATGGAGAATGATGACATAGCCTTTTATGAAATCTCTTGCGGTGTGGCTCCAGAAAATTTTGACATCATCATCAACTGCAAGTCTTCCAAGTAGATCTAGGATGTGCTAAAAATCTTTATCAAGGGTCTGAAAAAGCTCAATACAAGAAACTCCCCACAGTACTTAATGAGTTCAACAACTTTAAAGCTCTTCCTGGTGAAAGTCTTGAAGATTCCTTAAAAAGGCTCAACCTCATCATCACAAAGTTATCAAATGTTGGTACGGTTCGAAGCAATCACGAGACAAATCTACAATTTTTGAATGGTTTAGGTAGACATTGGACTACAGCCAAGATGATAGTCCAAGGAGATAGAAAGATTCACACTCTTTCACTGTTTAAACTCTACAGTGAACTACAAGCACAAAAATCTACAATGTTAAAAGATTGTGAAGACCTGGGAGGATCACTTGCTTTGATGGATCAAACCCCACTGTACAAACTTCCTCAGTACCCATATACCATAGAATCATCATACCAATACTCATATGAAAATCCACTATAGTCATATGAAGCCGATGCAAAACTAGATGTTGAAGACGAGTTTCAAAATGCCATTGCCTTATTCAGTCAACGATGCAATAGACTCCCACCACCATCCTTTCACAAAAACCAACAATTCACCAAACCACCCTTCAACCGCAGCTTCAATCCACAAAATAACTAATCAAGATATCTCAGAAACCCTCACCATCCATCCCAACCACAGAATACACATCATACCAAAAAGGCACCACAATATAACAAACCATCATATTCCAGTGCCTCGAATGAATATAAAAATGAAGTCATTATCTTCAGTAAGTGTCATAAAGAGAACCACTTTTCCAAAGACTACAAAGCAAATATGGTGAAAGAGAAGGCATTTTATCTCAGAATGGCTCAAGAAATAGAGGAAAAAGAAAAGTCAAGAGCTTATGTTGCCCAAGTGAAGAGGGGTCATCAAGTGTTGTGACATCCCCAAAATCACGGCCAGAAAAGACCGATTTTGTTTATGCTTTATAAAAATCAGAGTACTTCATTTTATAAAAAGGTTGCAGAATTTGTTCCCAGAAAAACACAATAAATACGTTATTAAAACATTTTCGAAGAAACATATTTTTATTCATCTTAAAACGTTTGGGATGTCATCGTTAATACAGAAACATAAGCATAAACAGAACTTACATTTATTTACACTAGTGATCTACATCTCTATAAATCTCTCAGTGTAAAGTGACTTCATATCAACACCTGTGATATACATAAACTGAGTGGGTCAGGTTGGGAAACCTGGTGAGTACATAGGGTTTTCAACCCACAATAATATAATTCTTATGTTTAATCATCAAACAACTAACCCCATTACCCATCCCCGTTATCTTCTTTACTCTTAAGGATTTAACCTAAGAGTCGTCTATCCTGCATTTGTTTATTCCGAAGTCCCTTATTTCCGGGGTTATAGGACTGGCACTAAATCCATAGCTGCCAATGTTCGTTCATAAAGCACTAATTCCATAGCTGTTGTAGTCTATTCATCGGGTACTAAATCCATAGCTACCAGTCTTTATCTAATAGGTACTAAGTCCATAGCTACCAATGTTCAACAGGTACTAAATCCATAGCTACCAACGTCTAACAGGTACTAAGTCCATAGCTACCGGTGTTTGTCCCATAGGCACTAAGTCTATAGCTACCAATGTATACTCACATCATCTTCTATCTCTCATCATTTATCTACCCATCATCATACCCAACATATTCGTATATATAAAATACGTATACAGTTTAAATCCTTTAAAACATGTATAAAACGTTCATCCCGCATAGACAGCAAGTATTCAGATAATATGCACACATAGCACGTAGTTTATATAAAATACTTCATAGCTATGTGTAAGATGAAAGGGACTATGCACTCACCTGATTAGGTGGTGATTCCGAACTCAGACAGCACTTCGTTATCTCAAAACAATTTTCCTCGACAAAACCTAGTATCAATACCACTAGGGTTTAGTTTTTAACGTTAACCACGACTAATTAATAGTCTAGCTATTATTACTATTATATAAGCGTTAAATAACACTCAATATAACTCATAATAATAGCCCAAATAATTATTTTAAGGTCCTAATAATGTTACTATAATTAAATAAAATCTATATTAAATATAGTATAGGCGTAGTTCACTTACATCGAGTTTTTATTAAAAATCGGGCTTCGCTGTAGCAGCGTTTCCAAGCTGAAAGCTTTTCTTCTCGGAGCCGTCATGCGCTCCGGGGCTTTCTACTCGTGCTAGGGAGGTTCCGTAGACTTGGGAGGGGTTTAGGGAGGCTAGAGAGAAGTTAGAGAGAGAAAGAGAGGCTTATGGTGTGAAGAAAATATGAGGAGTTCACCCTTGTATTTATAGGAGTTTTATAGTAAAGTAGCCTCTAAGCTTCGTCCGTAACTTTTGCATACGAGCTCCGTTTTTGTCTGTCTTTTTATCGTTGAGATCCTATTAATGAGATCTTCAACTCTCATTTAGACCTCGTTGGCTAATTCTCATTCTATCTCGGATTTACAAAACTGTATCGAATTCGCCGCGCTCGAAAAGTAGGGACTAAGCTTCGTCCATATCTTTCGCATACGAACTCTATTATCGACGTTATTTATATCTACGCGTTGGTATTTACGAGTTCTACAACATTCATTTAGATCCCGTCGGCTAAAAATCGACCGATCTAAAATTCAGATTTCGGGCTGTGCACTGCTATGCTAAATCTTAGAAAAAATCATAACTTCCTCATACGAAGTCAGATTTGGGCGTTCTTTTTATCGATGTTCTTAGTTTAACATATTCTACGACTTTCATTTAGAGCGCTAAGGCTAAATCTCGCTCTATCGTAAATTCACTTTTTACGCTTCCCGGTGTCGTGCCGGTTTTGCCGTAAAACTTCGACGGGCCATAACTACTTCGTTATAACTCAGATGTCGGCGTTCTTTATATGTACGGAAACCTTGTGACATATACTATAAATTGGTTAAAATTATTTATTCTAAATAATCTTTTGCCGAAAATTCGTTTTCGACCCATATTGCCTCTAAATTGACTAGCCCGGATCTACGGGCGTTACAAGTGTGGTCATCCGGAGATAAGGATGAAGAGTTTGAAAACAACAAGAGAAAAGGGAAGATTTTCATGGTGGCAACTAGTGAAGAAGATGGATCAACAGTCCTAAAGAAAAACCATTGCTACATGGCAAAAGATGGAACTCTCAGAATCTTTGAACATGTAAAACTCATGATCCAATCTAATAATTATAGCATGCATGATTGTGAACCTTAATAGAAAGACTTAATGACACATGTGTTGATGTCCTTTCAGACTACAACAACGCTCTAGATGAAAAGAACATAATGTCCCAAGAGCTGTTCCATGTGAGGGGAAGACTAGAAGACAAGAAACTTAAGGCTATTATGTTAGAAAGGGATTTGTTGTTAGAAAAAGATGCTAGGATGTTAAGTGAAACTTAGTTATAAATATCTTTGAATCAGTGGGATCTTGCCCAAAAAGAGATTGCACATTTAATTATTTTAATTGAAAAAATTGTTTAATGAAAGCAAAGTTATTGAGAAACCATTAACTTACTTTACGGTACTCCAGTCTTCACTACCGTAGACTCAAGTTAAATCAAAAACCACTATTCAACCTAATTTGCATGAGTTGCCAACTAACAACTTTGAATTTGGCCAATGTTCTAAAAAACTTGAATATTCTAGTTCTGATGATTCAAGTCCTTATTTTTCATCTCAATCGAAGAATTTCCAAAAACCACAGTTAAATGTCACTGATATTGTTTCACCAAAAGAACAAACAAGATTGGTTTTATAAGCAGAAATCATATCCCGGAGTCTAAAGCGGGAAATTGATCTCAAAAACAAAAGTTTCAAAAAACAAGCCAAGATTTCAAATAAAAAGTTTCTTGAAAAATCCAATACTACCAAAACTTTTCAAAATCACATTGCAGTCGAGGGAGCATGCAAAAAGGAATGTACCGTGACCAAATCTTTTTCAAACTCTTTTGAAAAATCTCAAAGGAAATCCATGCCATTTCAACAATATTCATTAAACAATACTAAGTGGAAACGTATTTTTCCAACTCATGAACACTCAAAATCACATCAATCTATCATCAGGTCAAAACCTAATATTGGTTGATATGCCAAAACTTTTTCAAGTCCCAAGGGGACTGCAACCAAATCTAACCCCAGGACCGGTGACAAGGCTCCAACCACATCCTCCGGACTGTTGACAAAGTACAGTGTCTGGATAAATGAGAAAAGTCTCTCCTTTGGATTTTATCTACTAAAAATATCATGTCCAATCCAACCTCGTAACATCCCAAAAGTTGTGAAACACCCGGGACTAGGTTCAAAAACTGAAAAGCAACATGTTCCTAAATCCCACGTGCATGCATCCATTAAGAAAATTTCCCATGTGTCCCTGGCCTCCAAACTTTTTTGGGTGCCCAAACTACCCAATTAAATTTCAGGCAATATTGAATGAGGAACAAGAAGAGGAGTGGTTAATCGATAGTGTCTACTCCTTGCACATGATTGGAAGGTTAGAATACCTTCACAACTTCAGGCCAATATGTAATGGTGGACACGTCATTCTTGGAAACAATGCGAGTGGAATCATCAGGGGTTACGGTGTACTAACCATGAGAAATTTATCAATTCAAATAGGTTCTTACATAGAAGGTCTTAAGCATAACTTGATCAGCGTGGGTCAACTATGCAAACGTGGTCATCGGGTTGAATTTGATAGTGAATATTGCTACATAATGACAAATGATATAAAAACATGCTTGGTCAAATCTAAAGTTGAAGGGACAATGTATCTCTTGGATGTCTCACTGATTATTGGGAAACCATAGTTGTGTTTTCTGGCAAAAGTAGTATCTGAGGTAAGTTGGTTATGGCACCACAAACATGCTCATCTCAACTTCAGATACATCAACAACCTAGACACCAAAGAACTTGTATGTGCTCTACCAATCTTGAAGTATAGTCACAATACGTTGTGCATGTAACGCCCGTAGATCCGGGCTAGTCAATTTAGAGACGATAGGCGTCAAAAATAAATTTTTGATGAAAGATTATTTCGAATGAATAATCTTAACTAAGTTATAGTATATGTTACATGGTTTTCATGCATATAAAGAATGCCGAAATCCGAGTTATAACGAAGAAGTTATGACCTGTCGAAGTTTCGCGACAGAACCGGCACGACGCAGAATGACGTAAAAAATGAATTTACGTTAGAGTGATATTTAGACTTAGCAATCTAAATGAAAGTTGTTGAGTTCAAAAAACCATGAGCGTGGATAAAAAGAACGTCCAAATCTGACTTCGTATGAGGAAGTTATGAGTTTTCAAAGTTTCGACTTAGCGGTATGCAGCCCGAGTACTCGATTTGAGATCGAGCGGTTTTTAGCCTAAACAATCTAAATGAGAATCGAAGATCTCATTAATTGTAGTAAAACGATAAAAAGATAGGCGAAAACGGACGTCAGATGAAGAAGTTATGATTTTATAATGGAGTTTTCTTGTCCCGACCTACTAAAAATAAATAATAAAAACAAATTCAAAATTAGCCGACAGAGTCTAAACAAAAGTTGCAGAGCGTAGTGTCACCTACACGGGGATATAAAGAACGTCGAAAACAGAGTTCGTATGAGGAAGATATGAACTTTTGAAGTTTATTAAATATTTTCGATATTTAATTTAAATATAAATTCGATATTATCCCGAAGGGGGAGGGGGGGGGGGCAGCGTTCTTATCCCCATTACGCCCAGTGTAATTTAGAATTACGCCCAACGTAATTCGTGTTTCAGCCCCCTATAAAAGGGTGTCGAGGGCAACCGATTTCTTTGCTCATTTCTTCCCGCTTTCTCGCGTTTTTGCATCGTTTTTTGTGCAAGAAATATCCCGAAGCCCCAGTATCATTCCCGATCCTCGAAGCAAGTTCCGCGATCCTGAAGATCCCGAGAAGTGCAATTCCCAAGCCGAATCTCTGCCTACGAGGAGCCCGGTTTTTGTGAAGATCTTCCAGATCTACCGAAGAATACTACTTCTACAAGTCGTAGTGTCGTCCGATCATCTTCTAATCAAGTGAGTGTGTGGTTACTTTCTTCTAACGCATAATTATGAAGTATTTTATACGCAATACGTGTTATGTGTATAATTTTGTTGTTATGTGTGTGAATGTATATTCAATTTCTTCTATCTCATAGATCTGATTTATTCTCTATGAAATACGTGTTATGTGGGTGTGCCTCATCTGTTATGTGGAATAGGTATTGAATGAGAATGTTATACATGTTTCAAACTATGTATAAAAATATATGTTTTTATCTACTAATATGCTGGGTAGAACATAGGTAGATAGTTGACGTGTGATAAACAGATGAGAGGCCCCGATGCTGTTGTTGTTGATCTAGTTATTCAGCGAGTATGGATTAGACCAAGAGGTTAGTTTTAGATCTGGGAGTATGGATCAGGTAAAGAGATAAAACTTGTTATTAGTCTGGGAGTATGGACTAAGACTAAGTTAATTGTCCCTAGTCTGGGAGTATGGATTGGGCACAGTTATTGATCCGGGAGTATGGATCAGATCAGGATTAAGGTATAGTTAATTGTCCCTATTCCTGGAGTATGGATTGGGTACAATTATTGATCCGGGAGTATGGATTAGATCAGGAGGTTAGTTTTAGATCCGTGAGTATGGGTCAGGGGAAAAGGTTAGTTTTAGATCCGTGAGTATGGATCGGGTGAGAATAATAGTTTTAGATCCGTGAGTAGGGATCAGGTAAAGAGGTAAATTTTAGATATGAGAGTTTAGATCGTGTCGTTGTGAGGATCGATGGGGGTGAGATAAGAGTTGGCTTTATATGGTGAAAATGTACAAGTTTGAATGTTCTATATTTATAAATATATGATATAACATTGTGGGATGAAAACCCTATATACTCACCAGGCTCCCAAACCTGACCCACTCAGTTTTCTTTGTATCATAGGTATTAATACGAAGATATATTTCACAGAGAGATTTAAAGGAGATATAAATCATTAGTGTAATTAAATGTAAGTTCTGTTTATCCTTATATGTCTGTATCGGAACATGACATCCCGATGTTTTATTATTAAATGAAAATAGATTCTCTTTGAGAAATGTTTTGATAAGTTATTATCATATCTTGTTTTGGGAAAAAATTCCGCAACTGTTTTCTTTAAAAGATTACTCTGATTTTAAAAACAAAGCATAAACAAATCGGACTTTTCTGGCCGTGAAAATGGGGATGTCACAGTTGGTATCAGAGCATTAGTTTAAGCGAACTAGGAAATTGTAGGAAATTTCTAGACTTAAACTTAGAATGCTAAGTAATGATTGTGAGGAGTGTGTCTAAAATATGTTAGGTAGTACACCTAAATTGACACAAGCACTAGTTTATTTTAGGAATGATGCCTAAAATGCTTTTATGTGCTAAATGTTTTGTATGATAGCTATATTGATGCTATTATTTGTTCGGATCCACTGTCTGTTGCCGACCGGATCTAGAAACCTTATGCGTGTAGGATTCTAAGCGTATGATTACGATATTAGAACTAGCATGTACACGTTTCGGAGTGATAAGGAGATTTATACGTTTATCGTAATTAAAGCTTTCATATCTTAAAATTCTCGCTTGGTACACCGAATGTCTGCTTGGATGTACAAGAGGTCATGGTGAAGACTCGTAGAGAAATTATGTAAATAGAGGAAATGAAGAAGGCTTATGATAGTGGATGACACCTATCAGAAGATATCGTAAGAGTGGTATCTTGCCTTTAGAGTATGTCTTATGAAATAAAAGTATGTTTAGAGGAGTACGGTACGTCTAAAGTACACCTTCGATTGGCAGGATGATGGAATGATTGGTGAAATTCTTGAAGCTGTCTCATCGTCTGGTATTTCCATCACCAATCGAGTTGAAGTAGAGTTGATGATTGAAGATTAAGAAATGAAGAAGTCCTAGTAGAGTCTAGGGAAATTGTTTATGATTACTTGGACACATTCGTATGTGTTAAATTTTTTTGTGATTTTCTTGTATGGTGACTTGGTCGACTAAGGGGGAGATACTTGTAACGCCCGTAGATCTGGGCTAGTCAATTTAGAGACGATAGGTGTCAAAAATGAATTTTTGATGAAAGATTATTTAGAATGAATACTCTTAATTAAGTTATAGTATATGTTACAAGGTTTCCGTGCAGATAAAGAATGCCGAAATCCGAGTTATAACGAAGAAGTTATGACCTGTCGAAATTTCGCGACAGAACCGGCACGACGCAGAATGACGTAAAAAATGAATTTACGTTAGAGTGATATTTAGACTTAGCAATCTAAATGAAAGTCGTTGAGTTCAAAAAACCATGAGCGTGGATAAAAAGAACGTCCAAATCTGACTTCGTATGAGGAAGTTATGAGTTTTCAAAGTTTCGACTTAGCGGTATGCAGCCCGAGTACTCGATTTGAGATCGAGCGGTTTTTAGCCTAAACAATCTAAATGAGAATCGAAGATCTCATTAATTGTAGTAAAACGATAAAAAGATAGGCGAAAACGGACGTCAGATGAAGAAGTTATGATTTTATAATGGAGTTTTCTTGTCCCGACCTACTAAAAATAAATAATAAAAACAAATTCAAAATTAGCCGACAGAGTCTAAACAAAAGTTGCAGAGCGTAGTGTCACCTACACGGGGATATAAAGAACGTCGAAAACGGAGTTCGTATGAGGAAGATATGAACTTTTGAAGTTTATTAAATATTTTCGATATTTAATTTAAATATAAATTCGATATTATCCCGAAGGGGGAGGGGGGGGGGGGCAGCGTTCTTATCCCCATTACGCCCAGTGTAATTTAGAATTACGCCCAACGTAATTCGTGTTTCAGCCCCCTATAAAAGGGTGTCGAGGGCAACCGATTTCTTTGCTCATTTCTTCCCGCTTTCTCGCGTTTTTGCATCGTTTTTTGTGCAAGAAATATCCCGAAGCCCCAGTATCATTCCCGATCCCCGAAGCAAGTCCCGCGATCCTGAAGATCCCGAGAAGTGCAATTCCCAAGCCGAATCTCTGCCTGCGAGGAGCCCGGTTTTTGTGAAGATCTTCCAGATCTACCGAAGAATACTACTTCTACAAGTCGTAGTGTCGTCCGATCATCTTCTAATCAAGTGAGTGTGTGGTTACTTTCTTCTAACGCATAATTATGAAGTATTTTATACGCAATACGTGTTATGTGTATAATTTTGTTGTTATGTGTGTGAATGTATATTCAATTTCTTCTATCTCATAGATCTGATTTATTCTCTATGAAATACGTGTTATGTGGGTGTGCCTCATCTGTTATGTGGAATAGGTATTGAATGAGAATGTTATACATGTTTCAAACTATGTATAAAAATATATGTTTTTATCTACTAATATGCTGGGTAGAACATAGGTAGATAGTTGACGTGTGATAAACAGATGAGAGGCCCCGATGCTGTTGTTGTTGATCTAGTTATTCAGCGAGTATGGATTAGACCAAGAGGTTAGTTTTAGATCTGGGAGTATGGATCAGGTAAAGAGATAAAACTTGTTATTAGTCTGGGAGTATGGACTAAGACTAAGTTAATTGTCCCTAGTCTGGGAGTATGGATTGGGCACAGTTATTGATCCGGGAGTATGGATCAGATCAGGATTAAGGTATAGTTAATTGTCCCTATTCCTGGAGTATGGATTGGGTACAATTATTGATCCGGGAGTATGGATTAGATCAGGAGGTTAGTTTTAGATCCATGAGTATGGGTTAGGGGAAAAGGTTAGTTTTAGATCCGTGAGTATGGATCGGGTGAGAATAATAGTTTTAGATCCGTGAGTAGGGATCAGGTAAAGAGGAAAATTTTAGATATGAGAGTTTAGATCGTGTCGTTGTGAGGATTGATGGGGGTGAGATAAGAGTTGCCTTTATATGGTGAAATTGTACAAGTTTGAATGTTCTATATTTATAAATATATTATATAACATTGTGGGATGAAAACCCTATATGCTCACCAGGCTCCCAAGCCTGGCCCACTCAGGTTTCTTTGTATCACAGGTACTAATACGAGGATATATTTCACAGAGAGATTTAAAGGAGATATAAATCATTAGTGTAATTAAATGTAAGTTCTGTTTATGCTTATATGTCTGCATCGGAACATGACATCCCGAGGTTTTATTATTAAATGAAAATACATTCTCTTTGAGAAATGTTTTGATAAGTTATTATCATATCTTGTTTTAGGAACAAATTCCGCAACTGTTTTCTTTAAAAGATTACTCTGATTTTAAAAACAAAGTGTAAACAAATCGGACTTTTCTTGCCGTGAAAATGGGGATGTCACAGTGCCCAGCCTGTGAGTGTGGAAAACAAACAAGAGGAAGTTATCCTCTGATTGTCAATTCTTCAATCATTGAACCTTTAGAGATACTTCACATTGATCTTTACGATCCATCTACCGTCCAATCTTCATCATAAAAAATATATTATGGTTATAGTTGATGACTTTACTCGCTTCACATGGGTCTTTTTCTTGACACTCAAATCTGACACACCGCAGATCATTATCAACTTCATAAAAGAAATAGAGCTCCAAATCAAGCTACCAATCAGAAGGATAAATAGTGACAATGGAAACGAATTCGCAAATCAACTATTGAATAGTTAATTGGTTTTCAAGGGCATGAGACACAACTTTTTAGCACCTTACACACCGAAAAAATGGAGTAGTAGAGCGAAGAAATCACACAGTAACTCGATGTTACTTACAAGTTGGTTATGCATTGATTGTACGAAAAACGCATTGGTAACTCGATGTTATAAATCGTGCTCTTGTGTGTAATTCAATGAGTGGTAGAACAAACATATGAGTCGAAGTTTATCTGTTCCTTCTTGGATTAGAAGCTGATATCTGGGCCCCTCGATGATTTTGTTTGACCTATGTGCTGGGCCCGGTCAGAACTAAGTTGATGTGTTCAATGAAGTTCTTTGTCAAACAAATCGGAAATCGGGAAACAAACTGTTGGACAATAACTAAGACATTGTTCCGTGTATTTGTCCGACTGATATCAAAGAACAGAGGATTATATGATCACTTATCTTAAATGGCGTATCATCATCTTCTCAGTTCCGAGAGACCTTGAAAAGAGCTACGATTGCCGATCGGTTCCTGAAGTCATACTTGCAGTAATAGTTATTAGACTTATCCAAGTGGGAGACTGTTGGATAAGGTGTCTAAGTCCATAACTATTTCTGGTATGTACTTGACCCGACCCGGCATGGTCCATTTGGGTTGCATGGCACCATGCAATTGGATAGACTAAATGATAGAAATAACACTTGGAGATTATTAATATATTATAAGTTCTAATATATTAATAATATTATTTGATTAGTTTGATCAAGAATTAATTTAGAATTAATTATGTGATCAAAAGATAACTAATTAAATATATGGGTTGATTATGTAAATCATCCATATCTTGTATAGTGGGCTAAGAGGCTCCATGGATTATCAAGTTGGGTTCCACCCATAGGATGCTCCATGGATGCTCCATGGGAGTTACAAACCCATGGGTCATGGAAATGAACAGTCATGACACATTAGGGTTTAACCCTAGATGTGTCAACACTATATAAGAAACATGTTCTCCACCAAAATCGGATACACTAAGGAAACAAGAGGGCTTGGCCGATTTCAAGAAGTGTATGTTCTCTCATAAGTTCTTCCAAGAGCATTTGGTGTTGTGTGAAGCATTTGAGGCATCACACTTGGGGTGCTAGGCTCACAAGGTTTCAAGGAACACAAACAACAACAAGGTAAGTTATTCTATCTATTATTCAAGTTAAAATTGTTCCCCATGTATGCTAGATAGGAATATAACCTTGGAATTCAACTTTGCATGATAATTAGACAAACATAGATCCAAGGTTATTAGGGTTGCATGTACACTTAGGAAGTGTTAGAATGCTCAAAACCCATCAAATACTTCCACCTTGCCGATTAAGAGGGAAAGTTCAACTCCGTTGGAAGTAACAACCATCGAGCTTCCAGTACTAAAAGATGCAACTCTGGTTTCTACTCGCAAAGTCACTATCCAATCAAATGTTTTAAAAAACCATAAGGATGAAGAAGTTGAGAACATTGACACAAGATCAGACTCAAGTGTTATCACTCACTCATCAGTCCAGGGGGAACTATCTTTGGTTCAGGGGGAACTCCCATCCTCAATTTAGGGGGAACCTCCTTCAACAGATGCAATTCAAATTCCTGCAGTCCAAGATACATCTGTAGGTTGCACCCAAGTTAAAGGGGAACTACCTTCTCCAACCTAAGAGTCCTATGATGGTAAACATATTCCCTCAACCGCAACTGCAGATCACCAACAAACTCGTCTTCATATTTGGAAGAAGTATCACCCATCGGGTCGAATCATCGTCAATCCATCATCAGGTATTCAGACTCGATCCTCCTCTGATCTCAACAATCACTGCCATTATGCAGCTTTCATGTCCTTAGTTGAGCGTCGAACCATAAAAGAAGCACTCATGGAACCCGACTGGATCACCACAATGCAAAAGGAGTTAGCTGAATTTGAAATATAGGTATATAAAAACAAGCTAGATTAGTTTCTAAGTGGTACAATCAACTTGAAGGTGTTGACACAATCGTCAGTACAAGATGAATCCGGTGCAGTGGTGAGATAACAAGCTAGATGAATCCAGTGCGGTAGTGAGAAACAAGGCTCGATTAGTTGCTAAGGGGTACAGCCAACTTGAAGGTGTTGATTACGATGAAACGTATGCCACCATTTCCATAATGAAAGTAATACGCATTTTTTTAGCGTATGCTACACACAAAAACATCAAAGTGCATCAAATGGATGTAAAAAGTGCCTTTCTGAAGGAGAAAACCTATAGGCTTTGAGAGTCTAGAATTTCCGAACCACTGCTACAAGCTAGACAAAGTAGTATACGGTCTTAAGAAGGCACCGAGGGTGTGGTATGAGACTCTATCTAAGTTTCTTGTCACCTCCAGCTACAAACATGCAAGGTCTTAAAATGCTTAAAACACATAACTTAGTCTAAAAGAAATTTAGGGCATAGAAAAGGGCCACAGCTTGATAAAGTCGATGACTTTTTAACTATGGGGGCCTAGAGGAGTCCAGATCTGAAACCATGTCCTTGTAACTAGCTCAAACCCGAAAGTGACTCCATTTTTCACTAGAATGACCATTTCTTTCACAAGGGGAGATCTAACAAATGAGAAGTCAAGGTATTAGCTTTGTACCTTAGATTGGTTTCTAATACAAACTAGATAACAGATCTACAACCGTCTTCTTGATCCAAGCTCTTTAACCTTTGAGTTTCCTTTCAAAAGTGCACCCAAAATGACTTCCAATCTCACACACTCACACAATGGGGAGATTAGGGTTTTCTCTAGTAAGGACACAATGAAAAGGTGGTAAGGAGGCTGGAAAGAGGACTTAAGGTCCTTTAAATAGGGTGTAAACCATAAAGATGAGGGTTTCATAAAGATCCTCAACTCGTCGAGTTGGGTCCTCCAACTCGTCAAGTAGGTTCCATAAATCAGGCGGTCTGATCAATCTCTACACAATGAGTTGGGGGAAACCAACTCATCGTGTAGGTTCTAAAAAATGTGAAATTTAAAACATCCAATTAATACTTGTGAGTTGAGATGTTACAATATCGTTGTCCAACTCGTCGAGTTTTCCTCCAACTCGCCGAGTTCTTCTTTTCAATAGAATCAGTACTTTTCAATATGACTCGTCAAGTTCCTCCGTTAACTCATCGAATTCTTCAGTCTGCTAACTCTTGTTAATGCATTAAGCCATTATTCTTCAAATGTACACTCTATACTCCAGATCTAAACTGGAATGCCTCTAAAAGGGTAAAGTTTCCAACTTTACCCATTAATACCTTTTCTAAAGATATTAAGCTTAAAACCTAACCCAAAAAGCTCAAATTCTTAAATCAAAAACCACCAAAACCACAAGATAAACCATAAGGTCATAGATTTGGACTCTAGGGGAAAAAAGATCACCTAAAGTTATAGCTTTCTCTACATGCATGGCCATGAGAAGCTCCAAAAGGACAAAATGATAGTCTAAAGGTTGCATGGGATTCCCATGGCCAGAAAGTTGGCACCTTTATGCCATGAAAATCCCTCAAGACCCTAGATCTGAAGTGTTAACCCATTTGGGACGTCCAAATCCCAAGGACCATGATATTTGGACAAAACCAAACAAAATAACCCTAAAAGAAGATCTAAACAACTACAATGCAAGGTTCAAGCTTTATACTAGAAAAGTGTCATGGGTGAGGAAAGGATTTTGGATCTATAAGATCCTTCATGTGTTCAAGATTTTCCTTTTTACAATGGCTTCAACACACACCAAAAACACCCAAAATGACTCACAAACACTCAAAGTAGTTTAGGGTTTCGAGATTTAGAGTTTGGAAAGTGGAGGCGGGAAAATGAGGCCAACGCCTTGGGGTTAAGGTGTTTAAATAGGGTGCAAAACCCTGGAATTAGGGTTTCATTTTACCCCGCCAACTCGTCGAGTTGAGACCTCCCAATTCGTCGAGTTGGTCACCAAAACACGTGGTCTAAAACATATATACTCAACGAGTTTGGGGCCTCCAACATGTTGAGTTGTTATAATAACATGAGTAATTATAAATTAAAGACATACCAAGAACTAGGTGTTACAAGCTTGATGAGATGTGATGATCAATTCCTCCTTTAATGTACAGTTTCTTCCAAAATAGAAACAACACTAATCATTTGGTCCTTTCTTGATTTCTAGGCTTATGCTGTATTTCCCTTAACTGAACTATAAGTCTATATGAGTGCATAATATCTTAGACTTCCTTTTATTCAATGATTGAACAAACTTGAACCTTTCTAGTGTTCTGATTGAATATATGATTTACTTGATGAGACATCTGATATGTTTCATAATTATCCAAGACTTTCAGCAAGTCATGGTTAATCACTCCAATATGATGTGAGACACATCAACATCATCATAATAATACATTCAGCAAAGTATCATGATCAGACAAAATGACTTGCAGAGGTTATTCAAGTATGGGATCTTTCAGTATATATAATTTCTTTTTATACTTAAGTGGAATCTCAAGATATTATCTCAGTTTTAGAAATTATAATCATCAAATATTATTGTCTCTTGAAACTCAAAAAGAGAGAGGTTTTGCAGGGCGTAAAATTATTAACATAGTTTATTAAAGTTTCATTTAGTATTTTCAATATTCAGTCTTTAAAAATTTAATACCTTTTATTGTTTGTTAAAAAATTAAATTTTTTATAGTCTAGGATCCAAGTAACAAAACAACTAAATGGTTAGGTGACCTCTATCCCATAAACTTAACCAAACTCGGTAGGTAAGGATTACTCATCACATACGATATGTAACTCCTAGATCATGGGATCCAAAAAAACAATTGCTTAGCTTGGCATGCTTATCCCATCTATGCCTCGGACCATTTATGCTTAGGTGACCTTTATCACACAAGATTCCAATCAAGTCATCGTACTTGAAACAACTTGTAGCATTGCAACTACCCAGTGACAAGGTGACCCTTTAGAAACCAAAAAATACAAAACTACCCCGAACATCATAATCCAATCTTGGTGACTAGGTGACCCTGTGACACTAAGACCATACAAATGATAACAAGTGTTTTTCAAAAGGACGGTAATGACTTGCATTTTTAGAAAAGGTTTTATATATGTTTTACAATTATAGTTTATAAAAACATGGTCTCAAAAATATTGCATGCATCCAAAAATTCATGTACCCTTTTGTAAAATTCATATCACTTATTATGAGGTTCTTTAGTTGCCAAATAAAACTTCATTTTATTTGTCATTAGTCGCGAGCAATTATAAACTAAATTTAGTATTTTAAAATTTAGTCGTAGATCGGTTTTAAGAATCGGTAATAGTCTTAATAAAACATTATTTTATAATTAAGACTTGGAGTTTTGGATGAGTTATAAAATCAATTTTTTAAATCTCCTTTTAGCAATCAAAAACTTATGACCTCATGAATTTACAAAATAAACTTATTTTATTTTATAAACTCAGTTTTATGCATCTTATGATAAAAGTCATATCTTGATAAACCAATACTTGGATGATGATACCTATGTTTTAAATCTCATTTAGAATGCATAAAAACATATCATCATGTTTCGTTATATTTAAAACACCAATATCATATATTAAGTTCCAATGCAAAAATAATCATTAGTTTTATTATTTCTCGTTATAATGCTATAAACCGATTTTAGTATTTTTAATAAAAACTCATTTTTTTATTATAAAGACATGGAGTTTATATAATGTTTAAACACCTTTTAAACAATTTCAAATATTTTAAAGTTGGGTATTTATAAGTTTTTCAATAAAACTATTTTCAACAAAAAAATCGATTTTTAATCGGTAAACAGGTTAATCGGTAAAATCGTTTTTATAAATATCCATTTATAAACACATTATATTATCTTTTAAATATTTTTTACTCAAATTCAAGTGATATTATCTTATGTTAAAATGTTGTTTGAAATGTAAAAGTCATTTTCATACACAAAATATAACATATAATAACATAAAATAAACATCACATGAATGCATTATAATGTGTATAAACTAAGCCATGTCTAGTAATATATTTTGTGAGCCATCACAAGTATTATTAAGTCTTTACTAAAGGTCTTAAGGGACACTTTAAAAGGTCTTCAAGCGCCTACTTTCCAAGTTAACTCTTTCTTGCAAAAAGAACTTTAAATCTTCGTGTTTTGAAAGTTGCAACACTTCAATCATTAAGACTAATATTAACCACAAAACCAAAAGTAGAAGCTTATGGTTGAGATTATGATCTTAAATGGTTAAGTCGTCTTCAAGGTGGTCATTTCTTCATCTTGTTACATTTAAAAATAAATAGAATTAGTCTAACTAATTTATTACATTAAATCAAAAAATGAAAAAAAAAATACATATTTAGCTATTACATTTTATGAATAAATAAATATCAACCAAAACAACACAAAGGTCCAAATGGCTTGTTTATACACAACATATCAAATATTATAACAAACAACTCTTTGTTTTTTAAGGCAACTTTTATATAACCAAAATGCATGAAAAATGGTTATATATAAAAATAAACAATTTTAACTAAGAAGTTGCCAAAGAAGACAAATATGGATTTTTCTTAACCAAAAGAAATCCATGCTTGTTTTCCAAAAACCAAATATTATCAAACATAAAATATATTTCTAACATATAAAAGATGGCTCCGATACAACTAATGGGTTTTGATACGAAATATAAGTTTGTTTTTCCTAAAAACCAGCAACGGAAGTCTTTAAAAATAGCAAGTGTATTTTTAGTTTATAACAAAACCTAACCATCATGGATCCATTTATAGAGGTTAGAATGAAATGAAAACAACCAAAGAGTGTTTATAATGATAACTTTGAAGCCTTTGAACCCACTTGGTTATGGGTTGTTGATCAAGATGTACAAATCAAAGAACATGATCTTCTCTACAAGTATCCACCATTAGGATTAAAACACTTGGAATGCTAGTTCCTTCTTGTATAAAGCACTTAATAAGCTTTTAAGTTCTTAACTCAAATAAGCACTAAAAGAGAAGCACTTTAAACAACTAAATACTTGAATGATCTTCAAAAGAACAATGAGAGGAGTAGCACTTTGCTACTTATGGTTTTGGTGAGAAGAAAGGAAGAATAAGAGAGTGTTTCACTTAGCAAAAATACCAGCCTCAGACATCTCTTATATAGTCCATGCAAAGTAAGGCCTTTTGATTAAAATACTCTAATGTTTTTCTAGCCTTTAGATGCATGGTAGACAAAGCATGGAGGTTGACAAGCAACCCCCATATTTTAATATTTTTGGCCATACCTAAACTCTAAGTTTATAAAATATAAACTTTGTCTTTAGGTAAAAGACAAAAGAATCCAACTAGTCCAAAATGTTGTGCATGACTTGTAATTCATATCATATGAAATAATAACTAGTTATATTCTCTTATAATTATTATTTTCACAAAACAAAAATTATTTCCTATTAAAATACAAGAATCGAAATAATAACTAGTTATACTCTCTTATAATTATTATTTTCACAAAACAATAATTATTCCCTATTAATTCATATCGTATGAAATAATAACTAGTTATACTCTCTTATAGGATCATATATTATTAGAAATATCACTCCATAATGATTCTTGGGCATATAGATTAAACAACTCTTGGTCTAATACCTAATTGTAAGGTTGTTGACTGATTTTTCGCTCTCAAGTGGTTCATATGTTCGACTAGCTATTTGATCGTTAACTGCATATAACTTTGTGTATGGTATGCAAGACCATGATTTGGCTCATGGCAACGATATGCAAGACCAGGAACTAGCCCTTAACAATTATATGCAAGAACAGGATCTAGCCCCTGGCGGTCGTATGGAAGACGAGGATCTAGCCCCTTGTATTCGTATGGAAGACCATGATCTAGCCCCTAGTAGTTATACACAAGACTATGATTTCTCCCCTGGAATTTGTATTTATGTTCAAGATTTGGCCCTCTACATTGCAAGGAAAGACCATGATTTGTCCCATGACGAGATGTACGACTATGATCTAGCCCATAACATTCACACGTGGATGGAGTAGACCCGTTGTTTCATGTATGTTTGTTACGTATGTTATTTGGCTAAGAGATCTGGTTGTTTGGCTCTAGATCCAGATATTTGTGTGGATGCATTATATGTTTGATGGAATATGTGGTATATTAGCAAACTCACTAAGCTTTATTCTTACATTTATGGATTAAACATTTTGCATGTCATTCATAAGAAGACCTCGGTGGGACTGTACACATGCATCAAAGATGTTTGTTTCCGCTCTTTTATAAACTTAACTATGATAATGTATGGTTCCCATCAATCAAATGTGACCTAATGATTTAAGAGATAAAGGATTTAATGGCTTAACTTATTTTTAATACGAAAAATCTATTTGTTATTTTTGGGATGTTACATTGAAATAGCCTTCTAATAACCATTTCACAATGATATATATATATATATATATATATATATATATATATATATATATATATATATATCAACAAAATTGCACCCTTGAATGACATCAAACTTTTTATATACAACCATATTTAGAAACCAACTTTAGACATGGACACTTTTAAAGAATAATATCACCAAAAAAAACACCAGCCTTCTGGTCAACTCACTATAGTATCTATTAGGACATCCACTGTACTCCTTATGTGTAAGTCATGATACCCACATGTAGACCCTACTAGGATGTATACACTTCCTCCATGACAGATGATGACTGGTTATTAGGGTTACAACTACAATGCTCTAAGAGGAAAAAAAAATAAACAATTAAATGATTAGGGCACGTGCAATCTAATAGGATTGTAGTCTTTCACATATAGAGGCATTTATATAGTGCACTAAGGAAACCCTAGATAAGTCTCCAAACAATAAAATAACATTATCTTATTTTCTGGTATTTATCTAGCTTCCTAATTATCCTCCAAGGATAATTCTACATCCTTTAGAACCTCCATAAAACCATCGAATGCAATGGGATGGTTCTAGAATATCCCTTTCTCAACTATTGAACGATTACACTATAATCCCTACACTTTTAATTAATCCAATTAATCTCAAAATGAATTCCAGTTAATTTCTTATTAATTCTTAATTAAATATTACCATTTCTAATTAATATATTATTCTCATAATATATTAACAAATTATCTATTTGATTTCTAATTAATTTATTAACCAAGTAATAAATTAATAAACCAGTCTCTCTATCCCCCTCTCTCTAAAAGTTATCTTATTTAATTGCTAAGTTTGATGGCAATCCAAAAGGACTATGCTACCATCAATTCAAGTTTATACCAATTATAGTTATGGGCTTAGACACCCAATCCAACAGACGATGCTTGTGTGGAGTAATGGTCGGTGTTTTATACTCCACCAGGATGTGTATAGCCTTCACCACCCAACATCATGGGTGTAACACTCCAAATCAGGTATTACTCTTTAGACCCTTGAAAGGAAAAGATAGCATAAAAGGTCCCTTAGTATGTCGGGCGTACTCCAGGAGTACGCTTAGCGTACTAAGGATGCATGAACATGGAGTGTGGTCGCGTACGCAGGATTTACATAGAGGTACGCGGGGCGTACGCGACAGAGGGCCAAAACCCTAATTCTGGGATTTGACACCTATATAAACACCCTTAAGCCTCTCAGACCAAACCTTAATCAGCCTCCATAGCCTTATTTTGACCTTCTACACCATAGATACCTTGTGAGAGTGTTTTTGAGCTTAAGGATTGTATTTGTGGACATTTTAGAGTTCATTCAAGAAGAAGGAATTGCTAAGAAAGCTTGGAGTGGTATTGGGCTTCAAGAATATGCATCTACTTCACCTTGAAGAGTCTCTGGAGGTATAAAGTCTTGATCTTGCCAGTTTATTCACTAGACCTAGCTAGGGTTTCTATATTGTCCCTTTATTTTGTTTTGGACCTTCTATTGAGAGTTGAGAAACTCCAGAGACTGAAATGGTATCTGAGATTTGTAAGCATGCTAGATGCATAAAGGTGCTGGATTGAAGAGTATCTAGATTCCATGCATGAGTTTGAAGCTTTATACGAACTCCCAATGTGAAGAATAAAGTTTTTAAGTTCCATATAGCATGCAAGGGCATAAAGTTGCCAACTTTATTCCCTAGGATGTCTTAATGAGCTCGGATATGATATTGGATGTTAGAACAACAAATATTAAGCACTTAATGGAAGAAGGTGTTTAATTTTTTTTATACGTTGGGTATAACTTAGAGTACGCAATGCTAATGTCTTTGGGACTCAGTACGATGTGCGTACTAGGGTCGTACGCAAGGCGTACGCACCTCATATGCGCTCGGACTTGTTTTGGGCTTGTAAGCCCTTTAGCCTTAATTAGTCATTGGGTCTGGTCACATTTTGAGTTAGTAGGCCAGTTTATCTGTTTTGGGCCATGGTTACTATGGTTAGGCTTTATTGGGCCTTGGGGCCTATTAATGATTTTGGACATTAACTTTGGGCCCATTAACAAAGGAATACTTTTCGGCCATTGTGAAAGGACTTGGGGTTTGGGTCCTTTAATTGGATTATATTTAAACCCTAACTTGGGTTAATGGTATTATTCTTCAGCACGGGTGGTCACAAACTGTTAGTAGAGAAACTTTTGGATTCAGCAGGCAGATGTGAGTCTCCTCACCATACGAATGGGTCGAAGACACCAAACCCAACCCATATTATATGTTATGTGGAATGCTAGTTGATTTTGTGATATGCGATATGATAGTTATCTTTATGATACTAGTATGGAAGACCTCGGGGGCTTCCCGTGGCAGTAGACTAAGACCATGCAGGGGTTGCTATGACATTTGGTGTAAGACATTGGAGGGTTTCCATGGCATCTTAGTCTGTTGTACATTTAGTTTATATGATATTTTATGTGTTAAGGAAGACCATGTGGGGGTTCCTATGGCAGGCAATTAAGATCATGTAAGGGTTCCCATGGTAGTGGATTAAGACCACGTTAGGGTTCCAATCGCACCCGGAGTAAGACCTTGGAGGGTTTCAACGACATCCTTATAGGTTGATACGCATGGCTTATGTGATTTATGTTGCTTTTATTGCTGTTATGGATTATGTAATTATATGGATTGTTTGGGGTATGCTCTGGGGAACTCACAAAGCATTAGCTTATAGTTTGTTGATTGTTTCAAGCACGTCTGAGCCTAAGGGCAAGGGCAAGGTCTGATGGTGCGACATGCATTCTCACAAACATGTTTCTTTTGGGAGACTCTGATAATTGAAATAAAGTTTGTTGATGTATAAATTTGAAAACATTTGTTCTAGAGATTTAATGGATAGTTGGAAATGTTTTGGTAATTTAAAAATAAAAAATTTCTTTGAAATTCTGGGTTATTACAAGTTGGTATCAAAGCCTTGGTTTAAGGGATTCAACCACACTCTTGAGTGTGTCAGGACTCAAATAAGGAAATGGTAAAATTGTTTTCAAAAATAAAAGTTACAAACTCTTTAGAATAAAAAAAGGAGAGTGCAATACGCACGATCGGTCGAGCCAAGTAAGTCGTTCCCATGTATGTTAGCCATGTTATACAGATATGTGAGTTATGATAATCGTATAAATGTTGCTATGTGTATGCTTTCATAATTGTATACGGTTAGGGTCTTATAGCCTCAGAATGATTAATTTGGCCTTATTTCATGCTCCTTGTTTGGTTGTGGTCTTAAGGTAGAGTCTATTATTCGAAAGTCAATTTGATCATGTTCTGTGTATAATTTGCATGCGTAAGCCAACCTGTTATGATTGAGTTCTGGTTTGATATGGATGGAGGAAATCTTAGGATAGCCTAGGATTTGAGCGATGCAGTAACCTGTGATATATGATTTGTTTTAGGATGAATTAGATTTATCAGGTAAAAACACAAGGATGGTACAGGTAGGTGTGGAAGATAGTATTCGGCCCGCACTACTGAAAGCACAGGACCTGTACCCGACCCAATGTTAGATCTGGAAGCTCTAAGGAGGATTGGTGTAGGAAGATCCCCTCTATGGATATCCTGATCATTATGTTTTGTGGTATTCCAATACAGTATGGTGGTGACATGGTTCGGAGCAGGGAGATCAGGATAGATGTCTGGGTTGGGTGACACTACCGAGCCCATTGACGAGAGGCTACGCGAGCTTATTGCATCAGAGGTTATGAGGGGCATCCTTGATGCTACCCCAATTATCATTAGGACGGTCAAGGAAGGTATGATGGAGATCATGGAGGAGAGGCTCAGGGCATTCAGATCCGAGACTGTAATGGGCCAGGTCGGGGCCCAAACTCCCTCATTTCGGGAGTTCAAGGCATACGGGGATCTAGAGTTCTTTGGGGTCAGGGACCCCATAGTTAGCTGACGCTGGGTGGCAGACATAGAGAACGCCCAACGCACGAGTTCTTGCCTTTGATGCGACAAAAGTGGGTTTTCCTTCGTGTATGCTGAGAGATCTAGCCCGAGATTGGTGGGGAGAGATGACTAGCCAGGTGGGAGCAGCCGGTGTTGCTGAGATGATATGGGCTGAGTTCGTTAGATGCTTTGGTTTGGAGTTGGAACCGTCTATTGAGGTGTTGTGGTTTGTGAGGGAGTTTTAGGAGCTACAACAGACCACCGAGATTGTTGCAGAGATCACCGCCATGTTTTGGGAATGAGCATTGTTGATCCCACAATATGCTACAGATGAGGACATGAGGAGGACGAGGTATCATTCCATGTTGAGGGATGATATCCGAGAGTTTTTGAGCTTTACAGGGTGCAAAACCCTGAACGAGATGGGGGAGAAGGACCATGAGCGGGAAATGGATTTGGAATTCCACACCAAGCGGAAACCAGAGCAGGAATAGACAATTTTAGGTCAGGCTAGAAAGCCTAAGACCTCTGATTCTTTGGGTAGGGGCAGTAGGGCCGTAGCCGGTGTGCCATGTGTGGGAGATCTCATGGTGGAGTTAGCCGATGAATGGGCTTGGTGTGTTATACGTGTGGTCAACTAGGCCATGTGAGCAGGGGTTCCCCCCACGAAACGCTTGATTTGTTTCCACTGTAACCAGACCGGCCATAAGAAGGATGATTGTCTGAGGTTGTAGGGAGGGGGAGCGGTGGTGGCGCCTGCATCCGCCATGATGAGGATCATGGATGGCCTCCCTGCCAAGGCGGATGTTCCAGCGGTGAAGAGCCGTGCATTTCAATTGATTACCGAGGAGGACGGGGCAGTGCTAGACGTCGTGGCTTGTACGTGTTTTATCTTTCTTATTTGATATTGATTTGTATTGCTTATGTGTATGTATATGCTAATGTATAGGGACCTTTTTGGTCAATGGTATGTCAGCTGACGTTCTATCCGACTCGGGTGCTACCCGATCGTTTGTATCTCATGCGCTTAGCAAGAAGTTTCGGCATGCGTCAGGGACTTTGGATTCCCTGCTTGAGGTTGAGACTGCGGACAATGGCACTATGAGTGTTGCGAGGGTGTATCAGGATTGTATCCTGAATGTGCTTGGGGAGAGGTTTCGGGTTGATCTAGTTCCGATACTGTTATGAGGGCTGAATGTGATCGTCGGGATGGACTGGTTAGGGGCCAATGGGACCATGATAGATTGCGAGTGCCAACTGGTGAGGATTCAAACCCCAAGTGGGGGAGAACTGGTTATTCATGGGGAGAGGGCCTTGTAGGGGCCAACCTTCTATTCAACTGCGAGAGCTAGGAGACTTCTTCATCAGGGTTGTTCAAGATTTTTGGCTTTTATCTCAGACACGAGGGTTGAGATCGCATCGGATGTGAGTAGTGTACTGGTTGTACATGAGTTTCGGGATGTATTCCCTGAGGAGTTACCTAGAGTGCCTATGGAGAGGCAAGTGGAGTTTCACATTGATTTGGTGTCGGGTGCAGCTCCGATAGCCAAGGCACTATACCGGCTAGCTCCGCCCGAGATGCTGGAGCTATCTACACAGCTTCCGGAGCTGCTAAACCGATGGTTTATCCGTCCAAGCAATTCCCCGTGGGGAGCTCTGATCCTGTTCATTAAAATAAGAACTGGTCACATAGGATGTGTATTGATTATCGAGATCTGAACAAAGTAACGGTGTAAAACTGTTATCCGCTACTCAGGATCGATGATCTGTTCGATTAGCTACAGGGTGCATCTTGGTTTTCCAAGATTAATCTCTGGTCGGGGTACCATCAAATGAGGATTTGAGATGAGGATATACCAAAGATAGCTTTCAGGAACCGGTATGCGCACTATGAGTTGGTGGTGATGCCATTCGGGTTCACCAATGCTCCAGCACCGTTCATGGATCTCATGAATAGGGTGTGTAGACTAATAATGGATCGGTCGGTGATCGTTTTTATTGATGATATCCTGGTCTATTCTAAGACTAGGGAGTAGCATGAGTAGAATCCGAGGGAGGTATTAGAGACACAAAGAGCGGAAAGGCTTTATGCCAATCTCTCAAAGTGTGATTTTTTACTACAAGAGGTGCAATTTTGGGGGCACGTCATCAACCAGGAGGGTATTTCGATGGATCCATCCAAGTTTGAGGCAATGATGAAATGGGAATTACCGAAGAATGCATCTGAGATCCGAAGCTTCTTGGGTTTAGCAGGCTATTACCGGAGATTCATCCAAGATTTCTCCAAGATCGTCATGCCTTTGACCCGCTTGACCAAGAAGAATGTGACATTTCGATGGGGCCCAGATCAGCGGATGGCCTTCAAGACCTTGAGCCCTGATTCTAGTGCTACCAGAGGGATTGGATGATTTGGTAGTGTACTGTGATGCATCAATCTCTAGGTTAGGTAATATACCAATGCAGATAGGGCATTTAATCGTGTATGCTTCGAGGTAGTTAAAGCCTCACGAGGCAAACTACCACACTCATAACCTGGAATTGGGGGTAGTGGTGTCTGCCCTTAAGATTTAGAGGCATTACTTGTATGGTGTGCTTGAAGTATTTGATGGATTAGCAGAACCTCAAGATGCGACAGAGGAGGTGGCTGGATGTGTTGAAAGATTATGACTGTGAGATCTTGTACCGTCCATGGAAGGCCAACATGGTGGTCGATTCTTTGAGCCGCAAAACGGCGGGTTCCCCGATTGGGAATGTTTGTTTGAGGATGATGGTGATCTCTCAACTTTTGGATATGATTAAGAAGTCTCAATTGGAGGGTTTAAAGAAAGAGAACTGGAAGATAGAGTGGATTGAGGGCCAGTTTCCTTCGTTTGTTCGGGATGGCCGGGGACTTTTGACATAGTGTGGCCGGTGATGGGTGCCATGGGAAGAGATCACCATGGACTTCATCGCGAAGTTACCAAGGATGGAAAGGGGTGTGGATGCTATATGGGTCATTGTGGATAGGTTGATGAAGAGCACCCACTTTATTCCATTATCCGAGAGCATCTCTGCTGAGAAATTGGTGGATATTTATGTGAGAGAGGTGGTGGCTAGACACGGTGTGCCAGTGTTGGTAGTCTCTGACATAGATGATCAATTTACATCTAGATTCTGGAAGACGTTCCATGAGGAATTGGGCACTCAGTTACATTTCAGGATTGTGTACTACCCCCATATAGATGGCCAAAGTGAGAGGATGATCCAGAAACTCGAGGATATGCTTTGGGCCCGCATGTTGGATTTCGGAGGGAGATGGGATACATACCCCCCATTTGCTGAGTTTTCATATAACAATAGTTATAAAGCTAGTAACAACCAACCACTATTCAAGATGTAGTATGGACAGAGGTGTAGGATCCCCATTTGTTGGAGTGAGGTAGGGCATCGAGTCATGGTGTAACATCCCGGCTCCCAAGTATAATATTTAATTAAATTGCATTCATGATGTCAGAGAAACTCGGCGATTTGGATGCCCCAACTCGCCGAGTACATGAGTTATAGGCTACGTGATTTTTAGAGTCTACTTGACGAGTTAGAAGACCCCAACACGATGAGTACGAGTTGAGTGAGAAAACCCTAATTTTTAGGGTTTGTGTCCTATTTAAAGGACCATAAGCCTTCATTTCCGCCCCCTTATCATCTTAAAACTCTTAGAAAAACCCTAATCGAGTTATATCCTTGTGTGAGAGAAAGAGAGGCTAATATTTCATATTTTAGTGCATTTTTGGAGGAAGATTGAGGAGCAAAATGCTTCGAACTAGTGGAAGCTCTTGGATCCGGTGTTCTTTCATGGTTAGCTTTTGTTTGAAGGTCATTTTTTGGTTAGATCTATTTGCTAAGGAGTTTAGGACTTTTTCCATCCTTCTTTGAGTTCTAGAGTTGTTTGAGCTTGCCATGGAGTTGAGACTTCAGAACTGGACAATATGAGGTCCCTTGAGCGCAAAGATTCAAGATTTATCAAGCTATTGGCAAGCTTTTATGCATTAAACCATATATAGAGCTTCTTTTGGCAGTTCGGGCCCTAGATGCATGGATGGACGTAAAGCTTGTAGCTTTACGTGATATTTCAGCCTTGGGAGGCTAGATCTAGAATTTAGGACCTTATTTCTGCTTAGAATCATCTGAATGAGAATTGGTCAAGAGGGATTTGACGAGTGCATGAGCCAACTCGATGAGTCAGCAGGGGTTTTCCTTGATAGTGTGGACGTGCTGCAACCCAGCGAGTTGATGAGATAACTCGATGAGTTGATTTGGATTTTCCCGATACTTCAGAGAAAATGAAAGAACTCGAAGAGTCGCATAGATGCACTCAATGAGTTGGGTCAACGTGGACTGTTGACTCGGGTGTTGACTTTCGTTGACTTTAAGGGTTTGGTCAAGACATGAGTGAGGAGACCAAGGAGGGGGTAAAATAGTCTTTCACCCTTTTTCCAAGAGTGAGGAAAGATGATAACCTAACTTTGTAAGATTTGTGATTATAAAGTCTTAATTAGAGATAATTATATTATGTAGGCGGAGTCCAGACTGTTCATGGCGTACTAGATCTACTTGCTTACTTACGAGGTGAGCCTTCTCACTATACTTACCTGAGCGGTAATACTGTGTGACCGGAGGGTCTTATTTGAGTTATTGACTAGAGGGTCCTATGTGCTTATACTGAGTTATGTGATATTATGCATTTTGTCTTTGTGATATATGTTATATTTCTATGCCTTAATGAGTTAGGACCGGAGCGTCCAAACCAAGTTATGAGACCGGAGGGTCTTCACTGAGATACAGGACTGGAGGGTCCAACCCGGGCTGTGAGATCGGAGGATATTCACTTAGACATATGACTGGAGGGTCCACAATGAGCAGTGAGACCGGAGGGTCCTCACCGAGATGCATGACCAGAGGGGCCATGCAGAGCTATAGCCATGAGAGGCTTATTATTTGTGTATGTATTCTGAGGAACTTACTAAGCTTTTTGCTTACCGTGTTGTGTGATATGTGTTTTAGGTACTTCTCAGGATCGCGAGAGGACGTCGACTTGATAGTACACACATGTTCGAGATTATTTTTGAGGATTCTGGGATATTATCAGTTATTCTGTTGATTTGTGTTTTGACAATTGATACATTGTAGTTTTTGAGAAAATGTGATATTGAGTTTTAAGTGGTTTAAAAAAGAAAATTTTGTTTGAAAATTTTATAGTGTTACACATAGGGAGCACCGAAGTGGTACTCAAGACTACCGAGTTGATTCAGCAGGTGCGCGATCGACTGCGAGTCGCCCAGAGTCGTCAAAAAAGCTATGCCGACCGTCATCAGTCGGATCTCGAGTTCCACGTGGGAGACTTTTTTTTGTTGAATTGGACCGTTCAGAATTTCTAGGACCTCGGTATATTAGACCGTTCAGAATTTATGGCGGGGTGGGCAATGTGGCCTATCAGTTGGATCTATCATACGAGCTTAGCCAGATACATAACACATTCTATGTGTCCAAACTTCGGAAGTGTGTCCTAGACGAGGCCGTAATTGTTTCAAAAGACAACATTCAAGTGGATGAGAGCTTGAACTACATTGAGAGACCCATTGTGGTTTTAGATAGGAAGACTAAGGTTATTCGTAACAAGGAGGTGAAGCTGGTAATGGTGCAATGGTAGCACCAAAGCGGCTCTGAATGGACATGGGAGCTGGGGGACGAGATGCAGGAGCATCACCCTGATCTATTTGCGTCTACGGACTTTGAGGACGAATTCTAGTTCAAGTGGGGGAGATTTGTAACACTCAAAATGATTTATTACTCTTTAGACAATAGCATAATATATGTAGGGCATACTCCAGGAGTACGCTTAGCGTACTAAGGATGCATGAACACAGAGGGTGGCTGCATACGCAGGGCGTACGTGACAGAGAGCCAAAATGTTGAGAGAAAAACTTTGGAAGAAACACTTGAACAAACATTAGTACAAGATTATAGTTGCAGAATAAGTTAATCTCAGAGGATCATAAAAGCTCAACAATAATAAGTTAGATTTGTTAGATAGTTAGTTGCGGAATAAAAAGTGTTGAAAAGTAAAGGAAACGTAAATGAAAACAAATTATATCAAGTATACACCAAACTGATTCATAACGAGGTTTGCAATCAAACATAAGTTAGTATGTGTGATCAATTTAAAGTGAAGAGGATCTTCGAAGATAGAGACGATCTAAATATTTTAGAGTGAAAGTTTAGAGAGATCAATAAGATATATGATGAGAAGAAGAGGTAAAGAGATGTGTATTGAAACGTGAAGATGGACTCTATTTATAGAGTTCTATAAAGTTACGTTGAGAATAAACTATAATAAACTATTGACTTCTAAGTGATCATGCAAGTTTCACTAGACAATACAATGCTAATACGACAAGTCAATTAATGTAACAAAAGTCTTCACTGCGGTAGAGAGGTTGCAGTCCAAAACAAAGCTTGAACTTCGGTAAAGAAAACTCCATTGCGGTGACATGGTTGATTGCGGTAGACAGAATGATTGCGGATTACTTTAGAGAGTCATTTTATGTAACAACATTTTCCCCTAAAGTGAGCTCTACAACTTACTTCTTCACTTGTCAAGTTTCAAGAATTTGATGAGGATCCACCAGAACTTCCTCACTTCACCTAGCCACTTGATTCTTCTTGTTATTTCATACTTCACTTCATCTGTTGTGTGTTTAGACCTTTGAACCAAAGTCAGAGTCACTTCTAGTTGCTTTCGGGTCAGTCTATGCATAGCAGTAACAGGAATGAAGTATTTGATGCCATTGCTGGCTTTCTTGAACACAACTCCTAACTCAAGAAAATTGGTTGCACCGAGAGACATTTCTAGATAGCCTTCAGTGAAGCTTGGTGCGGGTTCAAGTGGTGGAAATTTAAACTTTTTGTCAAGCTTTGGGTGGATATCGACATCAATCTTTCTGAAGTCACAAACAAGTTCCTTGAGAAACTCGCAAGCTTTCTCATAAACAATTTTCATCTTTGGGTACTTTTCGGACTTGATTTGAAAGACTCTGGCAATTAGGAACACTTCTTCTGGGTTCATGCAAGGAAAGTAAACATGTGTCCTAATGTAATAATCACCTATCCTTGTAAGTGTGTAATGAACAAAGTCAGTCTTCATGAATCTTCTTACTTTGTAATTCTTCACTGCGGATGGTCTGTCATTTGACCAAATGCTTTCAAAGGCATAACCATTCTTAGCATGGAACTGGTTCAAGCGTTCAAATTCGAGAGGGTGTATTTGATCCTCAAGAAGACTTAGATCAAAAGGATTGAAGATTGTGAAGAATGTGGCATTGGGTGAGATAGGAATATCCCAATATCCATAGGATGGAGGTTCATCATATGTCAGGATGGGTCTGTAATCATCGTCAAGAAGTCTTCTGGAGGGATTGACCCGAGAGTTGATTAAGGTTTCATCCATGGTTGTATTGAAACCATGTTCCTTCCATATCTTCTCAGCAAACTTAGCAACTCTCCAATCCTGTTTTCGTTGACAAGTAGCTGGGGAGGCTCGACTGAGGACATGAAAGCTACATAGTGACAATGTTCAGTTAAATCACTAGAGGGTCGAGTTTGTATACTAGCACATGGGTTTCCAATGATTTGACCTGGTGGGTGATCCTTTGTCCAGACATGCAGACGAGGTTTTTGGTGACCAGCGACTGCGGTGGAAGGAATATCTTCAACATAAGAGGACTCTGCAGTTGGAGAAGGCAGTTCCCCTTCAACTTGAGAGCAGCCATCAGAAGTATCCTAGACTGTAGGATTTTGAGCAAGATTTGAGTAAGGTTCCCTCTGAATTGAGGATGGGAGTTCCCCCCGAGCTGAAGATGGTTCCCCCTGGATTGATGGTGAGTGATAATCCTTTGATCTATTCTTGGGTCTATATTCTCTATTTCTTCATCTTCAGAGTCTGAAGAGACATTTGATTGACTTGTGAATCTGCGGATAGATACCGCACAAGTTTGGACCAGATACTTAAGCATGTTTTTGTTGAGCTACCGCAGACACAATAATTTCAGAGAGATGAGCCATCTCTATGGGGTCAAAGAGATCATCATAGTTGATTTCAACTATGTTTAGGGGACCCGAAGAGGCTGGGATATCACTTTCCAAGATAGCTTTAGTTTCATTTGATGGAGAAGTGTTGCGGATGTAATAGTAATCAAATTTAACATCGAAGCTTTCGACTATCAGTCTCGTACGTCTAATGAGAACCCTGTAGGCTACCCTATTGGTTGAGTAGCCAAGAAAAATGCCTTCATCTGACTTCGGTGCAAATTTGTTAAGATGATCATTGTTGTTAATCACAAAACATCTGCATCCAAAAATGTGGAAGAATTTGACATTTGGTTTACGGTTGTTAAGGTCCTCATATGGAGTTTTGTTAGGATATTTGCAAATGATGCTTCGGTTTTGAACAAAGCGCGTTGTTGACATCGCTTCAGCCCAAAAGTAGAGAGGAAGGTTGGCAAAGTTTTACATTGATTTAGCTGCTTCGACTAGTGTGCGATTTCTTCACTCTACTACTCCATTTTGTTGCGGTGTGTAGGGAGCTGAGAATTTGTGACTAATGCCTTTGGAATCTAAGAAATTATTCAAGAGTTGATTAGTGAACTCAATTCCATTGCCACTCCTTATCCTTCTGACTGGTAGTTTGATCTGAAGCTCTATTTTTATGAAGTTGATCAAGATCTGCGGTGTGTCAAATTTAGGTCTTAAGAAGAACCATGTGAAGCGTGTAAAATCATCAACTATAACCAGCATGTATTTTTTTGTGATGAAGACTGGATACGGTAGATGGACCACAGAGATCAATATGAAGTAGCTCCAACGGTTCAACGATAGACGAATCAATTATCAGCAGATGACTTCCCTTGGTTTGTTTTCCACACTCACAAGCTGGGCACAATGTATCATTAATGTACTTAAAAATTGGGAGACCACATACGAGTTCTTCAGTGACCAGGTTGTTAATGTACCGAAAGTTCAGATGAGCAAGCTTGCGGTGCCACAACCAGCTAACCTCAAATACAACTTTTAACAGGAAACATAACTATTGTTTCCCAATGATCAGTGAGACATCCAAATGATACATTGTTCCTTCAGCCTTTAATTTGATTAAGAAAGTACTTTTATCACTTGTCATGATGTAGCAATATTCACCATCAAATTCAACCCGATGACCTGCTTTGCAAAGTTGGCCAACAGTGACAAGATTATGCTTGATACCTTCTACGTAAGTAACCTTTTGAATTGAGAAATTTCATGTTGTTAACACGAAATTTCATGTTGTTAACACACCATAACCCCTGATGATTCCATTCACATTGTTGCCAAAAGTGATGTGTCCACCGTTACAGATAGGCCTGAAGTTCCGAAGGTATTCTATTCTTCTGGTTATGTGCAAGGAGCAGGCACTATCATTTAACCACTCCTTTTTTTGTTCCTCCTTGCACATTGCCTGAAAAATTAAACAGTTAGTTTGGGAACCCAAACAAGTTTGGATCCCGGAGTCACATGTGGAGCTTTCTTACTGGATGTATGCACATGGGTTGTAGGAACAGGTTTCGTGTCAATCTTGAGACCTAATCCTAGGTGTTTGGGAGATTTTGGAATTTTACGAGATTGGACTAGACGTGACTCTTTCAGATGATAAAATATAAAGGAAAGATTTTTCTCATTCATCCAGACATCGTACTTGGTCAACGGTCCAGAGGGTGTAGTGAGAGTCTTGTGACCGGTCTGTGGGAGGGTTTTGACTGTCGTGCCCTTTTGAAAAATTTTGGACATGTAAATTACTCCTAGGTTTAGTCCTTTGACAGATTGGTGTGATTTTAAAGGGGCGGGAGTTGGTAAAATCCATTTCCATTTTGGATTGTCCACGGAATAACTTTGAAAATAATATATTTGAAAAGACTTGACCTTCTTTTGGGATTTTTCATAAGTGTTTAAAAAAGTTTTTGTTTCAGTGCAATCCCTTTTTCTGATCCCTTAACTGCATTGTTTTTTGAAAGATTTTTTTGCAATAGTGGGTTTTCCAAAACTCTTTTAATTTGAAAATTTGGCTTGTTTGAAAGTTTTTTTTTGAAGTTAGTATCCCGCTTTTTACCTTGAGACCTCCGCTTTTTACCTCGGGACCTGAGTTCCTCTTTGAAAGCCAATTTTGCTTGAGTTTTTAGAGAACCACAGCCAAAAATGTTCAACTGCAGTTTCCTGCAAACCTTTGATTGTTTCAGATAACGAGGACTTGAGTCATCTGAACTAGAAGATTCACGACTTTGTGAACATTGACCATATTCAAAATTTTCAATTGGTAATTCATGAAAAATGGGTTGAATGGTCACTGTGCTTTTGACTGCAGTCTGCGGTAAGGATGAAGAGACTATCGCAGAGTAAGTCAAGAGTGGTTTATCATTGGGACATTTCATAGGGGGCAACGGTCAATAGTTGACTAATAAGTCTGGTCCTTCCATAACAATTTCTTCATCTGCATCCGAAGATGACTAAGAATCAGAACAATTTGTGTTAATGAAGGGTAATTGATTAGAGGTTTCTAGAAGAATTTCCTCTATAACACAATTGTTACCCAATTCATGAAGTCTATCGAAGCAAACTCTAATTTCTTCTGGAAATGTTTTGTCATTGACTAGGTAATGAAATCCATGATTCATAGAGACATAAGTTCGTTCAGCATTGAAGCGGGGAATGGAGTTCTCTACGGTAGAGTACCCATTGGACCATACCCAATTATAGGCGTTATCTACGGATCCATAATTAACTAAGTTTTCAACTGCTTCAGTTTCATTAAAAACCTTTTCTATTAATTGATTAAAAAGTGCATTTTCTATTTGGGCTAAGTCCCTTTGATTTAAAGCAATATCTAACTGAGTTTCATACAACAATTTAGCATCCTTTTCTAACAATAGATCCTTTTCTAGCATAGCAACTTTAAGTTTCTTATCCTCAAGTCTTCCTCTCAAGTGATACAGCTCTTGGATCGCTATATTCTTTTCATCTAACGATTTGTTTTAGTCTGAAAGGATGGCAGCACATGTGTCATTAAGTTTTTCTAAGTATGGTTCACAATCATGCATGTTGAAATTATTAGAGTGGATCATGATTTTTACCTGTTCGATGATGCTGAGGGTGCCATTTTGGTCATGTAGCAGTAGTTTGTTTCCAGCTTTGTTGATCCTTCTTCATCCATAGTTGCGACCATGCATATTTTTCCTTTCATCTTGTTGTCCGCTTCTTCATCTTCATCTCCAGATGATCACACTTGATGATCTCTCTTCACTTGGGCAACAAATGCCCTTCCCTTTTCTTTTTTGTCACACCCCCAAACCAAGGATGGCGGAAATGTCCAAGGGTGGAGGACTTCATGTATAGTATCATAACCACAATTGCAATAGTAATTTAAGCAAACACAACCAACATATATATAATTGAAAGAGTTACATCATTGTATGAATTACATGTTTCCAAATCAATTACAATATGTTAACAAAATGTGAAATGTTTGACGCCTTAACATCCCATCCTCAAAATGCACTTGAATACCTGTTTAGTGATTTCCTGAGAATACAAGTTGTTTGAAAAAGTGTCAACACAAAGGTTGGTGAGTTCATAAGCTTTTGTTTTAACTTGATAAAAGCATTTCTCTTGTAAATGTAATGTTTGTTCTAGAAAAATCCGATATTTTCCTTAAAATGTGTAATGTAGTCTTATATCCAGAGACCGAAATGTATACGTAACTTTTCTTACTTATAGTAAATAATGCAAATTTAAGTCGGCATAAATTTTTTTAATTTCAATGAAATTCCCGTAAATTCCTATGTTTGTTAATACTTTCTGTGAGTTATTATAACCACGCTATGACGTAGTTGGCCTGAAACGACGTTCTTTAGGCGTCGGAAATGTTATGATATTTGTCACCCTAGACATGCCGGTCTAACTGTTGCATGCAATTAAGGTATGGGTTTGTCAAACCCAATATAAATCTATATACAACTATCACGCTCTCCCTCCAGGAGACTCTGGTTACAATACAGGACTTAATGGTAAATGTGAAGCGAATGTCTCACAAAGTCATTAACGAATTTACGTGTAATGTAATGAAAATCCCTTTTCGTATAAGTATACCCTTTTTGTATGAGTGTGTTATGTAATGTATCATAAACTATACCTATTATAGTTTATCAAAACAAGGTTAGTATTGGTAATGTACGTAAACTATATTTAACATAGTTTATTCAAATGTTTGTATGAAATGGATGTACTTTGATTATAACAATTTGTTATCTTTTATATTCCACATATACATATATATCAAAATCCATTTATTAACTGATGCATGTGTATATACCAAGACAAAATGTCATTTATTTGCAATAACATATATTCACATAAAGATATACACCTTGCTCGACATGTTACAAGGTGAAATGAAATTGTTAGCATTTTTCTGTTATTAACAGTTTCTATTACTGTTCTTAGAAAATTTATATAAAATTCATAACATGTCCAAATCAGAATCCGTGAATTCTGAGAGTTTGAAAAATGAGTCTAGTTTCTTCATAAATTTTCCCATGATTTTTAGTGACCTCCAACTTAGGTTAAAACGTCCATAAACATAGATTGGTCCAGATTGATTCTTGAAATGATAGGCAGTTTTGTAAAAATCACCATAAATTGTAGAAAAATCGTATGCAAATGTTCAAGTATCCATTTTAAATCTAAGATCTTGAACTACTTACACCTTTTACAGTTTTTAAAACAAAAATTTTTTAGTTGACCAAAACAGTCCATGAATGGAGTCCAACTTTTCTGATGAAAGCTGTTAGGAGTATTTAGTTGTGTTCTTGGTGATTTAACTTGTATTCCCCCCCCCCCTCTTAAAACTTAAGAAAATATGAAAATATAGGGGTATGAACTCACATTGTGTGATTTTGGTGGATGGATGTTGGAGAAGGGAAATGTTCAGCTCAAGAACACTTAGAAGATTGCTTGAAGATTCGAAGATCTAACACAAATATGATGAAGTTTGTGTAAGTAACCCATGATTTGAGTAAAATGGAGTGGGGCAATCATATAAATGATAATATTACTTACCAAAAATGGAAGAATACTTGATTATTAGCCTTGAAATCTCAAATTTTTAGAGAGAGAAAGTGAGAGGAAAGTTGTCTTTGATCTTTGGTGAAATGAGAGAAAATGAGTGAAGTGAGGAGTGAGGAGAGATGTTACAACTCTAAAAACGTGGGAGAAGGTTGGAAATGATGAAAAAAGTACATTGACATGACCTAGGCATGGTAGAAAGAGTGTGGTTGGTCAAGGAGTGGGTGTGAGTGGTTGCTTGTGTCATAAGCTAAAGGAAAGTCAACACTCCACCTTAATTACTCCAACCACTAAATTTTGGATAAGATTTGCATTAAAAACATGATTAATTAAGACCTATGGGTCTTAATATGTTAAAATAAAGTTTTAGGTGAAATTCCCGCTTTAAAATGATGAAAAACGGGCTTAAAATGCTAAAAATATTGAAAACCAGACAAAAATTGTAAATTTCCGAAATTCTAGGTCGGAGGTTCGGTCCCAGCTTTAGAACTGAAGGTGGATGGGGGAACCAAAATTAGGGTTCAGCCTTGGAGGAGGAACCGAGAGAAGGGGAAGGTGAATCGAAGGCGCGAAGGGAAGGGCCGAAAGCGAGGTTCGGTCTCATGCGGGTTTCGGTCCTCAAGGGTTTCAGTCCTAGGGGTTTCGGTCCTCGGGGTTTCAGTTCTCAGGGGTCTCGGTTCTCAGTTGCTTCTCGGTTCTAGGGGTTTCGGTTTCGGCTGCTTCTCCGTACCAGAAGGGAGGTTTCGGTCCTAGGAGTTTCGGCACCTAAGAGGTTCGGTTCCTGAGAGGAGTTTCGGCTCCTTAAGGCTGTTTTATTCATTTTTACTCCGTTTTAAGTGGTTTTTGACCCGGTTAAGGGTCGGGATGACCCGAGTGATTATAAAAAGTTACGGAAACTTTTGAGAGAGATTTGGGAGAGATTTAAAATAGAGAGAGATAGAGTGAATACGATTGAGAGAGGTTTCGTTTGTGACATTTTTGAGTATTCGACTTCGCAATGCAAGGTCCGTAAACCCCATTAAGCCATGTTTTAGTGTCCTACACACTCCCGATGAGTGTGTAATAGTGTTTTATCGCTTAGGGTTCATTGTTTAGCACTATAACGGTTAAGGAAAATTAAACATGCGAATTTTCCAATTGATGTTTTCTCATTAAAATAGCGAGTTGTTTAGTAATTACGCAATGTAAACCCTAATATAAAAAGGCTAATTGAGTCTTCCGGTTTGACTTGTTGACTTTGACTTGACCCGGAATTGACTATTGTCACATTTTTCCTCCGTTTCTTGGGACATTCTTAGGTAGAAATGCCTTGTCCTTAACTACGTTTTCCTTATAGTCTTTGGCAAAGTGATTCTCCTTGCTGCATTTGAGAAAAATAATGACTTCAGTCTTTTCTTCGGCTACGGTACCAGAGTCTCATGGTTTGTTGGACTGCGGTGCATCTTTTGTATGGTGTGCATTTTGTGGTTGCGGTGGATGGTGGGGATTTTGGGGATATCTTGTGTGGTTGTTTTGAGGATTGAAGTTGCAGTTGAAAGGTGGTTTTGTAAACTGTTGATTTTTCCGAAATGAAGATGGTGGTATCATGTTGAATTGCTGGCTAACCAAGGCTATGACATTTTGGAATTCTTGCTCATCATCGTATTCCACATATGCCTCATATCACTGTGATGGGTTGTCAAATGGAAGTTGGTAAGATGTTTCAGTGGGGTAGGAATATGGATTTTTGGCATATGGGTTTTGAGCAACCAGGGCAAGAGGTCCACCGAAGTCCGCACAATCTTTCATCACTGTTGATTCTTGTGCCTAAAGTTTTCCATATAATTTGAACTGAGATAAAGTATGAATTTTCCTATCTCATTGCACAATAATCTTTGTGGTAGACCATTGTCTTCAATCCACTGAGAAACTGCAGATTGGTTTCATGAATTCTTATGGCTGTACTAACATTATATAACTTCATGATGATGAGATTGAAACGTTTGAATGAGTCATCAAGGATTTCTCCAGGAAGAGATTTGAAGTTGTTAAACTCATTTAGAGCACTGGTGGGTTTCTTATCTTGTGCTTATTCTGACCCTTGATAAAGATTTTTAAGCACATCCCAGATTTTTTTTTACTAATTTGCAGTTGATGATAATGTCGAAGTTGTTAGGAGCAACACTACATGAGATTTTGTAGAAAGCAATGGCATCATTCTCCATTTTTTCTAGATCATCTCTGGTTATTCGATTCATTACACATTGACCAGTACCCAGTCGAACATGAGCACCATTAGCTTGAACCGGAGTAAGAATAGGGAACATCTCTTCCAAGTCTTTTAAGATATCTCTCTATCCTTTTGAGACCAGTGATGATATTCATTTGCCACAAGTATTGGAGCTCTATTCAAACCTCCAACACTGTTGGAAACGTTTAGTAATAAAACTTGTGCCATATTTCCTTTGTTTTTTTTTAAGAAAAGATGAGCTTCAGTGGTATAGATGGCTTTTCAAAATCAAAGTTTCGTTTAAAAAGCAACCACTTTGGCTCTAATCCCAATTGTTGAGAGAAAAACTTTGGGAGAAACACTTGAACAAACGTTATTACAAGATTACAGGTTCGGAATCAGTTAATCTCAAAGGATCATAAAAGCTCAACAATAATAAGTTAGATTTGTTAGATAGTTAGTTGCAGAATTAAAACTGTTGAAAAGTGAAGGAAACATAAATGACAACAACTTATATCAAGTATACACCAAACTGATTCATAACGAGGTTTGCAATCAAACATAAGTTAGTATGTGTGATCAGTTAAAGTGAAGAGGATCTTCGAAGATAGAGACTATCTAAATATTTTAGAGTGAAAGTTTACAGAGATCAATAAGATATATGACGAGAAGAAGAGGTAAAGAGATGTGTATTGAAACGTGAAGATGGAGACTCTATTTGTTGAGTTCCATAAAGTTACATTGAGAATAAACTATAATAAACTACTGACTTCTAAGTGATCATGCAAGGCTCACTGAACAATACAATGCTAATATGACAAGTCAGTCAATGTAAAAAAAAGTCTTCATTGTGGTAGAGAGGTTGTGGTCCAAAACAAAGCTTCAACTGCGGTCGGGAAAACTCCATTGCGGTGACATGGTTAATTGCGGTAGACAGAATGATTGCGGATTAGTTTAGAGGGTCACTTTATGTAAACACCCTTAAGCCTCTTGGACCAAACCCTAATCAGCCTCCATAGCCTCATTTTGCCCTTCAACACCAGAGATACCTTGTGAGAGTGTGTTTGAGCTTAAGGAGTGTATTTTTGGCCATTTTAGGGTTCATTCAAGAAGAAGGAATTGCTAAGCAAGTTTGGATTGGCATTGGGCTTCAAGAATCTACATCTAGTTCACCTTGAAGAGTTTTTAGAGGTATAAAGTCTTGATCTTTCCATCTTATTCATTAAATCTAGATAGGGTTTCTATATTGTCCCTTTAGTTGGTTTTGGACCTTCTCTTGAGAGTTGAGCAACTCCAGAGACTGAAATGGTTAGATGTGACCTTTATAAGCATGCTAGATGCATAAAGGTGCTAGCTTGAAGAGTGTGTAGACTCCATGCATGAGTCTGAAGCTTTATATGAAGTCCCAATGTGAAGAATGAAGTTTTTAAGTTCCATATAGCATGCAAGGGCATAAAGTTGCCAACTTTATGCCATAGGACATGTTAATGAGCTTAGATCTGACATTGGATGTTAGAACATCAAATATTAAGCACTTAATGAAAGAAGGTGCTTAATCTGTTTGTACATTGGGCATAACTTAAAGTACGCATCACATACAACTCAAGGACTTAGTGTGTTACGCGTACAAGGGTGGTATGCAAGGCGTACACACCTCAGATGTGCTCGGACTTGTTTTGGGCTTGTAAGCCCTTTGGACCTTAATTAGTTATTGGTCCTGGTCACGTTTTGAGTTAGTGGGCCAGTTTATCTATTTTGTGTCATGGTTACTATGGTTAGGCTTTATTGGGCCATGAGTTCTATTAATGATTTTGGCCATGGACTTTAGGCCCATTAGCAAAGGAAGACTTTTAGGCCATTGTGAAATGACTTGGGGTTTGGGTCCTCTAATTGGATTATGTTTAAACCCTAACTTGGATTAATGGTATTATTATTGATCACGGGTGGTCAGGGACTGTTAATAGAGCAATTTTCGGATTCTGTAGACAGGGGTGAGTCTCATCACCATACCAATAAGTCGAAGGTACCAATGCCGACTCATATTATGAGTTATGTAGAATGCTAGTTGATTGCGTGATATGTGATATGATAGTTATCTTTATGATACTAGTATGGAAGACCCCGGGGGGTTCCCATGGCAGTAGACTAACACCATGCGGCGGTTCCCATGGCATTTGGTGTAAGAGCTTGGAGGGTTTCCATGGCATCCTAGTTTGTTGTACATTTAGTTTATATGATATTTTTTGTGTTAGGGAAGACCATGTGGGGGTTCCCTTGGCAGGCAGTTAAGACCATGTGGAGGTTCCCATGGTAGTAGGTTAAGACCACGTGGGGATTCCAGTTGCACCCTGAGTAAGACCTTGGAGGGTTTCCACGACATCCTTATAGGTTGATATGAATGAGTTATGTGATTTACGTGGCTTTTATAGCTGTTATGGATTATGTTATTATGTGGATTGTATGGGGTAGGCTCTAGGGAACTCACTAAGCATTAGCTTACCGTTTGTTGATTGTTTCAGGCACTTCTGAGCTTAAGGGCAAGGCAAGGTCTGATGGTGCAGCATGCACTCTCACATGAGTTTTTCTTTTGGGACACTCTGATATTTGAAATAAAGTTTGTTGATGTATGAATTGGAAAAAAATTGTTCTAGACATTTTATAGATAATTGGAAATGTTTTGGTAATTTAAAAATGAAAAATTTCTTTAAAAATTTGGGTCGTTACAATTGACATGTGACGAGGGCACCACGAGTGTACATACGACCCCTCCCTACCATTATGCAACATCGTGTTGGGTCGTCGTAGATACTATGACTGAGAACACACAATAATAAGATACAAGGAATTGATATTTCTTTGACCTTTTCACAAGTTGTTTCCGAAGGCTAATATGTAAAAAAAATCAAGTTTCTAAACCTATAATTTACCAATTCAGACCATTATTTTTCACAACATTCTTTTCTTTCTAGTACATATATACTCTTTCTATTACATATATACATGCGTTTTTCCATATCTACTTCCTTGGACCAAAATCCCAACACTCCACCAACAAATTGAACCTGGAATATAAACAGATTGTTTTCACTAGACACAACACCACATCGATTTTCATGTTTAGATTCACCACAAGGTGTTTCGATGAACTTGTTGTAAATGTCTCCTATCCCACAACAGGCAATTTTGCAACATCCTTTTCCACAACAAAAAAAATTCCAACATCCCACTTTCATGCACTACAAACCTTTAATGTGACAACAATTTTTTCAACAATAACTGACATTGGATTCTCTCGATGAAGTATTAGAAACACAATATGAACAACCAAAACATTCAAATTGAAAACCCAAAAAAACTAAACCAATTCCAACAGGATTGAGGAATTTGACGAGAAAAAGAAGAAACCATTTTATCCAAGGCTTGGGTGTTGGCTAGCCACGACCTAGTCAAAGGAATTGTGCAAACATGTGATACATTTTAGGAAACCATTTGAAACATCTACCATGACCAAATGGAGTAAGGTTCTTATCAGAAGACCTACCAAATTATGTTAAAATGACGTGATATTTGGTTAATTATATTTGAAGTCAACGAAAGTCACAACGACTTCAAAGAACATACACAAAAGTAGGATGAATGATTTTGAAGTCTTCATCGCGGCACAAAAAAAGTGGGACCAACACTTTTGTTTTCATGTAGCCACACACAACAATCGGGCGAGTCAGATGAGTTTAAAGCGAATGAACCTCTACGTCATCTAGTTGGAAGGAATGAAAAATAAGACAACCACCTTCGGTTCAAGTTCAAAAAATTCGGTGGCAAGACGTATCTATCATTTTAAAGATAAATTTAATCGATACGTCCAACTCCAAAGAGAAGAATGTTAGGATAATGGAGGAAGCCAAAAAAGAATATAAAGAAATGTAACTTGGAAACAAAAATGTCTTAGAAATTTTGAAGATGAAAGCCTAAGATTACGAGGAGGATGAGGTATAGATTTCTCTTGCGGTCAAACGAAATATTAAAGAGAAATATAGGAATATCTACTTTTATTTTTAAATGTTCAGTATTTTCGGTGTTTGTTTTTGTTTAATTTCTGATTTTTTGGGTTTTTATTTTATTTTATATGAAATATTTTAGTTTTAGTTAAAATCTAGCATTTTTATTTTATTTCGTCAAGTAAAAAACATAACTTTTTTTTAACTAAAGTAATTATTTTGATAATCCGGTATAATCGGTATATCAAATAAAGGTGACAAAATTGCAAAAACGGTCCCCATGGTTTATCAATTTCTTTGGGTAAAGTCTAAAATAAAGTTTATTAGCAAAAAATATTCTTATTTGGTGGTTTTATTATGAGTTTGGTCCCTATCTTGTTGAGTTTAACAGCTTGACTATTAAGTTTTTTTGAAAATGATGGATTTATCCCTCTGGATCATTTCTGCAGTTTTAACTTTTTATCAAACTATAAGGCAAATTTCTGTAATTTTTCTTTTTCATTTTATTGAATTATTGTATATTAATTCATTTAATTAATTTTACTTTTTTAGTTTCTTTCTTATTAGATTGTTATATATTAATAAATGTTATTTTTAATATATTATATTTATATATATTAATAAATATTATTTTATTATATAATTAAAATTTTTAATTAACTTTTTTTTAATTTCTTCTTAATTGGATTAATTCTTTTTCATTGGATTATTGTATATTAATAAATATTAATTTTATTATATTATATTTATATCTTAACAAATATTATTTTATTATATTATTAATTTTTTTAATTATTATTTTTTGAAAAATTTCTTCTTTATTGGATTAATTTTTTTTTATTGGATTATTATATATTAATAAATATTTTTTACCATATAATATTTTTCGATTAATAAAATTTACTTTATTGTATTTATAATTTCTTTTAATTTTTTTATTGGATTATTATTATTAATTTATTATTTATATATATAATAAATATCATTTTATTGGATTAATAATTTATAATGTATAATATTATTTCTTTTTTAATTTTATTGGTTCCACTACAAAGTCATCAGAACATGCAAAAGTGTCACGTCCCATCGACGAAAATCGGCGGGACAACCGCCAATCACCTTCATCGCTTGTTCAACAAAAACCCCCTACCAACTTGTTACACTCAATGCCACCAATAGCCGCCTAAGACATCCTCATCACAATCCATCGAAATCTTATATATCTACCACTAAGCCGACCATATTCTGCTACAACCACCATGAGGTCCGATCCTAACACTCATGGTCAGCTCCTCCATTCATTGCCTTCTACCAGCTTGCATTGTCGTATCATCTCGCTAGAAATCGCCAATCATCACATACAGTCGGTCATTCTCGGCGAAAACTACATCGGTCGATTGTCCACACAATGCAAATTAAACCGCAGAAAACATACAACCTCTAGCCGTCCATTCATTACCGATACCACTATCAATGGTGACAACGTTAGATCGAGGGTTTTCAAACCACAATAGCCACTATAGGTGGTGGCAATGTTGTAGAAATCGTTATTCGGTACTCGTTCAGATGACTGCTGAGTAGCGAGTACTCGGGTTTAGTAATTCATGTAGAAATATTTTTAGGAAAATTATATATATATATATATATATATATATATATATATATATATATATATATCAAAATAATATGTTTAGTGAAATATATAACAAATTTAGATATATGTAAATACACAAAAACTAAAATAAACACGATGGCTGAGTGATGCTAGTCTTGGTGACTAAGTGATGGTGGCAGTGTTGTCTAAAATATATTATCTTCTAAATATTTAAATAAATTAGGAGAGGTGGGGTAGGTGAGAATTTTGATATTTTATTTGAAACAATAAAGAAAGCAACTAAAAGGAAAAAAAAAACAATTATAAATAACATTTATTATAAATAAAAATAAGAAATTTAAATTAATAATCCAATAAAAAGAATTAACGCAATAAAAAAATTAAATGAAATTAATAATCCAATAAAGTAACACTTGTTAATAGATAAATACTATATGTTAAAAACATTATTCATAAATTCAAAAAAACAATTAATTAATAATCAAATAAAATAATATTTATTAATATATATATATATATATATATATAATATTAGAAATAATATTTATTAATATATTATAATCTAATAAAAAATAATATAATAAAAAATAATTTTTATATATACATATATATATATATATATATATATATATATATATATATATATATATATATATATATATATATAATATAATATAATATATTAGAAATAATATTTATTAATATATTATAATCTAATAAAAAATAATATAATAAAAAATAATTTTAAAAAATTAATTAAAAGAATTCAATAAATTGAAAAAGTAAATTTGTATAATTGGTTTTGTAAAAAGATAAAACTATAGAAATGTTCCCTGATGGTAAATCCGTCATTTGCTAAAAGTTAACAGCTATTTTGTTAAATTTAATGAGGTAGGGACCAAAACCACAGTAAAACCATCAAATAAAAATCTTTTTTGTTAATAAATTTTTTTAGGACCTTACCCAAAGAAATTGACAACCACAAGGACTATTTTTGCAATTTTACCAATTAAAGTGTATTGTTACAGTGATAAAATAAAAATAAGATAAAATAGTTTTTATGTGAACATGTAACCGGATAATTGGATATACCTCATAACCTAAGAGTATCTCCAATATTAATCTATCATATAAGTTTAAAAAATTATGAATTCATCATTCAACTAGCTTCAACTTCTAAATAAATAGCATATCTAATAGTTAACCTCTTCTAATAGTTTTTTTGAAGCTAATTTATTCTTATATATCTAAAATATTTTATAAAATTCTCTCATTTAATTGGTCAGTTTTTAAACATGTATCATAGATTAAATATCACAAACTAACAAAAGTATAAATATTACTATGTTAGGTTTTTATTTTATATGCATAAATACGAAAAAAAATGATACGTCATAGTTATAAAAATAAAAAATGATTCAAAATGTTATATAATTGATATAAAACTTATATTTTATAAATGAATTGTCATTAAATATTTAATAGAAATAATTAACAACTATTTAAAATTAAAATATAATTAAGGGGTAAATTACAATATGATCAAGTAAAAAAGGGATAAAAATTTTAAACATGAAAATATATTAATCACTCCTTATTCAAATGATAATAAATCATTTTAAAAAATACACTATAAAAAATCTTGCATTAAAACGCTCTAATATGTATAAGGGTTAATGTCATAAAAACTCTCAAGTTTTCAGGATTTTGTCGGTTTTGCCCAAAGTTGAATTTTATATCCATTTTTACCCTAATATTTTTGAAAAAATGTTCGGTTTTACCCTTTTACCGGTGATAACAGGTTTTTCAGGTTACCATTATATTAAATTAGCAAAAAAACCCTTAAGTTTACCATTTTTTTGCATTTTTACCCTTAAGTTTATAAGTTTTTTACACTTTTACCCTTAGCATTTTTTTCATAATACACGTATTCATGTAGAAAAATCGTATTTATATACGAAAAAATGTTTAATTAAATATTGTATTTAATTTTTTTTTATGTTATATATATATATATATATATATATATATATATATATATATATATATATATATATATATATATATATATATATATTTGTTTTTTTGTGTTTGCAAAGTTATACCATTTAAAAATATAAATAATATTTTTAGAATTATGAATACATGTTTTATAGATATAGTTTTTAGAAGTTTAGATACATATTTTTACATTATTATATATAAATATGTATCTATACTTCTAAAAATATATTTATACTTACAAAAACATATATATATATATATATATATATATATATATATATATATATATATATATCAAAATACATATTTACACTTCTAAGAATATATTTATATACTTATATAAACATGTTTATGATTCAATAAGTTTTTTTATTGATATGTATATTTTTAAATGCATAAAAATATGTACTTGTAGTTCTAAAAACATATTAATTTGCATTTTTTTTTTACATTTTAAATGGTTTATCCAAGAAAAAACTCATACACACACACACACACACACACATATATATATATATATATATATATATATATATATATATATATATATATATATATATATGAAGAAATAAAATTAAAAAAATATAAATACAATACTTAATTAAAATTTTTTCGTGTATAAATATAATTTTTCTGTATGAATACATATAATGTGAAAAAAAAAATACAAAGGGTAAAAGTGTAAAAAAAATAAACTTAAGGGTAACAACGTAAAAACTATAAAGTTAAGGGTTTTTTTACGAAGCTAATATAATGGTAACCTGTTATCACCAGTAAAAAGGTAAAACCGAACATTTTTTGAAAAATGTTAAGGTAAAAACGGACATAAAATTCAACTTTAGGCATAACCGACAAAATCATGAAAACTTGAGGGTTTTTATGACGTTATACCTTATCCCTATGTATAAAAAAAATACTATTGTAATAATTATACACGTCAATACACACCAATATTTAAATTAACTACCCAATCCATGCCCACTACCATCAACACAAACAAGAATTCAATTAGCTTTTACACATCACACACAGTCACACATTATCGGAGATGTCCTTCAAACAAGCCAGTCTATGTTGTAGGTTTTATCCCTATATTTAACCTTTATTTAACCCAAGAGAACGTTGTCATTTGTATATCATCCACAAGTCGAGCTTTAGTCATTTTCCTATTAAATATTGTATCATTCCTTAGCTTTCCACTTCTACTGGTGTCATAGCCCCCCTCACTTCATATGAGTCCGCATCTGGTTCAGAGGGTATTGTTTATCACTTTTTTTTTCGTATCTATAACACGTTAGCACCATGTAAATATCAATTAATGGAAAAAATATATATATTAATGATTACGTTTTCTTTGAGGGCCTTGTTATGTGCCAACCATACACAATTCAAATACTTGTGATGAAATCTTTTGTGAATCAAACATATAAAAATAGGATCTTACCTTTTAAAGTAATCCATGATTCCTTTATCTAGGATTTTGTTCCTTTCTGCATCAGTGGCATTGAAGATCGTCCAAGAAACATCAAACTCAGTTAATATTATTACTCAAGTGTGAAATAAACGTATCACTAATGAGGTGTAATCTTTAGTAACATTGAAGTTAAAATAAGTGATAACTTCTACAACTTCCAAAAGTATGCCATGTTCACTAGTTATTGCACTAATTCTAATATTCAAACGACTTCAGATTTCAATTTGTTAGACTTCTTTTTTTTTTTTTTTTTTTTTTTTTACAAAGACTGTTATTAGACTAAGTGAATAGCTAAAATCTAACTAATAACTTATAAAAATAACATTTGATAAAAAAACTAACTGATAATGTAGCTGAAATTATAAAATAATATACAAAAGACATGTAGAAAATGTATTTATTATAACTAACAAAAAGGTATTATTAGGAGAATTATAAACCATATAAATAGTTGAAAAGTTAGTCGAATAGTTTTTTGAAAAACTAGTTTCTAAGTTCGTTCATAATTTTTTTTTTTTTAAAAACGTAACAACTTAAAATGTTTGAAAAATAAACTAATGCTCATGCTTTAAACGTAGTCAAAATATTATGCGAACCAAATGTCTCCTAATGCTACATATTTTGGCAACATGTCACCTCATAAAGGTCTTTTTAGGTTTTTGTGTGAATGGCTAATGATTTTCATAATTTTTAAATGTATGTTAGTTTCCATAAAATATATTTTTCTTAAATTTATGAGATATTATATTGGGACGATATCAAGAGAATCCTCTATCGAAATTGGATAGTAGAAAATATGAAACCCCACTTCACCTCACGTTCAGCAAAAGATCCTTTTAATAAATAAATAGCAAGTACTAGTAATATACCAATCATAATTCATACAAGTTAAATATTCTTCATATAATGTGCATGAATGAGTCTTTTAATTAGAAAATAAATTATAAGTTTAACACTTAAAAACTAGAAAGTACACAAATTTTGGGAGTTTTTGTGTGTCATTTTCAATAATAATAATAATAATAATAATAATAATAATAATAACTAAGAACTGAGAAAAAAAGAAAATAAATAACTCATTTACGGAAAATCTTGATTGTTTTTCATTCTAGAACATTTATTGTAAAATTGATAATATTGATATGAAAATTAAATAAGACTTCGTTCGTTTCAAACAATCGAGCAGCATGTCAACTTTATCTAATATTTCTCTCAAGATATATAAAAAATCCATAACAATTTTTTTCTAGTTTAAGAACACGTAAAAATATTTTATTTTCATCATTCAAAGGCATCATGAAAAAGGGGACATAAATAATACAAGCAGTGTATAACAAAATATATTCATGAAATATTTCTACTAATGTCTTTTAGTATAATAATAATAATAATAATAATAATAATAATAATAATAAAAATAACAACAACAACAATAATAATAATAATAATAATAATAATGATAATAATAATAATAATAATACATCATTATTATTTATTATTAATATTATTTATTATCCTTATTATTAAATACAAAAGAATACTTTCTCTGTTTCTCGTTTGTGCTTGGATATCATTCCGTTCCGGGGAAACTATATGGAACCTTCATCAATGGATATACAGCTTGGAATTTAAATAAATATTGCTGATTTAAAACGCCTAATACAAAATATATTAATCCTTCAGACTTTAAGCATAGCTTGAATAAAAATGTGTTACAAATACTCCCTAAACATAATCTATTTTGTTAAAAAAAAATTACAATATAAAATGGTAGCACACCCCTTGCGAGTTGCGATAAAAAAATTTACATGTACAATTGACAAAACATGATTACCAATATAATTTATAAACACAAAAAAATGTGTATAAAAAAGACATTTTTTTAAAAAAATATGCATAAAAGTAAAGATGTAAAGTCATAAAAAGTTAATTATGTAAAACAAAACTAAATTTATACAAATAAATTCGTAAACCATAAATATATGAAAAGTATATAAAAGATGTACAAAAAGAATTTGTAAAAAAAATATTAGATTTTAAAAAGCATATAAAAATAAAGCTGTAAAAAATAAATTGGAGAAAATTTGTAAAGAGTATTTTGATAAATTTGTAAAAGGATGTAAAAAAATGTAAACGAAACTGTATAAAAAACATTTGAAAAATCTGTGATTTAGAAAATATAAACGACAAAGTTGTAAAAGAATTGAAAAAAATAGTAATTTCCAAAAAGATGGATCAAATCGTAAAAACATTTTAATATTTGGCTAAAGATGTAAAAGAATTAAACAAAATTCATTAAAATAATTAAATATTAGACTAAACTGTAGAAACACAAAAAAATAATAAATAAATAAAATTAATTAATTATATAAAAAGTAGGAAGATGGATGGGTATAGGTTAAAACATCGACTCGAACATGATTCGAATACCGCCCTTCTCTATAGTAAAACAATGCTGGTAATTGTAGCCGTTCAAATAATAATAATAATAATAATAATAATAATAATAATAATAATAATCATAATAATAATAATAATAATAACTAGATAGGAAACCCCGCTTCGCGGGAGTTGGATTCGATACTAATGAGAAGAAAACCGACGAGATCCTCAATATATCGTTGGTGATTTGATGACCATTGCTCATATTGGTATCAAAATGTAAGTATATTGCTATTATGGGTAAGAAATATAGTTACAAAAAATTGAATTTGAATCAATTGTATAAGAATTAAAAGTCTAATCCTAAGTTACAAAACCAATAATACACTCGGTGATCCTGAAATGACCAATTTACCCCTACTTACTTTCCTGCCATCATCACCTCCCATCCTAGTTACCGAAATAACCAACTTCTCTCTGCAACTCCATGTTAAAGCAACACGACCATCTACCATAGCACCTGTCAAAAAACTTGTACACCTCATCCCAAAAAAAAAAAAAAAAAAAAAAAGGTATGTTGCCAATATCAACAAACCAAAATATGTTTATTTCAGTCGCCTTTGTACAAAGGTTTTCGCTTCTCAGAAAACGCATTCAATCCTTCTAACCTATCATCCGTGACAAATATCTCTTCATAGCATTCTACTTCCAATAAACCAGACTCAATCTCCATTTCTAAACCATGGTTAATCACTCTTTTAGCCATCCATATAGCCACATGACCCTAATAACATCATCTTACATCTTACATCTTACATCTTACATCTTACATCATAATATTATATTATAAAAAATATTTCATATAATATTAATAAACGTACCTTTGATTTATATCACGTGCAATTTCAAGCGCCTTTGAGTAAACATCACCCGCAGGAGCATAGTAATTAATGAGACCTACATGAAATTATTCTATGGTTTGTAATTTATTTTTTCTACCCATAATAGCAATGTGCTTATATTTATTTGGTTATCAATATGGACATTTTAATTTATATGTTACATATTTTTAATATTAGTATATAAATATACAAATAAAATACCAAATGACAATGCTTCTTTGGGTGTGATCTTTCGGTCTCTGAAAGTAAGTTATTTGGCTATTGAGCTTCCAATAACCTAGGAAGCCTCTGTGTTCCTCTAGCCCTGTAAAAAATATATAAAAATATTTACCATTTTTTTTTATAAAAGAGTATATATTTGTTCTTACATTACCGATTCTTGGTAAGCCCAGTTTGGCATCTTCTCCCGATAACATCAAATTATTAGAAAATGAAACTTATGTAAAAAAAATCATAAATAGTTATTGCGAGCCTTTGATCTAGAAAACACATATCTGTATATCCGTCTCCGACCGTTGTATGGTCTCTAGCAGCTTATATCTGGTATGGAATTTAGTGACTTTGTTACAGAAATACAGAACATTGTTCTAAAATACTTATGATCTCTTACAGAAGTGCTAGTATCAAAATTAGATGAAAAACTACTAAAACTAATCGGAACAAATGAGGCGCTACAAACTTTAAAGAGCGAAGATGAAAGTCATGAAATCAGATTTGTTACTGCTAATTAACAAAGTCCTAAATGAAAGAGCGAAGTGACGAGTAAAAACTTAATGAATATTTATATTAGATTATTATCCATAAAAAAAAGATACATTAAGTTAACTTGAGATCAATCCAGGCCATACTGTAATTATCAATGATAATGTACATATCAATGATAGTTTCAGCAAAATTTAATTTTTCTTAAATCTAACAATTGAAAGACTAAAATTAAGACAAATTTTATGAAATCAGAAGAAGAAAACTAACCTGGTATGTTGGTCATTATGTGCGGGAGCAGATAAAACCAGTCAATATCATTTCATAAATTGCAAAACAAAATAATGACATTAATATTGTATTTAATTGAAAACTTCATTAGACAAACGCAACTACTATGTTCGCTAGTCGTAAAAATGAGGTCATCCAAGCACAACATTGTAGATCAATGAAACGACCTGTGAATTGTAAACAATCACACTACAATCATATGGATTAGGTCTTCAAGGGGGCAAAATCAAATTGTTTCAGAACAAAAAATCAAAATAAAGTGTAAACACAAAAAGAAAGAAAGAGATTCGTAGAAGCACTGATGAATTACCCTTTGAAGATGAAGATGGTTCTGACTAAGAAGAGGTTAGGGTTCTGAGATCAGAAGGTCTAACATATATTTCTCTAGAAAGAATCTGCTCGAACTCGGGCTCAAAGAATTCAATCCAAAACTCTCAAATACACACAAAATCAGACAGTTTGTTGTTCATCTACCTCAACATCATAAAGAATCATCTTGTGGAAATATAATGAAAATGTTTACAAAAATGTTCTTGTGTTATTCGAGTATTTTTGCAACGACCGTAATATAAGTAACTACAATCGGCCAAATCTGTGGATGAGCCGGTTCATTAGTTTTCAATGTCTTGGGCGAGATAATAAAATAATGCATTTATATTTGTGTCAAACAATAAGAAAATAAATATAAATTTTTCTATGACAAAAGTACAAATATTTTTATAGTAAAATAACACATAAATATAAACAAAGACATACAAAACCACGTAAAATGATACCTGAATGCATTCTATAAATAAATTGTCCATCAAAATCATATTCCTAACCATTTGACACAGTGGAGGCATAATTTGTTTTTAATTCATCATCGAGTTAAAAAAATTCATGAAACACAAATTCATAAACAGATTCATAATGTGATCCATTGATCTTCATGCCTTTAGATAAGCTTCTTTTTTCCTTTAGTGGATGGGATAATGACTTGAAAGGGTAACGAACTTTCGATATTTGTCACATTTAGTCACTAAACTTTTTTTCGTTATCTATTTGCCATTGAACTATTGAAATTGTTCACATTTTACCCTTATGACCAGCTGTTGCCGGTCATAAGGGTAAAATGTGAACAGTTTCAATAGTTCAATGGCAAATAGATAAAAAAAAAAAGTTTAGTGACTAAATATGAACAAAATCGAAAGTTCGTTTCCCTCTATAAAGTTCAATGACTAAATGTGAACAAACTTCCTCTTGTATTATGTTTTAGCAAATTATTTATTTTTGTTAAATTGTAGCAACATTTGTTGATGAAGAAATCTATGAAAAAAAAAAAACAAAACCCTGAAAATATATTTAAAAAAAAACAAAACCGAAATAAAAAACCAATGGTTTGACGTTTTCCAAAATAAAAAATCAAAATTTCCAATCTGATTTTGGTTTTACAAAAAAATGAACCATTCTCACTAATGTGAATTATGACCATTGGTTTGGCATGCGAAATTTGTGACATCCTATGAATATGTAGTTACAACATCGTCTGAACTCGTAATTCATAGTAAGGGGTTAGAGTATCATCGCATGAATACGTAGTTACAACATCGCTTGAACTCGTAATTCATCACCTACAGGTTATGGGCCTGTTGGTGTTTCAACTGGGTTGTCTAGAATGGTACGTGGTCGCCATCTATACTCTGGTAGATGACTACATCGCCACATTGCTGGTTAAGGTTATGGTATCTTCTTTCATCCTACATCACATATTCATCATCATCTATTTACCGAATTATCATCACCTTTCTATCATCACCTATCTCTCATCATTTTATTTCATCACACACCAACTATTTCATCTACCCATGTTCCATTCGCAACATATTTGTAGATATAAAATAAATATACGGTTTAAATCTTTTAAAACATGTATAAAATCGTTCATCCAGCATAGACAACAAGTATTCAAATAATATGCACACGTAGCACGTAATTTATATAAAATACTTCATATCTATGTGTAAGATGAAATTAACTATATATACCATAAAAATCCAATAAATGCTTCCTAACTTCGAACCCCAAGGTTTACTCTACTAAAACTTAATATTCTCGGCTCCCTAGACCTAGAAGGGTCCAGATGTATCACACCAAAAAGCTCAAGATAGCTCTTCCTCTCAATCTACACACTCAAGCTTGCTAGGCTTCTTACTTATGGGAAAGGTAGTCGCAATTGAAGGCCATAAGTGCCTTTAAATATGGCTTGGGCCCAAAGATTTAGGGTTTCTGCCAACAGCGCGGACTCGTCGGGTCGCCTCACCGACTCGTCGAGTCCATTCATTAATCCGAGTCATCAGTCGCGACCTTACTCGACGAGTTGAGGCGTCAACTCGTCGAGTCTCTCTTCTTAACTCAAAAGAAAAATACTTAAATTATGATACCTGGAAATCCGGATGTTACATTTTGTTTTTTTTATTTTCCTACATTTCTTCATCAACAAATGTTGCTACAATTAAACAAAAATAAATAATTTTGCTAAAACATAATACAATAGGAAGTTTGTTCACATTTAGTCATTGAACTTTTTAGACGGAAACGAACTTTCAATTTTGTTCACATTTAGTCACTAAGCTTTTTTTCATTATCTATTTGCCACTAAACTATTGAAACTGTTCACATTTTACCCTTATGACCGGTAACAGCCGGTCATAAGGGTAAAATGTGAACAGTTTCAATAGTTCAATGGCAAATAGATAACGAAAAAAAGTTTAGTGACTAAATGTGACAAAAGTCAAAAGTTCGTTACCCTTTCAAGTCATTATCCCTTAGTGGATTTGCTCTTTGTTGGATTCTTTACGTTGGTCAATCTTTTTTCATTGTATAAAAGATGAAAGGAATGCTTTTTGTGGCACTCTAAAAATTCCTTTGTCGTATGTTAAGTAATAATTTCCTTTTTACACATCTAGTAGTCTCCACAAGTGCCTTCTGGTGCATAGAAATAGAACCTTCAATATGGTGATGCTAATAAAAAAAATGAAAACAAAAAGGTTATTTTAATATCTTTAATTGATATTATGAAGTGACATCCTCTTGATGAGATATAAATCTCTTAGATCGTTTAGATCTTACACAGGTTTGGCAAAACGATTCAAACAAAGTAGTAAACAAGAGATGGAATCAACAGTATGCTTAATGATTCAAATGATTCAAGCCTCAGCAGAGCTCGACAAAGAACTTCCGTTGTAGAGGCTTTAAGGTTTACAATCGATAAGAACAATGAACGCTATTAAATTATCTCTAAAATCTTACGTACTAAGATGCATGCAAGCATCTATAAATACTCAAACCCTAACAAATAAATCACAGATGGACAGGCCCAATCCGGATACAAAACAAGGCTAAGAGCCGAGCCCAAGACGCAACACCTTCTGGACCTAACAATCTCCCCCTTTGCGTCAATTGGAGCGAGACTATCACTTCTTTTTGCTGGGTCCAGCTGCAGGAACTTTCTTAGTGGTTTCAAACAGACGTGGGATAAGAGCGAGGATAGTCTGTCTGAAGCGAATATTGTTGGATAAGGTGTCTAAGTCCATAACTTATTTGGTATATACTTGACCCGACCGGCATGGTCCATTTGGGTTGCATCTCATCCAAACTATTATGGATAATTTTATGAGAGTTATACACATATGTTTATTAATATATTATGAGTTATAATATATTAATATGAAGTTACGTTATTTAATTAGTTTTAGTCTTGAATTAATTATGAATTAATTTAGAGATTAAAAGGAATACTAATTAAATTATGGGCTATTTGTTTTATATAGTGTGGGCTAATACTCATTTGTTAATGGGCTAAGCTTATGTGGAAGTCCATGGATGATCCATGGAGCTTTTAACCCATGGATCCTTGGAAAAGGAAAAGACATGGGTTATTAGGGTTTCACCCTAACCATGCACACTATATAAGCATGCTTATGGAGCATGAAATGAAGCCTAAGAGAAAACTAGTGAACTAGTGTGTGTGTGCATGTGTGTGGCCGATTTATACAAGGTGTATACTCTCATCAAAGTTTTCCAAGAGTTTGTGGTGTTTGTGATTCCATTTGAGGCATTCACACTATTGGTGCTTAGCCCTCAAACTCCTTAGAACCAAACTCACCAAAAGGTATGTAATCTCTTCTAACTCTTTTATGTTGAAATGTTCCCCATGCCATGTTAGATAGGTTATAAACCTTGGAAAATTATTATTTTGCATGTATTTAGACAAACATAGATCCAAGGTTTATTAGGGTTGCATGCACACTTAGGAAGTGTTAGATTGCTGAAAACCCAACAGTGGTATCAGAGCCTAGGCTTGCTTGTTTGATACTTGATGCAAAATATTGAAAAAAGTCGAAATCGTTGCTGTCTGCATGGTGGACTCGCCAAGTCCATTGGGGGGACTCGACGAGTCCAAGGCAAACTTCAACCTACTCGACGAGTCAATTCATGCACTCGACGAGTAGGATCGAAAGAGTGCAGATTCTCGACTTTTGCTGCTGGAAATGGACTAGAAACATTACCCTAAACTGTTTTGGTGTTATAAAACTTATTTTAGTTGGTGTAATGGTTGTTCTAATCCATTTACAATAGCATATATCAAAATTCCATGATTTTATGTGTTCATATAATTCTTGAATTTTTGATGATCATGTTCATGTTCTTATGAATTTAGAAAATGATAGGAATTATTTGCTGAATTGTTTAGAATTAATTCTTGATCATTTATGTGTTTTAATGGAGTCCATAATTTGTCCTCAAGTTATGGATTACCAAAGGTCACTTTCATTTAACACACACTTAAAACACATAAGTTACATGAAAATGAAGAGTCTTCATTTTTATGAACCTTTAATTCATAAGTTATGAAATGAAGAGTTTTGCAAAGTTACAAAACTTGCCCTCAAGTTTTGGAATTTGTAAAGTTTCACACACTTTAATAAACTTTAATTCCAAACCTTAGAGTTTTAATAGTTAAAATTCAACCCTTATACTATTTATAACATTAATGGTTAATTATTATATATATATGTATAAGAATAAGTCGTTTTACCGTTAGTAGGCCTCATTCACGAAGCCGGTCTATAAGGTGGGTATAAGGTTGTTGCCTATAAAATGGCGACTTAATGGGTGTATACTCTCACCCACCGCTTGCTTGATCGGTGGAGGGTCGTTAGCCGAACGGGTAGAACAATGACTTTAAATCCTCATTAAAAGTATAATGAATATTATAAAGTAACTAAACTCTTTTAATTCCCAATCTTAGTTATTTTAGGAAAATGTGAACATGGTGCTAATCCATGGAATTCACACTTTGTACCTTACCAAGTCGTTGGTGGAGCGTGTGTGGTTAACCGGCACACTAACTAGGACTAGTAAGGATCACGAAGGGTGACTTAATGTTTGTCATAGATCAATGGAGCGTGTGTGGTTAACCGGCACATTGATTAGGTGATAATATTAAGAGTACCAAGTGAATTAGCATGGTTATTCACACCTTGTTTTGTGATCCTCGGCATCCCAGTCACAAAACTTGAAGGGCACAATCGAGATTGAAACATGCCATTGAAAAGTTCAATGAATCTCAAAAGAATCTAGGAATTTCAAATCCAATTAAACCTAATAAATCATTTCGTTTTCATGGTGGAAATTGGTGAATCGGCATTCACCTACCTTTCAAATATATTATTACTTAGATTACGGCATCCCTCTTCTAAGTGTAATATATTGTGATTGGATCCTAGCCTTAATATTACATTTGGGTGTCTTATTAAGGATCCTAAATATCTAATCTAAACTTACTTTCTTCTTTCAGATGTCTTCCAACACTAATGCTTCAGGCTCTAACCCAACTGGTTCTTTCTCTCTCATGAATCTTTGTGGGAGGGTCATCTTTGATGGTTCCAACTTCATGGATTGGATTAGGAACATCAGGATGGTTACTCGTTACGAGGACAAGGAATATGTCCTCGATAAGGAGTTAAAAGAACTTGATGAGTCTACTGCTACTCCTGAGGAGATCGCTGAATTCAGGACTCATGAGAGAGATGCTACTAAGGTGGCATGTATCATGATGGCCACGATGACAGCCGAGCTCCAAAAGTCATATGAAGATTTCTACCCTTTTGAGATGCACCAAGACCTGATGGAAAGGTACCATCAGAGTGCTCGTCAGGAGCGGTATGAAATAATCTCCTCCATAATAACTACCCGCATGAAGGATGGTGAATCCGTCACGGGCCACATGCAGAAGATGCAAAGGTATGTGGACCGTTTGCTGAAGCTGAATGTTAATATCCCCGAGGAGTTGGCAATTGACATCATTTTGCACTCCTTGCCTTCTTGTTATGATCATTTTCGAATGACATATCATATGAACAAGGAGGAAGTTACCCTCAGCAAGCTTCAAGGACTCTTGAAGACCGCTGAAACCGGTCTTAAGGGTAAAGCGGTTGTTACCTCTACTACTCCTACTCCGACTTCTACCCCTGTTTTAGCTATTGGGCAAGGCAAAGGGAAAAAGAGGAAGCACCCTTCGAAGGGTACCAAGGGAAAGTCTCTTGAAGGCTCCTCATCAAAGACTAAGAACGGTTCTGTCACTCCTTCTGCCATTCCAAAGGATGCTGAATGCTTTTATTGCCATGAAAAGGCACACTGGAAGCGAAACTGCCCTAAGTACTTGCAGGATCTAAAGGATGGGAAAGTGAAACCCACCTATGCAGGTATTTACACTATATTGTCTAATTACTCAACATATTCTAACTCTTGGGTGCTTGATACAGGATGTGGTATTCACATATGTTCTGATTTGCAGGGCCTAAGAAGAAGTGAGGATGTGGAGCACGGGAAGATAAACTTAATCATGGGGAATAGGAAGGCTTCACCTGTTTCCAAGATTGGAGTTTATACTTTGTTGCTTAATAATGGGTTAAAATTAGATTTGAATAAATGTGTGTACTCGTCTGAAATGGCGAGGAATATTATTTCTTTTCACGCTTTGTACAAACAAGGTTTTACCTTTTCGTTTGATAATGAATGTGGTGGTATTAATGCTTTCTTTAAAAATGTGTTTTATTTTAAAGCGTTACCTTGTGATGGTGTGTATGAAACTGTGTCGATTGTAGACAACTCAGGAAATAATGTGTTGTATATTGATTCTTCTACTAGCCTAGATAAAGCATCATTGTGGCATTGTCGTCTTGGACATGTAAACAAGAAACGCATAGGCCAACTCCAAAAGAGTGGAGTCTTGGAATCATTTGACCTCAAATCAGATGATAGTTGTGAATCTTGTCTACTTGGAAAAATGACAAAATCACCCTTCACTGGAACTTGTGAGAGGGGTGAAGGTTTGTTGGACATAATACATACTGATGTATGTGGGCCATTCAAAACCGCCACAAGGGATGCTAATCGGTATTATGTGACTTTTATTGATGATTTTAGTAGATATGGGTATGTTTACTTAATCAAACACAAGTCCGAAACCTTTGAAAGGTTTAAGGAATTCAAGCAGGAAGTAGAAAATCAATTGGGCAGGAACATTAAGATGCTTCGATCCGATCGAGGTGGTGAGTATCTTAGTACCGAGTTCCTTGACTACCTTAAGGAGTGTGGGATTGTCTCACAATTGACTCCTCCCAGGACACCACAACTGAATGGTGTAGCTGAGAGGCGTAATCGAACCTTGTTGGACATGGTTCGCTCTATGATGAGTCGAGTTTCGTTACCAATCTCTTTTTGGGGGTATGCCTTAGAGACTGCCGCCCATATCCTTAATCTAGTCCCTACAAAGAAGGTTACCAAAACACCTCATGAAATGTGGACTGGGAAGGTTCCCAATTTGGACCACATCAAAATTTGGGGTTGCGAAGTCTTCGTGAGGCGCGAAACTCATGATAAGCTTGAACCCCGAAGTGAAAGGTGTATTTTCATCGGCTACCCACAGAAATCCTTCGGTTACCTTTTCTACAGACCCAGTGAGAATGTGGTCTTTGTAGCACGAAGAGGGATCTTTCGCGAGAAAGAATTTATAAGCCGAGGAGACAGTGGGAGGCAGATTGATCTTGAAGAAATTCAAGAATCAATTGATGAAGGAACCTCAGACACTAGCAATCAACCTGAGGAGGAAACTCCTGTTGATCCAGCTGACGAGTCTGTACCTCCGAGACGTTCCACACGGGTTAGGAACACACCTTCGTTTTATTATGGTTTTCATATTACTACGGAAGGTGATACGTTTATTAGCGATAGTACACTAGTAACTTTGGATGAACCTAGCAGTGTTAAGGAAGCCATGGCAGGCCCGGAGTCTGCTAAATGGAAGGAGGCTATGGACAGCGAGATACAGTCCATGTATGACAATCAAGTTTGGAACTTGGTTGACAATGTACCAGGCCGTAAAACAGTCGGGTGCAAATGGATCTTCAAAAAGAAGACAAACATGGAAGGAAAAGTGCATACTTATAAGGCTCGACTGGTTGCGAAGGGTTTTACTCAAACTCAAGGTGTTGATTATGATGAAACCTTCTCGCCGGTGGCCAAGATTAAGTCTATTAGGGTTATGTTAGCCATTGCAGCATTTCATGATTATGAAATATGGCAAATGGATGTCAAAACCGCTTTCCTTAATGGAAAGTTGGCTGAGGATGTGTACATGAATCAGCCAGAGGGTTTTGTCAATGCAGAGTACCCTAATAGAGTATGCAAGCTTAAGAAATCCATTTATGGATTAAAACAAGCATCTCGTAGCTGGAATCTTTGTTTTGATGAGAAGGTAAAAGAGTTTGGCTTCTTGAGAAGCGAAGATGAGTCTTGCGTGTATGTCAGAGCTAGTGGGAGTATAGTTAGCTTCTTGGTACTGTATGTGGATGACATACTACTCATAGGAAATGACATCCCAACCTTGCAGGAGGTTAAGTCCTGGCTTGGGAAGTGCTTTGCTATGAAGGACCTAGGGGAGGCTACCTATATCCTAGGGATAAGGATATTAAGAGAAAGGAGTAGAAGACTAATTGGACTTAGTCAGAGTATCTACTTGGATAAGGTGTTGAAAAGGTTCAACATGGAGAATTCCAAGAAAGGAGATTTACCGATCCAAAGCAATACCAAACTGAGTAAGACTCAGAGTCCGAGTACAGAGGCAGAGTTAGCTGAGATGAGCCAATTACCATATGCTTCCGCAGTTGGCTCGATCATGTATGCTATGACTTGTACCCGTCCTGATGTGGCATTTGCTTTGAGCATGGTCAGCAGGTATCAGGGGAACCCTGGCAAGGCTCATTGGACCGCGTAAAGAACATTCTCAAGTACCTGCGGAGGACTAAGGATTGGATCCTTACCCTTGGTGGCAGTGATGACTTGAGAATATTAGGGTATAGTGATGCTGGTTTTCAGACTGATAGGGATAATTTCCGCTCTCAGTCGGGCTGGATCTTTACCTTAAATGGAGGGGCAATTTCTTGGAAGAGTTCCAAGCAGGAGACGGTGGCTGATTCGACTTGTGAATCAGAGTATATAGCAGCGAGTGAAGCAGCGAAGGAGGCGATATGGCTAAAGAACTTCATCGGAGACCTTGGAGTTGTACCAGCTATTAAGGAACCTATAGAGATTTTCTGTGACAACAATAGTGCGGTTACCTTAGCCAAGGAACCAAGAGATCATGGCAGATCCCGACACATTGACAGAAAATATCACTTCATAAGACACAAGATTGAAGAAGGACTCCTTGTGACAAGGAGGATATCGTCAGATGAGAATCCTGCAGATCCCCTTACGAAGGGACTGACGAGGGTTAAGCATTTTCAGCATGCGAGACGCATCGGGCTGAGGGACGATATTAGTTTTACAGATTAGATAGTTTTCCTGAAACTTGTAAAATGTAATCGACGTTTGATGATGAATAAAATTTGTGATTTATTTATGAGTAAAGTGTTACTATCATTGTCAATTATTTACTATTGTTTCAGTTTTGCATGTTTTGACTTCCAGAATAATTAATTTATTCAAACCTCCACAATCGATCATACGTCGGAAGTAGGTATGAATCAAGATTGTCATGAATTGGGTTTGTAGATGCCTTAAAGGTGTTTAGACATGGCAATGGTTGCTGCAACATTCATGAGTACTCATAAGTTATGAGTATTGGTATAAACCCACGCTCACTTGTATCACTTCATGGAATTTATCTCGAGTGATCGTGAGACGATAACATCATATAAATCTTTAAACCTAGAGATATGAGTTGTTACCTATGAGTTGGTTGTGCATTGATTGCACGTAAACGCATCAGTAACTTGATGTTATAAAACGTGCCTTTGTGTACAATTCAATAAGTAGTAGAACAAGCATATCAGTCGAAGTTTATCTGTTCCTTCTAGAAATAGAAGCGATATATGGGCCCCTCGATGATTTTGTGTTGACCCATGTACCAGGCCTGGTCAGAACTAAACCGATGTGTTCAGTGAAGTTCTTCGTCAAACAAATCGGAAAATCGAGAAACAACTGCTAGACAATAAGCAAGACATAGTTCCATGTGTTTGTCTGGCTGATATCATGAGAACAGAGGATTATGTGATCACTTATCTAAAATGGCGCTTCATAGTTCGACAGAGTCTTCATTGTTCGAGGGAGTTTTCGAGAGCTACGATTGTTGGTTGGTTCCTGAAGTTATAGGCAAATATAGTTATTAGACTTATCCAAGTGGGAGTCTGTTGGATAAGGTGTCTAAGTCCATAACTTATTTGGTATATACTTGACCCGACCGGCATGGTCCATTTGGGTTGCATCTCATCCAAACTATTATGGATAATTTTATGAGAGTTATACACATATGTTTATTAATATATTATGAGTTATAATATATTAATATGAGGTTACGTTATTTAATTAGTTTTAGTCTTGAATTAATTATGAATTAATTTAGAGATTAAAAGGAATACTAATTAAATTATGGGCTATTTGTTTTATATAGTGTGGGCTAATACTCATTTGTTAATGGGCTAGGCTTATGTGGAAGTCCATGGATGATCCATGGAGCTTTTAACCCATGGATCCTTGGAAAAGGAAAAGACATAGGTTATTAGGGTTTCACCCTAACCATGCACACTATATAAGCATGCTTATGGAGCATGAAATGAAGCCTAAGAGAAAACTAGTGAACTAGTGTGTGTGTGCATGTGTGTGGCCGATTTATACAAGGTGTATACTCTCATCAAAGTTTTCCAAGAGTTTGTGGTGTTTGTGATTCCATTTGAGGCATTCACACTATTGGTGCTTGGCCCTCAAACTCCTTAGAACCAAACTCACCAAAAGGTATGTAATCTCTTCTAACTCTTTTATGTTGAAATGTTCCCCATGCCATGTTAGATAGGTTATAAACCTTGGAAAATTATTATTTTGCATGTATTTAGACAAACATAGATCCAAGGTTTATTAGGGTTGCATGCACACTTAGGAAGTGTTAGATTGCTGAAAACCCAACAAATATACCACTGGATCATGTCATCGAAGTACTTCTTGCCATCTGCTGAATTCTGCTTGCAACGATGAATGATTCCTAGAACATGTTCCAGGCATGCAGTGGTGTAAAGATGTTTGTCAGCCAAGGCGAACAGGCATTTTTGGCCTTTGTTCCTTGTAAACATGACAGAATTTCTTTTTGGGTCAATCTTACCCATCTGCATCATGTTCAAGACACTGGCAGAGCCAACAGGAGAAATAGTGGGCTTTTTCTTGAAAATGCTAGCGATCTCCTGATCCATCTTGGCAACTTCCATGATGTAGCAAACAAGCATCCTCTTGAAATGATCAATAATCGGACCATACTCAGCTTCGTTAGTAAGGAGGATCTTGTGCAAAATAATCCAATCATGTGGATTCAGATTGGGAAGATCAGCAAGCGATAAGGCATGTTCGGTCTTAGCAGAACCCCTCAGCACCTTGAACCGAACGTTCGTGAAGTTCCCCTCTCGAAACGGCTTGAGGACCCGAACGTTGACTATCTTCTGAGCGCTCCAAGTTTGATACTGTGGTTGGGCAGACTTCAAATAGAATTCGAATAGATCCCTATCAACCTTTGGATGAGGATGAGGGATTTCAGCAACGTTATCAAAGGCATGGAAGATGAAGGCCTTTCGGGTCGGTGACATGTCAAACTGTGAATCGACAGAATTGATACGATCCAATGAGATCACTAGTTCGAGCCACAAAATGCTGGGAGTTTCAATCGCTTCCTTCAAAAGCTTTTCAAGAGTCCATGGAGGAAAAAGGGTTTTCCTACTCTCAAGAAGGTCATGAGCCTCTTTCATTTTTCTTTCAGTCGCCTCAGCCTCTCTGGCAACCCGAGCGCTCATATCAGCATCTTTATCACGACCTTGCTTCTTTAAGAGATCTGCAATCGTCTCTTTATCGTCATCACTCTCTTCAGCAATTTTCTTCCCTTTGTCTTTGACACTCGAACCTGAGGCTTGACCTGTTAAAGGAGGTTCGGTTGTTTTTGTTGTTGTAGAAGTGGGAGGCGGTTCAGATACATCCTCTCCCCCTTGTTTAGGAATGGACACGAACTCAAGGAGCCCTTCAATTTTGCTTAGGAGAGAAAAGGCAGGAGCAAGCTTCTCTGCGAGAGTACGCCTCACCGAATAATTCAGAATCGGATCATGGGCTTCAAGGATGTTTGAAAGGGCGGTGTGGACATCCGAAACACTTGAAGAGACAACCTCTTGCTCAGATCGAAGAGATTCAATTTCCTTTTGAGACTGGAAAAGATGAATACTCTTGACCTTAAGAGCAGTAGTTTTACGAGCGAGAGCGTCCATGAGTGAGTTCTCTGCAGCAAGGTCTTCATGCAGCTTAGACAGTCGCTCCTCAATAGTCGCTTTAAACGAGGAGTTGTCATCACTGAGAGCTTGACGAAGACTGGCGAATGACTGCAGTTCAGAGGCAACTAATGTAGCAAGCTGGTTGACAAGAGAGTGAAGCCTCTCTGCATTAGAGTCAGCAGTGCCCTGTAAATACTGCGAAAGAGAAGAAGCATCAACAAATAGTTTTTCGACTTTTTCGGTCGCCGCAGCACATGCCTTGGTAGAGGCATCAATTGTGGCAGTGGTAGAGTTGATAGAGGCTTCATGGGCCTTAGTAAGCTTATCAAAAATCCCTTGAATAGCAGCCTCTGAGAGGGTAGACTGTGAGGAAGAAGAGGAGGAAGCAATGAGAGAATCAATCTTCTCATGGAGCTCCTTGAGATGCTTCTTGGTAACTGGAGCGTCATCATCATCGTCACTTTGCATCTGATACGGATTGTAATAGACCGAGTCAAATGTCATGTTCTCTCCACCAAGAAAAGGTTCTTCGTCACCTGCTGAGTGAGCAGGAGATGAGGGAGGAGGCTCGGTTGTGGAAGTGGGTTCGGGTGCGGATGTATGTTCAGTAGTGGGAGTGGTTTCGAGTGCTTTAGTAGGAACCCCCGTATCAAATACGTTGGTTCTAACTTCAGCGGTGGTTGTGGTAGCTTCAGTGAAGATGGGAGGGGGTACTGGGATAGAGGTAGGTGGTATTTGAGTGGTGGAGGTTTTGGGGGGAATGAAAATAGAAACGGAGATTGGTGGAGGAGAGACAGGTCTAGGAGAAACATGTACCTCAGGGGTAGGCGAAAGTGGAGGAGTGTTACCACGTAAGGACTCTTCGGAGTCTGAGCTCTCTTCCTCAGATTCGCTGGAGGAGGAGGCAAGAATTAGCTTTCGCCTAGGTTGGGTCTTCCTCTTCTTCAGTGGAGGAGATTGAGCCTCTTTTGTAGGTTTGCATTTCTTTGGAGAGGGACCTTTCGCTCCTTTGGCAACCCTCTTGTATTTTCTCTTGTCATTCTTCTTTCCCCTTGGAGCAGGCCTATCAGCATCATGGATGGATTTAGTCATGTCAGGAGTGAGCTCTCTAGGACCAGAGCGACGAAACTCCTTGTAGGTTCTGATGATGCGGCTGTCGCTTGGAACGTCTCCAAACATCGACTCAGGGATGGAGCCAACGAACTGAAACTTAGATGAATCAGAGACAATAATCTTCGTAGTGTGAAAAGTACCTATCGAAGAGAGTGGAGAATCAGCAACAATTGGAATGTGGTACTTTTCCATCACCTACTTTATTATCAACGTCCAGAAGCGGGCGTAGGAGATCTTGCTTAACAAATGATTATAGCGATTGAATGTCTGATCTAGCTTCTCATCAGGTTTTTGTACAAACTCTCCAAACTCCGATAAGAGCAATGTTTGCACAGAATGTTGCAAATCAACATCAGTTGAATGTAACTCCTTCAACCTATCCCAAATGGATTTAGTAGTATCACATGCACTCGCAAGACGAAAAGTGTCTGGAGGAAGAGCAAATTGAATGATTCTCATTTCTTTTATATTACTCATCAATTTATCATTCTCATCTTTTGGAACGGTGTGTTCAACAGTAAGTGTGTTGTAGTCGGCTAGATTTGTAACATCCTGACTCCTAGTTATGAATTTCAAGAATTTGTATGCAACACTTAACACCTACTCGACGAGTTGGAGGCCCCAACTGATTGTGTAAAAACTAATCAGGCCGTGTGGTTTATAGCACCTACTTGACGAGTTGGAGGACCCCAACTTGACGAGTTGAGGTTGTGCATGAAAACCCTAATTTTTAGGGTTTTCACCCTATTTAAGGGACCTTAAGTCCCCTCACCAGCCTCCCTTATCACCTTATCGTACATAGAAAACCCTAGTTCGAGCCTTATACCTTCTTGAGTGTGTGTGTGTGAGAGAGAGAGAGAGAGAGAGTTTTGGAGAGTAATTTTGGTATGATTGTGAAGGAACATGGAGCTTGAAGAGGTTGGAGTAAAGGGTGAAGCAGTAGATCTGACATCTACTCTTTCTTGGCAATCATCTTGAGGTATAAAGTTTATACCTTGACCTTTTATTGTTTAGATCTTCTCTTATGAAAGTATATGTTTATTTTTGGTGCAAAATGGAGACATTATTGGGTTTGAGCTTGTCCATAGGATGTGGTCTCAGATCTGGACATCTTTAGGCCTCCATGAACACAAAGTTGCCCACGTTATCCAGTCTTGGCCCTCCTCCATGCCCTAAACCTCTTATTAAGCTTAGTTTTAGTGTTCTAACCCCTTTTATGCCTTACATGCACATAAAGTTAGCAACTTTATGTGGTATCTCAGCCCTAAGAGACTAGATCTATAGTTTGGGGCTTTAGATTCGACTGGAAAGGACCGAGTAGGAACAGGTTGGAGGAACTCGACGAGTGCTTAGCCAACTCGACGAGTTGGGTAGGGTTTCTCGCTTTTTGGATGTTGAGTGTACTCGGCGAGTAGGGTGATATGACTCGGAAAGTTGATTAGGGTTTTCCTGGTTTTCTGAACATTGAAGAACTCGACGAGTTTCTCTGGTAACTCGGCGAGTTGTCTTGAGCTTTTCACGATCTTTTGAGATATGGAGGAACTCGACGAGTCAGTGGATGCACTCAACTAGTTAAGTCAACATGGACTGTTGACCTTAACTATTGACCTTGACATTGACCGGGGATGACCAAGTTTGACTTATAAGGGTATTTTGGTAATTTGGGATTTTAATGGAGATAATAATATAGTGGTTACAGGAAGTTAAGTTTGGAGTTGTGAGATGGGATTCAACTTTATCAGTTCAACACTACTTATGAGGTGAGTTTTCCTCACTGTACTAAAGGGTCGAAGGCGCCAAGGGCAGTCCTTTTGGATGGTTATCTTGGTTATAGTATGCTTGTATGCAGTTACGATCTGTTAGATCGGTATCCTGGTGGGTAGGATGTTGTTAAGCTATTATGATCTGTTAGATCGGTATCCTGGTAGATAGGATGATGATATGCTTAGTGATATGTATGATATGTGCTTGTCTATTGATTGTTTATGTGTTATGAGTAGGTCCACATATGTGTATGTGTGGTTAGGTTGAGATGGTCCTACTTTGTGCTGAAGGCCAATAGACCCAAGGTAACCCAAATAGACTGAAGGCCCTGCAAAGCGGTCTAGTCAGGCCGAATGCCCGGCGAGGGGTCCGGATAGGTTGTAGGCCCTGCGAGGCAGTCCAGACATGCCGAAGGCTCGGGAGTGGTCCAGATAGGTTGTAGGCCCTACGAGGCGGTCCAGTCAAGCTGATGGCTCAGTATGTGTGTTGTTATGTTATGTTGTTTTTTTGGTGTTGGTACTTTGGGGGAAATCACTAAGTTTCGGGCTTATAGTTTTGGATTTTGTTTCAGGTACTTTGGATGATCATCGGAAGGCAAAGGCTTGATCATGCACCTCCTCACATTCATGATTATGATTTCTGTGATACTCTGATATGAAACTATTTTTAAAACATTTTGTAATAAGTAATGGTTTTTGGATTCTTGGAAAAGTTTTAAATTTTTGTGAAATTTATGGATGTTACAAGAGTCTTGATTTCCTGTTTGGTATCTGGGTGCGTGTACGTCTCTTGCGTAATCGCATTCCATATAGTGAAACCATGTTGTTCTATTCCAAGAACATAATCTTCAAATTGGAGTGCCCAAACTTCATAGTCGTATGGAAAGAGAATTGGAATCCTTATTGTGGATCTAATACTACTTGAGAGATTGAACGAAAGAGAGTAAGGATCTTCGTGAGCCATCTTATCAAGAATTCACAAAAACAAAGATAGAACCAAATGTGTAAAACTTGAATCGAGTTCAAGGGTAAAACTTGAGATCTAGATTTAGAATCTACAATCGATTAAGACGATTGAGACAACAAGAACAGATCTAAGTAAAACGAAAACCCTAGCAAAATCCGACAAAAGAATAGTGTATTAATTACACTATCTATCGCTCTGATACCAATTGTGAGAATTAAGATCTATAAATTCTATGATAAAAACATAAATTAAATGACAAGAAAACAAAGATCAAAAGGGTGTCAAATGCTTTGATTAAAATATCTCTAGAAGAGTTCACAATGAAAGAACTTCTCTTTGTGAGCTAGGTAGGGAGACCAAAACGTTAACCTTAATGATACATGCAATATATATATATATATATATATATATATATATATATATATATATATATATATATTGTTGGACTAGATAGCTAAGCCAAGAATGAACAGGCCTAAACCAGAATAAAATAAACTATAATATGCATACATTTGACACAATACTATTAAACCCAGCATGCATTCTCATGATCATCCTCCCTCGCATCCCACACTCACCCAATCTCGCACTGGGTCTCTAAAACCAAAACGAATTTTTAATCTCTATAACACTGCAAATATTTCTCATTCCCCAGTCCACTACTCAGGCTCTTTGTGACCTACATTGGAAAGATGTCATGGACACTAAGATGTATGCGCTTACTTTAAATCGAATGTGGGATCTTGTTCCTCCTCCCTTCACTACTAATATTTGGGTTGTCAGTGGCTCTACCATCATAAATTTGATAGAAAAGGACACCTTGATCATTACAAAGTTTATCTTGTTAATCAAGGTTTCTCCCAGCTTCAAGGTCTAGACATTGATTACACTTTTAGCCCTGTCGTCAAACCTGCCACCATATGTATTTTCTTAACAATACAATATCTAAACCTTGGCCCATTCACCAATTAGATATCAAAGATGTTTTTATTCATGGTGATCTCTCTGAGGAAGTGTACATGAAACAATCCCAGTCTATGTTCATCCTTCATTTCCAAATAATGTTTGCTGTCTTTGAAAAGCTATTTATGGTCATAAGCAAGCCCCCATGCTATCAATAGGTTATTGCTTTTATCTTTACTTTAGGGTTCTCTAGTAGACGTTCTAACTTTTCTCTCTTCACCTATCACTCTGCAACTGATCATATTCAACTTATTCTCTATGTTTGCGACATCATTCTCATTTCCTCTTTTGCTTCCCTCATCACTTAGGTCATCTCTCATCTATCCTACACTTTTCCCATGATAAACCTTGCTAATCTCTTCTTCTTCTTCACTGGCATTGTTGTTTCTCGCACTAACAAGGGTCTTTTCTTATTTAAAACTTCTTTTGCCAATTCGTGCTCCAATCCCTCTGACACCAAATAGAAACTCTCCCTAGGAGGATCTCTTGTCTATGATCCTACTTTATATTGCAGTCTTCCCAGTGCGCTAGAGTATCTTACATTAACTCGTCCGGATATTTCATAGGATGTTTAGCAAATATGATTATTTATGCATGGTCCTCATAAACCTCATATTTATGCTTTAAAACGCATCTTGCGTTACCTACAAGGTACTCTCTCCCATGGTCTTTTCCTCCAAATATCTTCTATTAACCGTTTTTTCTCTTACTTTAATGTGTATTAGGTCGGTTTCCCTCACACTTGTTGCTCTACCTCTGGATTCTGCAGCTATCTTTGTGATAACCTCATTTCTTGGTCCTCTAAACGCCAAAATGTTATTTCGTGCTCCTCGGCTGAGGCTGAGTACCGTGGGGTGGCCAATGTGGTTGTTGACACTACTTAACTTCGTAGTCTTCTTCTTGAGTTATCATGTCCATTGTCTAGTTTTAGACTTTTAGGGTAGTTCGAACATTTGTAAACCTCATGCTGAAACTGATGGGGTGTGTTAATTATAGCTTTATTTTCAATTTATGTATAGTGTAAGGGCCTTTATGTGTGTGTGGTTGTGTGCGTGTTTGTGTGTGTGTGTGTGTATATATATATATATATATATATATATATATATATATTGCAATACAATGCCCTAATCGAGTGGGGGCTTTTCTTACAATTAACATTTTGGACTCTACTCTTCATATTGAAAAATGAAATGAGGGTGGTGACCCGTCTATATGGTAAGATGAAGCTTATGTTGACCTCTAACCAATGTCATTCAGTTATGTTTGCTTTTATGGAGCTTCAACCGGGTATGCCATCATAAGAGCCGGGTATGCCATCGTAAGAGCTCAAGGAGATGAAACAACGGGTATTGAATTGTCTATTATTTGTGGTTAGCCATAGGAGAGTATGTGATTGACTAGGTTTATATAGAGACTATTGTCATGGATATTTGGTATAAGCTCATGATGATCTTTATTTGAAGAAGTCAGCAACTAATAACATAATACTTATTTTAGAATGGTTAACTCACACACCCTTTAATCTTAATCTAATTCTACATCTTCTGTCAACCACGAGACTTTAATCCTTACCCACTTAAATGAAGCACACTTTTCCAATACATTTTATATCAGTGGACTACAAGTCATTTAGTAACAAACTATTTGTGACATCCCCATTTTTCTCGGCAAAAAAAAAACCGATTTAGTTTATGTTTTTAAAATAAAATCAGAGTAGTCTTCCAAAAGATGTTGTGGAATTTGTCCCCAAGTCAAAATATGATAAAAAAAAATATATCAAAGCATTTCTTAAAGATGTGTATTTTCATTATTTAACAAAACATCGGGATGTCATGTTCCAATACAGACCAAAAGCATAAACAACATATTATAAGCTTTACAACAGTTATTTACAACTACTGACATATAATCCAAAAATCCCTCGTTGTCATCCAACTATGCTCGGGGTCCACTACCTATAATACAAAAAGTTGAGTGGGTCAATCTTGGAAGGCTGGTGAGCATATAGGGATTTCAACCCACAAATAATAATTAATTTATTAATTTTATCGACCAACAATGAATTTATTAATTTCATCAACCAACAATAACCCTGATTACTCGTTTCCATTATCCTCACTTTACGTCCCTAATCACCTATCATAAGGGACCTAGCTCAAGGATCATCATCGGGATGGACACTACGGCTTAGGGGATTCCTTAACATATATATATCCTTAAGGCAACCATGAGGGGGGTGGAGTACACCAGCCAACCTATAGTTCACCAACACCTATAGGTTGCGAGCCTGCTAGCATTCCACTGGACTGTCTAGAAAGGTCTGTGGTCGTCATCTATACTCTGCTAGATGACTACAACAACAACATTGAGGCCTCTTGTCATTTTAACACACATCAATCATTTCATCTACCCATGTTTTACCCAATATATTTGTAGATAAAAATATATATACAGTTTAAAACGTGTATAAGACATCTATTCAACATCCATCTCAAATAAACAAACAATATAATTACACATAGCACGTATTTTATAGAAAGTACTTCATATCTATGTGTAAGATGAAAAATGACTACACACTCACTTGATTTAACGATAATCAGGCAACACTTCGTTTCTTAAAACGGTCATTTCCAATGAAATCGGGAGCTTTAATGAGAACCGGGTCTTGCGAGGGTTGAGCTTCAAACCGAAAAGATAAATTTATCGGGGTCTTCGGGCACTCTGGGACGTTCTTCAGGTGTTAGGTACATTCATGGGGCTTCGGGGGGTTAAAAGTGGCTTAAAATAAAGTTTAGGGTGTAAACGTGTGCAAAAATCCAACCAAAACCGGAAGGGTTTGCACCTCCCCTTATATAGGGTGGGAAGGCCTCAGACCGAAGAGAGAATGGAGGGGACGCGGCTCGGTTCGCAGGCGCACACGGGTCCGAGCTCAGATGCGCCACCGATGTGGCACGTATCGCTTCGCGATTGGAGCTTGCTTCGGTCATGCCATGAGGTGGACACAAGGCTGGCTTGTGAGGGTCACGTGACGTGGCCGAACCAGGACCTCAGATTTGCGAAGGTTCTCGATTTTTGTGCCTCGCACTTCAAAATTCATAACTTTTGCATACGAGCTCCGTTTTCGATGTTCATTATATCCATGCGTAGGTGAGATTATACTCTACAACTTTCGTTTAGACTCCGTTGGCTAATTTTGACTTTAATTTTAATATTATTATTTTTAACAGACCGGAACAGGAAAATCCGTTAAAAATTCATAACTTTTTCATCCGACGTTTGTTTTCGTCTGTCTTTTTAGCGTTGTACTAATATTGACGAGACCTTCAATTCTCGTTTAGGTTGTGTCGGATAAAAATCACTTGATCTTTATTTTGAGTTTGTATATGTATATTGTTATACTGAAACTTAGAAAAATCATAATTTCTTCATACGAAGTCAGATTTTGACGTTCTTTTTATGCACGCTCTCGGTTTAACGAACAATACGTCTTTCGTTTAGATTTCTAAGGCTAAAAAGCACTTTATCATAAATTCACTTTTTACGTCACACAACGTTGTGCTGATTCTGTCGTGAAACTTCAACAGGTCATAACTTCTTCGTTATAACTCGGATTTCGGTATTCTTGATATCTACGAAATCCTTATTTCAACCACTATAACTTTCTTCATAGATATCAGGTTTGTCTAACATTTATATTCGACACTTATTTTTAGGGCTAATGTCATAAAAACCCTCAAGTTTTCAGGGTTGTGTCGGTTTTGCCCAAAATTGAATTTTATGTCCGTTTTTACCCTTACATTTTCCAAAGAATGTTTGGTTTTACCCTTTTACCGGTGATAACAGGTTACCATTATATTAACTTTGCAAAAAACCCTTAAGTTTACAGTTTTTTTTTTTTTTTTTTTTTTTTTACATTTTTACCCCTAAGTTTATAATTTTTTTACACTTTTACCCTATGTATTTTTTTTTTTCATATTATACGTATTCAAGCAGAAAAATCATATTTATAAACGAAAAAAAATTTAATTAAATATTGTATTTACATTTTTTTAATGTTAATTATTTATTTATATATATATATATACATTTTTTTAATGTTAATTATATATATATATATATATATATATATATATATATATATATATATATATATATATATATATATGTGTGTGTGTGTGTGTGTGTGTGTGTTTGTGTGTGTGTGTGTGTGCATGTGTGTGTGGATTTTTTTTCTTGGATAAACCATTTAAGATGTAAAAAAAAAATTAATATGCTTTTAGAACTACAAATACGTATTTTTATGTATTTAAGAATATACATATCAATAAAAAAACTTGTTCATTCATAAACATGCATGTTTATATAAGTATATACATATATTTTTAGAAGTGTAAATATGTATTTTGATATATGTTTTTTTTTTATGTATAAATATATTTTTAGAAGTATAGATACATATTAATATATAAAAATGTAAAAATATGTATTTATACTTCTAAAAACTATATCTATAAAACACATATTCATAATTCTAAAAATATTGTTTTTCTTTTTAAATGGTATAACCATGCAAAAACACACACACACAAACAAATATATATATATATATATATATATATATATATATATATATATATATATATATATATATATATATATATAACATTAAAAAAAATATAAATACAATATTTAATTAAATATTTTTTCGTATATAAATACGATTTTTCTGCATGAATATGTATATTATGAAAAAAATATACTTAGGGTAAAAGTGTAAAAAAAAATTATAAACTTAAGGGTAAAAACGCAAAAAATTGTAAACTTAAGGGTTTTTTTGCGAATTTAATATAATGGTAATCTGGAAAACCTATTATCATCGGTAAAAGAGTAAAAACGAACATTTTCTCGAAAATGTTTGGGTAAAAACAGACATAAATTTCAAGTTTGGACAAAACCGACAAAATCCTGAAAATTTGAGGGTTTTTATGACATTAACCCTTATTTTTACCCTTAATTCATTAAATTATAATAATTAAGCATAAAACACATAATAATCAATAATACGTGTTATTATTTCAAAACAAGTTACAAAGATTGGCATTGACTATTTATCATTATTAATGTCTAGCTTAGAAATACGGACGTTACACTTATGAAGTAACATATGGTGTCGAGGAAGGCTAAACTCCATGATAGACCATGTCTAATCAAAGGTGATACACTAACGGTCTCTATACTACTAGAACATTTACGTGGGGATATATAATATCCATCTAAAACAATAATCAAGGAATAAAGAATATCTTTTTAATCACTTCACACTAATAATTAAAAGGTAAAAATTCTTTCATGGTCGCTTATCAAATTTTTAATGGAAGAGTACAGAACTTAAGTACTATTCAAATAATTCAAGATTAATCATTGAAATTTGATGTTTAAAAATAATATCATATCAGTTTACCTTTAAAAAAATGTTATATATGATTTAACAAATTCATGTAACTATTATTTAATATGATTAAAACAATTATTAATAAGACCAAATCCTAATAACATGCGGATCATAATATTATTATTGATATCTTATAATAATTTTTAACCAATAAATAATATTTTTTTAATAAATATATTTCAAAAATAAGTAATATCGACAAAATTGGAATGTTTTTGGTTTCTGGTTTTAGGGTGGTTCAGAAAAACAGAGGGTGGCCTTATAAATTCACTTGCTTGCTCAATCACACAACCGGTAGACAACAGTGAGCAGACATCCTCTCACCCTTCAATAAATTCACCACCATTTTTGAACTCAGCACCCAAATCTAACATAACCCTTATTACAAACTGAAGAAGATGATGGTAGTTGAGTCAATTGAGAATCAGGAGGCGATCGGTGATGGTGGTCATGAATGTAACAGTACATCTTTTGAACAGAAAGCTTCGATTGATAGTAATGGCGTTTCATTTCATCGAACAGTTGGTGTGCTTCACATTGCTCTTAATCGCGTGGTAGGCTTTCCAATTTCAATAATTATTAATCGATATCATGCTCGCATAGTCGCATTGTTGTTATTTTTTATTACAGAAAACAAACCACACTTCGATTTGCAAGCTACATGAGCTGTTATAAAAACTTTTGGCGAACAATTTCTGTATTGAGTTTATCAGATGCATTTTGACAAATCGGATGAGTCGATTGAAGTTTTTATGGTTGATTGCAGAGTAAGTGGTGTATTCTTGTAAGCTTTGGCGGATTCATTCTCTTGAGAGATGATAATCAAGCACTATGGGCTGTTCTAGGCTCTGTTCTAAACGTCGTTTTATCATTCACTCTGAAGAAGATTATAAATCAAGAACGACCCGTTTCTGAAGTGTGTTGTGGCCCTGGAATGCCATCTTCACATGCTCAATCCATTTCGTTTGCCACCATTTTCATGATTCTTTCAAGTAATTAACCCTCTTTTGTTCTTCCTATACTTTTCCTCTTTAAAATTCATCGACATTATTTCCCTCATGAACAATGCGAACAGCTTCAGATTTTGTTCATGATTTAAAAAATTGTAATTTTTGATCTTGCAATGTCTTATATCTTTTTTTATTCTCGTTGACACAGTCGTTGGATGGGTGGGATTGAACGGATATTCAGCTATTCTGAGTGGACTCATTATAGCAGTTGGTGTATATTTTGTAAGTATACAATCCCCTTCATCTATGACATTGCAAATTTTTTTATTTTTATTTTTATTTTTTTGAATTTTAGGTTTATATTGAATTATCCAAGAATATGACTTCACCTATGTTGGCCATTTTTTCAAACATTATAGACCGACGTATAAAATTGTTATGACGAGTATTTTGTCGTAAGAATTTTATGTCAGCTATACACAATCTATAATAATTAAACTGATAACGTCTTTTAAATGCTAAAAGTTTAGCACATATTCCTTTGTTGTGCTTATGTTGTATCATTTTTGTATGCAGACATGGCTACGTGTTCTATTACGTTATCACACTACCAGCCAAGTGGTCGTGGGGGCAATTGTGGGCTCTATATTTTCTATCGTATGGTTTTCCACATGCGATATTATGGTCCTAAATGCATTGACGTCTGTAATATATGAATTAAGAAGATGCTTATTTATTAGCTAAAATGTTACTGTTACTATTAATGTTATTGTTGTTGTTCTTGTAAAGATAGAATGTTTGCATTAAGAGCATCCACAATAGGTAACGTATTGTTATAAGATACAACAAAGTTAGAAATTTTGTATCAAGAGAATCCACAAGGGCTAACCTATCAATGACATGTTATTTATTCCATATTATTTTTCCACTAATTTTATTTGACGAAAACTTGTTATTATAAACCTTCCTCGGTCCAAAAGTTTCAAAAGTTTTTTTTTTTTTTTTTTTTTCTTCTGAATTAAGTTATCTATCTTCATCTATTTGAGATGTTATATAAAAGTCATCATCTAATTTTAAAATTTGAAGTATATTTCGTGATCTTTTCCAAGTTATTAATTTGTATGATGTACAGTGATGTGAATCAAAATACCAACTTCCATACTAGCCTGACCACCTGTTTTGAGAACAAGTTCCAATGCATGCTTCCTTAGTCAAACTATCATGAATTATAAGGATCATACGGTTTAAGTATGACCTTGACGAAAATCTTCCAATGCCGATCCTAATGCTACAGTTGCTATCGGTTGCTAGCCTCAATTCACTTACTAAGGAGCATAACGAGCAAAATCGAAGGAGCTATAGTGTTGTTTCAGTTTCAGCCTTAGATTTTTTTCTTTTTAGCATTCCTTATTAATCCTTTTTTAAGGAGATGTTGAGACTTTCAGGTTAGTACCAAAGTACCTTTCTAGGTGAAGGATGCAGGTAAGAGAATCAATCTTAGCTGATGTACATGTAGTAGCAGCATCCAGTCTAGCCTTGGTCTAACGAAAGAAGGCATGGAAGATCGAATCACTATCTTCGTGCAAGCAGACCTTCAAAGGACTTCGGCTAACCTGTGAATGAAAGCGAGAGGCACAGGCAGAAGTCAAGACCTCGGTCTTTCGCAAACCTATCCTATTCGCATTCCCTTCCCACTTCACTTCATTCAAGAAAGTGGAGGTTGTTTAAGTAGGTTGGGTGATAGATCGGCCATAGGAGTACTCCGGGATATAAACCAGGGCAACAAAAGTGGAGCATACGGCGATGCCGCCTGTTTTCATTTCGTGGAAGTCCTCAATCTTGCTATACGTCCAAGCTCGGGAGTTGGAAGCAGAATTGAGACTATGCACGAGCCACTCTTTCTCTTATATATGGTATTTTAAGATAGTGTTTTGAATGTCTATCCCCTGCCTATGCTAAGCCTTTACTACATATCCTTTCCTGTCCGCCTTGAACTATTGCGCCTGCGCATACCTTTTCTTGCTCCATCCATAAGGTAGCTTAAACTGCCATTATACAGATAGATCGTCGGTATAAAGAACTATTCCCAAGCTAGAGAGGTGGGAGAAGAGAGAAATTGAAGCGGATTTCCTATCTATATTCAACAGCTTGAAGAGGGCGGATTTAGAAAGCAAAATTTTCATTGAAAGCGATTGTGCCTACCACAGTCAAGTTCGATGTAATTAGGTGTTCTATCTAGCTTCTTGATAGTTTAATAAAAACTATCTACTCTAATAAATGAATTTTTTTTGTTACTTGTTACACTCTCATTCAATTTGCCAAATGTCATTTTATGGTTTTTCTATTATATTAATTCCACATAGTATTTAAATGCAATAATAAATGCATATTAATTTCATTAATGAACTTTCCTTTTAATTTTAAAATTACTAAATTAAAGTGTCATTAATTTCCTTTATTTATTTATCTAAATTATTTGTTTAAATTTAGAAGAAAAAACACTTTAATTTTTAGGGAAATCTCAAGAAAAATCTTAAAATTTTGGGCCAATTTATGATCTAGTCCTAAATTAAATTTCATTAATGAAAAAGGATAGTAAATAGGCTATTGTAATCACTTTTATCCCTTTTTACTAGGTTACTATTGATGTGGAGTGCCAACTATATTGTTGAGCTGAGGTGGCGTCTGAGGTGGCATCCTATTCCTTTACAAAGTAAAAACCATATTTTTTTGGGGGGAAAAAAGATCGAGGGGGACTCGAACCCTTAACCTCCCACTTACAAACCGAACAACTTACCAAGTGAACTAGAAGAATCTGTTAATATTATTTCTTCAAATATGTTTACCCCCACCCAACCACACATTAAACCGGGTATGCTTCCTCCATCTTCTCTAAGCCACTTAAAACCCTAATTTATAAATGAATCAGAGTTAAAACCGAAGGATTAAGTGAGGTGAAGGAAATGGAAATTGGATCTTGATCCCCCCCCCCCCCCCCCACCACCACCACAAGTTTCTGACCACCCACAAGAACCATCGAGCTTCAATATCTTCTCAATATACTAACGGACTTCATCTTCTTCAATTTAAATGAGTTACTAAGAATTTCATGTACTTCCTTCTTATCTCCCTTAAACAACACCACTATGCTAATGTTTCCGATCTTGATCTCCCCTACAATAACGACAATAACATCTCGCCATTCCATTCTTTCGGGTTTGGGAATCTTGAGATTGTTCTGATTTGAGCGATGGAGGAAAGAAAAGGGGAAAGCAGAAAATCCATTAGGGTTTGTAGTGAAGTAAAATAGATTACCTGATGATGAGTAGAATCTTAATGAGAAGAAGTCTTAATTTCTTGTTTTTTGTGAATTAATATGGAGGAAGAAGTTGCAGGTTCGTCTTTACATATGAAGGAAGACGAAGGTCATAAGGATTAATAAATAAATATGAAGAAAACAAAACAATAACCTCTTCTAGATCACTTGGTAAGTTGTTCGGTTTGTAAGTTAGAGGTCAAAGGTTTGAGTCCCCGTTGATATGTTTTCCCCAAAAAAAAATTGGTTTTTACTTTGCAAAGGAATGGGATGCCACCTCAGACGCCACCTCAGCTCAGCAATATAGTTGGCATTCCATATCAGCAGTAACCTGCTGAAAAAGTAAAAAGGGGTAAAAGTGATTACAATAGCCAGTTTCTTGTTCTTTTTCATTAATGAAATTTAATTTAGGACTACGTCATAAACTAATCCAAAAATTTTAGGATTTTTCTGAAGATTTCTCTAATTTTTATATTTCAATATTTTTCTCATTTTTCTTATAAATTCAAAATTCTCAAATGTTTATAATTTTATATATAGTTTTTTTTTTTTTTAAATAAACTCGTGTAATACACGCGTTTCATACCTAATTGCTTAAAAAGGTATAATAAATACACTACTAAAGTATTACTAATTGGATGGGACTAATTACAAAAATATCTTATAAAAAAATATTATGCAAATAAGGGTGGAATATATGGGTTGAGGGTTGAAGAAAAATGAGCAGGTACCGATGGTACCTCCATGAACATAGTTACGACCAAGGTGGTACCTTACAATTCAACGGGTTATGTAATTTGCTTCCTTTTTCTCTCTCTAGACTTTCTTTCTACCTTTCATGGTTTGTTTACTTGTACATCGTGCATTAATACTTATATTAGATTAGGTTTGTAAGGTTTTAATTAGTTTTGTATGGTTTTAATATTTTTGTTAATTAATTTTATATGATTTATTTAATTTGTATTTATTTTAAAATAAAAAATGAGATTTGTTTGTATGATGAAAAAGATGAGTTTACATATATTGTTTGATAGAGGAGTTGGAAGTGAAATAAAATAATAATAATAATAAAATATATAAAAATAAAAATAAAAAACTGAAATCATGACTGGGTTGAGAGAGATACCCTCCACCCTAATAAATAGTTAATTTTTTTTATCAAAAAATCTAATCTACATTTAAATTATATATATATATATATATATATATATATATATATATATATATATATATATATATATATATATATATATATATATATATATATATATATATATATAGGGTTAGATTCATTTGAGACCACCTATATTTTGTGAGACCGTGAGACGCATTTTTTTATTTTTTTTTTATTTTTTTTTAGTTAATTCATGTTCCGAAAATAATATTTAAAAAAAGAATTTTTTGATTTTTCCATTTATTTTGCATTTTAAAATTATTTTTAGAATATGTACAGTGTAATATTCTATTTAGAATATTTCACGTATTTTTCAAAAAAAATAGAATTTTTTTTATTTTTTTTAGTTAATTTAAGTTCCGAAAATAATATTTTAAAAAAAGAATTTTTAGATTTTTCCATTTATTTTGCATTTTAAAATTATTTTTTAGAATATGTCAGTGTAATATTCTATTTAGAATATTTCACGTATTTTTCAAAAAAAAAAAAAAACGGAATTTTTTTTATTTTTTTATATTTTTTTTAGTTAATTCATGTTCCGAAAATAATATTTAAAAAAAGAATTTTTGGATTTTTCCATTTATTTTGCATTTTAAAATTATTTTTAGATTTGATCTCACGGTCTCACAAAATTAAAATGATCTCAAATGAACCTGAACCTATATATATATATATATATATATATATATATATATATATATATATATATATATATATATATATATATGTTATGGACAAGACTTGAACCATTGATCTTTAAGATAACAATGAAATATTTGATATCGTTGGGTTAGAAGCCGTTTGATATGATAACGTATAGTTGATTGAAACCAAAGATATTATCTCCGCTCAAAAACTGATATATCTAATTCTAATATTAATAACCTTTGAAGAACAAAATCAAATATTTTATATAAATATATAATTTCTTTAAAAAAAAAAGTAACTTTACTGCTTGTTTAAAATTCAGTATCCCAGTACTTAAAATCTTTGCCGAATACAAAATCGCCAAAAGTAATATGAGTCGAAGGGAAATTCAGGGTTTCCTTAACAAATATTAGTGACAGCCCACCACTCAAAGTCAACATCGCCATGTAACCCACAAGTTCTCAATGCAATGAACCACACATCGAACAATTTATCAATGTCACCTAAGTTTTAATGAAGTCCTTTTTCACGCCATCCTTTTGAGTCATTACACTCAATTGCCAACTTCTAAGTTGGTGTTTTAGCTCTTTGAGCTTGTTTCCGAAAACAATGAATTTGTTATCACCACACCACCATACACCCCAATACTTGGCTCAAGTGGAAGTCACGACATGTTCAAATCCCTCGAAAGTCATCAGTGAATTTGAATAAATGAAAAGGCATGGGTCCATAATCTAAATATATATATTTTTTAAATAATGTGATTATGATCCGACCACACCCTAGTTAAGTAGTTAGGTATGTAGTTGTTAAATTTGTAAATGTATCAAAGACTTCTTTCAAGCAAAACCCGATCTAACTTACTCATTTCCGCACATTGTCCATTAACACGGGTAAATTTTCTTCCACCCATGGGTACATCAAATAAAGCCAAAATTAACTATAAAGTCATTACAATCCTTGTACGAGTAACGTACCCCCTCCCTCCTTCCGTACCCACACACACACGTGGTTCTAAAGCATCTCTAACAAGGGTTTTGTACGGGTTAGTTGAGCATGTGAGCATGCTCAAGGATGTCGGTAGCATATTTCTTCTAAGAAAGGAACATGCTTGAGGTTGACAACGATACATAAATCCCAAGAATGTAATTGAGATCATCCAAATCAGTCATGACAAACTCTTTTCCGAGGTGTGTAATAATATCTTGAAAAAGAGCTTTGGAATAGGTTGTGAGGATAGTGCCATCCATATATGTGACATCCTTATTTTACCATAAATTTAAAAATTTTATTTATGCTTATAAATTCAGAGTGCTTTTTGTATTACGGAATTTGTTTCCAAAACATGTTAATATCATTATCAGACCACATTTCTGAAAAAATGTATTTTATTTATATTTAACCAAACTAAACAACCTCATATACATTCCTAACTTGAATCAAAGTAAGTAAAACATTACAAAATTACAAGTAAAATTGAAAATAAATAAATAAATAAATAATCAAATTGGTGAAAATAAAAAAAACAAAAATAAATAAAGCATATATATATATATATATATATATATATATATATATATATATATATATATATATATATATATATATATATATATATAATAGCAAAAATAAATAAAGTATATAAAAAACAAAAAATAATAAAGTTAATAAACCATGTGGTGTAATTTTTTGTAAACTATAAAGACTAAATTTGAACTTAAACCCATTTTAGGACCGATTTTGCAAAAAAGATAACAAAATTAACCATTAAACTCATTACGTGGGCTATAAAGACAATTCTATGAGAAAATTATGGTCATAGCGATAATAAAAAAAATATTAAGGTTTTTTTTTTCCAATTACATGTTAAAAATTTAGGATTTTTATGATACTAGTCCAAAATTAAATCAAGTGAAAAATCCTATAATTCATTTAACACATATATCAAGTAATACATATAATAGACATACATAACATTTAATCATTTAGATACTTTATATCTATGTATAAGTTGAATTTAACTATGTGCTCACTTATTAAAGTGGATGACTAGAAAGTTGGGCAACGCTTCACTTCAGCACTTAGCATTTCTTTTTATGTAGCCTAGGTTCAATTATCTCTAAGTCTTAGTTTAATATTCCTCGTACTGTTAATAGTCTAGATCCTCAATAATCTTGATGTCTAGATCAAGATATATCAAGTAATGAGCAACCAGGTAAGATCGTATCTGAGGTAGGGTTTGCTTGGTATACAGAACTATTTGAAAATCTCATTTTAAACACATCACTAAATCGAGCTTAGACATTAACCCTGTAAGTAGATCAATAAGTATAACAACATGGAATTCCAGATAAATCTTATTTATAAATTCATAATGACGAGTATGAATATAAATATAAATTACACTTAAATCGCTATAAGTGTAGTTTAACTTACAGAGATTTCATACACAAAATTCCAAAAATTACACTAGCAGAACTCCGACCTGGTAGCTACTAGTCGTTGGGATCTAAGGGACCTCAGGGCTTTTCCAAAATACCCTAAATACTAATAAAATTTGGACTAGGGGAATAGAAACGAGAGAGAGAGAGAGAGAGAGAGAGAGAGAAGTTTGGGATGATGTGAGAAATAAATGGTGCATTGAATGGTATTTATAGGTAGGGAATCGGCATGCGCGTCGCGCTGGGACCAAGTGTGCGGCGTGCCCATCCTTCGCATGCACGCTTAGCCTACATAAATTAGACATGTGTTGGCTACCTACGTGTGTTGCGTCGCAAGGGGTTAGGTACGAGTAGGAACTTTAAAAATTCATATCTCGATCATACGAACTCCGTTTTAGACGCTCTCTATATCCACAAGTAGGTATTCCGAGTACTACAACTTTTATTTAGACTTTGTTGGATAATTCTCATCCGATCTTAAATTTAATAGAATATGAAGATTGCATTATTAACGATTGTGTAAAATTCATAATTTTTACATACGAGCTTCATTTTCGACTATCTTTATATTGTTAGGCTCCTATTAACTAGAACTTTAACTCTTGTTTAGATTGTTTTGGATAAAAATCAATCGATCTAAAATTCGATTTTTGTGTTAATACAGTTATGTTAAAACTTCAAAAAAAACATAACTTCCTCGTATGAAGTTAAATTTTGGCGTTCTCTATATGTACGCTCTCGGTTTTATGATTACTACGAGTTATGTTTAGATCACTTAGGATAATGAGCAACCTATCTTCGATTCACTATTTACGACACACATTGTCATATCGGGTTAAACACGAAGCTTCAAACGATCATAACTTCTCCATATGAAGTCAAATTTGGGCGTTCCTTTTATCCTCATAATCCTCATTACGATTACTTCAATATTTATCAAGGCTACTTATCCTAATTAATATTTTATTTTAATATTTGTTTTAGCCATGTTTATTAAGTTTTCGCTTAATATTATCAATGCATAATATAAGCACATAAATCACATAGATTCAAACCAATTTTTTTTATTCATCAATTGATTACAATTGTTGACCAACGTCGGTTACATATTCTAATAATGCCTAGCGAGAAACTCACTAACCTCTGTACTTACAGTTTTAAGTTTAAATGTTTCAGGTACTTCTTGTAGCAAAAGGAATCGTCTGTCATGATTGCATCACATCCATTGGAGATTTCACACTTTTGTTTTATCATACTCTGATGTTTATTTTGGAACTACTTTTTATTTTATGATTATCTTATTATGAAATTGAATGAATGATTTATCTATTTAAAAATGAAAAATAAAAATCTATGAGTTTTGGGGTGTTACATTCATTTTAGAGGGTATACCTATAGAAAATGAGTAAAGTGATCTAGAAAAATGACATAGTATTTTAGATCACTAATGCTAGAAACAGGTGAAGTCCAAATATCATAGGGAATGATATGAAAAGCATTAGAAACAATAGAATTTAAAGAACTAAAAGGAAATTTGGTATGTTTTCCAAGTCGGCATGCATGCCATAAACTAGCATTTTTGTCTTGATTACATGAAATGAAAATATGTGAAACTAAATATTTTAAGACTTGATCATCAGGAAGACCGAATCATTGATGCCACAAGGATGAGCTTGAATACATGAAAGCTTGAGAGGTAGAAGGCATGACTGTATAGAGGGGGCCCGAGTTGTCACGACAGATTAAGGGTTGGCGAGTTCTATAATCCTTCACAGTAAAACCAAAAGCATCAAATTCCATGATGCACTTATTGTCACAAATAAATTTACGAATATAAATAAGATTTTTTACAATATTTGGTGCAATAAAAATATTTTTTTTAAATGAAGGGTACGATATGGATTTTGATTGGGAAAATTAGAGTGTCCTAATCTTATTAAAGGTATATAGGATCCATTATCGACTAAAACAAAACGATTATTATGCAAAGTAATGGATTTTAGGTGTATACTAGTGATAGATGCCATTTTATGCATCTTTTATGATAGTTTTTATTAACAGTTTGCATTATATTTATGTTATTTCATGTGCATTAGCTTAAATAATGTTTAGCTCATGTCTTTTGTCAGAATTCTTGTACTGCCCATGTTTTGATGTCGTTTTCATATTATTCAATTAGAATAGTACTTTGGGAGCAGCTTTAGATGCGTTTGATAGAGCATTGGAGCCTAATTGGAGCTGTAAACTTATGAAGGATGTTGAGGAATGCGTGAAAGTTGTTTTGGTCAAGGAAAAATGAACATTTCGCACGAAACACCACAAATTCGATCGTGTTTCTTTAGAAATTCGATCGTGTAAAATCTTTGAGGATTGATTGACGTAATTTGAAGTTTTATGAAGAAAAGTAAAAAATTTGATCGTGTTAACATGTCACGGTTCAGAAATTCCTTAGAAATCAATTTTTAGCCAAATTCAATCAAAGCCCAAAAAATTGATTGTGATTCTCAAAAATCCGATTGAATTTTATGTTTTCATGCTCCAGAAGTTACTAGCTCGCATATAAATTTGACCTTTATTATCATTTTGAAGCATAGACCATGAAAACGATTTCTAAAGATGATTTTCTACAATATCATCACCTTCTGAAGATCTGAAGACTATGGATCATCTCAATAAGTTAGATTGGTAAAATTAATCATTTAGTTTCTCTTTTCATCAGTTTTAATTTGATTTTAGCCATGTCTAGCTAAAACCCTAGTTTTCAATTCTACAAAAGACTAATACTTTTATGTGATCGATCATCAGATTTGGTTTTCATTGTGTGATTCTATTTAGTAATTTCACTTTTGTGTTTAATGAATGTTTGATTTTAATTCTTATTAGTATGATCAGCTAGCTAGGGTTTAATTATTCTAGTTAATTAGTTATTGAAATTTGTAATTGTTTTGAAAATCTGGTAATAAGTAACAAGTAATAAATCAGTTCTATGTTTGGATTTGACTTTATTATAAATTGAAATTTCATATCTTTATGCTTTTGATATTGTGAGAAGTATTGTAAATTGCAGGAAATTTTACACAGATCTTAATGCAATTTTTCTGAATTTAATTAAGATCTTATTTGATTAGATCAATAAAAATTAAGGGTTAGCTGAGGAGCTTGTTTTGGTTAATTAATTAGGTAAAAGAGTTAGTGTTCCACCTGTGTTATATGAAATTTCATATAACACAGCTAACCCTCATATGAAATCTTGTTTTGGATTTGACTTTATTATAAATTGAAATTTCATATCTTTATGCTTTCGATCTAGAGCCCGTTATTTTCTCAGTACCAGGAAATCCGGTAGAGTTAGTGTTCCAGCTGTGTTATATGGTTTTCATATAACAACTAAAGGTGATGCATTTAATAGTGATAGCACACTGATAGATTTGGATGAGCCTAACAACCACAAGGAAGCCATGGTAGGTCCCGAGTCTGATAAGTGCAAAGAGGCTATGGACAACGAGATTCAGTCCATGTATGACAATGAAGTTTGGAACTTGGTTGACAATGTACCGGGTCGTAAGACAGTCGGGTGCAAATGGATCTTCAAGAAGAAGACCGACATGGATGGGAACGTACACACTTATAAGACACGACTGGTTGCGAAGGGCTTTCCTCAAACTCCAGGAGTTGACTATGATGAGACCTTCTCACCAATAGCTAATATTAAGTCTATTAGGGTTATGCTAGCCATAACTGCATTTCATGTGTAACAACATGATTTTTCAAACCAATTTTTTTTTCATTTTTAATATTAATAAAAACACATGTCTCAATATTAATTCTCAAAAACCAAATACAAGTTTTCAAAACAATTGTTCAAATCCAGGATTCACAAACATAATTTCCAAATCTCGAGTGTATGTACAATCACGCTGGTGCCTTCCTGCGATCCTCCGGGGTGCCTGAAATAGATAACACATAACACGGTAAGCACGAATGCTTAGTGAGTTCCCTAAAATACCACATACAACATACTAGCCACTTGAGGCTATAACTAAAGGATGCCTTCCGCCCGATGTGTCTCAGTGGACCTTCCGGCTCCACAGTTCTGGTAAACCTTCTGGTCCTACCATGATTTGCCTTCCGGCCCAGATCTAATTGCCTTCCGGTTATAACTATGATTGCCTTCCGGCCATAACTCTGATTGCCTTCCGTCCCTGACCTCCCGGTCCCAAAGATACAACATATACATATCACATAAATTCACATAACTTATATCAATACATAAGACCTTCCTGTCACATATAAATTCCACTCTAAGTAATGTATAGTGAGAAGACTCACCTCGAGTAATCTCGGAAAGTCTCAAACTCGAAATACTGATCTAGCCTCCACCTAATCACATAAAGTAATTTACCTCTAATTAACAACGATCCTCAAAGGCTAGACTAATCCCTTCTTATAGTCTCTCAGAAGGGAAAAAGACCATTTTACCCCTCCAATGGTCCAAATGTCCAATTGTTGAACAAACCCTAAAAGTCAACGAAAGTCAACAGAGGGAAGTACGCGGGGCGTACCAACTCTATCCAGAATCGGGGATCTCAACCCCTACGCGGTGCATTTTGAGATTTACGCCCAACATAAGTCTTAGTTTCATGCTCTTAATGTTTTTGGTGTGAATCTGTTAAGATACAAGCTCATATTCCAGATCTAGTGCTTCTAATGCCTCTTAACCCATAAAGTTGAAGCCTTTAAGCCTTTGCAAGGCTATAAAGGTCACCAATCACTCCAAACTCTTATCCTCTCTCCTCATTAAGTCCTTATCTCATGCATGACTCAATATTAATGATCAAGATTGGATTTTCATGGATCTACAACACATTTTATACTGAAATGGGGTAGATCAAGGCTTATGGAGACCATTTACTCATAAAGTCTCCACCTTTGGGACAAAAACCCTAAAATGGTCCATAATGCACAAATCCAAAAAGGTTAAGAAAGCTTTAATATTTTTACCTCCAAATGATGCTCCAATCTCTGTAAAGCTCAGATCCAAGGCTTGCACTCCAACTATAGCTTCTACAATGGCCCTTCTTCTCTTCATAATCTCACAAGAACACTTTATCAAGCTCAAACACACACGTACACACACAAGCTCTTAAAACGAGGGTTGGCTCTTTTAGGGTTTCACTCTCTGGAAATGGTGGCTAGGATGGAGGCCATCATGTTCCTTTTATAGTGCTCATGCTTCATTTAGGGTTTTGAATATGGGCCCAATATGCCTCGCATACTGGGTTGGTTCTGCATCAAAGGCACGCCCATGGGTACACACAACGTACTCTTCAGTATGCCTAGCGTACCCACCTGTAATCATTTTCTATTTTTGGCTAATTTTGACAACTTGGAAAAGAAGAAGGATTAAAGAGATATACCTAATATTAAGGATGTTACATCATGATTATGAAATATGACAAATGGATGTCAAAACTGCTTTACTTAACAGAAAGTTGGTTGAGGATGTTTACATGAATCAGCCAGAGGGTTTTGTCAATGCAAAGTACCCTAATAGCGTATGTAAGCTTGAGAAATCCATTTATGGATTGAAACAAGCATCTCATAGATGGAATCTTTATTTTGATGATAAAGTCAAAGAGTTTGGTTTTTCGAGAAGCGAGGATGAGTCCTATGTATATGTCAGTGCTAGTGGGAGTATAGTTAGTTTTTTGGTACTATGTGTGGATGACATACTACTCATAGGAAATGACATCCCAACCTTGCAAGAGGTGAAATCATGGCTTCGGAAGTGTTTTGCTATGAAGGACCTTGGAGAAGCTGCCTATATCCTAGGGATAAGGATGTTGGGAGACAGGAGTAAAAGACTAATTGGACTTAGTCAAAGTATTTACTTGGACAAGGTGTTGACGAGGTTCAACATGCAGAATTCCAAGAAATGTGACTTACCGAGCCAAAGCAATGTCAAACTAAGTAAGACTCGGAGTCCGAGTACAAAGGTTGAGATAGTTTAGATGAGTCGATTACCACATGCTTCCATTGTTGGCTCGATCATGTAAGCTATGACTTGTACTCGCCCTGATGTGGACTTTGCTTTCAGCATGGTTAGAAAATATCAGGGAAACCCTTGTAAGGCTCACTGGACTGCGGTAAATAATTTTCTCAAGTACTTGCGAAGGACTAAGGACTGGGTTCTTATCATCGGTGGGAGTGATGACTTGAGAGTGATAGGGTATAGTGATGCCAGCTTTCAGATCGACAGAGATAACTTACATTCTCATTCGGGTTGGGTATTTACCATGAATGGAGAAGCAGTAACTTGGAAAAGTTCCAAGTAGGAGTGTAGCACCCGGTTCCTGGTACGTAAATGTTATTGAGTATTTCCTTTCTTTTTGCCTTGGACTCGGCGAGTCATAGGTCCGACTCGCCGAGTGGAGGCGGGACCCGGGACACGTTTAAGTTGGTGACTCGGCGAGTCCATATCCTGGACTCGGCGAGTCACAGCTGTTGGATGAAACCCTAAGTTTCAGGGGTTTGCACCCTATTTAAAGGACTTATCAGCCCCAAGCCGGTCCCCATTGACCCTTAAAGCCCTGTATCTCTCGTTCTAAGCTATTTCTTTGAGAGTTTGAGGTTAGTGGGTGTGTTTTTGAAGGATTTGAAAGAGGAAGGAAGTAGATCCAGAAGAAAGGAAGCCATCCAAGCATTATTTGTGTCCTTCCAGCAGTTCCTTTGAGGTATAACCCGTTTTCCCCTTGATTCTATGCTTAAAACTTCATTTGGGTCCTTCTTGGTCAATTCCCCAAGTTTGTATGTGCATTATATGTCGTAATAAGGCGTTTGGCCTTTGGATCTATGCAAGATTGAGCTCCAGGAGCTCAGATCTGTTAGCTTTTTGGCCCCATGAGGCTTGTTAGCCCTAGATCTACCCTTTTGAGACATTTTGAGCCCTATAATCCATATTGGTGAATATCCACACGTAAAGTTGGAAACTTTACGTGTGATTCGTGTCCTAGAAGTCCAGATCTATGAATGACATGGACTGGAATCGAGCAAATCGGTATATTTAAGGAGTGCATGGCGACGACTCGGCGAGTCGCATAGGTGACTCGGCGAGTCTGGTCGCGAGTCACCGATTTGGTCCCTTCATCATGTGTCGAGTTGAGCCATGAGTCACAGGGGGTGACTCGGTGAGTTGGGAGCTGAACTCACCCATGTTAGGACTCGGCGAGTCAATGCCCTGACTCGGCGAGTCCAAGGCAATCTTCATAAATCAAGAGCAGACTCGGCGAGTTGTTCATACAACTCGGCGAGTCTTAGCATGAAGTGTTCATCGGATGAAGATGAACTCGACGAGTTGTTCATGCAACTCGGCGAGTAGGATGAAGAAGTTGAACGACAGTTAGAAGGTGAACTCGTCGAGTCATAGCCCGACTCGACGAGTAGAACCAGGGACCCAGGACAATGGTTTGCTAGGGACTCGGCGAGTGGTGATCCACTCGGCGAGTCGGGTCAACTGAAATTTGACCCTAGCATTGGCTTAGAGCTAAACCAGGGGTAAAATGGTCATTTTACCTAAAGGACAATTAGCAGTGTTTGATTGAGTATGTTGTGGGAATTGCAGCCGGAGGACTCCCAGAGCAGCAGTAGTCAGTTAGTTCCCGATCAGTTCAGCAGCTACTTTGAGGTGAGTTACCTTCCAGTAGCAGTGGGTCTAAGGCCACAATGCCGACCCACTAGTAGGAGATGTATGATAGATTATTGTCTTTGTGATATCATCTAAGTTTGCTATTACCTGACATGTTATATGCTAGCATGATATGTTGTATGTGATAGTAGTAGAGTTGGTTGTTAGGACCAAGGGGTAGTCAGACACCCCAGATACGTCTGACAGTATGTGATGATATGTTTGCATGCTGGCTTGTTACGTTATATGTGATCGTAGTAGTAGGGGGTGAAATAGTCCCCGAGGATCGGTTGTTAGGACCGATGGGTAGTCAGCACCCCAGAATGGCTTGACATGGGTAAGTCAGCACCCCAGAATGGCTTGACATGGGTAGGTCAGCACCCCAGAATGGCTTGACATGGGTAAGACGGCACCCCAGAATGGCCGTATGGGTAGGTCGGCACCCCAGAATGGCCGTACCGGGTAGTCAGGCACCCCAGAATAGCCTGGCAGTACGTATGTTATGTGTTTGTATGGTATGCGGTATGTTGGGGGAACTCACTAAGCTTTGTGCTTACGTTTACAGTTTTGTTTTCAGGTACCTCTGCATCGAAGGGGAGGGAGCCGGCGTGGTAGCGGCACGTCATACACACACTCTTCGGTTTCCGCATTTATGAGATTTACTGGGATTGTACTCTGATATTTTGATGTGATGTATGGTTTGACTTTCTAGAACATGGTTGCGATGTGTTATGGTGTGAACAAACACTGTTTTTATTTATTAATGTTTTTCTAAAGTAATACCTTAAAAATGAAATTTTTGGACGTAAAAAAAATTGGGTCGTTACAAGGAGACTGTAGTTGATTCAACGTACGAATCATAGTACATAGCAGCAAGTGAAGTGGAAAAGGAGGCGATATGGCTGAAGAACTTCATTGGAGACCTTGGAGTTGTACCATCTATAAAGGAGCCTATGGAGATTTTCTGTGACAACGACAGTGTGATTGCCTTAGCCAAGGAACCAAGGGATCATGGCGGATCCAGACACATTGATAGAAAATATCACTTCATAAGACACTATATAGAAGAAGGACTCCTTGTATCAAAGTAGGTATCATCAGATGAGAAGCCAGTAGATCCCCTCACGAAGGGACTGAATAGGGTTAAGCATTTGTAGCATGTGAGGTGCATCGGGTTGAAAGACGATATTAGTTTTAATGATTAGATAGTTATTTCTGAAACTTGCAATAAATAAAATGTAATTGACATTTATTGATTAAATAAAAGTTGTTGTTTATTTATGAGTAAAGTTACTATCTCGTGTCAATTGTTTACTATTGTTTCAATTTTGCATGTTTTGACTTCCAGAATAATAATATTATTCAAACTTTCCATAGTCAATCATACTTTGGAAGTAGGTATTGAATCAAGACTGTCATGAATTTGGCTTGTAGATTGTCTGAAATGGTTAGACATTGCTATGACATTCATGAGTGCTCATAAGTTTTGAGTATTGGATTAAACCCACACTCACTTGTATCACTTCATGGAATTCTTCTTGAGTGATCGTGAGACGATAATATCATATAAGTCTTCAAACCAAGAGATATGAGTTGTTGACTATGATTTGGTTGTGCATTAATAGTATGAAAACGCATCAATAACTTGATGTTATAAAATGTACTGTTTTGTATGATTTGGCGAATAGTTAGTACAAGCATATGAGTCGAAGTTTATATATTCCTTTTAGTCATTGGAGGATTAAAAGCGATATCCTGGTCCCCTCTATGATTTTGTTCTGACTTATGTGTCGGGCCCGGTCAGAACTCAATTGATGTGTTCGATTGAGTTCTATGTCAAACAAATTAGAAATCGGGAAACAAACTGCTAGACAACAAGTATGACCTTGTTCCATGTATTTGTCTGGATGATATCTTGAGAACAGAGGAGTATATGATTACTTGTCTAAAATGGCATGTAACGCTCCGTTCCGAATTGACTCCTAATTTGAGGCGGTGGCTCGTGGGTCGGTTATGATAAGGATTATGGATTTTGGGAAGGTAAGACCTAGACCCATTTGGGTGTGGGTGATGTATTAGAAGTGATCTGGGTGCTCGGTTCGTGTTTTGGAGCCTAGGGGTATTTTGGTAAAGTGGCAGTTAGGACTTTTGTGGAAAATGGATTTTGTTCGGAAGGTCTTAAGAAAGGTTTGAGTTGTTAGAAGTGCAGGGCTTCTCGTTACCTTTTCGTGGATGTAAGGATCGTCGAAAACGGATTTATAACGAAGAAGTTATGGCCTTCGGAACTTTAGTAGTTTCGGGCTTAGCTAAGTACGTTGGGCGTACACAAAGAGTACGTTGGGCGTAGTAGTGAAGAAGGCAGTATGATGGGCATACTTTTGGAGTACGTTGGGCGTACTGACCAAGATGGTCGCGAATGTTCTTCGGAGTATGCTAGGCGTACTATATGAACGTTAGGCGTTTGCTAATCAGACCTGAACCCTATTTCAGGGTCTTGGACCCTATTTAAGCTCCTTATCTCATAGCCTAACCCCAATACCTTCATCCTCCATCCCTCTAAACCCTAGAAATTGACACTTAGCCCCCATTTGAGTGATGGTAGACCTTTAAAGTGATTTTTGGTGTGTTTTGGTGCCAGAAGAGGAAGAAGGAACTTCTTGAAGAGTCATTGTTTGACTTTGAGCTTTTGGATCTAAGATTTGTGCACCCAAATCTATCTTCTGGAGGTATAAAGTCTCAACCTTTACAACTCTTTCATGTAGATCTAGCTAAGTGGTACATTGTTATGATTTTGGTCCCTTTTGTTGGATAAGGTGTCTAAGTCCATAACTATTTCTGGTATGTACTTGACCCGACCCGGCATGGTCCATTTGGGTTGCATGGCACCATGCAATTGGATAGACTAAATGAGAGAAATAACACTTGGAGATTATTAATATATTATAAGTTCTAATATATTAATAATATTATTTGCTTAGTTTGATCAAGAATTAATTTAGATTTAATTAAGTGATCAAAAGATAACTAATTAAATATATGGGTTGATTAAGTAAATCATCCATATCTTGTATAGTGGGCTAAAAGGCTCCATGGATCATCAAGTTGGGTTCCACCCATAGGATGCTCCATGGGAGTTACAAACCCATGGGTCATGGAAATGAAGAGTCATGACACATTAGGGTTTAACCCTAGATGTGTCAACACTATATAAGTAACATGTTCTCCACCCAAAATCGGTTACACTAAGAAATAGAGGGCTTGGCCGATTTTGTGAAGTGAGTATACTCTCATAAGTTCTTCCAAGAGCATTTGGTGTTGTGTGAAGCATTTGAGGCATCACACTTGGGGTGCTAGGCTCACAAGGTTTCAAGGAACACAAACAACAACAAGGTAAGTTATTCTATCTATACTTTATGTTAAAATTGTTCCCCATGTATGCTAGATAGGAATATAACCTTGGAAATCAACTTTGCATGACAATTAGACAAACATAGATCCAAGGTTATTAGGGTTGCATGTACACTTAGGAAGTGTTAGAATGCTCAAAACCCATCAGTGGTATCAGAGCCTAGGCTTGTTTGTTCTTATTTGTGCTTAAAAGTTGAAAAACAGAATCGAAAAGTTGCTGTCTGCGAATGGACTCGTCGAGTCTATAGGGGGGACTCGTCGAGTCCATGTGTATCTTCAACCAACTCGGCGAGTCATGTTCATGCACTCGGCGAGTAGGGTCGAATGAGTGCAGAATTTCGATTCAGTTGCTGGAAAATGAATTAGAAACATTACCCTAAACTGTTTTAGTAAATGTAAACTTGTTTTTGGTGGTGTAATGTCTTGCTAATTCATTTACAACAACTAGTTATCAAAATTACAAAGTTTTATGTAATTTTTTGATTGTGTTCATATTCATGTTCTTGTTCTTATGATGTTTTAGATGATCATAGGAATTATTTGTAACCTATTTGGTAGTTTAATTCTTGATCATAATGTGTTTTAATGGAGTTCATAACTTATCCTTAAGTTATGGAAAACCAAGAGTCACACTTGAGTTAAAACCATTAAGAAAACACAAGAGTTATAAAAAATGAAGAGTCTTCATTTTATGACTCTATTAAACTCATAAGTTACAAGAAATGAAAAGTTTTGAAAGTTACAAAACTTGCCCTCAAGTTTTGGAACAAGTAAAGTTAAGTTAAAACTTTAGTTCCAACCCCTAGAATTTTAAAAGTTAAAATTCAACCCTTATACTTATATTATGATAATTTAATAATTATATATATATATATATATATATATATATATATATATATATATATATATATATATATATATATATATATATATATATATATATATGTATAAGAATAAAGTCGTCTTACCGCTAGTACGCCTCATTCACGAAGCCGGTCTATAAGGTGGGTATAAGGTTGTTGCCTATAAAATGGTGACTTAATGGGTGAATATTCTCACCCACCGCTTGCTTGACTGGTGGAAGGTCGTTAGCCGAACGGGTAAGACAAGGACTTATAAATTCTCATTCAAAGTATGATGAATATATAAAGTAACTAAACGTTTTATTAAATTCCCAATCTTAGTTACTTTAGGAAAAATGTGAATAAGGTGCTAATCCATGAAATTAGACTTTACACTTTGTCTGAGTCGTTGGTGGGGCGTGTGTGGTTAACCGGCACACTAACTTGGACTTAACAAGGTAGGTAAAGGGTGACTTAAGGTTTATTATAGTATCGGTGGAGCGTGTGTGGTTTACCGGCACATCGATTGAGTGATAAACTTTAAGGGTACCAAGTGATTTGCATGGTTACTTCACACCTCGTTTTGTGATCCTCGGCATCCCAGTCACAAAACCTGGAGGGCACTCCCGAGATTGAAACATGCCTTTGAAAAGTTCATTGGATCTCAAAGAATCTAGGAATTTCTAAAACCAATAAAAACTAAATATTTAATATTTCGGTTTTCGTGGTGGAAATTGGTGAATCGTCATTCACCTACCTTTCAAATATGGTATAGCTTAGATTACGGCATACCTCTTCTAAGTTATATTATATTGTGATTGGATCCTAGCCTTAATATTACATTTGGGTGTTTTATTAAGGACTCTCTTAAATCTAAACTAAACTTGTTCTTCTTTTTCAGATGTCTTCAACTATCGCTTCTGGCTCGAATCCTAATGGCTCCTTTACTCTTATGAGTCTATGTGGGAAAGTCACCTTTGATGGATCCAACTTCAATAAGTGGATCAGAAACATCAGGATGATTACCCGCTACGAGGACAAAGAATATGTCCTTGACAAGGAGCTTAAGGAAATTGACGAGTCCACTGCAACTCCCCAGGAGATCGCTGAATTTCATACTCATGAAAGAGATGCAACCAAGGTGGCTTGCATCATGTTAGCCACCATGACAGCTGAACTCCAAAAGTCTTATGAAGACTTCTACCCTTATGAAATGCACCAAGATTTGATGGAAAGATACCATCAAAGTGCATGACAAGAGAGGTACGAAGTCATCTGCTCCATGATAACAACCATGATGAAGGACGGAGAGTCCGTCACGAGCCACATGCAGAAAATGCAAAGGTATGTGGATCGGTTACTGAAGCTCAATGTGAACTTCCCTGAGGAGCTTGCAATAGATATCATTTTGCACTCCTTACCATCGTGTTATGATCAATTCCGCATGACATATCACATGAACAAGGAAGAGGTCACCCTCAGCAAACTTCAGGGACTTCTCAAGACCGCAGAAACAGGTCTTAAGGGGAAGTCGGTTGCTATCACTCCTACTCCAGACTCAACTCCGGTCTTGGCAATCGGGCAAAGTCGAGGGAGGAAGAGAAAGAGATCTTCAAAGGGTACCAAGGCTCGGACCCTTGATGGCTCTTCTTCAAGTGGAACCAAGAAAGGTTTCATTACTCCTTCTTCTGACCCAAAAGAGGCTGAATGCTTCTATTGCCATGAAAAAGCTCATTGGAAGCGGAACTGCCCAAAGTACCAGCAAGATGTGAAGGATGGGAAAGTCAAACCCAACCATGCAGGTATTTACACTATCATTTCTAATAACTCACCCCATTCGAAATCTTGGGTCCTTGATACAGGTTGCGGTATTCATATTTGTTGTGACTTGCAGGGACTAGGAAGAAGTGAGAATGTGGAGCAAGGAAGAATAAACTTAATCATGGGGAATAGGAAAGTTACACATGTCACCAAGATTGGAGTTTATACTTCATCGCTAAGTAGTGGGTTAAATTTAGATTTGAATAAATGTTGTTATTCGCCAGAAATGGCAAGAAATATTATTTCCTTTCATGCATTGTACAAACAAGGTTTCACCTTTTCGTTTGATAATGAAGTTGGTTCGATTAATGCTTTCTTTAATAATGTACTTTATTTTAAAGCATTACCTTGTGATGGTGTGTATGAAGCTGTATCTATTGTAGATAACTTAGGAAATAATGTTTTGTGTATTGATTCTACTAATAATAATAACTTGGATAAAGCATCATTATGGCATTGTCGTCTTGGACATATAAGCAAGAAACGCATAGGCCAACTCCAAAAGGATGGAGTCTTGGAGTCGTTTGACCTAAAGTCAAATGATAGTTGCGAATCATGCTTACTTGGAAAAATGACAAAGTCACCCTTCACAGGCTCGTGTGAAAGGGGTGAAGGTTTGTTGGACCTTATACACACGGATGTGTGTGGACCATTCAAACATGCCACAAGAGATGCTAATCGTTATTATTTGACTTTTACTGATGATTACAGTAGATATGGATATGTCTACTTAATCAAGCATAAGTCAGAGACTTTCGAGAAGTTTAAGGAATTTAAACAGGAAGTCGAGAATCAATTGGGCAGGAACATTAAGATGCTTCGATCCGATCGAGGTGGTGAGTATCTTAGTTCAGAGTTCCTCGACTATCTAAAGGAATGTGGGATTGTCTCACAATTGACACCTCCCAGGACACCGCAGTTGAATGGTGTGGCTGAGAGGCGTAATCGAACCCTGTTGGACATGGTTCGTTCCATGATGAGTCGAGCTTCGCTACCAATCTCATTCTGGGGGTATGCCTTAGAGACTGCCGCACATATCCTTAATCTAGTCCCTACAAAGAAAGTTGCCAAAACTCCTCATGAGATGTGGACTGGTAAAGTACCTAAACTAGACCACATCAAGATTTGGGGATGCGAGGCTTTCGTGAGACGCGAGACTCATGATAAGCTCGAACCCCGAAGCGAGAGGTGTATTTTCATCGGCTACCCACAGCAATCCTTTGGTTACCTCTTCTACAGACCTAGTGACAATGTGGTCTTTGTAGCAAGAAGAGGAGTCTTTCAAGAAAGAGAGTTTATAAGCCAAGGAGACAGTGGGAGGCAAGTTGATCTTGAAGAAATTCAAGAGTCAAGTGGTGAAGGAACTTCAAACTCTAGCCCTCAACTTGAGGAGGAAACTCCTGTTGAGCCAATTGATGAATCTGTACCTCTGAGGCGTTCCACGAGAGTCAGGAGTGCACCTGAGCATTACTATGGATTCCATATTACTGCAGAAGGTGAGACACTTATTAGTGATGAGACACTAGTAAGTCAAGATGACCCTAACAGCTACGAGGAAGCCATGGCGGGCCCCGAGTCTGCCAAATGGAAAGAGGCTATGGATAGCGAGATACAATCCATGTATGACAATCAAGTTTGGAACTTGGTTGAGAATGTACCAGGTCGAAAGACTGTAGGGTGCAAATGGGTCTTCAAGAAGAAGACCGACATGGATGGTAAAGTACACACTTATAAGGCTAGACTGGTTGCAAAGGGCTTTTCTCAAATTCCTGGAGTGGACTATGATGAGACCTTTTCTCCGGTAGCCAAGATTAAGTCTATTCGGGTTCTGTTAGCCATAGCCGCATTTCATGACTATGAAATTTGGCAAATGGATGTCAAAACCGCTTTCCTTAATGGGAAGTTGGCTGAAGATGTTTACATGAGTCAGCCAGAGGGTTTTGTCAGTAACGAGTACCCTAATAGAGTGTGTAAGCTTGAGAAATCCATTTATGGATTAAAGCAAGCACCTCGCAGATGGAATCTTTACTTTGATGAAAAGGTCAAGGAATTTGGCTTTTCTAGGAGTGAAGATGAATCTTGTGTATATGTCAAGGCTAGTGGGAGTATAGTTAGCTTTTTGGTATTGTATGTGGATGACATACTACTCATAGGAAACGACATTCCAACCCTGCAGGAAGTAAAGTCCTGGCTTGGAAAGTGTTTCGCTATGAAGGACCTTGGTGAAGCTGCCTATATTTTGGGGATAAGGATCCTGAGAGATCGGAGTAAAAGACTAATTGGACTTAGTCAAAGTACCTACTTGGAGAAGGTTCTGAAGAGATTCAGAATGCAAGACTCTAAGAAAGGAGAGTTACCCATCCAGAGAAGCGCCAAGTTGAGTAAGACACAAAGCCCTAGCACTGAGGCTGAAATAGCAGAAATGAGTCGAATACCTTATGCTTCGGCTGTAGGTTCGATCATGTATGCTATGACGTGTACTCGACCTGATGTAGCCTTTGCCTTGAGCATGGTTAGCAGGTTTCAGGGGAACCCTGGCAAGGCACACTGGATTGCGGTAAAGAATATTCTCAAGTACCTACGAAGGACTAAGGACTGGGTCCTTACCCTCGGTGGGAGTGATGACTTGAGAGTTGTAGGGTATAGTGATGCTAGCTTCCAGACTGATAGGGATAACTTCCGCTCTCAGTCGGGCTGGGTCTTTACCCTAAATGGAGGAGCAATTTCTTAGAAGAGTTCCAAGCAAGAGACAGTGGCAGATTCTACTTGTGAATCAGAGTATATTGCAGCTAGCGAAGCGGCAAAGGAGGCGTTATGGCTGAGGAACTTCATTGGAGACCTTGGAGTTGTACCAGCTATTAAAGAGCCGATGGAAATATTCTGTGATAGTGAAAGTGTTGTTGCCTTAGCCAAGGAACCAAGGGATCACGGGAGATCCAGACACATCGACAGAAAATACCATTTCATCAGACATCGGATCGAAGAAGGACTCCTTGTGGCAAAGAGGGTATCATCAGATGAGAATCCGGCAGATCCCCTCACGAAGGGACTGACTCGGGTTAAGCATCTCCAGCATGCTCGGAGCATAGGGCTGAAGGATGATATTAGATTTAGTAGTTAGATAATCTCTAAATTTGTAAAGTGTAATTGACATTTGATGATGAATAAAAGTGTTTTATTTATGAGTAAAGTGTTGCTATCTCTTGTCGATCGTTTACTATATTTCTTTTGCATGTTTTGACTTCCAGAATAATTTTGTTTGGTATAACATATTATTCAAACCTCCACAGTCGGTCATATGTCGGAAGTAGGTATGAATCAAGACTGTCATGTTTGATTGTAGAGGTCTGGGACAAGGCTACAACAATCATGAGTGCTCATAAGTTCTGAGCATTGGACTCAACCCACGCTCACTGGAATCACTTCATGGAATTCTATCTCGAGTGATCGTGAGACGGTAATATCATATAAGTCTTTAAACCTAGAGATATGATTTGTTACTTACAAGTTGGTTAGGCATTGATTGTACGAAAAACGCATTGGTAACTCGATGTTATAAAATCGTGCTCTTATGTGTAATTCAATGAGTAGTAGAACAAACATATGAGTCGAAGTTTATCTGTTCCTTCTTGGATTAGAAGCTGATATCTGGGCCCCTCGATGATTTTGTTTTGACCTATGTACCGGGCCCGGTCAGAACTAAATTGATGTGTTCAATAAAGTTCTTTGTCAAACAAATCGGAAATCGGGAAACAAATGTTGGACAATAAGTAAGACATTGTTCCATGTATTTGTCCGACTGATATCTAGAACAGAGGATTATATGATCACTTATCTTAAATGGCGTACCATCATCTTCTCAAGTTTCTAGAAACCTTGTAAAGAGCTACGATTGCCGATCGGTTCCTGAAGTCATACTTGTAGTAATAGTTATTAGACTTATCCAAGTGGGAGACTGTTGGATAAGGTGTCTAAGTCCATAACTATTTCTGGTATGTACTTGACCCGACCCGGCATGGTCCATTTGGGTTGCATGGCACCATGCAATTGGATAGACTAAATGAGAGAAATAACACTTGGAGATTATTAATATATTATAAGTTCTAATATATTAATAATATTATTTGATTAGTTTGATCAAGAATTAATTTAGAATTAATTAAGTGATCAAAAGATAACTAATTAAATATATGGGTTGATTAAGTAAATCATCCATATCTTGTATAGTGGGCTAAAAGGCTCCATGGATCATCAAGTTGGGTTCCACCCATAGGATGCTCCATGGGAGTTACAAACCCATGGGTCATGGAAATGAAGAGTCATGACACATTAGGGTTTAACCCTAGATGTGTCAACACTATATAAGTAACATGTTCTCCACCCAAAATCGGTTACACTAAGAAATAGAGGGCTTGGCCGATTTTGTGAAGTGAGTATACTCTCATAAGTTCTTCCAAGAGCATTTGGTGTTGTGTGAAGCATTTGAGGCATCACACTTGGGGTGCTAGGCTCACAAGGTTTCAAGGAACACAAACAACAACAAGGTAAGTTATTCTATCTATACTTTATGTTAAAATTGTTCCCCATGTATGCTATATAGGAATATAACCTTGGAAATAAACTTTGCATGACAATTAGACAAACATAGATCCAAGGTTATTAGGGTTGCATGTACACTTAGGAAGTGTTAGAATGCTCAAAACCCATCACCTTTAAGGTGGTTCTTGTGAGTAGAAGTTACTCCAGAACCTTTGAGCCTCTTATTTGGTCCTTATTGAGGTTATGGAGTCATAAATTTTGGATCTTGAGGAGTTTAAACCTTCCATGCATGAGTTGGTAGTTATTTGATGGAATTTTGGGACTTAAGGTTTAGATTTAGACCCCATTGACTTATGCAAAGTCATAAAGTTGGAAACTTTATGACTTAAGAAGTCCCATGAAATCATATCTAAAAGTTTGGACTGAGGTCTCAAGGTATTAAGAAGTGTTAAGACATTTTGTGAGTGATTTTGACCTTTTGGAATTCATCTATGGTGTTTGGGATTCATTAAGCCATGCAAAGGCTTAAAGCATTTGACTTTATGGATCAAGTCACTTATATTTAGCCATTTTGAGGTTCTGGACGTCTTGGATTAATGGATTAAGAACTAGGATTGATATTTGGTCATCAGGAGGATTACGTTGGGCGTACAAGGCTGTACGCGCAACGTACAAACCTTTAAGCTAGTACGCTTAGCGTACAAGCTGAGTACGCCCCGCGTACTCAGTAGAATGGGATTTTGGTTTTTGGGCTTCGGTTTGGGCCATCTTCTGGGCTTTGTTGTTTTGGGTATTATTGGGTAATCAGGTTTTGGGTTGATATTTTATTTGTGGAGGCCCCCTATGGTTTTGGGCCCAATTTGGAAAATTGGGCCATTGATGGATTTATGGACATTATAGTGTTGGGCTTTTGGTTTGGGTTTGGGCATTAGTTTTGGATCATAATGGGCCAGGGGTAAAATGGTCATTTTACCCCATGCATGGATTAAGTATTATGGTATGGGACCCAATTGCTAATTGGTTATATTGATTGGTAGTGACGGCTCAGGTAGCTGGTGGGGCAACAACTAAGGAATTCATGCGGGAAGCTTCTGCAGTGCGAGGTGAGTCTCCTCACCATACCAATGGGTCTAAGACACCAAGGCTGGCTCATTATGCATTATGTGATATGCTAGTTGATTTCGTGTTATGTGGTATGCTAGTTGATTATGTGTTATGTGATATGCTAGTCGTCTTTGTGATGCTTTCATGGAAGACCTCGGAGGTTCCTGAGGCACTAGGGTGTAAGACCTTGGAGGGTTTCCGTGGCATCCTTAGTCAAGACCATGTGAGGGTTTCCATGGAATTGGGCTAAGACCATATGGGGGTTCCCATGGCACCCGGAGTAAGACCCTGGAGGGTTTCTAGGGTATCCTTATACGTATGGTTGGTATGACAGTGGGATAAGACCATGTGGGGGTTCCCATGGCACCCAGTGTAAGACCCTGGAGGGTTTCCAGGGCATCCTTATAGGTTTGTATGCATAGCTTGTGTGATTGATAAGGTTTATATAGTTGTTACAGCTGATATGGATTATGTGATTATGTGGATTATGTGGGGTATGCTATGAAGAACTCACTAAGCTTCGTGCTTAAAGTTTTGTTTATGGTTTCAGGTATCTTTGTTTTGGAAAGGAAGGGCTTAGCTTGATCACAGCGCATGCACCCATGATTTCTGCAAAGAATGATTTTGGGATGAACTCTGATAAACGTTTTTAATTAACAATGTTTTGGAATGATTGGAATAAATGATGTCTTTGTTAGGGTTATAATAAAAATGAAATTTTTACCCCTAATTTTTGGTTCATTTCATGGCACGTTCTAGTTCAACCAAGTTTTAAGAGCTACGATTGTTGGTCGGTTTCTAAAGTCATACTTGCAACCATAGTTATTAGACTTATCTAAGTTGGAGACTGTTGAATAAGGTGTCTAAGTCCATAACTATATTTGGTATGTACTTGACCCGATTTAGCATGGTCCATTTGGGTTGCACTTCACCGGAACAATTTGGACTTTTGAGAAGATGATATGTATGATTTATTAATAAATTATAAGTTATAATATATTAATATGAAATCATATTATTTAATTATTATTGATCAAGAATTAATTAATTTGGAATTAATTTTGTGGTCAAAAGAGACTACTTAAATATTTAGGGATTGATTGTGTAAATCATTCATTCTTATAATGTGGGCTAATGATCAATGATTCCTTATGTTGGGTTTAACCTATGTGGTGACCCATGGATACTCCACAGAGGTTAAAACCTATGGATCATGTGGAATGTGGAAAGTCATGCACATTAGGGTTTACATGGCGTAACCCTAATGTAACCACACTATATAATAAGCCCTTTGGTTCAAGAAATTGGCACCTAGAGTATACACAAGAATGTGGCCGGTTTTGTGAGCTAGAGAGAGTCCTATTCCAAGTTTCCAAGTGTTAGTGGTGATTTGTGATTCCACTTGAGGCATTCACATTATTGGTGCTAGGCTCTTAAAGCTCCAAGCAACAAGCTACAACAAAAGGTATGTTATCTAACTTGTTTTATTACCTCATGTATCAAAGTTTTGTATGCTAGTTAGGGTAATACCTTGGAAAATGAAAGTTTTGTATGCTAGTTAGGGTATTTAGGGTTGCATGTACACCTTAGGAGTGTTAGAATGCTCAAAATCCTTCAATATATACACACACAGACACATATACACTAATAATATTGAAATCCTCATAGATAATGTACTCACCACTTTACGTAAGGATGTTAAAAAGTCTCATGCAACCCTGAACCCATGGGTACTCGATTCCATATGGGGGGTATATGTTAAAGAAATCTGGGGCAGGGGTAGGGTCATGGTTAACCCTATTTTTAATTTTGGGGGCGGGGTGGGAGCGGGTAGGTCCCATCCCGATCATCCAATAGGGTACCCATTAATATATATATATATATATATATATATATATATATATATATATATATATATATATATATAATAGCAATGATATTGAGCTATCAAAATTCAACAACATATCATGGTTTTAAGTTGTTAGTTGTTGCTACTTTGTAGTTAGTTGTTGACAACCTCTTCTAATGAGCACTTAGGAAGACACACTGCAAAAGGAAGAAAAAATCAAGGTTAGAAATCTGTATCGAGGGACGAACCACATAGTTCATTATATCTACTTGTTCAATCTATTCAAGAACATTTGTTACATACCGACAAGGTTAATACCATGTTATGTATAAACAATTTTAACATAACTCCTTATTCTATTACTCTGAACATGAAAAACGATTAACAATGTAGTATTTATTTATTACCATTTTGTGCACCAATTCTTGTAATCATTTTCTTTAAATATTATTTACATCCCTCCATTTCATATCTAAGGACATTAAAAGTTATGTTCAATATATATAATTATCTCTTCTATCAAAGAAGCAACACTATTTATAATTTTCTTATGTTCTAAGTACTAATGAATATTACAGCAATCCCTATACAATATCCAATCCATATAGACAATCTACAAACAATTTATTATAGTCCTAAATCAATACTAACTCCTTAGAAGCATGACTGACTGTGGTATTTTGAATAAATTAATATTCAAGAAGTAAAAAATGCAAAGTGAAATATAAGAATAAATTAATTGACAAATTGTATCACACACTTTGAACATAAATAAATCTCCGTTAATTAATTACCATACAATTACAATTTATTATTGTCACATTGTTTCAAAACTATCAACTAACCACTAAAATCTAGAATCTAACATCATCTCTTAGCCCAATGCTCCTAGCATGCTTGAAGTGCTTGATCTTGATTAATCCCTTTGTGAGAGGATCATCAAGATTATCCTCCGATGATACTCATTCACCATGATTTTGCCTTCTTCTACTAGATGTTGGATGTAATGATATTTTCTGTCGATGTGCCTTGATCTATCAATGATCCTTTGGTTCTTTGCTCAAAGAAATTGTACCTTCCTTGTTGAAAAAAATATCAATTGGTTCTTGGATTGAAAGAAGTCCTAGATCTCCACCCTAATCCTTCATCTTCTTTGCTCACTATCCCATTATTCCATTTAATCCACATAAGTTTTTTTTTTCGTTTGTGTAGCACCTACAAAAAATAAAACGATTCCTAAGAGACTCTAAGGAATTAATTACTTTTTGGGGGCATGAAATAGGTTCATAAAATACGTGGCAAGGCTTCTAAGAATCGAATTTATTATTGTAAACCGACCGTCAACTGAAAGTAATTTGATTTTCCAGTTTGCTAACTACATAGTAAACTTCTCCAACACTTTTCGGTTTCCATAAAAAGGTACTATTTTTATCTTTTATATAGTTATTTGTATATATGAACTTAAAAAGGAACCAAATTAATAAAACGGCAACATTTTATGTAGAATTTTAATGATTAAATATGCTAAAAACTACAATAATTAAATGCATTATAGTTTTTATTAAAAATTATATATATATATATATATATATATATATATATATATATATATGTGTGTGTATCCTCTTGTATTATTTTTCTAATAATTTTTTTTGGTTTAAGTTTTATTATCATGGTTAGGGCTGTAAATGAACCGAACGTTCAACGAACTGTTTGTGAATCGTTCGGCGGAAAGTTGTTAAATATTGTTGTTATTGTCAAACTTGTCATTTGAGATTGTGCAAGGTTAATAGTGCAAATTAGTAAAAGATGTGGATCAGTGTAAAGGTTTCTTTATTGTTTGTCGGGTCAACATGCGGATCCTTGTATCCGGTTACCCGGGGATATAAAGATGAAAGTGATGGGTTTTAGCCATAAGAACATTCCTATGTGCGCATGCAAAACCCTAATGCTCGGATCTAGGCTTTCTAATCAAACATGCTTTGAATCCAAGACTTCTAATGACCATTTAGATGTAAAAACAATATTGAAATAGATCTAGAATCATACCTATTGATTCCTTGTTGATCTTGTTGTCATGGAGCTTCTAGAGTCACAATTATCACTCCTCTAATGGCTTACAAACACCACTAGCAAGGAGGATGATTTGGGAGAGAGGAGAGGGGAGGAACTCGGCCAGAGTGTCTCTACTCTTGATGGTGTGTCGAATTCCCTCACCCATGGGGTCTATTTATACTTGTAGACTCCTTAACGGTTACAGCTTAAACCCTAATTGGATAACTTAGACTTTATGTTGATCCATATCCTTTCCTTGATAACCCTTTGGACGATTTTGGCTTATCCAAGCCTTAGAAATCGTCCAACCTATCTTGGATAAGGATTTATAATCTAAAGTGTAACTATCAAACAATTGACAGTTTATACCATCTTATTTAATTAATCTCCTTAAGTCACCAAATTAATTCCAATTAATTCTATGACTTATAACAATATATTACTCTTTATATTATTCTCATAATATACTAATAATATTTACTCTCTCTTAATAAATCATCCTATCAAGTTGCTATGGTGAAGGCAACCCAAAAGGACCATGCACAACCGGGTCAAATACTTGCTTAATATAGTTGTAGCCTTAGACACTATTCCAACAGTCTCCCGCTTGGATAAGTCTAGTAATTATAAGCCCAAGTACAATTTGGTTTGCAATCGTAGCTCTCAAAGACGCTGTCAAACTCTGATCTAATCAATCTTGTCCTTTAGATAAGGGTACTTACAGTCCTCTGTTAGATATCATGCTGACAATACTATGGAACAGTTAGTCAAGTATTTGGTTTCTCGATTTCCGATTTATTCGACATAGAACTTAATCGAACACATCAATTTAGTTCTGACCGGGCCCGGCACATAAGTCAAATCAAATCATCGAGCGGCCGAGATATCACTTTTTCCTTCTTAGGATAAAAGTTACAGATAAACTTCGACTTATATGCATTTACTTATTCATTAACCAACTATACACAACAATGCGTTTTATAACATCGAGTTACCAATGCGTTTTCACATTATCAATGTACAATCAATTAACCAATAACAAACCATATAACTAGGTTTTAAGACTATATGATATTATCATCTTGCGATCACCCTTTTACTATCACATTCCATAAGGTGATTCCAGCAAGCGCGGGTTTGTTCCAATGCTCAATCCTAGTTCATAAGCACTCATGAACGTTGCAGCAATCTTTTGCTATGTCTAAAACCATTTAGACACTCTACACACCTATTCATGACAATCTTCATTCATATCTACTTCCAACATATGAACGATTGTGGACAATTTGAATAATTCAATTATTCCTAATAAACTCAATTATTCTGGAAGTCAAAACATGCAAAGTGAAACAATAGTTAACCAATTAACATAAGATAGTAACATTACTTATAAATAAAACTCCTTTATTTAATCATCAAATGTTAATTACTTTTATCTATTACACGTTTCTAATACTATCTAATCTATGCTAACATCATCCTTCAGCCCGATGCTCCTAGCATGCTGCAAGTGCTTAACCCTACTCAGTCCCTTCGTAAGCGGATCTGCTGGGTTATCTTCCGATGATATCCTCTTTACTACGAGTTGTCCTTCTTCTACATGATGTCTAATAAAGTGATATTTTCTGTCGATATGTCTTGATCTACCATGATCCCTCGGTTCCTTGGTCAAGGCAACCGCTCCTTCGTTATCACAGAAAATCTCCATGGGCTCCTTTATGGCAGGTACAACTCCAAGATCTCCAATGAAGTTCTCTAGCCATATTGCCTCCTTCGACGCTTCGCTCGCTGCAATGTACTCTGATTCGCACGTTGAATCAGCTACGGTTTCCTGCTTGGAACTCTTCCATGTCACTGCTCCTCCATTTAGGGTAAAGATCCAGCCCGACTGCGAACGGTAGTTGTCCCTATCGGTTTGAAAACTGGCGTCACTATACCCTCGCACCTTCAAGTCATCACTCCGTCCGAGAACTAGGAACCATTCCTTCGTCCTCCGAAGGTACTTAAGGATATTCTTCACCGCAACCCAATGGGCTTCGCCAGGGTTCCCTTGATATCTACTAACCATGATCAAAGCAAAGGCTACATCAGGGCGAGTACAAGTCATAGCGTACATGATTGAGCCAACTGCGGAAGTGTATGGAACTCGGCTCATATCAACTATCTCAGCTTCGGTACTCGGACTTTGAGTCTTACTCAACTTGGCATTGCTTTGTATTGGTAATTCTCCCTTCTTCGAGTTTTCCATACTAAAACATTTTAGTAACTTCTCTAAGTAAGTGTTCTGACTAAGTCCTATCAGTCTCTTACTTCTTTCTCTCACTATCCTTATTCCCAAAATATAGGAAGCCTCTCCGAGGTCCTTCATAGCGAAGCACTTCCCGAGCCAGGACTTAACCTCCTGAAGAGTCGAGACGTCGTTTCCTATGAGTAATATGTCATCGACATATAGAACGAGAAAGCTTACTACACTCCCACTGGCTTTGACATATACACATGATTCATCTTCGCTTCGTACAAATCCAAACTCTTTGACTTTCTCATCAAAGCAAAGATTCCATATGCGAGACGCTTGCTTAAGTCCATAAATGGACTTCTCAAGCTTACACACTCTATTCGGATGCTTCTGATCCACAAACCCCTCTGGCTGAGCCATGTAAACATCCTCAGCCAACTTTCCGTCAAGGAAAGCGGTCTTGACATCCATTTACCAAATCTCATAATCATGAAATACGGCAATAGCTAGCATCACTCTAATAGATTTTATCTTCGCAACTGGTGAAAAGGTCTCTTCATAGTCAACTCTGGGAGTTTGAGTAAAGCCCTTCGCAACTAGTCGCGCTTTAAACGTGTGTACCTTTCCATCCACGTCGGTCTTCTTCTTGAAGATCCATTTGTACCCAACGGTCTTACATCCAGGCACATTATCAACCAAATTCCAAACATGGTTATCATACATGGATTGGATCTCGCTATCCATTGCCTCTTTCCATTTCGCAGACTCTGGGCCTACCATGGCTTCCTTATAGCTATTAGGTTCATCAAGATTTATTAGTGCACTATCACTAATATACGTGTCCCCTTCGGTAGTAATATGAAAACCATATATCTGTGGTTGAAACCTAACTCTTTTGGAACGTCTAAGAGGTAATGATATGTCAATTGGTTCAACCGGAGTTTCCTCCTCGGGTTGAGTGCCAGCGGTAGAGGTTCCTTCATTTATCGACTCTTGAATCTCTTCAAGATCGATTTGCCTCCCACTGTCTCCTTGGCCTATGAGTTCTCGTTCTCGGAAAACTCCTCCCCTCGCAACAAAGACAACATTGTCCTTCAGTCTATAGGATTTCTGCGGGTAGCCGATGAAAATACATCGCTCACTACGAGGTTCGAGATTGTCGTGAGTATCTCGTCTTACGAAAGCCTCGCAACCCCAAACCTTGATATGTGCTAACGAAGGAGCTTTCCCCGTCCACATCTCGTGAGGTGTTTTGGCAACCTTCTTAGTAGGTAAGGATATGGGCGGTAGTCTCTTTGGCATACCCCCAAAAAGAGATAGATAGCGAAGCACGACTCATCATAGAGCGAACCATGTCCAACAAGGTTCGATTACGCCTTTCTGCCACGCCATTCAATTGTGGTGTCCTAGGTGGCGTCAATTGTGAAACTATTCCGCACTCCTTGAGATAATTGTAGAATTCAAGACTTAGGTACTCTCCTCCTCGATCGGATCGAAGCATCTTGATCTTCCTGCCCAATTGATTCTCCACTTCACTCTTAAACTCTTTGAACTTTTCAAAAGTTTTTGACTTTTGCTTGATTAAGTAGATATACCCATATCTACTATAGTCATCAGTAAAAGTCACGTAGAAGCGGTTTCCATCCTTCGTGGTAGATCTAAACGGCCCACATACATCGGTATGTATGAGGTCCAATAGACCCTCACCCCTTTCGCACGTACCAGCAAAGGGTGACTTAGTCATCTTTCCAAGTAAACAAGACTCGCATGTGTCATCTTCCCTAAGGTCGAATGACTCCAACACTCCATCCTTTTGGAGTTGGGCTATGCGTTTCTTGTTGACATGTCCAAGACGACAATGCCATAAGGATGCCTTATCCATACTATTGGAAGAATCCAAATACAAAACATCATTTCCTAAGTTATCAACAATCATAACAGTTTCATAAATTCCATTACATGGTATAGCTTCAAAGTAAAATACACCATTTAGATAAGCTAAAATAGACATTCTCATTATTAAAAGAAAATCTAAAACCTTGTCTAAACAAACCATGAAAAGAAATGATGTTTCTAGCCATTTCTGGCGAATAGCAACAATTGTTCAAATATAAAGATAAACTATTCCTAAGAACTAAAGAATACACTCCAATCTTGGTCACAGGCGACGATCTTCTGTTCCCCATTATTAGATTTATTCTTCCATGCTCCACGTCTTTACTTCTTCTTAGTCCCTGCACATTAGAACAAATGTGATAACCACAACCGGTATCAAGAACCCAAGAAGTATTGTGGGAATCATTAGATTTAATTGTATATATACCTGCGAAAGATGGCTTGATCTTTCCTTCCTTGATGGCTTGCAGGTACTCAGGGCAGCTTCTCTTCCAATGTCCTATCTTGTGGCAGTGGTGGCACTCTGCCTCCTTCGGATTAGAACAGGGCTTAGAGGGATCAACTTTGGTCCCACTAGAAGAGGCACCATCTCGGGCTTTCACCTTGCGATGGTTCTTTGACGAAGCCTTCCTATTCTTTCCTTTTCTTTGTCCAATTGCCAAGACAGGAGCAGCGGGCGGATTGGGAGTTGGTGCAACAGACTTGTCTTTGAAGTTGCTCTCAGCGACCCTCAAGAGACCTTGGAGTTTACTTAGGGTGACCTCTTCTTTGTTCATGTGATAGGTCATCCTAAATTGATTGTAGCTCGGAGGAAAAGAGTGAAGCACCATGTCGATTGCCAAGTCTTCCCCAAAGTCAACATTTAACTTGCGAAGGCGGTCGACATACCTTTGCATCTTTTTCAAGTGCACGGTAAGAGATTCTCCATGACCCATCTTAGTGGAAATCATGTTGGTGAAAATCTCATAACGCTCTTGTCTCGTGTTTTGATGGTATCTCTCCAATAAGTCTTGGTGCATTTCGTACGGATACATGTCCTCGTAGGACTTTTGGAATTCGGAGTTCATGGTCGCGATCATGATGCAATGTACTTTCGTTGCATCATGCTCGTGAGTTTCGAAAGTGGTGATTTCGGCGGGAGTAGCGATTTCGAGGTTGATTTTATCGAGCTTCTCATCGAGGACATACTCCTTATCCTCATAGCGAGCAATCGTGCGAATGTATCTTATCCATTCGCTAAAGTTCGTTCCATCAAAGGTGACCTTTTGACAAAGGCTCATCAAAGTGAAAGAACTTGCAGCAGCGTTCGACATCTACAGTTACAAAGGACAAAGATAGATTAGAATATGAATCCCTAATTATCACCCAATAAGAAGAATTAGGGCTAGGATCCAACAACAGTATTTACACAGTAGAAAAGGGATGTCGTAATCTAATACGCAAACAATTTGAAGGTAAGTGAATGACGATTCACTAATTCTCCACCATGAAAAACATAACTCTAAGTCCTAAATGTAATAAGAATTCCTAGGTTTAGATGAGATTCATTGAACCTTTTTAATGGCATGTTTAAATCTCGATATGCCCCTCTAGTTTGTGACTGGGATACCGAGGATCACAAAGCGGGTGTGAATTACCATACAAATTAACGTGGTGCCTTCATTGTAACGATCACCTATTCGATGTGCCGGTAAACCACACACGCTCCATCGAACTATGATAAACAATGAATCACCCTTTGCCACCTTCGCTTAGAACCAATTAGTGTGTCGGTAAACCACACACGCTCCACTAACTTCTTAGCAAGGTGCAAAGTGTAATTTTATGGGATTGCATCAATTCACTTTTCCTAAAGTAACTAAGATTGGGAAATTTTAAGAAAACATGTAGTTACTTTGTATTTCTTATTATACTTTTAATGAGAGGATGAGGTTGCCCTATCCTACCCGTTCGGCTAACGACCCTCCACCAATCAAGCGAGCGGTGGGTGTGAGTGTACACCCATTAAGCGCCATTTTATAGGCCGCAACCTTATACCCACCTTATACACCGGCTTCGTGAATGAGGCCTACTAACAGTAAGACTAGCATTTAGGTTATACATATATAAATATTAATCTTGTAATATTATATTAGTATAGGGTTGGATTTTAAACTTGTAAAATTCTAGGGTTTGAAATTTAAATTGTCTAAATTAAACTTTTAATCACAAAACATAAATTTCAAAACTTGAGGACAAGTTTTAAACATTTAAAACATAAAGGATCAAATAACAAATAATCTAAATCACATAATTATCCATATTTGATTAATAATTATCATATAAGGAAATCAAATATTTTATTAATTGATAATTATCTTCAATTAGATCAAAAACATAGTCATATATATATCACAAAATCGGATTAGGGTTGATCTAATATGATTAAGGTAAGTTTCCACAAGATAAATATGAAAAAAAATCCCGTTTTTGGCTAATCCTGACGCTCGGACTCACCGAGTACCCATACTGGACTCGCCGAGTCCACTATGGGACTCGCCGAGTGCATGAATCAGAAACATAAAAATCGAATTTTCTAGTTTAGTTTCATACAAGCAACAATTCAATGAAAACCAAGCTAGGCTCTGATACCGCTGATGGGTTTTAGCCATAAGAACATTCCTATGTGCGCATGCAAAACCCTAATGCTCAGATCTAGGCTTTCTAATCAAACATGCTTTGAATCCAAGACTTCTAATGACTATTTAGATGTAAAAACAATATTGAAACAGATCTAGAATCATACCTATTGATTCCTTGTTGATCTTGTTGTCATGGAGCTTCTAGAGTCACAATTGTCACTCCTCTAATGGCTTACAAACACCAATAGCAAGGAGGATGATTTGGGAGAGGAGAGGGGAGGAATTCGGCCAGAGTGTCTCTACTCTTGATGGTGTGTCGAATTCCCTCACCCATGGGGTCTATTTATACTTGTAGACTCCTTAAGGGTTACAGCTTAAACCCTAATCGGATAACTTAGACTTTAAGTTGATCCATATCCTTTCCTTGATAACCCTTTGGACGATTTTGGCTTATCCAAGCCTTAGAAATCGTCCAACCTATATTGGATAAGGATTTATAATCTAAAGTGTAACTATCAAACAACTGACAGTTTATACCCTCTTATTTAATTAATCTCCTTATGTCACCAAATTAATTCCAATTAATTCTATGACTTATAACAATATATTATTCTTTATATTATTCTCATAATATACTAATAATATTTACTCTCTCTTAATAAATCATCCTATCAAGTTGCTATGGTGAAGGCAACCCAAAAGGACCATGCACAACCGGGTCAAATACTTGCCTAATATAGTTGTAGCCTTAGACACTATTCCAACAGAAAGATGGGTACTGTTGGGCAGTGTGTGAAAGCTCTACCTCTCATTTTCTCTCTAAGTTCTCTAAGATCCTCTCAGTTCTCAATTAGGGTTTTATGTGTTCTTCATCTGTTCTTCGTCTTTCTTTATTTTTTGATTAATCAATAGATTAGGATGAGTGATTATGTAAGACAGTAGAGTAGGATTTATGTAGTGAGGTTTTGTTGTAAGTAATGAAAACCATCTGTCTATTTGTCCTAAAATGATATAATAGATGATGATGTTGGGAAAATGAGTTTCTAAGTTTTTCACATGGTATCAGAGCGTTAGGGCTTTCATCTCTACTTGAAGATTGTTTTTCATAAAAGTACTCTTTATCTCGCTTTCTGTTTGCTTGAAGATTGTTCTTCATAAAGGTACTCTTCATCTCGCTTTCTATTTTCTTTTGTTAGATCCTTGTAGATCTTCATAGCTGGGTTCGTACTGTGATTTCCATTGAAATCTCAGTAATCTGACTCTTCTATGAACATCTAGGGTTCTTTTATTGTTTTGGATGATTATCAGTTTGATCTGAATCATCTTCTGGTTATTGGTTCTTGAGATTCTGGTACTGCGAGTTTCTTTGCAATCTTGCAGGTTTATCTTCAAGTGGAGATCCTTGAGTAATTGTTGTCATCATCAAGTGGAGATCCTTGGTTGATAAGTCGATTCTTCATTTTCTGGTCGATTAATCCTGTTCTCTGAAATAACTCTAAACAACGGATTTCATCACCGTTGTTTCTTAAAGAGAACGGAGTAACAGGAGTCGACCCATTTCATTCGATCTGCGTATAGCTCTGTGAGAAGTTCTCTTGCTCCTTTTTTTCTTCTCCCTTCTTAGCTGTAGATGTGAGTTTCCTGGTTGTCTTATGTACACCGGTTAGTGTTATTCATCTTCTGTGGTTCTTTTTACTTTGTGATTCTTGTCTTGGGCCCTGACATACTATGGTGACCATCTGGACATATAAGGATCATAGGAGTTTTTTGTTTGCTTTTATCTGTGATTGGATTAATTTTGTGTTAGTATGGCTGATTCTCCTCCTGAGACTGGTAGTAGTTCAAAGGTTGATTCCTTGAACTACGATGATCCTCTTTACATACATCCATCTGATAATACTGTAACCACAATTGTGAGTTTTAAGTTGACTGGGACAGATAATTTCCGTATATGGCGTAGCTCTATAACTAGGAGTCTTAAGGCTAGAAATAAAGTAGGGTTTGTAGAAGTAACTATAAAGAAGGATTCTATTAATGTAATCAAATCCTCAAAATGGGAACGTGCCAATGTTGTAGTGTGTTCTTGGATTCTTGGATCTCTGTCTGAATCAATTTATTCTGGTCATGCTTATTCTGAATCTGCTGTAGACATTTGGAATGAACTCTTTGAAACTTACAATAAGGCAGATGGATCTGTTATTTTTAATATACATCAAAGAATTAATGGACTTAAACAAGATGGTTCCTCTCTGTCTGAATACTTTAATAAACTAGATACACTTTGGAAAGAGTTTGATGGTCTTACTAATCTTGCTGAGTGTACTTGTGAGGCTGCTGCTAAATATAACGATCATTCTAAGCTTATGAAGCTAATGCAGTTTTTAAGTGGTCTTGATGACTCTTTTAATCAAGTAAAGAGTCATATTCTTTTGATGGAACCTCTTCCAAATGTTAAAACTGCTTTCTCAATCATTTCTAGGGAGGAGTCTCATCAAAAGAATGGAGTTTTGACTTCTATTTCTAATGTGTCTAAAACTCAATCTTCTGCATTTAATAGTAAATTTAATGATAAGAAGGGTTCTAATTCTAATAGAGGCAGAAATCAAAATCTACAATGAAAAAACTGTGGTTTAAAAGGACATCTTATTGACAGATGTTATAAATTGATAGGTTACCCAAAGGATTTTAAGTTACTTAATGAGAATCAAAGAAAACAGAATAAGACCTTTTCTGTTAATTCTTCTTCTGTTCCTTCTAGTAGTGTTTCTTCTTCTGGTGTTGTTTCTAGTGTTCCTGGGAATGATGGTACATATTGTTTCACAAGTGAACAATATCATAAACTGTTGAGTCTTATCAATGAAAGATCCTCAACTTCTGAGGATACTTCAGTCAGTGCTAATATGGCAGGTATTCCTTTTTTTAATGCCTATAATTCTACTATTAATCATCAAAAGTGGATTGTTGACTCGGGTGCAAATCAACATATGACTTCATCTGAGTCTTTATTACAAGACACTGTTGATGTTTCTAAATTGAATCTTCTTGTTAATCATCCTAATGGTTCTTCTGCTAAAATTGAAAAAATTGGAAACTTACAGTTTTCTGAAAAATTAACATTATTTGATGTCTTTGCTGTTCCTGGTTTTAATGTAAATCTTCTTTCTGTTCACAAGATATGCAAAGACACAAATTGTGAAGTTGTTTTTAATGAATCTTGTTGCAAAATTCAGGATTTACAATCCAAGAAGGTTGTGGAGAGTGGTAGAGAGTCTGGGGGATTGTATTATCTAAATGCTTTTCCCTCAGGTATTAGTTTTTGTAATTATGTTAAGTGTTGTGTTTCTAAACTTACATAGCATAGTAGGTTAGGTCATCCTGCAGAACAGTCTTTGAATTCTTTAAAAGATGTTCTTTGTTTTGATAATTCTTTTCTTCCTCCTTGTGACATCTGTCACAAAGAAAAGCAAACTCGTGAGTCTTTTCCTCATAGTGATCATAGTTCTTCTAAACTTGGAGAACTGGTTCATTTAGATGTTTGGGGTCCCTATAGGGTGTCTACTAGAGAAGGCTATAAGTTTTTTTTTTACTATTATGGATGATTTCACAAGGGCTACTTGGGTTTATCTTTTGAAAAGTAAAGATGAAGTTTATGCTAGTTTTACTTCTTTTTTTTCATGTTTTGATAAATCAATTTGATTCTAAAATTAAAACAGTTCATTCTGATAATGGAACTGAGTTTTTAAATCATAAAATGGAATCTTTTCTTAATCTTAATGGTATTATTCATCAGACTACTTGTGTTTATACACCCCAGCAAAATGGGATTGTTGAAAGGAAACATAGGCATATTCTTAATGTTGCTAGGTCTTTACTTTTTCATCTGGTCTTCCAATAAAATATTGGGGAGAGGCTATCCTCACTTCAGTGTTTTTGATAAACAGAATGCCAACTTCAGTTTTAAAAGGACAGTCTCCTTATGAGTTAGTGTTTAAGAAAATGCATGTGTTTGATCACCTGAGAGTCTTTGGCAGTTTATGTTTTGCTACCAAACTTAATAATTTGGATAAATTTTCTGAAAGAGCTGAAAAGTGTGTTTTGTTAGGGTATTCTTTTGGAAAAAAAAAGGTTATAAAATTTTGAGTCTTGATACAAATTATGTTTTTGTTTCCAGGGATGTGAAGTTTTATGAGTCAGTCTTTCCATTTAAACTGAAGTCAACAACTGTTGATGATCAATTTGTTTTTAGAGATTCTGTAGACCCTTTTTCCTATGATGATTATGATAATTCTGATTATGTAAATGATTTAATAGATCTCAATTACTTGAGTGTTAACCATTAAATGGATGGCTCTAATGCAGCTCAGGATCTTGGTGAAACCTTGATTGATACTACTGCTGATAGTCATAACCAGACTAGCGAGGTATCTGAACCTTCATTTGATAGGACTATGCTGAGTCATTCAGATTCAACTGAGGAAAATAGTCATTTAACTTCATTGCCTTCTCTAGGACAGTCAATAGGGGCGTCTAGGTCTAGGAGAGAGTCTTGAATGCCTGTTAAATTCAATGATTATATTGTTGAAGGGAAGCATAGATATGGAATTGAACATACGATGAATTATTCTGTTCTTAGTGCTGAAAATAAATGTTTTTGTTCTAATTTAAATAAAACTTTTGAAGAAGCTTGTGTAGATTCAAATTGGATTGAAGCAATGAATAATGAAATGGAAGCTTTATATCGTAATCATACTTGGGACATTGTAGAACTTCCTAAAAAACGTAAACCTATAGGCTGTAAGTGGGTTTATAGGATTAAGTACAAACCCAATGGGGAAGTGGAGAGGTATAAGGCTCGTCTTGTAGCTAAGGGTTATAATCAAAGAGAAGGAGTTGATTATCAGGAAACTTTTTCTCCTGTAGCAAAAATTGTTACAGTTCATATAGTTATTACTTTGTCTGTAAATAATTCTTGGCCTTTATTTCAGCTAGATATTAATAATGCTTTTCTTTATGGAGACTTAACTAAGGATGTGTATATGAGTTTGCCTCAAGGGTATCATACTAAAGGTGATACTAGAGTGTGTAAACTGGTTAAATCTTTATATAGGTTAAAACAGGCTCCTAGAAAATGGAATGAAAAGTTGTGTTTTGAATTGTTTAGTTTTGGTCTTATTCAAAGTATAAATGATTACTCTTTGTTTATTAAACAAAACAGTAGTTCAATTTTTGTTCTGTTGGTTTATGTGGATGATATTATCCTCACAGGAAGTAATGAAATTGAAGTTCAAAATGTTAAATCTTTTCTTAACTCAAAGTTTTTGATTAAAGATTTGGGAAAGTTGAATTACTTCCTTGGAATTGAAGTAGTAGATACTAATAAAGGAATATGTTTAAACCAAAGGAAATATTGTCTTGAATTGTTACATGAATTTGGTATGTTGGGTTGTAAGCCTGCTTCAACTCCTTTAGAGGCAAATTTTCTTCCTAAAAGGAGTTGTATTAGTAATGATCCTTTACTTGAAAATGTTACTGAATTTCAGAAATTGGTTGGAAAACTTATATATTTGACTATTACAAAGCCATATATATCTTATTGTGTTCAAATTCTTAGTCCGTTTATGCATAAACCACATAAGCCACATTTAAACATTGCTTTTAGGTTACTTAGATATTTGAAAAATAGATGTTGATTGGGCTAAATGTCTTAATTCAAGAAAATTTGTCACTGGATATTTGGTTTATTTTGGAAATTCGATGATTTCCTGGAAAAGTAAAAAACAAGCTACTGTATCTAGATCCTCAACAGAATCAGAATACAGAGCTTTAGGATCTATTACATGTGAAATTATGTGGATTTTAAAATTGTTATTTGATTTAGGAATCAAAAGTTCATTACCTGTTTCAGTTTTTTGTGATAGTGAATCTACTATTAAACTAGCTTTAAATCCTGTGTTTCATGAAAAAACAAAGCATTTTGAAATTGATTTACATTTTGTTAGGGAAAAGATTACAAGTGGAGTTTTAAAAGTTGAAAAAATAGGTTCTTTAAAACAAAGAGCTGATATGTTAACTAAGTTTTTAAGTGTATCACAACATAATTTTTTAATTGATGAAATTGGCTTAATAAATCCTTTTAATTGATATTAATCTTTAATTTAAAATACCAAGTTTGAGGAGGGGTGTTAAATATTGTTGTTATTGTCAAACTTGTCATTTGAGATTGTGCAGGGTTAATAGTGCAAATTAGTAAAAGATGTGGATCAGTGTAAAGGTTTCTTTGTTGTTTGTCGGATCAACACGCGGATCCTTGTATCCGGTTACCCGGGGATATAAAGATGAAAGATGGGTTCTGTTGGGCAGTGTGTGAAAGCTCTACCTCTCATTTTCTCTCTAAGTTCTCTAAGATCCTCTCAGTTCTCGATTAGGGTTTTATGTGTTCTTCATCTGTTCTTCGTCTTTCTTTATTTTTTGATTAATCAATAGATTAGGATGAGTGATTATGTAAGAGAGTAGAGTAGGATTTATGTAGTGAGGTTTTGTTGTAAGTAATGAAAACCATCTGTCTATTTGTCCTAAAATGATATAATAGATGATGATGTTGGGAAAATGAGTTTCTAAGTTTTTCACAGAAGTTCGCTTATGTTCGCTTATTAAATAAATGAACGAATATGAACACAAATTCTTGTTTGTTTAGCTAAACGGATGAATATGAACAATGATCTCGTTCGTTCAGTTATGTTTGTCAACGTTCGTTTATGTTGTTTGTTTATATTTGTTTATGTTTGTTCAACATATAAGTTCTTTTAATATTCATATATGCTTAACTGTATTTGATTACATTACTATATTATATGTTCATTTATGTTCATATATGTTTGAATTATGTTTTTTTATCTTTGTTCATTTATCTTCGTTCGTTTATGTTCGTTTAACATGTTCACGAACATAAATTAACAAACATAAATAATGCAATTTGTTAAACGAACGAACATGAACAAGAAAATCCATTCGTTTATCCGTTCGTGTCCGTTCATTTGTTCGGCTAATTTAAACAAACGAATATTAACAAGTCTCGTTTGTGTTCGTTCGGTTTGTTTACAGCCCTAATCATAGTTAATAAGAAACTGAAAAAGAACAATACTAAATACGGATAAAAACATAAAGGAAAAAAAAGGAAAAAATGAATAGTTTAGGGGTGCTACTAATAAGACACTCTTTAGATACCTTATTAACACATTTATAAAAAGTCAACCAATAATTAATTATTTATAATCAGCTTTTTCGGAAAAAAATAGAAGTTCAACCAATAAAAATATTTCAAAAAGTAATTAGAGTGTCTATATGACAATGAGGGTGTCTTTTTAGTTGACCTCATAGTTTAGAGGTTGTTTGATAATTATTGAGTAAACAAGAGACATAGCTAAGTTTGATTGAGTAAGGTGTTGTTTGTTTTTTTGAAGAGAAATTGCGTGAAATATGCGGACCACCTCTGCAATCATCTGTAGCAGAAGATGTAGAACAAATGACTGCAGCATGTAATAAAACGTATGTTTGTTCTTTAATGTTTGCAGACTGGTGCAATAAGTTAAACTAAGGCGTGAAGAAGTTTGAAGCAGTTGGTTTAGTGTTGCGTCATACAGCACACGCGCAACAGTTTTTAAGTCAGAACTCTTCTGAAAAACAAACAGCTACGAATAGCCAAGTGTTGCGCGGATCAGCAATAAGTGGTTTGAAGTGGTTTTTTTTTTAAAAAAAAAAAAAAAAAAAAAAAAAAAAAATTAGACAGAGACATGAAGAGACATGGCTAGGTACCTCTCACCAAGTCAAAAGTTGGGCTTTTGGTAAGGTTTTGGTTTTTGACAAAACCTAAGGGGTCGTTTGTTTCGTTTGATTCCTAAGGAATTGAAAGGAATTGGAAACTAAAATCCAATAGAAAACGTGTTTGGCTAACAGAAGGAATGGAATATGATTTCCATAATTACTTTTTAATTCCGTGTATGAAAGATTTTCCATTCATTCCCTGTCTATAAGGAATCCAAATTCTGTTAGTTTTTTTTTTTTTGTTAGACAATTATCCTCCCATATATATGCGTTTCTAGTAAAACAAAATAAACTATGTGATTTTTCATATCTTTTCTACGATTACCTTCTTCTATCGATTATATTTTTCTTCAATCGGTATTTGTCAAAAAAAAAAAATCTATCGATCATATCTTTTCTACAATTACTACCGTATTTCATCTTTGGCTCATCCTTCTTCTACTGCTTTGGTGTATCTATCATCTTCGTTTACAGATAAACATCTCATGTTAAATTTTTCTTCAATTAACTGTGTTCAACCATTTTTTTTTTTTAATATTTGTAATATGTGATTCATCTTTGTCTGATAGAAAATAGCATAATTTTTTAACATTTGTGCTGCTTACTACATCTCTAGTTTCTTTGTGTGAAGTATGAACAATTTTCTTTACATGCTATGTACGTTTATTGTCGTCGTATTATAAAATTTATTTTCTAATTCCTTTGTAAAATCAGCAAACTAAACAGAAAACAGATTACATTCCTTGTCCTCCAAACGCATTTGAGTTTCTAGTACATTCAGATTTCAATTCCTTCAAATTCAAATTCTTTTGACAGATTTCATTCCTTCTGAAAAAATTCTGTGAAACAAACGTCACCTAAGTGCACAAGAGAACTCTTTTGGACCGTTTTTTCAGAACTAGTTTTTTTAGAACCGATTAACAATCAGTTTTAATAAATACCAGAAATTTCTTTTTTTGGTTTACTTACTATTTACCGGAACCTGTTTTTTAACCGAAAAAACATGTTTCTAACATAATTTCACTTCTAAAAAACTGAAAAAAAAAACCATTATTATAACTGAAACTAATCTAATAAAAATCAGTTTTTAAAAATCCAAAATCAGTTCAAAACCGATCTTTGAGAACGAGTTTGGTGACCAAACCATCCTCACCCTATAAAACTCTTAAGCGGTTATTGAAATGGTTTGTTTTTAACATTTTGCTTTAAAATAACTCGTTTGTCTTCTAATCGTATTATAATATAATTATTAATACTCTATTTTATATTAAAATTTAATACCTCCATCATTTTTATAAACATAACTCAATCATTTTTATTTTTATTGGTTTATTTTTTTAGAACGGTTTAAATACGTATCCACTACTCTATTCTACTATCTATATCTTTTGTTCATGACTTATCAGTTGTCAACATGTGGTTAAGGGACAAATATTTGTTAATATTAGAGATTTATGATTTCAGAAATCCTATTATTAAACAATATACTAGATGAGAAAATTTCATAAAACATTCTATAGCCGAGAATTATAAAAAATACTTTGGTAAATGTTTATGACTGAAGAAGTTTGTGATAATAGATATATATGCTACATAAAAGTTAATAAAAAATAATATTATAAAAAAACCATCAGAGATCACAATTTGCATTTAACATCCTACGTATATTTTCTCTCTATTTCTCATTTATCAAAACGGAAAATACGAAGATCTTCTAAAAATCTTTATCCTTAATCATGGTAAGGTTAAACTAGCCATAACAGCTATGCACAGACCATAATATTGCCATTTGCCAGAATGCAACTTACATGCATATGAAATAACACGATAAAAACCTCCATTTTTTTATATCATATATTCATATGGAGTTTAAGCAATACTTTTTATGATATAACATTTAGGTTATGTTATAATGTGTGGCAAAACACAGTGTTATAATTGGCTAGTAGTAAGAAATGTAAGTAGGATTCTATTACAACACTGAACTATCAATTTTTTAGTTACTAAGGCATTGTACTTTGAAAATTTTACCAAATTTTAGTACTATATTTTCAAATTCTTTTTTATTAGGATTAAATACTTTGAAAAACGTCCCCATTATGGCAGAAAATTTTGCCTTAAGTTCGAATAACATTACTATAATCAGCTAGACTTTATAAACATTTTGTAAAATGTTATAGTTTATACTTATAAATACTGTTATTATTCCAAAATCTGCAAATGTTAATCGAATATACTTTAATTCAAAAAAGAGTAACGTTACTAGTTGTGTCAAATTCACTATCCGAGTACCAAATTTTCTCAACTTCATCAATCTTGTATAGCAACAAATCTTTCTCTTTCCTTAAAGACAATAACCTCAAAACACAATCTATATCTTCCCATTGAGGATGCGAATGATCTCCCGCCGAAAATGCAAAAACACAATCTTTAACCTTAATCCAAGACCACCCCGGTTCCTTAACAACACCTTTTATCCTCATTAATCTCCTCAAATCCGCCGCTTCTTTCCACCTCCCTTTACCCGAATACAAATTTGCCAAAGTAATATAAGTCGAAGGGCAATTTGGGGTTTTCACAAAAATCTCGTCAGCTGCCCTCCGCCCCAAGTCAACATCACCATGTAACCTACAACCTCTTAACACGGTTGACCACACAACATCATCGCCGCTAAACGGCATGTTTTTTATCATGTTTTCAGCCTCACGTAATCGACCCGATCTACAAAGTATATCGATCATACAACCATAATGTTCTTTAGATAAAATTAAGTTATATTTTTTAATTAGGTCAAAGTATTGAAAACCTAAGTCAACTAAACCCGCATGGCTACACGCGGTTAGAACCCCAATGAATGTGACCGCGTCCGGTTTTAAACCGGACCCGATGAGCCGCTCGAAGAGGTCAATAGCTTGTTGACTCAACCCGTGTTCGGCGTACCCATTGACCATTGCAGTCCATGATACCATATCGTTACATTTAACCTCATTGAAAATCTTTAAAGCTTTTAAAATGGACCCACATTTCGAATACATATTGATTAAACCACTTTGAACCATGGGTTCATGATCAAGACCTACACATAGACAATGAGCATGAAGTTGTTTGCCTAAATCAAGATTCGCCATGGTCGCACATACGCTTAAAACACTAGAAAAAGCAAATTCATTCGGTTTTAATCCTTCGTTTCTCATTAAAGAAAGATACTTAAAAGCTTCATCTCCGAATCCCATTTGAGTATGTCCTCGAATTATAGTGCTCCATGAAACAATATCTTTTCGTCTCATTTCTTGAAAAACTATCGATGATGAATCCAACTTTCCACATTTTGAATACATTGTCACGATGGAATTAGCCACGGACATAAACTTTATAAAACCGTTGCGTAAAACACGCGCGTGAAATTGTGTACCGAAATCTATCTGTGCAAGATTTGCACAGGCAGAGATGAGTCCTGCAAGAGTGTACTCGTTAGGACTCACCTCTGATTCTTGCATACGCAAGAATGCGTTAATCGCGTTATGTTCTTGACCCGTTTGAACATATGATGTGATCATTGTTGTCCATGAAACAACATCTTTTGTTTTGATTTTATCAAATAAGTGTAACGCGTATTCACCTTTTCCACATTTGTTATACATGGTGATAAGAGAGTTGGCCACAAATGAAGTTTTATCAAAACCTTTCTTCAATGTTTGTGTGTGAATTTCTTTACCAGTACGTAATAAACACGCATTTGCACATGCTTTTAATACGTTAGCTAAGGTGTAAGAATCATATGACATACCGAATTGTAATAGTTTATAAAAATATGAGACCCCCTCGATGTGGAAACCAGCATGGTTTAACCCAGTTATGATTGCAGTCCAGGAGACCACATTTCTTATAGGCATTTCATCGAACACTTTACAGCCTTCGTGTACTTTCCCGGTTTTCATATACATGTTCAAAAGAGCACTGCTTACAAAGACGGAACTCACGAGATTGATTTTTACTAAGTACCCATGAAGTGATTCACCTTGTTTAGCACTGAAACTGAGAGCGCATGCCTTGAGTGCTAAACTGAGTACGAAGGGGTCCATTCGTTGAGAGGGATCGGCCCACATGTTGGAGAATAAGGACAAAGCTTCAGACGAATTGGAGGTATTTACGTAGCCAGATATTATGGTGGTCCATGTGATTTCATCTCTGTGAGGTAATTTATCAAACTGTTGGCGGGCGTTACTCAACCTGTTTGATTTTACGAGCTCCTTGAGTTTGGAGTTGACTTCGGCCATGTTGAATTGAGTGACATTGTGGGTTTCTTGAATGGATTGGGGTTTGAATGTTTGAGCGTAGGCAATACATGAGGTTGTATACGATCTTCTGATACAAATTCTGGCTGATATAATCATATAACCATGGTTAGTTAATTTAGCAAACATACAACGTTACATACTAAAGATTAAACCGTATTGAAAACATATAATTTGAATGTTCATCGTTTACGCACCTACGAAATGTATAGCAACCATCAATAATGCTCCTGGTTCTAGCCTCCCTAATACAAGCTTTGTATACTTCATGAAAGTGGGACCATAGTTTTAATAGGTTTAAATCAAGGTTCTAAACGCCGACAACATCAATGTTAAGTAGCTTCTATGGCCGTTTTCAAGTCGATTTTATTTTATATAAATTAAAAAGATAAATCGTATAACTATTAAATTTTATCAAATATATGAAGTTTTTATAAATGTTATATTAATATTTAGTATCAAAAAGTTAACAAAAACTCACTTATTTTAGAACCGATCAGGAAAAAAAATCGCGTCTTAGAAAAAACTCGCACCATTACACGATAAGGCACACCTTAACACGTCATTTGGATGTTAAACTTAACAAACGCGCATTAAACGTTTTCGTAACAGCTAGGTCATACTTTGCATCATGGCACGTCTTAATGTACGTCATTACACACTTTTTAGAACCATGGTTTTAATCCATGTGGTATGTATGTGGTTGTAGGTCTTCTAAAAATTGAAATAAATTGTGTTTATTATAAATTTTTCTATAGTAATAAATAAATGTTATCTTTATTATAAATTTTTCTATACTAATAAAAGATTAGTTCTTTTGTTATGTTTCATTCTATTGGACATCCTAATTAATGTTATAACACTTATCAGCCTATTGATTTTCCATTTTAAATTTCAAATTTCAAATTTTCTACTCTAATTACATTAAATTAATAACATTAGAATAAAAAATAAATTAAAATTAATACAAATTATAAGATGATATAATATAATTTCACGTAGTTATTTGAATCAACGATTATAATTTTATATAACTAAAAAATATCTTAATTAATAATTTATTTAAACTAATTAATTAATAGTTTTGAATTTTTACTATGAACGTTTAATTAATTTTGTAATCATACTTCCCACGAGTTATAAACTAATACTAAATAAAGATAAGGCCCATGTACTCTCTCTCTCTCTCTCTCTCTCTCTCTCTCTCTCTCTCTCTCTCTCTCTCTCCCCCCATTGACATTGAAGAAGTGGTCATAGGTTCTCATCGTAAAAACTCGCAGCCCCAAACACTCTCATCCCTCTTATTTGAAAACAATTCAGAAACTCAGATTCTCCTTTCATTTGATCAGTTCAACACTCTCATCCCTCTTATTTGAAATTAATTCAGAAACTTAGATTCTCCTTTCATTTGATCAATTCAAGATGACTACCTCTCGTCCTCCTTTGAAATCAATTCAAGAGGCTTTAAATAATAAATAATGAATTACCTTAATAATGAATGTTACGTGTCCTAACCTAGAAGTTAGAGGCTTTAACTACAAAAGAAACCCTAAAAGATCATGGGCTTAGGCTGCCATATCCACCACATCATGGCACACTACATGCCATGTCTTGGTGTTCACCAGATGTAACGCCCGTGTTTCTAGGCTTGCCATTTTTAGCAATGTAATAGTCTAGGTTAACCTTGTAACTCAACTTGAAATAATAAGAATGTATTATTTGTGAATTATTTGAATTATGTGATTTATGTGTGTATTTTCTTAATTTTTATAATTTAATGAATTAAGAATAAAATAAGCGTCAAAATTTAAGTGTGAGATAAGCCTGACATCTTTGCATAAAGTTGTAGTGGTCGAAACAAGGATTCCGGAGATATAAGGAATGCCAAAATCCGAGTTATAACGAAGAAGTTATGACCTGTCGAAGTTTCGCGACAGAACCGACACGACGCTGAGTGACGTAAAATATGAATTTAAGATAGAGCGATATTTAGCCTTAGCGATCTAAACGAAAGTTGTAGATTTCGTTAAACCGAGAGCATGCATAAAAGGAACGCCCAAATCTGACTTCGTATGAGGAAGTTATGATTTTCTGAAGTTTCGACTTAGCAGTATACAGCCCGAATACTCGATTTGAGATCGAGCGGTTTTTAGCCGAAACAATCTAAATGAGACTTGAAGATCTTGTTGTTAGTAGCAAAACGATGAAAAGTTAGGCGAGAACGGACGTCAGACGAAGAAGTTATGAATTTATAACGAAGTTTTTCTGTCCCGGCCTTCTAAAAATAAATAATAAAAATAAAAGTCAAAATTAGCCGACGGAGTCTAAATGAAAGTTGTAGAGTATGGTCTGACCTTCGCGTGGATATAAAGAACGTCGAAAACGGAGCTCGTATGCAAAAGTTACGCAATTTAGAAGTTTGACAAGTCAATTACGCCCCGCGTAATTTGAGTACGCCCCGCGTACTCAGTCGGATGCAACTTGTCTGACCAATACTCGAGTGCCACCAGTCGACGCATGCAGTGACGTCAAAGTACGCCCCGCGTAACCCGAGTACGCCCCGCGTAATTTGAGTACGCCCCGCGTAATCCCAGACCCAGCAGCCTATAAATAGAACTCGAATTCAGCCATTTTCTCTTGTTCAAACTCTTCTCTCTCTCAAAGTTTTGCCTCGATTTGCGTGCCAATCATACCCCAAAGCCCCGGTAATATTCCCGAGCCCCGAAGTAAGATCCGAAGCCCCGAGGATCCCGAAGAGCGTTATTCCCGAGCCGAAACGCCGCCCGCGAGGAGCCCGGTTTTGTGAAGATCTTCCAGATCTACGGAGAAACACCTCTTCTACAAGCCGTAGTGCTGTCCGATCATCTTTTGATCAAGTGAGTGTGTAGTTATTTTCATTCCAACGCAATAGTATGAAGTATTTTCTATAAAATACGTGTTATGTGTATATATTTGGTTGTTATACGTGTGAGTGTATATTCACTCTCTTCTATCTTATAGATCTGATGTATTCTCTATGAAATACGTGTTATGTGTGTATGCCTCATCTGTTATGTGGAATATGTATTGCTTAAAGCATGTTATACAGGTTTTTAAACTATGTATAAAAACGTATATTTTTATCTACTAATATGTTAGGTAGAACATGGGTAGATAATTGGTGTGTAATAAACAGATGAGAGGCCTCGGTGTTATTGGTGTTATTTTAGTCATTCAGCAGAGTATGGATGACGACCACGGACTATTCTAGACTGTCCTGTGGAACACTAGCAGGCTCATTACCTGTAGGTGTTATGAACGACGTGTTCACCGGTGTACTCTATCCCCCACATGGTTGCCTTTAGGACACTTATTGTTGAGGAAGCCCCTCTGCAGTGATGTCCGTCCCGATGAAAAAATCCTAAAATAAGTTCCTTATAATAGACGTTATTTTTAGGAACGTAAGGTGAGGATAACGGGAATGGGTAATCGGGTTTATTGTTGATTGTTGAAATTAAATATAATTATTGTGGGTTGAAAACCCTATATGCTCACCAGGCTCCCAAGCCTGACCCACTCAGTTGATTTATTTTACAGGAAGTGGCGCAAGAGCTTAAGATGGGCGAACATCAAGTTGTTTTGTTTACAAGTCTGTATATATATATATTTGTTGAATGACTTGTAATGCTATCGTTTATGCTTTATGACCTGTATCGGAACATGACATCCTGACTTTTGATTATGAAATGAAATCATATTTCTTTATGAAATGTTTTGATAAATATCTATTTTATCATGTTTTGTTTTTGGGAACAAATTCCGCATCTCTTTTAAAATTAAAAGGATTTACTCTGAAAATTATTTTAAAAAGCATAAATGAAATCGGTCTTTTCTGGCCGAGATTTTGGGGATGTCACAGTTGGTATCAGAGCATTAGTTTAAGCGAATTAGGAATTTGTAGGATTTCTAAACTTAAACTTAGGACGCTATGTGGAGATTGCGAGGTGTGTGTCTGTTGGATTTTAGACACAAGCACTAGTTTATTTTAGGAAAGTTGCCTAAAATTCTTTTATGTGCTAAATGTTATATGTTGCCATATATGATATTGTTTGTTCGGATCTACGGTTTATTGCCAACCGTATCTGAAGGTTTATGTGTTTAGGATTCTAAGCGTATATGTACGATATTAGAACTAGCATGTAATCGTTTGGAGTAATAAGGTGAAATTATTCGGTGTATAGATCAAAATGGTGAGAACAAGAAGCGGAGTTGGAAATGCTAATGAAAACAGGAATCAACCGCCTGTAATCGAGCAAGTACCTGTCGTAGCTGCTGCACCTGAGCCGATAACAATGGCTGGTGTACAAATGATGATTCAAATGATGTTGGATCGTCAGATGGAAGAAACAAGACGCCTGCTTAGGCAGAATCGTGAAGAACCGTCAATTCAAGCGGAAGAGCCCGAGGAGAATGGAGGGCAGTCTGAAGGAGAAAACTTTAGTGGGATCATTGGTCAAGACGAACAACCAGTGATTAGACGCAATAACCAGTATGGAGGAAATGATGGTCGTGGGTGCAAGTATAAGGATTTCATGGCATCCAAACCACCATGCCTATCCGGAAGCCCGATGCCGGTACAAGTTATGGACTGGGTCTCTGAAATGGAGACTATGTTTGAAAGTTGCGAATGCAGCAACAGGCAGAAGACCGCTCTTGCGATCCCTTTGCTAAAATCTGGTGTGTTGAGTTGGTGGAAGCTGTTAGCTGACTCTATGCCCAAGGGAGAAGCAAGCAAAATGTCTTGGGAAGACTTTCTGGAACAACTAAAACTGCAATACTGCTCCGAGCAGGACCTTCTGGAAATTAGTAATGAGTTTCAGAATTTGAAGAAAGGGAAATTGAGCGTTACTAAATACGCTACAAGTTTCACGGAAAAGATGAAGTTTATCCCATATTTGGTGCCTACAGAACTCTCTAAGGTCAACAAGTTTGCCCTTGGACTACTAGCGGACTATGGTCCAATGGTTAAGCAAGCAACCACATTGAAAGCCGCCATCTGGGCTGCTAGAAATGTTGAGACCCAGATCAGGGAAAAAGGTCTAGAAAGGTCAGAGGTTGGTGAGAAAAGGAAAATCGATGGATTTTCAGGGTCCAGCAAGAAAAGTAAATTCTCGAAGTCTAGTTCGAGAGGAAGTGGAGGAAAGGTAGAGGCGAAATGGTGCGACAAGTGCAAGAAGAAGCATCATGGGAAGTGCGGCGGGGAAACCACATGCTACAAATGTGGAAAGCCAGGGCATTATGCCAACGAATGCACCTTCACCAAGAATGTTTGTTATGGTTGTGGTGAGGAGGGGCACATCTCAAGGGATTGTCCGAAGAAGAAGGAGGCAGCAAGACCCAACATTCCGCCAAAGCCAAAGGCGAGAGCATTCCAGATGACACTGGAAGCTGCTAAAGATGAAGCTGATGTCGCTTCAGGTACCTTTCTCGTTAACAAATTGCCTGCCCAAATTTTATTTGATTCTAGAGCCAACTACTCCTTTATATCGCATGAATTTGGTAGAAAACTAGCTTTGCCTATTGTGAGACTAGATAATGCTTTATTAGTCGAAGTTGCTAGTGGCAAGATTGTACCTGTTAGCCATCGTATGAAAAACATTTTAATTGATTTGAATGGGAATAAGTTCCACGAGGAATTATTACCTATAGAACTTAATGGTTTCGACATCGTTTTGGGAATGGATTGGCTTAGTGCCAATGATGCTGAAATTTTATGCAAGAAGAAAATAGTGAAAGTGAATCCGCCTGGAAAGGAATCGTTTATGGTGTATGGAGATAAACGCAGAGTAAATTCTGGAATCATTTCCCTAATGAAAGCCAGAAAGTGTTTGACCAAGGGATGTACATCATATTTAGCATTCGTGATCGATGCTAAGAAGGAAAAGAAGGTGATGCAAAATATTCCTGTTGTGTGTGATTATTCGGAAGTATTTCCCGAAGATCTTCCTGGATTACCGCCCGATCGACAAGTAGAATTTCGTATTGACTTGTTGCCCGGAACAACGCCAATTGCAAAAGCACCTTATCGATTAGCACCAACGGAGATGAAAGAGCTAATGATGCAACTTCAGGAGTTATTGGACAAAGGTTTCATTAGACCTAGTTCATCACCCTGGGGAGCTCCGGTGTTATTCGTAAAGAAGAAAGATGGAAGCATGAGGATGTGCATTGATTACCGAGAGCTGAATAAGGCAACAATAAAGAATAGATATCCGTTGCCGAGGATTGATGACCTATTCGATCAGCTACAAGGTTCAAGTTATTTCTCAAAGATCGACTTGAGGTCAGGATATCATCAGCTAAAAGTAAGAGAGCAGGATATAGAGAAGACCGCATTCAGAACCCGATATGGACACTATGAGTTTTTGGTTATGTCGTTTGGACTAACCAATGCTCCCGCAGCATTCATGGATTTAATGAACAGGGTTTGTAATCCGTTCCTTGATAAATCTGTGATAGTGTTCATAGATGACATTCTGATTTATTCAAAAAGCCAAGAGGAGCATGGCAGACACTTGCGAGAAGTTTTGGAAGTCTTGAAGAAGGAGAAGCTGTATGCGAAGTTCTCCAAATGTGATTTTTGGATTCGAGAAGTCCAATTCTTGGGTCACGTGGTCAACCAAGAAGGTATAATGGTTGATCCAGCAAAGATTGAAGCTGTAATGAAGTGGGAACAACCGAAAAGTCCCACGGAGATTCGAAGCTTTTTAGGATTAGCCGGATATTACCGAAGGTTTATCCAAGGCTTTTCTTCGATTTCTAGTCCATTAACAGCTTTGACCCACAAAGGAGCTACTTATGCTTGGAGTGATAAGCATAAAGAAGCATTCGAGAAGCTAAAGAAGAAACTATGCGAGGCACCGATACTTTCTCTACCCGATGGAGTTGAAGACTTCGCTGTTTATAGCGATGCGTCTGGTGTTGGATTGGGTTGTGTTTTGACCCAAAGAGATAAGGTGATTGCGTATGCATCTCGACAGCTGAAAGAGCATGAAAAGAACTACCCGACTCATGATTTGGAGTTGGCAGCGGTAGTTTTCGCTCTGAAAATATGGAGGCATTACCTCTATGGCACGAAGTGCAAACTTTTCACTGATCATAAGAGTCTCCAATATCTCTTTAGTTAGAAAGAATTGAATATGAGGCAACGACGCTGGCTGGAACTACTTAAAGACTACGACTGTGAGATACTTTACCACCCTGGTAAAGCCAATGTTGTCGCTGATGCTCTCAGTCGGAAAGTCAATCTTGAAAGGAGAAGGCCAAGAGCGTTGAGAATTGAAGTTGTCTCGACTATTTTGGAAAGTATAAAGAAAGCTCAAGAGGAAGCTTCGGAGAAGAATGACCGGAAGGAGGAACGTTTGGGCAAAACGTTGGTGTTCGGTGTAAACAGTCACGGACTGAAGGTGTTCCAAGATCGGATTTGGATACCTAAGACAGGAGGAGTCAGAGATCTTCTGATAGAAGAGGCTCACAAGACCATGTACTCAATTCATCCCGGTAGCACTAAAATGTATAGGGACCTGAAACCCTATTATTGGTGGCCGACGATGAAGCTCGACATTGCGAAGTATGTGGCCGAGTGTGTGACTTGTGCAAGAGTCAAGGCACAACATCAGAAACCGTACGGGAGTTTAGAACCATTGCCTGTGCCTATGGGTAAGTGGGAAGACATTACTATGGATTTTGTCACTAAACTGCCCAGAACAAAGAATGGTCACGACATGATTTGGGTGGTCGTCGATCGATTCACTAAGAGTGCGCATTTCATAGCAGCCAATGAGAAATGGTCTATGGAAAAGCTTGCGAATTCTTACGTGAAGGAAATTGTGAGACTTCACGGTGTTCCGTTAACAATTGTGTCGGATCGTGATAGTCGTTTCACCTCAAGATTTTGGAAAAGTCTACAAGAGGAATTGGGTACCAAGTTGTGTTTAAGTACAGCTTACCATCCGCAGACTGATGGTCAGAGCGAACGGACGATACAAACACTTGAAGATATGTTGAGAGCGTGTACCTTGGAATTCCTAGGTAATTGGGATGAACATTTACCTTTGGTAGAATTTTCCTATAATAATAGTTTTCACTCGAGCATAAAGATGGCACCTTATCAAGCCTTGTATGGACAGAAGTGTCGTACGCCGTCTTGTTGGCTTGAGGCTGGGGAAAAGCAGTTTATGGGGCCGGAGATAGTCCATCAAACTGCTGAAAAGTTGAAAATAATTAGGGAGAGAATGTTAGCAGCTCAGGATCGTCAAAAGAGTTATGCTGACAAAAAGCGAAGACCGATGACTTTTGAAGTTGGAGATTCGGTTTTGCTTAAAGTCTCGCCGTGGAAGGGACTTATAAGATTTGGAAAAAAGGGAAAGTTAAGTCCAAGGTTTATTGGACCGTTTAAAGTTCTTCAGAGGATTGGGAACCAAGCTTACAAGCTCGAACTACCAGAAGAACTGAATGGAATTAATAACACTTTCCATGTGTGTTATTTGAGGAAGTTCACCGGAGAAGTTCCCGATATAATTCCACTTTCAGAGTTGAGGATCGATGAGAACAAAAGGTTGATTGAGGAACCGGAGGCAATTGTTGACCGAAAGACTAAGAAATTGCGACGTAAGATGGTGGAGTTAGTGCTTTTCCGATGGAAACACACGAATGGGCCAAATCTCACCTGGGAGATGGAGAGTGACATGATGAGTCGCTATCCGCATTTGTTTGCTGGTGTGTGATTCCGGGGACGGAATCATTCTAAGGTGGAGAGAATTGTAACGCCCGTGTTTCTAGGCTTGTCATTTTTAGCAATGTAATAGTCTAGGTTAACCTTGTAACTCAACTTGAAATAATAAGAATGTATTATTTGTGAATTATTTGAATTATGTGATTTATGTGTGTATTTTCTTAATTTTTATAATTTAATGAATTAAGAATAAAATAAGCGTCAAAATTTAAGTGTGAGATAAGCCCGACATCTTTGCATAAAGTTGTAGTGGTCGAAACAAGGATTCCGGAGATATAAGGAATGCCAAAATCCGAGTTATAACGAAGAAGTTATGACCTGTCGAAGTTTCGCGACAGAACCGACACGACGCTGAGTGACGTAAAATATGAATTTAAGATAGAGCGATATTTAGCCTTAGCGATCTAAACGAAAGTCGTAGATTTCGTTAAACCGAGAGCATGCATAAAAGGAACGCCCAAATCTGACTTCGTATGAGGAAGTTATGATTTTCTGAAGTTTCGACTTAGCAGTATACAGCCCGAATACTCGATTTGAGATCGAGCGGTTTTTAGCCGAAACAATCTAAATGAGACTTGAAGATCTTGTTGTTAGTAGCAAAACGATGAAAAGTTAGGCGAGAACGGACGTCAGACGAAGAAGTTATGAATTTATAACGAAGTTTTTCTGTCCCGGCCTTCTAAAAATAAATAATAAAAATAAAAGTCAAAATTAGCCGACGGAGTCTAAATGAAAGTTGTAGAGTATGGTCTGACCTTCGCGTGGATATAAAGAACGTCGAAAACGGAGCTCGTATGCAAAAGTTACGCAATTTAGAAGTTTGACAAGTCAATTACGCCCCGCGTAATTTGAGTACGCCCCGCGTACTCAGTCGGATGCAACTTGTCTGACCAATACTCGAGTGCCACCAGTCGACGCACGCAGTGACGTCAAAGTACGCCCCGCGTAACCCGAGTACGCCCCGCGTACTGAGTACGCCCCGCGTAATTTGAGTACGCCCCGCGTAATCCCAGACCCAGCAGCCTATAAATAGAACTCGAATTCAGCCATTTTCTCTTGTTCAAACTCTTCTCTCTCTCAAAGTTTTGCCTCGATTTGCGTGCCAATCATACCCCAAAGCCCCGGTAATATTCCCGAGCCCCGAAGTAAGATCCGAAGCCCCGAGGATCCCGAAGAGCGTTATTCCCGAGCCGAAACGCCGCCCGCGAGGAGCCCGGTTTTGTGAAGATCTTCCAGATCTACGGAGAAACACCTCTTCTACAAGCCGTAGTGCTGCCCGATCATCTTTTGATCAAGTGAGTGTGTAGTTATTTTCATTCCAACGCAATAGTATGAAGTATTTTCTATAAAATACATGTTATGTGTATATATTTGGTTGTTATACGTGTGAGTGTATATTCACTCTCTTCTATCTTATAGATCTGATGTATTCTCTATGAAATACGTGTTATGTGTGTATGCCTCATCTGTTATGTGGAATATGTATTGCTTAAAGCATGTTATACAGGTTTTTAAACTATGTATAAAAACGTATATTTTTATCTACTAATATGTAGGGTAGAACATGGGTAGATAATTGGTGTGTAATAAACAGATGAGAGGCCTCGGTGTTATTGGTGTTATTTTAGTCATTCAGCAGAGTATGGATGACGACCACGGACTATTCTAGACTGTCCTGTGGAACACTAGCAGGCTCATTACCTGTAGGTGTTGTGAACGACGTGTTCACCGGTGTACTCTATCCCCCACATGGTTGCCTTTAGGACACTTATTGTTGAGGAAGCCCCTCTGCAGTGATGTCCGTCCCGATGAAAAAATCCTAAAATAAGTTCCTTATAATAGACGTTATTTTTAGGAACGTAAGGTGAGGATAACGGGAATGGGTAATCGGGTTTATTGTTGATTGTTGAAATTAAATATAATTATTGTGGGTTGAAAACCCTATATGCTCACCAGGCTCCCAAGCCTGACCCACTCAGTTGATTTATTTTACAGGAAGTGGCGCAAGAGCTTAAGATGGGCGAACATCAAGTTGTTTTGTTTACAAGTCTGTATATATATATATTTGTTGAATGACTTGTAATGCTATCGTTTATGCTTTATGACCTGTATCGGAACATGACATCCCGACTTTTGATTATGAAATGAAATCATATTTCTTTATGAAATGTTTTGATAAATATCTATTTTATCATGTTTTGTTTTTGGGAACAAATTCCGCATCTCTTTTAAAATTAAAAGGATTTACTTTGAAAATTATTTTAAAAAGCATAAATGAAATCGGTCTTTTCTGGCCGAGATTTTGGGGATGTCACACCAGAATAGCATGATCATAAAAAAACCATACCACGTCATGGCTATCTATACACCATGTCGTGAATATTATGTTTCCTCAAAAACCAAACATTTGGCTCCTTTAGGTCCCCACCGATTCATCCTGCAGAGTGTTACATGTAGAGAGAGATGGGTCTATTTATTTATATATTTATTAAATATTTATTAGGATATAGCACGGGAACGCCTATATCCTTTCCAAACATACCGAACCAACATGTTGGAAAGTCGCTCGAAGTTACCTATCCCGGTTGACTCGAAGTTGCTTGTCTACACACCGAGCTGGCATGACAACTTGAAAAGAAGAGAAAGAGCAATGAGAAGGTACAAGATGATGTCAAAAACAGTAGCAACAATGCCTCGAAATTCTAAGAATACAACAAGGATACACAGTTGGTGGATCTTGGAACTATCACAACACAACTGTGCAACGGCATATACAATACCAATAGTCGTACCTTTAGGCATAATGCCATAAATGTGATAGGATGGCATGTCATAGTCGATATGGGAAGAACCTGCTACTTCTTCCCATGTCACTATAAATAAGCAGTCTGGTTCGTTGAAAAGGTAAGCGTATAAAAACCGTTCTTAACTATCTCTTATAACTATTTATTACAGATCCTATCACTAATTAATCGTCAGAAACTCATCCGGGATCCCCTCCCGTTCGACCTACTTACGGTTTGGTTGTCGTATTCAGGTTAATCTATTAGTCCGGATAGAACCAACTCTTTGCGTGATAGATGGAAGACGGACATGAGGGTGCATCAATATTTAAAAAAAAAAAAAAAAAAGATTTGAAAATAAGGGAACAATGGTATAATAGTCTTTTTAATTTTGACAGAGATCAAAATTATAAACAAACTTTCCGAAAAGTATCACCAATCCAAAAGTTTAGTAGTTTGGATGTTTTCCTGAAAATATACATACCACAAAGACTATTTCTATAATTTTGTCTAATTTTAATTAAAAAAAAAGAACAAGAAAAAACAATCATGTATTATTTATTTATCATATATAAAGTTTTGCTTCCAAATATGTTTCTATGATTTTGTCTAATTATAATTTAAAAAAAAAAAAAAAAAAACAAGAAACAACAATCATCTGTTATTTATTTATCATATATAAAGTTTTTCTTCCAAATATGTTTAACACTTGATCAATAAAATAACCAAAATAAAATTATAAAATAGGAAGTTTTTAATATTTATTATAAAACTAAGTTTGGACCGTCCGCGCGATGCTGCGGAAACCTAGTATGTTAAAAACGCAATTCAACATGGATAAGGTTTTTCAGAGAAATTTTTGCGTATTGCGGCGGGGAACTTCTTTTCAAAATGAATCATAAAAATATAAAATAAGGTTTAAAAGCAAACAATTATGTATGGATAAGGCATATAAAATAAAATTTAAAAATGTATTTTAAACGTATTAACTAACCTTTAAATAAAAAAATAATATTAGTAAAAATGAAAACTATAAAAACAATTATGTAAGGAACCAAAAACTTAACTTAAAATTACCAATAATTTAAGTTTAAAATTACGAAAGGATAAAATGTGTTTAATCAAAATTATTTTAGGGTAGAAAATGTAAATATAAGATTCTTTTATTACAAGCAAATTTGTTATTTTTAAGAAAATGTTTATTTTAAAGCTTATATTATATTCTGTAAGAGTTGTAGAAAATATAAATGTAAGAATCTTTTATTATCATAAGCGTAAATTCGTTATTTTTAGGAAAATGTTTATTTTCGAACTTATATTATATTCTGTAAGAGTTGTAATTTGATATGGATTTAGTTGGTTTTGATCTAACATTAGTAAAAGCAAAGGAAGTGAGTACAACCGCTGGTTAAGAACAAGAAAGAAGAAAGAATTGAGAAGCAAAAGGAAATTGAACGACTACTAATGAAAAGTTGAAATGAATAGTAAAACTCCTCACATACCAACTTTGGTAATATATATATATATATATATAATATATATATATATATATATATATATATATATATATATATATATATATATAATTAATCACATACAAAAGGGCTCAGTGGTATCCGGTGTTGCTCTCCCTCTTTGAGGTTGAGGTTCAAGTCTCGTCGTGAACATATGTGGATTTAAGGTGTAGTTTAGGAGTAGGTTTGATTTGTTGTTTCAAAAAATATATATATATATATATATAATTAATCATTTATTTTGTTTATTTGTTTTATTTGGTTTATTTTGTAAAATGGAATTTATAATTTTTTTTCTATGAAATTGCTATAGGAATAGTTTTTCACAACAAATATCTTTAGAAAAATCTACTAAATTTTCATATCATTTTGCAAAATAATGAATGTCATTTTGTCAAAACAAAAAAAGAAATCTATTTTACAAAAACATAGTTTGATCTAGTGGAAAATATTTGAATATATCGGTGTACAAAAATATCAATTGTTTTTCTCGAGTCGGGTCAACACTTTTTTAAATATCGGTAACAAATATACATTACAAAAAGGTGTTCAAAAATGAAAAATATATTATAATTGTCCTCTACCGGTGTCACATTTTGGAAACAATCTATTATGACTTTCTTTGTAATGTTAGTTTTTTTTATTCTAATTTGGTTTTACAAGATTCATAGATAGAAAACATTTATCCGCCGCTACGGTTGCAATCGGCAAAACCAATACAAACTTTACTAGCTGATACACCAAATAATAAGAGATGTACTTTCATGTTTCCACTCTGACTCAAGAAAGATCAGCTATTCCATTTAAATTAGAAAACCGAACATCTTCATTTACAACATCATAATAAAAACCAACTTGTTGACCAAGATTCATCATTTCCATATCCATTAAATCTTTTGGATATAACTAACTTTGTTGCGTCCAATTGAGAAAATGAGCAACAACGGCTCAAATTCATCATATCTATAAGCAATTTGGTGCTTATCTCAATAAAATGGTCACAACATTTTTTATAGTTTTGATAGTTTTGTTTTTATTACTTATTTTCATAGTTTATTTTTAGTTAAAACCATCTCATTCTTCATGCATATTTTTCTCTTTTTGTTATTTTTCTCATTTACCGAATGCTTTCCAGTCTTTTGAGCTTATTGCCTTATTTACAGGATTTATCGAAGACTTTTTGTTATTGGAGGCTTAGAAGGGTGCGGGATTTATGGAAGCTTGCGGGTTGCCTGTGAATTTGAAGTGGTACGAATGAGCTTGGTGCTTGCATAAACAAGAAATCAATTTGGACTTAATTTTTAAGCGAGAATGATGATGAGGCGACGCGGACTCGAGCTACGGAAGATTGATGAAGCATTGGATCGATCATTAAAGGCTTTGGAATTGCACAAATGGGCTCTAAAGAGTTATGCATGTGGGCTGAAATGTGAATGAAAAGATTGGGCTAGATTGTATTTTAATTGGCCCAAGTCCCACATTCAGCGTGACCCACGCGGTCCGCGTGTCCGCGTGGACCCATACGCGATCCACGTGAATTGTGATGAAATGAAGTTTCATATCAAAAACCATGATAAATTTTCAACTTTATAATAATGTTGATTGTTAATGTCGGTATTTTGTCTTCGGTTCCTTGCATAATCTCCCGACATGTCTACTTTTTAAATTTCATACTTTTCATAAAAAAAACATATACTTTTTCTAAAAGATCTTCAAACTGATCATCTCTAAACTTTACAATTTTTTTATTCATCTCTACCAATGAAACGACTTCAAGTATGCACTGAGCTTTTTTTTAAGAGCCTGAGACAAAATATATGCAATCTTTAAAACGTGCAACATCAAATGCAAATAAAATACAAAATTAAGTGTTTCGAAATACAAAGTAACACCCTGTGATTGGTTTTGGCCAAACCCATATTTACCTTCTTTTTAAACATATTTATGGACTTTAACAACATTAGGGAATAAAGAAAACCAAATGTGACATAGTTTTATAATGAGAACCCCCAAACTGTATCTTCGACTCGTATTAGTGAAAACTATTGATTTAACTCACTTAGGATCTTATCGGTGGATAGGGCAGCATGAATGATTACCTAGGGCCTCCAAATTTTTAGGGCACATTTTTTATGTGTCTATTTATATTATTATAGGGGGAAAAAAACATTTGGTATTAAGTCGTCTCATGCAACAGCAAAAAAAGAAAAAAAAAATGAGATTGGAGCTAAATTGGTGGAGAAGAAGACGAAGAAAATTAATCTAAGAAATTAATCATTTTCTTACTTTAAAAAATATTGTTAAGGATCTTATCGGTGGATAGGGCAGCATGAATGATCCGTTTGAATCGGCCCTGAACCCACTCCCGATTTTAATTGCACTTTCTTTTTATAGCCTTCATGAATCATAACTTTTCATTAGCAAGGAGCACAAACCGCACTCATAACAAGGAAAAACATTTCCAAAAATTTTTGACACCGGTATGGTCTTGCAACCTCCATCATAACATTGTCATCTTAAATGTTTCATACTTAATCTATGTTGAGCAAATAAAGAGTCTATGGAATATTTAAGCGATTTTGAAGATGTGTCATTTCTGTGAACACCACCTACAAATCTCTCATTAACAATGTCAAGTCTATTAACATATGACAAAATTGTGACTATTTGTTCTTTTTTTTATACATCACTAGACTCATCAACTAACAAAGTGATTACATCATCACCAATTTCTTTAAAGATGTCTTTGAGTATTTCTTGTGAAAATCAATAAGCTATATCATTATGAATCTTGGATATAACCAATTGATTATTACCCCGATCATTTTCTAGTGTAACTTTGAGGACATCCTGACTAATTTTTTTTTTTACCAATAACCAATTTTAGTGTTTCCAAGAATTTTCCTCTTTGCAAAGACTTTTATGACTCATCTTGTCCATTAAATGATAATGAACCATTAGGTAGATGTCTGCGCGCCTCAATGGAAGTGTTTAATCGGATATAGTTATCTTTCCTTGCACTTTTACTTTGCTTATGAAAGGCAACAAGAACGGATTGATGTTGTTTCACTAGATCTTCACATTTTTAATGTTCTATCATGAAAAACTATTAGCCATACCAACATGACTCAAAAGTTTTTCCATTTTTTGGAAAGGGAACTTCCCTAACGAGGGTTTCCGGGTTAGTTTTCGCGAACTGACTAATCCCCCGCTGCAAACATAAAGTTTTTCCATTTTGTTCAAACTATTAAACCCCTCCGTGACTATTTAAGTCTTTCCATTTTGTTCCAAAAAAATATGACATAATTTTCTATAATATTAACTTACAATGTGGTTAGTTTACTTTAATTTTTCATGTTGTTCTTAAAATAATTTTAGTCTCTTGCTGTTGACTCTTGTGGAGCGTCCCAACATAGAAAATTCTTAGGTGTAACTCATCTATAATGTTTACTTCGTTTGATTTTTGTTTTCCCAATATGTACACTGCCATTCGCTGACTTTTATTTTTATAATATTGTGTCGTTCGAAAAAAAAAGTTACTTTTTTTTGTTTTTAGGCAAAAATAAGACCGCATTCATCATTGCTAAATTTGTTTTATAGTGTAATAATTTTTTTTTCATCATTTCCGTAACACCTCAAAAAATTATGCATTACGACAAAACACATAAATGTGTGCCACAATGTAAATATGAAATACTAAAAGCCAAGCTGACACTTTCATGAGCTCTGGATTATCGATCAAAAGGCTAAGCTGACACTTTCATGACTTCTTCTGAATTATCCATCAAAAGGCTCATAGCAAAAACCCCTTGACCATGACTAGCGGTAGGAGATCTATTATCTCACTCATCACCTATTAAAGTATTATGACACCAATAATAGATATTAGACCAAGCCAATCCTTAATCCTACATCGCGCATGATAACTATGTGACATTAAAATCAAATGGCATACAATGTATATGAAGCAAGTAAAGATGCTCGATCATCCTAAATGATCAAACATATTACAAATTATGATGTTCACAACTAGAGGCAAGATTAAACACTATTAACACAATACAAAGATGCTCGATCGTCTAATTGATCAAACATGTTATAAATTATGATGATCACAACTAGAAGCAAAATTAAACACCAATAACACAATACAAGTGGAAACCCTACTAGGGAAAAAGTATAACGGATAACTTGGTATATCAATGAAACCCGACTATAAATAATAAAAGGGATAATGACTTGAAAGGGTAACAAATTTTCGACTTTTGTCACATTTAGTCACTAAATTTTTTTTTCGTTATCTATTTGCCATTGAACTATTGAAACTGTTCACATTTTAAAATGTGAACAGTTTCAATAGTTCAATGGCAAACAGATAACGAAAAAAAGTTTAGTGACTAAATATGAACAAAATCGAAAGTTCGTTTCCCTCTAAAAAATTTAAGGACTAAATGTGAACAAACCTCCTCTTGTATTATGTTTTAGCAAATTATTTATTTTTGTTAAATTGTAGCAACATTTGTTGATGAAGAAATCTATGAAATTAAAAAAAAAAAAAAAAAAAAAAATCAAAACAAAACAAAACCCTGAAAATAATTTTAAAAAAACAAAAAACCAAAACCGAAATAAAAAACCAATGGTTTGACATTTTCCAAAATAAAAAATCAAAATTTCCAATCTGATTTTGGTTTTACAAAAAAATGAACCATTCTCACTGATGTGAATTATGACTATTGGTTTGGCATGCGAAATTTGTAACATCCCATGAATATGTAGTTACAACATCGTCTGAAATCGTAATTCATAGTAAAGGGTTAGAGTATCACCACATGAATACGTAATTACAACATCGCATAAACTTGTAATTCATCACCTACAGGTTATGGGTCTGCTGGTGTTTCCACTGGGTTGTCTAGAATACTCCGTGGTCGCCATCTATACTCTGGTAGATGACTACATCGCCACATTGCTGGTAAAGGTTATGATATCTCCTTTCATCCTACATCACATATTCATCATCATCTATTTACCTAATTATCACCACCTTTCTATCATCACCTATCTCTCATCATTTTATTTCATCACACACCAACTATTTCATCTACCCATGTTTCATCCGCAACATATTTGTAGATATAAAATAAATATACCGTTTAAATCTTTTAAAACATGTATAAAATCGTTCATCTAGTATAGACAACAAGTATTCAAATAATATACACACATAGCACGTAATTTATATAAAATACTTCATATCTATGTGTAAGATGAAAGTAACTATATATATACCATAAATGCTTCCTAACTTTGAACCCCAATGTTTACTCTACTAAAGCTTCATATCCTCGGCTCTCTGAATCTAGAAGGGTCCAGATCTATCAAACCCAAAAAGCTCAAGATAGCTCTTCCTCTCACTCTACACACTCAAGCTCGCTAGGGTTCTCACTTGTGGGAAAGGTAGTCGCAACTGAAGGCCATAAATGCCTTTAAATATGGATCGAGCCCAAAGATTTAGGGTTTCTGCCAACAACGCGAACTCGTCGAGTCCATTCATTAATCCGAGTCATCAGTCGCGACCTTACTCGACGAGTTGAGGCGTCAACTCGTCGAGTCTCTCTTCTTAACTCAAAAGAAAAATAATTAAATGATGATACCTGGAAATCCGGATGTTACATTTTGTTTTTTTATTTCATAGATTTCTTCATCAACAAATGTTGCTACAATTAAACAAAAATAAATAATTTTGCTAAAACATAATACAATAGTAAGTTTGTTCACATTTAGTCATTGAACTTTTTAGAGGGAAATGAACTTTCGATTTTGTTCACATTTAGTCATTAAACTTTTTTTCCTTATCTATTTGCCACTAAACTATTGAAAGTGTTCACATTTTACCCTTATGACCGGTAACAGCCGGTCATAAGGGTAAAATGTGAACAGTTTCAATAGTTCAATGGCAAATAGATAACGAAAAAAAGTTTAGTGACTAAATGTGATAAAAATCGAAAGTTCGTTATCCTTTCAAGTCATTATCCCATAATAAAACTATACGATTGAAACCGCCAAGAGAAGAGAAGAATGCACCTTGATGCCTAAAGTACTTTTTGTCTTAGAATGCACTCCATGCAAAAGTTTATTCTTTTATGATTTTATCCAAAATCTACAAACAATCAATGATCATTTTCTATGGACTTTTCTAGACAAAGCCTGACCATATTTATAATCATGTCAACTTTAACACAAATGTTCAATATACATAAATCAGACGTGTTGATGATAGATAGATAAATAATGCACAAGAACTTGCTTTTTATCAAGCGACCAAATTTGACATAGTTAATGTTAAACGTTGCTTATAATTCCTATATGTTAATATTACAACATCTCAGACCCTATTTTTCTTTTAGGTCAAACACAAATCACTCAAGAACACAAACACACACACAAACTTTTCCACATCATTGATGTGATGATGTCACTAGCACAACGATTCAAAGCCACCCTCCTGGACGTACACTATGCATCTCTAAGAGAGAGTGGCACAAACATAATTATTAAATAAAAAACAAAACAAAACAACAATCATCTTATGAAATTATACTATTATAGTATAGTATTAATTTCCGATGGGTTTCACCCCTCGTTTCCAATTCAACCACTGAGCACGTCTCGCAGCACGAGCCTTATTCCACCTCTGCACATTTCTCATCCTCGCGAATATCTTCCTAACCTGGTAAAGCCTTCGTCCCTGTTGCCCAATGATATTAGCAGTCGAGGATCCCTGACTCAAAACGATATCGTACCCATCACCAAACGACTCCATCCCCTCCGCTAAAAGCTGCCAGAACAAACCGCCGGCAGCAGCACCGCCGTGTTTTGCCGACAGGTATATGTTGTTGTAGACCAAATTAAACAGTTGGTCTCTTTGATAAGTGCTAAAGTTGGGATCTTTAACTGATTTCCCAAATTCCGTTAAGAGTAAGGGTTTCTTGAGGACGTATTGGGCGTCCCGAATGTGGGTTCTTAGCCAATTGCTGAGGAAATTGAGTTGGTTTTGATCGTCGGAGCTCGTTAGCCTGAGTGAACAATATGTTTGATAAGTTTACAGTATAATCGGAATCGCAAAGTTGGAATGGAATTGGGAATTACCATTGGTCGGGATATGAGTGAAGGGTGGCGAAATCGATTCCGGGGATTTGGTTGTTGGAAATGAAATCAGTTCCGATGTCGAAACCGGGATTCTGATTGCTGGTTTTGCCGTAGAAGCCTTCGAGACCTGCTTCTAGCAAGTGATTTCGATCTATCGACTTCACATGTGCAGCCATTTCTGTAATCCATGCCTGATTATGACAAATACTTTTAAATAGTGTAATTTTAATCGAAGAAATATTTGTAATTTATTCTTTTTTGTTGAAAATAGAAATGAATTTTGAGACATGTGAATTGTCGGTGTGTATCTATTGGTCCTTGATGCCGCGCAATGAAGTGTGTCAGTGGGTGTAAAAATTTCCTTTTCTTTATTTTGGTTGGCTTTTTCAAGAAACGCAAAAGAAGAACCAAATTTATTACAATTCATATAAAACATTTTCTTTTTTCTTGATCATAAACTCTTGTAAGGGTGATGGAGAAGATGTTCGTCCTACTTACCCAAATCACACATTTTGAGTTTCTAATTTAAAGATATCAACTTTCATTTTCTTACAATTGACTAATTGTATTTTTTGTTTGGATGTTAACAAGTTAACTACTGTTTTCAGTTCTTGTTATATGATTTGACATTAAAGACAAAACCCATGTTACGCTTTATCAAAATTTTGATCCTAAATTGACTTATTTAGTCACAAAAGTCAAAAAATTACGAACAAAATTAAAGAACCTGAATTGTTCTTCCAGATGTATCGGAAGTGCATCTGGGCTCATTCATGAGCTCCCAAGCCATGATTGTCGGATCATTCTTGTACATAACTCCGGTGATTGTGTTATATCTATTAAGCACAGTCTGAATACATAATTACAAAAACTAATTTAGAAAAAATTACCAAAAAAATTTCGTCAAAACACTAATTAATGTGTATATACCTTGACATGGTTCTTGTAAAAACTCTTAGTAACAGGGTTTCTAAAGAAATCATCATCAGACGTTAGATATTGGCCTTGATTTCTTGCCCAATTCACATACTGCTTTTTGCCACCAAGGCTTTCATAATTGTTCACCAAACTCAAAACCAACTTTATCCCAAATCTTCTTGCTTCAGCCACCACAAAATCTAACCCCTTTTCAACAATCAAAAACCATAAAATTAATGTCACCCACTATTAAAACACCGATTCTTGAAAAGTAGAAGAGAATTCAAGAAAGTGTACCTTGAACATTTGCTCATTGTAAGAACCAGGAGAGTATTGCAAAGGAGTGACACCAGCATCACTGAAAGCCCAAGTTCTTGCGACAGAGAGGCCATGGGAAGATGCCTGTTGAAAAGCAGTTGAAACTTTGGATCTTTGAGAAGGATCGGAAGCTAAAATCATCAACCAGTAAGCGTTAAAGCCATTGGCATAATAAGGGCTTCCATTTAACATGAAATGCACTCCGCTTGTTGTTATGAAGCCACCGTTTCTTGATTCTGCTGCTTCGGTTTCAAGAAAAGTGTTGTGGTTTAGGATCAATAGAGCAAGAAGAAATATCGACGATGCTAAAGTTTTCTTCATTATTTCGTATCTCTTGAGTCGTTTGAAAGATTTGGTGAGTTTTTGGAGAAAAGGAGAGGTTTATTAAGGGGTGATATGAAGCGAATGGAGGTGGTGATAATGTGTTCCCTTGGGGATTGGGAAGGAGATGGTGATAATGTGCTTTTGTTGGTAACTAGTAATGGCTACAGAGTGGGGAAAGGTAACTGTCGTATTCACAAAAGATTAAAGGGAATAAATGATACCACACTACCTCTTACTACTCTTTAACAAGTTGTATATGAATCACTCCAATTATGTTTTTTTTTTTTTTTTTTTTTGGATATTCACAAATTTGATTATTTGTTAGTTAAGGATTACATAAAATAACCAAATATTTTTTGCATTTTACAAAATTGATCATTGAATCCGAAATGGACCAACTAGGACCCGAGATCTAATGGGTGTCCACCAATTTAGGTCACCGTAAAGGAAATTTGAAATGTGGTATCTACTACATCTTGACATGTAATTTTCTTCCCTTTCGAATCATAGCAACATGAAATGGGTAGGAACGAAATTTAAGTTTACTAGATATGTTCTTTCTAGTTTATACATCTTCATTGCATTTTATCATGTCTAAAAAAAAAGATCGATAATATGATATTTAAATAATTCGTCCGAAGTGAAAAAGGTTTTTTTTTTGTTTCAAATACATAGTGGGTATATTTTTTTCTCAATAGTTAGTTTTCATGGGTAATTAATATTTTAGATAGTAAGTATTAATGAAGTAGAAATACTTGTCCGGAATCCGAAAAACTTGTCAGAATTTTGGTCTGAAATAGAACCCTTGTTTGTAATAGGATGAATATGTTTGAAACACATCATTTTGTTTATGTTTTTCTATTGTAGTATATTGTTATTTCAGCATGACCGTGTGTATGATGCTTTAGAAATGCAACCCGGAGCTTGGTAGGAAAATAGTTGTCAAGGTACAATGTACTTCAACATTGTTTGTAATTAAGTTGATCATCAGAACAATGTTTGTTTGTAATATGTAAACAAGTTGCATGATGTCATCTGCATTTAAGTTGCTTAAGGAAACATAGATTTTTTGAGTTCGAAACTTCGAATAATATGATTCTTTGTACTTAGTATAACTATTTTACATGGAATCCATATAGTTATCATCAAAAAAATATGTTTTTATTGATTGTTGACAAAAGCTTCGAGCCTTAATGTACGTAGGTCGTAGGTCAATGGAACAATAATGTCGTATTCAAATAGGATATGTTCGTTTTCTATATAACACCCAAAACTAATGACATTATTTCAATACGAAGATCCAATTGTTAAATTTCTTAACATGGTGATCATGTGAGTGGTCCGATATGGACGTTAAAGACTATTTGATAGATTTGAACTCATTTTAGTCATTTTCATAAATAAACATTAAGTGATAAATTAAGAGGTTTGAATATTCAGAAATTATGTCGAAAAGCGGTGTTCCTCATTGTAAATATTTGACATTATTTTGTGTACACCATCTGGATGATAGGAAATCACTAACAAATTATTTTCTCTTGGTTATAGATCTATGATATATTGATAAATGTAATTACAAAAATTATTTTATCTATAGTTGACATAAGACCTTGAAACAAAATTACATATAAAATTTAGAATATAGTATAATGTTTACATGTTTCAAATGTTTAGTGAAAACAGTTCAAAATTATAATAAACTTATTTAATATTTTGTATCATAAAAAATTATATTTTAAATAATTATAATTAACTACATGAAGAGCGTTTTTAATATTTTGTATCATATAAAATTTTGATTGCAACCTTATTTGGCTATAACGTATATGAAGAGCGTTTCAAATGGGTAACCTTGTTAAAACATGATCTACGTTATGTTTACTGTGGTTAGCTATCAACACCTCTCTGCAAAAGGACATGACTGTGTATGAGAGATATATTTATCAGCATAAACATTTACCTCAAGGTATATTATGGTGATGTATCTACAAAAGCTAGGGTTGTGCATGGGTCGGTTTTGGTCGGTTTTGGACCCCAACCCAACCAAACCCGTAAATGATCGGTTTCTGGTTTCAGAACCCAATAGGGTCGGTTTCTGGTTGGTTTGGTTTCTCGGTTTCTAATATCGGTTTGGGCGGTTTCTCGGTTTCTTGGGTTCAACCCATATACTTACGGTTTCTGGGTTTAAACCCATGGGTTTTGGGTTTGAACCCATTTTCCAAAAATGTAACAATTAGTTAAATAATTAAAAAAAACACTTAAGCTTCTTTTATTTATTTTTATTTTTTTTAATATACATATATATATATATATATATATATATATATATATATATATATATATATATATATATATATATATATATATAACATAAAATAATCAGTAAAAAGCATCGGGTTTGCGGGTTTGCTGGGTCGGTTTCTCGGTTTTAAAGAGGGGTCGGTTTCTCGAGTTGTTGGGTCGGTTTTTGGGGGCAAAACCGAAACCGAACCCGGAAAGTCGGTTTTTACAAATTTAAAACCCACACCGTCGGTTTTGATTCGGTTTTGGTTTCATCGGTTTTTGTCGGTTTCTCGGTTTCTTGGTTCGGGTTTGCTCACCCCTAACAAAAGCAGCATGATATTGTACATATTGATGTTGTATCTTATCCCATGAATTCGATCTTAAAGCTAAGTAAACTCAAAAATCACAGCACTTGTGATTCCATTCGTTTGTAGACTTGTCTAAAATCCATGATACGATAAATCATTTGATTGGAAATTTAAATGTAGTCATGAAATGCATCTGCTTAGTCAAGATTTCCCTAATAAATATTCAAGTGCGTTACAAAGTTGTACATGTATGAATAATGTTCTTTCGTGGGTTATGTTTTGAAGAGAAGCAAGAATGAATCTCATAAAGTCAATATCAGTAGGGGATGACGTGAGATTTATTGTAAATGAGTAAAGGGAAAATGAATCAGGAGGGTAACCAACTGTTGCATTTGTTCTCATTTGGTCCCTTTCCTTTTTTTGTACTCAATATACCATCGAACTTGTTGTTTGTGTTCACCATAACCCTTTGACCGGCTATCACAGGTCAAAAGTCGGTCAAAAGGGTTATGGTGAACGCAAACAACAAGTTCGATGGTATATAGAAAAAAAAAAAAAAAAAAAAGATTACCCTCCAGAGTCATTTTCCCTATTTCTTACTTCCAACTCACTCAACTTAGTATTATAAGCTGACCTACTATCATAAAGTTATGAGTAGTGGTCACAGCCAAGCTATTAAAAAAGCACTGCAAATTCAATATCATGTTAGGTTAACCATTAAATCACTAGACATTGGAAATTATTACCACTCCATAATATTATGTTTTTTTTACATTAAATTAAATAAAAAACATAATTTAAAACATAAATAAATATTTTAAAAACATAGAAAAATAAAACCATATTTTATTAATTAAAAATATAGAGATTTAAAACTTAAGTTACTAAAAAAAACATAAAACATACCAAATAAAACATAAAAAAACATAGAAAAATACTACTCGTCGTCGTTGTCATCACCTGCCTCATCCACCTCGTTGTCATCATCCTCATCCGCCTTGTCATCACCGTCCTCATCTGCCTCGTCGTCCCCGCCTTCATCCTCTTCATCTTCATTGTCATTTTTGCCTTGGAATTGTCTTTCTCATATGTGTTCAGTCAAATCGTGATGTAGATTGTGATGTGTTTCACAATTTTGTATTTCCACAACACTTGAGAAGTATGTCAGGCTACCAACTTGTATTACTGCATGCGAATTAAGTATATCGTTCGCGATATATAAACAAAAATCTATACCCTCTTCTTTTATTGTCGTGTTATGTAAAATAACACAAGCAGTCAACATCGTCGATAGTTTTGCCCTATCCCATGAATGTATCAGATGTTTGATTATGTGCCACTTTTGTTTGAGGACTTCAAACTCTTGTTCCACGTCCTTCCTTACAGATTCATGTGCTAACTTGAACAATTTTCGATTTTCATCTGTCAGAAATGCATATGACTTGACAATTGTAGCGTACTTTGGATATATCCCATCACCTAGGTAATACCCATACTTATATTTACTTCCATTCACAACGTATGACATGTTTGGTGCTTTACCCTGCAAAATATTGTTAAATAATGGAGATGCTTAGAGCACATTCATGTCATTGTTTGACCCCACCATACCAAAGAATGCATGTCAAAACCATATGTCATGTGAAACAACTGCCTCTAATATAACATTTGGCACCCTATGATAACCTCGCGTGAATTGACCACGCCACGTGTAGGGACAAGTTTCTCACTCCCATGTAACATCCATAAAAATCACAACCAATTTAAACTTTTTCAAAGAAACCCCTTTACTAATAAAAGTGTTTACAAAACCATTGTTTCCAAAACATAATTAAAATCAGAGTCTCCTAAGATCCAATCAGTAGTAAAACCAAGGATGTGAACAATCACACCTTCGCCTTGCCACAGTCCTCTGAAGAACCAGAAACCATAAATAAAAACTATAAGCATGAAGCTTAGTGAGTTCCCCCAAAGTACCAACACACAAACATATAACATATTCGAATAACAGCATGTACCAGGTCCATAGCTAGAAGATTGGATTACCCCTGAGCCCAAAGTATGAGTCTGGCTTGCCTATCGGCCCACAACTCATATCTAGCTTGCTCCTGAGCCCACAATATAAGTCTGTTTTGCCCTCGGGGCTCACAACTCATGCTTGGCTTGCTCCCTGACCCAGTTAGTCATCGGACTGAAATACCCCAAATTCCTAAGTATGAGTCTAACATAACACTTGATCCTCAGCTCGTTTCTGGAATGCACTTGAGCCTTTTAGTATGATTCTGGCATGCCCTACGCGGCCCTCAGCTCATATCTAGAATGCTCCGTGGTTTGTTGGATACAACACGAAGCAGTACAACCTAAACCCAATACGATATGTCGACATATAACAGATAACAAATATATATATATATATATATATATATATATATAATCATGCAGATAGGATCACAGGTAGTCCTACATATCTACCAACCTAGCATATCAATAACTAGCATAATCATGTGTACCTATTCCAAACTCAACATATCACTGAATAGCATGATATCAAACCAATAGGTCCACATTGGTGCCTTCGACCCATAGGTATAGTGAGAAACACTCACCTGAAGCGGTTGAATATCTCATATAAATGCACGGACCGTTGATCCGGAAATCCCCGCGCGCCACCACAATCAAATATCATCCAATTAATAATTGAATCTTGACCCATACATAAGAATATGGATTTCTTGCCTAATGACCTGGGTAAAAGACCATTTTACCATTTTTCTTACTTGGCCCGATATGGACCAACTTCCTAATTGGGCCCAAAAACCATCATGAATCAAATTCCAAGAAAGCTCATACTTAATCCAACACCCAAGGTTACAAGTCTAATGGTCCAACAAGGCTCAAACCAAAAGGCCCAAAATTTCACCTCCTGGGGAGTACGCCCCGCATACCCGAAGTGTATGCCCTGTGTACTCACCCTCTAAGCGTAATGTACAAGTACTTAAAGCATGAAACTCCATTTATGCTAAGTTTACTTCTGAGTATGCCCATCGTACTTATCAGGGGCCAAAATTTCACATTAATCTCTTATTGTGTTAAGTCAAAGGCATAACCACTTCTCTTAACCCTAAATGATGTCTTAAACCATAAATTTGAAACCTTTAAGCCTTTTCATGACTAAAGAAGGCTAAATCTCCAAAAATCCTTCCTTTCACAACACTCAAAACCACTTAACTCTTGCATGGTTCTAAGGAAACGAACAAGTAAGCATTTTTATGGCTCAATACACTTCAAGACCACAAAAAAGGACATTATATATGCTTTGGAGTACTCCATACTCACAAAGATCCAAACTTTAGGGACAAAAGCTTATGCAATTATGCCACAATAAGATCTATGAATAGAGTCATCAAGTTTAAAGCTTTATACCTTGAGAAGATAGATCAAGATGTTCTAAGCCTGGATCCATAAGCTCCAAGCAATCTCACGCCTCTCCAAGAAGCTCCTTCTTCTTCTATGAGCACCAAAATGCATGAAATACTACCAAGAACTCAAGAACCACACAAATTGAGGCTAGGGTTTCATTTCTAGGGTTTAAGAGGATGGAGGTGAAGGTAATAGGATTTGGTGGTGAGTTAATGTGCTTAAATAGGGTCTAAGTTAGGGTTTAGGACTGACTGGAGTACGTCCAGTGTACTCCCTTAAGGCCTCGCAATCATTTCCTTAGTACACCTATCATACACCTTAGTATGTCCCGTATACTGGCCTTTACACTAGTACACCATGCATACACTTGTACACGCCCTGCGTACTCGGTTACCCTAAATTCATCAAACTTCTGAAGGCCATAACTTCTTCGTTATAAGTCCGTTTCTGACGATCCTTATACATACGAAAAAAGTAACGAGAAGCTCTATCCTTCTATTAGCTTATCCTTGCCTTAAAACTTTCTGGAAAAAAAAAATCTAAAATTCATAAAAAGCCTGAATGCCACTTTACGGTTATACCCTTGGGCTCCAAAACACAAAACCGAATTCCCAGATCATTTACCGTACCTTATCCACCCCCAAATGGGTCTAAATCTCCCTTTCTTAAAGTACCCTAAGCCTTATGATAACCGGTCTTCGTTTCACGTCCCCAAATTGGGAAATGATTTGGATCAGGATGTTACATCCCAATGTGTACAATCAATACTACCAAGCATCCTTGGAAAACCATGTTTAGCTTGATGCACGGGATACAAATGTTCGACATCACTTTTAGTTGGATGTCGATAGTATATGTCTCGGTAAAGCTCTATAACATACTCACAAAAAAAAGATATGTACAGCCTCGACCTGTTCTCTTAGACATTTTCAAATACTCATCCGATGCATCTGCGGCTATGCTATATCCCAACCTCCTAAGAGAGATCATATATTTTTGTATTGTAGTAAAACCACGTTTACCTCTAGCATCCAATCTAAACGGAAAAACTCATAATTACGTTTAAGATCTCTAGCTATAAGTAAGAATAAATTTCTACTAATACAAAAATATTCTTCAAATTTCGATAGATCATATAAACTATCAGGGGCAAAATAATTACGTTCCAACAATTCATTTGTCGCCTCTCGATCCTGGTTGATCCTTTTTCTACGCTTATTCTCACTGTTTGAACTTCCGCTTCTCTCACGTACCATGTCTTGTGTCGTAGACAATAGTGTGTGCAAAACCAACTTGTCATTAGAATCATCATCGAATGAAGAAGAAATTGAACCGAAAAACTTATCCATTTTTTTTAAATGAGTGATTTTTTTCAAAAAGTGTGTGTTTAGTTGTGAAAAAAAAATGTGTCAAATGTATGTATATATAGAGTAAGTTAATTAATAATTGAGTGAATTTTTTTTAATAATCTTCAAATGGTCTAAATCCCCCCCCCCCCCCCCCAAACGGTAAAAATCGAGTTATCCAATCATAACCTCATCTTCCTCCTTCTTTTCACTCATGTCACAGTCAAATCACCGACCCTAAGGGCTTTGTTCACGCGCTTTTGGGGGCTCCATGTCAGCCTCTCACGCGTCTTGTGGGTTCCACTCCGGATAGCGTAAGGGTGGAGCGTCACATTAATTTTCTCTCTTTTTCTCTTCCAACTATTCAAACCCACAGCATATGATAACATATCTTTATTAACTTATTCTACCCATTAATTTTAATTTAAAATTAACACAAACTAATAAAAATTATACAAATTAATTCATAAAATAGAAATTTAATTTATAAAAATAAAATATTAATTAAATTTGATATTACTATATTTTTATTTATAAATTAAAAAAATGGTATATATATATATATATGTGTGTGTGTGTGTGTGTATGTGTGTGTATGCAGAGAGTATGAAAACAAATAATAATAATAATAATAATAATAATAATAATAACAATAATAATAATAATAACAACAACAACTAGTGGAAAAACCCGGGCTTCGCCCCGGGACGTTTTTTGTGTGTTTTTATGAAAAATTTAAAAGTTTTGTCTGTAAGGACCAAAAGTGTCAAAATGGCTAAATAATTAAAGAGGTTGGAATTAACATGTTATTTATAAAATAGACCAAAGTTGTCAATTCCTTAAAGTTTTGTGGTTAAACTTTGAATATTAAAACGTTCCAAAAATATATAAAATTTTTGATTGAAATGACCAAAAGTGTCAAAATGGCTAAAAAATGAGGGGAAAAGATGGCTAAAAAACGGGGCTTCGTCGCGGGCCATTTCTTGTGTTTTTTATGAAAAAATATAAAAGTTTTGACTGTAACGACCAAAAGTGTCAACATGGCTACAGAATTAAAGGGGTTGGAATTAGCAAGTTTTTAAAAACGGACCAAAGTTGTCAATTCCTTAAAGTTTTGTGACAAAACTTTGAATATTAAAAGGTTCCTAAAAAATATAAAAATTTTGATTGAACTGACGAAAAATGTTAAAATGGCTATAAATTAAGGAGCAAAATTGACAAAAAAAAAATATGGAATTAATTCCTCCCTTGTAGCCTATGCTCTTACAATTTTTAATATGTTTGAATTTATCATCTTCATTTTCTTTCGGTATAATGATATTAAATATTTTACTATTCATGTGAAATAATGACAGATGTCTTAAAACATTATTAATTTTATGAAAATGTGATACTTGTCACTATTTGACATGAATAGGAAGATAAATAGAAAGAAAAAAAATATAAGGATATTAAATTTCTCTTCAATATATTACAAAGAATATCCATAATAAAAAGTTTAATTTGAGTGAGATCAGACCCGGTTTAGGGCAAGTGCAAGAGGGCCAATGGAACGGAGCCGACAAATTTAAAGGGCCCAAAAAAAATTAATTGTATTATCGTTCAACCCAACTTCCCAATCAATTTAACATCATCGGAAGAACCGGGCAACCAGCGACCAGCTTCAAACCAAAGCCAGTGCCCAACAACGATCATTCGATCATCATCGTTGTGTTGTTTTCATTAAAAAAATTGTTTGTAGCCTTCCAGACCGCGACAACATCAATCAACAAAGCAACAACAATAAGCAAATCAATGGGCATCGGACATTAGGCCTCAGCGTGCGAGACTGCGAGACGGTAGAATCCGACAACAAATCAGCCCGAGACAGCAAATAGGTGAGGGTCGATTATCTATTTATCCATTTATCCTGTTAGCACTTTATCAATGATTCTTCAATCTTCGTTCTTGTCTTCTCGATTCTTGGTGCTAATCGGTAATACATAATTATAGATAATGTAAATATGTAATAGATTATGAGAACTGAGAAATTAAGGAATGGGGAATAAGAAATTAAGGATTATGGGTTTGTAAATTATAATTGTCAATTCAAAAACCTACTTGAATAGTTGAATGTGTGAATGAATTATAGTAATATAGAATAAATAGATTATCAATTTTTCAGATTCATGGTATGTTTAATTGTTTAATTGTATATCTTTAACTGTTTAATTTTTCAGCTTCATGAATGTTTAATTGTTTATCGCTATGTCATATCGTCATATTATGAGATTGAAATCTGGTTGACTGATTCACAATGTTGAATGAATGATTCTGAAATAGGTTATTAGAAACTAAAATTAAATTATGAGATTATGTTTATTGTATAATTGTTTATCAGAAATCGGAATTTAAAAACCAAAGTGTTGAAATAATCAAATTATGTTTATTTTTTGTAAAATTGTAGAGATGAAGTCTAAACAGCCATCCGGGAGTCAAAAACGTAAAAAAATATATATAAATAAATAAACTAGATGAAGAAAAGAGAAATGCTGACATCGATGCTTTAGATAAGTTTATCCATAGACAACCTATTGAAGAGCATGTTGAAGAGCACATTGAAGATCATGTTGAAGAACAAGAGCATATAGAAGTAGAAGAGGCAAATAAGCACGAGCCCATTAAAGAGCTTGCTGATATATATATATATATATATATATATATATATATATATATATATATATATATATATATATATATATATATATATATATATGATCCAAGAAGGTGGGAAAAAATTAATTCTTAGGAGATTAAACTTTTGGTCAAGAAATGTCCTAAAAGAGATAATAGTATTATGTATGGTCCCTAAGATAAATTTGGTAGACGATTTTATGTAGCTTTATATACAAGAACATTACCAAATTTGGAGAAGTGTGATAGAGAATGGTTAGTATATTCGAAAGAGCTAGACAAGGTATTTTGTTTCTGTTGTAAAGTGTTTAGAAAAGGGAATTCGAATGGTAGATTGGATGGTGAAGGTTATGTAGATTGGCACCATGTTAAAGAACACGAAATTTCATTGGATCATCTTACAAATAGGAATAAGTGGTTTGATATGCGTAAAAGATTGAACTTGAATGAAACAATTGATAAAGTTTAATATAAGCAATTCAAGAAAAAATGAGATTACTAGAAACAAGTCATTTTGAGAATCATTGCAGTAGTGAAGTTTCTTGCTAAACATAATTTAGCATTTCGTGGATCCAATGAAAAGTTGTATAAAAAAGGTAACTATAAATTGTAATATTTTGTTCTAATTCCACCAAATACATTTTTGTTAATTATTATGACCAATTTCACTTCTTATTTGTTAATTGTATTTAATAGGTAATGAAAAATTTGTGGGTGTCATTGAAATGTTAGAAGAGTTTGACTCGGTTATCAAAGAGCATGTGTGATGGATCACAAGTGATGGGCTTCATATGCATTATCTTGGCCACTTAATCCAAAATGAACTAATATCTTTGCTAGTTCAAGAAATTAAAAAAGACCTTATCAAAAAGATAAAGGAAGCAAAGTACTACTCAATCATACTTGATTGTACTCCCGATTCAAGTCACCAAGAACAAATGACTATAATAATGAGGTATTTAATGTTATCAAAAAATTATGTTACTATCAAGGAGTTATTTTTAGGGTTTTTGAATGTTGATGATACCTCCGAAAAAGGACTATCTGATATTACACTTGAGGAGTTAAAGTCTCGTAGTCTTGAAATTGATGATATGCGTGGTCAAGGCTATGATAATGGAGCAAACATGAAAGGAAAACACCAAGGAGTGCAAAAGAGATTTTTAGATATAAATCCTAGAGAATTTTACACTCCTCGTGGTTGCCATTCTCTTAGTCTAACATTATGTGATATGGCTAAAAGTGTGTTAAAGGAAAGAACTTTTTTGGATTCATCCAACGCATTTATACTATCTTTGCAAATTCTACTAAGAGGTGAGAAATTTTGAAAGATAATGTTAAAGCTTGGAGTCTTAAGTCATTGTGTCAAACTCAATGGGAAAGTCGGGTTGAGAGTGTAAAGGCTATTAAACTTCAACTTGTAGATGTACGGGAAGCTTTACTTCAAGTTGGAGAAAAGGATAATGATGCTGCAATTGCAAGTGAAGCAACTTCACTAGCAAAAAAAGAACTTGGTGACTTTGAATTTTTGGTATCAACTGTTATTTGGTATCAAGTACTAAACCATGTTAATATTGCAAGCAAGAAGTTACAATCAAATGATATGCATCTTGATAATGCAATTACGGAATAAATAAATTAATTGGGTACTTCAAGTATTATAGAGAAACTGGTTTTTCAAAAACGATTATTGAAGCTACGGAGATTGCTATTGAAATGGGTATTGATCCGAAATTTCCACAAAAGCATTTTGATTGAAAGGAAAAAAAATGTTTGATGAGAGTTCAAATAACGAAGAAGTTTCGTTTACACCTGAAGAGATTTCAGAGTCAATTATTGCTTATACATTGTTGATCAAGCTATTTCTATGTTTGAAACGATATTTGAACAATTCAAAGAGTATACCAAAGTATTTGGTTTTATATTTCAACATAATTTGAGGGGAATTGAAGATAAAGATTTTTAAGTGGTATTGTTATCATCTTGAAAAAGCACTCAAGTTTGAAGAAAGATCGAATATTGATGTCGATGAACTTTCTACAGAGTTAAAATTATTTGAGACATTGGAAACCAATGAATTTAGCAACCCTATAAATCTTTTGAAGTTTTTGAAAGAACTTGATTATTCCCAAATGCAAGCATTGCATATAGAATATTGTTGACTATTCCAGTAACGGTTGCATCTGTAGAAAAGTGTTTTTCGAAATTGAAGTTTGTGAAATCTTACTTACGCTCCACAATGACCCAAGAAAGACTTAGCGTTTTGTCGATGATATCTATCGAGAACGAAATCTTGGAGAGTATAGATTATAAAGAGTTAATCAACCAATTTGCAATCAAGAATGCTAGGAGAGCTTCACAGATTGTCGGTTAGCTGTTAGGATATGTAATTACTCATTAAAAGATTATTATTTTGCTTTGTTTATTGCTATAAAGTTTATCGTTGTTTTAATAAAAAATTAGTTTATGAAATTTAATTCGTTACACGTTAATGCCTAAGAGCCTTTTGTATCCATCTCGTTCTATACACTTGAATCCTCATAACCGACCCTAAGTAAGATGAGCATAAAATTAAAAAAGTAAAAAAAAAAATGTTTAATTTAAATATGATAACGTTTCATTTAATTGATGAAAAATCAATTATTATAATATGATATTTAGAGTTCAATTTCATTGAACTCTTTGATGGAAAAAATATATATATAAATTCTTAAATAAATATTTATGTTTCATTAAACTAAACTATAACAAAAAAAATAACATAATTATATGAAATAATAATAACGTTATAATTCATTGAATTCTATACGTTGAAATCATTATATTTTTTTCAAACTTAAGTTTCCCTTTTATGAATTTATAGAATGATTTGATACATTTATAATATTTTGGTAAACAATTTGATTAAATATCTTGAGATATGCGTTGGATTCTATTCGTTGAAATCATTATGTTTTTTTCAAACTTAAGTTTCCCTTTTATGAATTTATAGAATGATTTGATACATTTATAACTTTTTGGTAAACAATTTGATTAAATATCTTGAGATATGCGTTGGTATGTAAACTAGTGCTTTTTTACATAATAGTGTGTCGGAAAAAAAAATACTCTATTAACTAAAAACTTATATGTATCATAATTTTTACACGCTCTATTTTCTCCTAGTCAGTATTTATTTTATTCCATGATAAAGCATATTTTTTATTCCATGATAAAGCATATTGTTGGTTTGAAATAACACTTTTTTTTTTTTTTTTACTTTTAGTGACAATGTTGGTTCGAAATATGCCATAATTTTTTTTTAGTGACAATATTGGTTTGAAATATGCCATAAAATTTTCCAACGAACCCAAAATTTCATTGAAGGGTGTGTATTTTGTTAAGAGGTCAACATCAAAGAGCCTCCAAAGTCCAAAATCAAGAAGCTTGTGGATGAATATGATGCAATTAAAGCAACTGCATGTGAATGTATCGTCTACAAAATAAATGTTGTCTTCTTTTATATTCAAGGAAAAATATGCGTTTGACACAGAAGTTTTGAAAGCATTTGGAGCTTTTAAGTTTTAGCTTTTGACAAAACGCTCTAGTTTAAACAAAAAACATCGTTTGGTAATACGAGCGTTTAGCTTTTAGTTTAAACAAAATGCTTCAAATCTAAAAGCTACTTCATATAGCGTTTAACAAAACACTACTGAGCTTTTAACATCAATTTCCATAATTACCCTTAAAATTCTATTTATATATTTATTTATTTTTAATCAATTGTCCTTTTATGTAATTTTATATATTTCAAAAGCTTCCAGCTACTTTTATCAAATACTCATATACAAATAAAAGTTATAGCTTTCCGCTATCAGCTATCCGCTTCCAGCTAACAACTACTTTTGCCAAACACGTTTTTAATCCTTCGGATTGATCATATCACCAAAGAAGAAAATAATGATAGGCATGAGTAGCCTGGAGTTGTTCCGAAAATACTCTTTAAGTTAAGGATCTTTTATGGAATAATAATAAAACTTAGTTATCATCATACAACGAGTGAAATAGCAAATGGATAACAAGTTACGTTGTTAAGCCTTTTTATATGGTAAATTCAATTTTTTGAAGACTACATCTATAGATCTAGAGATATAACATTGATATGTATGATAAGTTGTACTCTTAAGAAGCTCCACAACATCCGACGCGAGGAAACCAAACATATCAAATGCAAAGGGTGTGAATATTGGTTGATTTTCCATGCACGGTTTCTCATGTTTGGTGACCTTGCATGTAACATCTTTTAAAGCAATATGTCTCGTTGAAAAACCCTCAACCCTCAAGCCAATGTGATGGGATACCTCTATAAGGTCCACACATTCGTGTTTCCCTCCAGCCCATCTAAAAATCAAAATGTCGGCCGGTCTAAGGGTTGACTTTCCTTCTGTCGGGCCACTCAACAAATTCACAGGAGTCTATTTCTTGGTGGAAACCCCAACACACTTAAATATGTCAAACAAAATATCATTAACGATATCATGCCTGTATTTGAACCCCATGAGTTCTTTACAATGAATTGCATCCTCTCCAAAAGAGTCTAAACATGCCTTGTGGCACACCAGACATAACTCGTCAATTGGGAATAGTTGGATCATGAGTTGTTATTTGAGGAAAGTACGATACTCCACAGGAAATATATGTTGGCCAAACATATCTATAAGGATAGTTAGAAGAAAATTTTGAGCATGTGGTGCGCGTAAACACTACAAAACTGCTTTCTGCCAAGTCGTCATTTCGAGATGAACTTCCATATTGATATGTGCATATACATATATATATATATATATATATATATATATATATATATATATATATATATATATATATTACATCATATCTTAATCTTTTTAGCCATTTTTATGCTCATTATTGGACAACAGATACTTAATCTATTATATGTTTTGTTGTAGAAGTAAAAAACATGCTTGGGAACAAAATGGAAGGAAGCTGGGAGCGAGAAACTTGGATCAAGGCTAAAATGAAAAAAGTCTCTTTACCACGACGTGGTGACATTACGACGATGTGGCATTTTGAATTCTCCCGTTGAACCTCGAAGACTTGCTGATTACGTGATAAATCCAAAGACCATGTCGTGGTGGACTTACCACGACGTGGTGAACCGACTTTGAGAATATATATATATATATATATATATATATATATATATATATATATATATATATATATATATATATATATATCAAGGTTCTAAATGACGTGAGGCGTGGCGTGGCGGCAAGATCAAGTCTCAAACTTAACGAGCCATGGCGAGCCATGACGTTTTTCAAGGCGTGATGTAAGGCGACGATTTTGTATTAATTTAATATTATATTACCACATAAATATAAATTTATATTAAATATAACTATTTTTTAGAAGTGTTGATCAATAACTAGTAACAAAATTTTAACAAAAACCACAATATTTGTATCTCCGATTAGAAAAGACATAACAAAGAGCAAAAAACTGTGTCTAAAACGAAAAAACACGCGTCCTAACATGCCATAACGTGCCATGGCGCGCCATATCACGCCTTGCCACGCGCCACGCCTAACAGCAACGTTATGAGGCTTTTCGTAACGGCGGAGCCACGCCTCACGCCATGGCGCGCCTTTTAGAACACTGATATATATATATATATATATATATATATATATATATATATATATATAATGCACATTCCTCTAAAAACCTAACTTTTACTAGAGCTTTAGTTGACTTTTGAAAGCTAATAACGTTATTTGGAAGCTTGGAGTTGCAGAAGACTGATTAGAAGCTTGATTTTGAGAGATTTGAGGCAAAACTTCTTATGATTACTTATTCTTCTTGTGTTTGATCATGGATTACAAGTTGAATTTCAGTTTTACATGTTTGTTTGTTGATGTTATGAGCTAAATACCCTAACTTTCGTTTAGACTAGATTATTTGCTTATTTATGAGTTGATTAATTAATTATTTAATTATACTAAGTTGGTTATTTGTTATGTTAGCTTATTAAAGACCTCTAGTGTGGCAAAAGAGTTTCTAATAAGAATGCTTCAACCTAAGAAGATGAAACACACTATGTGGCATGTTGACTGCTTCCACTCTAGTGTGGCGTCAGAGGACATTGGAAGCGTAATTATCCGACATATCTAGCGAAGTTGAAGACAAGGTTAATATGACCAACAAGTTAGGTATAATTATGTGATTTTTTTTTTTTTTTTTTTTTTTTTTTTTAAATTTCCGAAGCATAATATGCTAAAAAAATAAAGATAAGTGGCAATTGTTGATCGGGTCACCATTTTTATCGTTTTAATTAGAATTAATTTTCAATTTGTGCAGTTATGTTTTTGAAACAAGCAGTGTTGCTGTTGGAACCTTTTCTCTTAGTACTTGAATGAAATGTGTGCACTCAACTACGTTTCAAAACATAATTGTACATGTAACAATCACTTAACATAGAGTTGTTGTGGTTCACATGTCCATATGATCTATGCTTGTTCACTATTATATATAAAAATGCTAAGAATTCCATCAGGACAAATGCATGAACTCAATAGAGTTATGCCTACATACTTCGAGTTGTCTATCTTAGACCTCATATATCTTTTACAATTCTAAATATGAAGGAAATCGAAACAACGTAACTGTTATGATTTTTAGGATGATTACCCCAAAGAAATGTCTCAATCGAAGATAAAAGAAACTGCGAGACAATCTTTTGAAGTACTTATCACTATATAATTATTAAGTTATTTTAATACAACGAAAAAAAAAACACATCTTGTTAAGACTTTGCTCAACAATTGTTCTTGTGTTATCTTCTTGCAAGATGCTTAGATGCAAGTAGGAACTTAACAAAACCCTTGCTGAATCCAAACTCAAACATTGGATTACACCTTCTATAATCCACAGTATGTGCACTATACACCTCCTCACAAGTATCTGGACTTAACTACCGATCTCCTTTTATATGTGTAAAACTCAATCACTTTAACAACAAATGATACATATATCCTCAACAAAATTTATCTATCTAATTATAAGTTATATATTTTTAAATATTGTATTTTTATGAAATTGAAAGAAAGAGACACGAAAACGCAACTACATACGAGTTGTCTTCCGTCATTTCCCTTTCCCCACCGATTTATCACAACTATCAATGCTTCTTAGATTCAACCCATAACATAACACATGGAGATGGGGTTGCTCTTCCAAAAATAAATAAACATTAATAATGGCATAGAATACGTTAGAAAAAAATAATGGCTGTGTTTGGTAGAACTATATTTACAACTACAAATACAAAAATTAAAAAACCAAAAAATGTTTGCTTTCCATTTATGTTTGACTTTATTATTAATATGGAGATGAAAGTAGATAATAACATTACAAAATAACTAGGTTATACATTTACATAGCATTTTTAATGCAAATTGATTCGTCTAAATGTTTTCCAGAATTAATATTTTAATTAGTTGTACTGTAGAATCATATAAAACCTAAATTGTTATTTATAAAGAAATATATATATATAGAAAATTTTTTGTCTACGAATCACTTCCTAATATTAATATATATTAATGTTAATATATATGACTTAATCCATAAAACAAAATTGGTGTATCATGATTGAGATGCAATTTAAAAAAAAAAAAAAAGAATCATGCTAGACTATTCTTTGAATAATAATTATAAAATCAGGTTACATGATAATAATATCAAGTTATACAATGATATATTTCTCATTTTTTACATATATCTAACACAACACGATATATATATATATATATATATATATATATATATATATATATATATATATATATATATATATATATATATATATTCAAATCATGTTGACCATTCATATCAATTGTTCAAGATTTGAACAGTGTCTTACTCAATGCCAACTATAAAGAGTAAAACTATAATTTACTTTATTAAAATTATTTTTAAAAAACAATTAATTTACAGAGTTAGAAACCGTTCGTTGGGTCCATTATAAGATATACAATATCTTTCTCCAATATTCGTGGACACAATTGTCGGGTGTGTACTCGAACAAAGATCGCCGTACGAGTTCCGAGTTTCTAATTACAATAAAAATGAACGGCTCAGATCCTCTCTTCTCAACTGTTGTAGGGTCACACCGCCACAGTTATTGGCGCATTTTTCGCAACGCGGCAAGGCCTTACTCGATATGGCCCACCACAATAAAAGCCCATTAAGAAACTAAATCCTATCCAGCCTCATTTAATTTCAATAAAGTGCTTGTAATTGCATTTAAAAGTTTTAATTGTGTTAGTATAATATTTTTTTTTAAGAAACGGCAAATATTATATATAAAAGTCACATGTTCAGCAAGTAGCTAAGAAACATGGACAAAGTACAAATACGATAACATATAACTTAACAAAAAGTAAAAGGTGAGATACTCTAATCAACTCATCTACCATATGATTTCGAACTCCTATGTTTAAACCACGAAAAGGATTGGGAAATAATGTCATTTGCAATCATCGTGGGAGAACTAATCACCCTATTGAACACCTTATTATTCCTCACATTCCATATATTCCACAACAAACAATAGAAGATTATTGTGACCATCAACCTTTTCTTAGGGCAATTACCCCATGAAACCCCAAAGTCGAGAAATTCATCCATGTTAAGAAATTGTCTCAATGGTAAATTACACCATCTGAAAATCCACTCATGAGTCTCATCAACCACTTTGCATTTTACTAACAAATGATCCACAGTTTCTTGCTCATCACCGCATAGTACACATAAGTCAGAATGAATAGTAACACTTCTTCTCATAAGTTCCACAGGAACATGTATCTTTCCTTGCAAAGCACGCCAAACAAAGCATTTGACCTTGAGCAGGATGATCCTTGACCATTCAATGATCAGACCATTGTGAGGTATTCCAGTGGCATCGATACACCTCCTCATCGTGTTAGCCGTATACATACCATCCGAATTAAGGTTGAACTTCAATCCGAGGGAAACTGGAGTAAGTCTAATATTATTGAGTATCGAACAAATCTCCATAAATTCTGATAGCACAACTTCACCACAGGGTATAATATGATAACGAAAGTGTTGTTTGGAACTGTGAAAGGTGAAGTCGTATCGGACCTTTCAACTGTAAATGGTTTATATATATATATATATATATATATATATATATATATATATATATATATATATATATATATATATTACTGAAATTTTAAAAGATAAAAATAATAATATATTAACTTAAGTATAGTTTTATGTTATCAATATTATACATATTTTATTAATAATAATAATTGCGTTTGGTAAAGATATTATTAATACCAACTACGATTTAGATATCAATACAAACACCATTTACATATCAACAATCCTATTACGTTTGAAGCCCAATTAATATTTTACAATTGGTTTGGGCTTTAGATCAACTTAAGTAATACGTCAGGGAAAAGGATATTGGCATTGCATATTTATATTTAGTGTTTCACGGTTATGGTTTCAATTTTAAGGAATCGGCAAAAATCAAAAGAGAGTCACCTATTTGTATATAGTTTGCTGATTTAACAAAAAGGTGGAAAATTTTGAAAGACACTTTGCTAAAAGGTGCATTTCTTTTTAATTAAGGTATTGTACTCTAAAATTTTAATTAATTGTGAAAGGGAAATAGACTTTTTGGTTTGTTTGCATATGGGTAACTATTATTTTTTGTATATATTTAGGTAACAAACTTTTTAGAAGTGCTCACATATGATCATTCTGATCGGTTGTAACATGTTACATCCGGTCATAACCGGTATGATGGTCATATGTAAACACTTTAAAAATGTTCGTTACCTAGATATATACAAAAAAAAAAGTTACCCAGATGTCAACAAACCGAAAAGATAAGAGTAAATTACATGAATGATCTCTATTGTTTGAGTAATTTGTATGTTTGGTCCCTAATTAATTTTTTAACTCGAATGATCCCTAATGTTTATTTTTGTTGTGCGTTTGGTTCATGTCTTACCTCAAAAGACTATTGAGACATTTTAAAATTATTTTTAATTAATTTCTAATTTATTTTTTATATATTTAAAAAAATTAATAGACTCTACATATCTGTATCTTGTCACCCTAAACCTGAAACCACATTTGAAAATTTTAAGTTGGGTCCCACCAGTCACCATTCATTCTCTCATCACCCTCAACTTTTGTTTTCTTTCCATCTATAGTGAAATCGACGTCTTCACCATCCTTTCTTTTTTCGGTCCTTCAACTCTGGCGAACTAACACCACAACCCTTCTATCCTTCTATTGGGTTGGGGTGGTGGAAAGTTCAATGAAGAGACAAATGTGTTGTGGTGTTTGTTTGTCGGAGTTGAATGACCGAAAAAAGAAAGGACGATGAAGACATTGATGTCACTAAACATGGAAATGAAATAGAAGTTGAGGAGGATGAGAGATGTGATGGTGACTGGTGGGGCCCAACTTAAGTTTCTCAAAAGTGGTTTTAGATTTAGGGTGATGAGATACAGATATGTGAGGATTTATTATTATTTTTTAAATATATAAAAAAATAAATACATAAATAAGAAAATTAATTGAAAAAATAAATCAAAAAAGACACAATAGTCTTTTGAGGCAAGACAGTGACCAAACATACATCAAAGATAAACAGGAAAGATCATCCGAGTTAAAAAAATATAAGTTATGGAGCAAACACACAAATTACCCAAACCACAATGACCATTCGTGTAATTAATTCCTACATTTTTGGTTTATTCACGTCTTGGTAACTATTATAACTGATCATAATAGTCATATGTGAACAATTTCAAAAAATTCGTTACCTAGATGTGTACAAAAAAAAAAAAAATAGTTACCCTTATGTGAATAGACCGAAAAATTAATTACCTTAACAAGTTTATTTCCAATTGTGAAATCATACATTCAATTTTTTCTTATGAGAACATTACACTTGGAAAACATTACCAGTAAAATCAAATTATATTTTGATGAAATTGTTGTACTATTATACTGAGAAAAAAAATAAAGATAAACTACAATGATAAACAAATAAATAAAAGCACCTTTATTTTTCCATTTCCCATTTTATCCCCACTAGGGCAAAGCTCCAAACCTCATACCTCCACCATCAATTGCATTTTATCATATGTAGTAATTTTTTTTTCATATTGTTTGAATTTCACATGTTAAATAAGTAAAAAGAACAATTAATAATGAAACAAATCGCTCAAAGTGTACTATACTACAAGTGATTTTACCATCCTAACAAATTTCACAATGATGAGTTACACTTACAAGTTACAAGAACAGGAAGAAGGAAATCAAAAAGACATATTTGCCCATATACTAACATTTTCCTACATCTTAATGATCAAAATTTTCTATCTTCATTACAACAAATAGTGTCATGTCATGTTTGCAATCACAAAGCTTGAATTTTTCCCCCATACCCATAATACCTCAAAAGCCCTTCATCTTGTCTCCAATTCTCTTTCACCTTCACTTCCACCTGTTTTCATCACAACCATTATTCATTTCACATTTCAAAATCTTCTTTTTCTTCCTAAAAACTAAACAAAATATTGACCAAAACAATCATTTGTTGACATGATACAATAATACCTCCAAAAAAACTTTTTTTTGCAAGAAATCTTCAATGTCAAGTCTAGAAGCTGTTGCAAGAAGCTTTAAAGCCTTTCCATCCTGGTTAAATCATTAAAAAAAAACGATTAATACAAATAAAGGGAATATTTAGCAAAAACATAAAAAAAGGTCACATGCCTTTCCAATGAGGATGATTTTTTGGGTGTTTTTCTCAACAACTATTTCAACTTGAATGAAGTCTTTTGCATTAGGCCTAGTTTGGTAATTTATTACATTCACCTGCCAAACAAATAGACATAATCTCATATTATATATATATATATATATATATATATATATATATATATATATATATATATATATATATATATATATATATATAAACTTGTGATTATATAATTCTTAGTTTAAAATGGTGCAAATTTACTTGACATGCGTAAGGAACTTCATTTCTGAATTGCATAAAGATCTTTTCTCTAACAATTTCACCTATGAAGAATCTTTCTGGATGCTCACTAGTTATATCCTGCTTAAACACAAATATTAATTCTTCAAATACAATAATAATTAAAAGTGTGAAAGATAAATAGATAATAATTATTATTAGTAACATGCCTTGGGATAATATGCGGGTCCCAGTGGAAGTTTGGATAGTATCCAATCCTTCACATCATCAATTCCATGACCATATTTGGCACTCACTGGTATCACTTCATCTACATCAGTAGATTTCTCATACCACTGAAAATACAATTATTATAAGTATTAAGAACATATGATTTGAAATTTTGAATAATACATTTCTTACCTCAAGTTTCTTTGCCATTTCACCAGGTTTAATGAGATCTCTCTTGTTTAAAACCAGTAACACAGGCACATTTTCTTTAAGTTCTCCTACTCCTTCTTGCAACACTTCATTGATCTAAATGCAAAAGCAACAAACACAAATGTTAATGAAAGGATATAAAAGTTCGACATTTGAAATCTTTCTTTTAGGAATTTGAATTTACATTTTGGGGTGTCTTGCATGCATCAACAACAACCAATACACAGTCTGCATTAATGGCAGCACTACGGACATTTTTCATCATCATTGTGTCTAATTTGTGCATCTTCTTCTCGATAACACCAGGTGTATCGTATAATATCATCTGAAATGAAATCCGTTAAAGCGTGAGATGATGAGAGAAACAACCTGATGAACAATTGAAGTAGAAATAGAATAGAATCAAACCTGATACTCTGGGGCAGAACATATACCAAGGATTCGATGCCTTGTTGTTTGAGGCTTATCTGTAACAATGGAGAGTTTTTGCCCAATCATCTGGTTTGAAAGTGTACTTTTTCCAACATTGGGCTTGCCTACAACAGCTATATATCCTGTGAATTATACATAAATGTGTGAATCGTTTGTTTTTATACAGTATTTGGGAAATTCTGAGCTTTATTGAGGAAAAAACTAAGCTCGGTTGGTAAACAATCACCGATGATTACCTACCATCATCATCATCATCATCAATTTCTAAATTGAAGCAATACAACTATGAAAAACATTTGAAGGATACTGACCACTGCGATGGTTAGGGTCAGCAAGATAACCAAGCTCCTCCATCTCATAATCGTCTAGCATCGCCATGTTCCTATCTGGCTTCGAGCTCAACGACAGAATCGCAGGCGTTCCGTAACCATCCTCCTCCTCTTCGTCTGTTTCCACTTGTTCCTGTTCAAACCTACTTCCACCGTGAGAACACAGCAATTGCTTCGACGGAGAAGCAACGGTGGAAGAGGAGAAAGCGTGGAATTGAAATTGACGGCGGAGATTGTAGGGGAAGGCGGAGAGAGGAGATAGGTGGAGAGATAGGAGGAAGTGGGTGTTGGGAAGAGCGGGGGATATGGTTTGAAGGGCAAGCTCCATTAGTAGGGATTTTGTATGGGTTTATGAATTGTGGGAAGGAATCATTATCCCCATTGTTTCCTCGTTCCAGAGCGGTATCTCCCACTGCTTATCTTCTTCTTTCCCTTCTGTTGATTCCTTATAATTCTTTCATTTAAACGACGACGTTTAAACCCTTTTTTTGTATTATTTTATTTCAGAAAATTAACTAAATTAACCCATATAAATAAGAGAATTAATAATACTAACCATTTTTTCCAGAATTAATAATACTAAGTACTAACCATTTTTTGTCACTCTATGTATCCACATTTATAATGCTTGGGCCTCGATCTTGTGTTTTTTGGTTTTCGTTTTCGCCTTTATTTCGAATTTTTACTTGAGCCGTACGTGTATGTGCAAAGTGGATACTCCTTTTGTGTTTTCTTTATGCTGAAAAATTTGTATTTCGAAATGTGAAATCATTTTTACGAAAAGATTTTGAAATATGTTGAGGGAGAAAGGTTTAGGAATTATACGGAATAATGATCGAGTATATGATTCTTGTATTCTATTGGTAAGTGGAAAAGGGGCATATGTAAAGTGTTTTAGTGGGGCTTTAACAAAATGGTAAACATCTGTTATTTGAAAATAGATTATAAAAGTCCAAATTTAATGTTTCATAAAGTTCGATTAATATTTCGGATGAGTCCATTTCGGATTTCGAACATATATAAAGTGCGGTTCTCTTTCATCTGCATCTTACACTTGAAAAAAAAATATCTTTCAACGGTGCCTCATAAATGTTTAGTATCAAAAGTTTTTCAATGAAATGACAACTTTTTAGGCCCTTATATTAGAATGTACTTCAAATTTGGTAACTTTTGATTTATTGTAATGTTAGTGTAGCATTTCGAAAATGCTCTTTGGAGTCCGAATTCTTACTTTCTAAGATTTATATTAAAAAGTAACATCATATATGTTTATCTACTTGTTATATTTCATGGTATTTATAAAAAGAAAAAAATCATTACTTTGTCATATGTTGTAGAATTGTAGCATTTTGTTCATCCATTTTGGAAAAGTTCTTTGTATTTAAGAATTAAGATTCCATAGTTTAAAGTCCTACATTTTAACTATTGTATTCTTTTATTGTGTGATACATGCCAACAATAGTCAAAGAGGAAATCTAATTTTTTTTTTATTCTATCTAAGAAAGAATCTAGAAATGTCGTTAGTTCAATGGTGTTTTTTTAATTCCAATGTAGTGTGCCTACTAAGAAACGTAAGGGAAATGCTAGGGTTTAGGGTTAAACTACACATTCCCGTTCGATAGGTCAATACCACCACACTAGAGTTTAATGTAAAATGTGCCCCAATAATGGTTTATAACAAAATTTTGACCTATCGGATAATAATAGGTTTTAGGGTTTATGTTTTACAATATATTGTATTTTGTGAAAAATTGGAATTTATGTTTTTAAGTGTATTATATTTTGTTATATATAAATAAAAGCATCTTAGTTTTCAATATTTATTTGTGTTGTTATGCTTTCTTTAAACGTAAGGGATAATACTTTAAGTATAATTAAATAAATACCAAGTTCGATAATGTAAACATAAAACTCGATTACATAAAAAGTAAACACTATGATAGTCTTGAGACTATGAAATCTAAATCACAATTTGATTACAAAAACATAAAATGCAATGCATTTTCTGGCGTTAGTACTTGAGATTTAATGACCATCATTAGATTGAATGTTTCGTATTCAAAGTTTGAGGAGAATGCACCATGTGCATTCCGTATAAAGAGAGATACACCATCGACATGAAAAATTAACGATATGGTGACAATGTGTAGATCTTAGTGATAACTATCATTATATCACAACCATAAGGTATACTTTCAAGTCGTATTTTGTAGATGGACAATATCCTTCATATAATCATGTACTTCAATTATGATGTTCTCCATCGGGGTATTACTTTCAAGTTTCAAGGTCCACACTTTGATCATCCTCATTCAAAGCACCATCTATCTATAACTTGTGATTTTATCATAAAATCTCATTATAACATATATTAGGATTACATTCGTTACTACGAGGTTTAGCATACCAACGCTGTATTATGTCAAGAAAAAACCTTAATGAGCATTGTTCTTGATACATTTTGTTTGTTACTTTCTTCTAAATTAGATGCTGTGTATGTTTTGCATGACAACCGCATAACATGGTTTCTAAGCATTTCCTTTTGAGAGGGCATCTTTATTATGATTAGTGGTTGCAAGCAAGTTTCAAAACATCCAAATCTATAAATTATTGAATAATTATTCACTCAAACTGAAAATGCAAACCATTATGTGTATCGAAAGGAATCTTTCCATGCAACCGATAACAACAAATAAAAACTCAAACATCTCGTAATTATCAGTTGAGTTCTATGCAGAAAAGTCTCATTATTTTCGGAAAATTTATATAAAGTTCTATTTTTTTTAACAGGAAAGTCTAATTATTTTGAGATACGCAACCCACAACTGATTGTCAAACTGATTAAACTAAAAAACTTCACATAACTGAATCAAGTATTGCATGTTTATATAGAGCATAAGATATGTAGAAGCCCAAGGGCACAAACTCATGTAAACCATAAACAGTAAACCGTAAACCCTATACTTATTCTAAAACAAAACTATATGTATTCACATCGTTATTCACATCGATGATTTCTTCAAATTTCAAAGCTTCTATAGAGTATAGCCTATACACTATTCTCATCACTTATGAGAAGAATCAGAGTCTGTAGAAATCGAACCTTTTTCAATCGGAACATTAGACCACACCAAAGCAGCACTTCCAACTGTAACCACAGCAACAATCGAACCCCAAATCCACCTTTGTCTTCTCTTCCTTCTTTGCCTAACACACCTCATTGCTTCTACACAACATAACACAAATCTTAAAATCATTTTCAAAAAAAAGATAAACAAAATTAAAAATACTCACCCATAGTTTCTTGATTCCTTTGAGACATTTCACGATTGACAGCTTCATAGTACTTTAATCTGTCCAACAACCTAGCAATCTCAAAGTTCTTGGAATCTAAAAGTAATTCCATTTCAGCTTCAACTTCGGCTTTACCGATTCCCCTACCGATGGAATCGGAAACAAACCGGATTACATGAACCTGATTGGATAAATCATCTGCTGATTGGTCTTCTTCCAAATGGGTGAGATTCAATCCAACTAGAGATAATTGTTCGCGTATTCTCCCCCATTGGTTTTTCATGTCATGTATTTTTTCTTCTGCTTGTTTCCTTTTCTCCATTTCCGCTAGCAAACTCAGTTTCATTTCACGTAACTCGGTCTCAAAGTCGCTTCGAGAAGACTGTGATCCAATCTCAGATGACAATTCTGAAAGAAAAAGAAATCGGATTCATGTTTCTTATCAACAGAATTTATGGTGTAAAATGTAAATGTAAGGAAAGTTACCTTCCCAAGCATCATAAAATTCAGAAGCTGAAGTGTTGACTCCATCTGTGCTGCTTCTAACACTCAATGAATCTTGAGGGTCGAAGAAATCATCTGTCTCGTTTCCTTGTTCCAAGTTAGGGTTTGAAATTGAATTATCCTGTTCAACTGCTGGATTATTACTGATATCAATATCATCTGTGCCATTGATCTTCTCATCAATGGTCTCACTCCTCTTTTCATCAAGTAGAGCGGTATCTTTGTCAGAGAATGTTTTGAGAAGACGGGGCCCACGTCCCTTGTGGTTAACTATATATGGTGATGGAGTGAAAGATGATGGGGAATCTGGAACTAAAGGGAGTGGAGTTGGGTCAGGGGTAGCATACAGAGCAGGTGAAATCTGTGTCCAGTGATGCTTTCTTTCTTTAGTTTCTGTGCTGTTGTTTGAATCTGGTTGTTTATCAGTGTCATTGACTTGGTTCCCTTGTTTTGAATCACTTCCATTTTTCCCGGCTGCCATGGGTTTTGAAGCTTTTGGTTCTATTAAGCTATGTAAAGCTATTGTTGTGAACGTAGGCATCGCAACATCAAAAGATCCCTATGGCTTCAAGCTTATCTATTCAATCAACCATCAAACAAACGAATTCGACATTAGTAGCAATTCAGATGAATCAATAACAGTTACGAACACAAAAATAGACCTAAATCTGATAATTTCCTCAGTATCTGGCCATCAAACACAATTTATAATTAAAATTCCATCGCCTATCAACAACTTTACTCTAATTTCACTCGCAGCGCTTTGAATTTTCAACATTTTATTGATAATTACACATTCCATTGAGGAACACGTGCATAACAACCTGATTATTATGTAAAACGTGCATCGAATCTATACAGATAATATGTACGCATAATCAAGCAATGAAAGTATACAACCGAGAAATTCATTCGCAGATACTATAGTAAATTCCCAAACTGTATAATTCAAACACAAAGCCATACGTTTTCAGCTTCTATAACAGTATTTATCAGAAATTCAAATCTTCAACATACTTACAGATCGGAATCAAGAGTCAAACATACAATATATAAACATAAACACTTGATTCGTGCCAGAAGTGAGCATAAATGATTTGCTAATTGATATATGCAAACTTACAGGCATGTATCTGTATATAAATAATATATATAAATCAGTAAGCATAAAAGAGTCGTACCTTAAGGATGGAATTAAAACGTAGGGAACGGAAGGTGCAACAAAACGAAGAAGACGAAGTCGACGATCGGCTTACAAGATTCCATTCGCCTCCCTGGCTTGTGGAGGAAGTCGAGAAGAATCGTTCAGTTTCTTTATTGGTTGCTGGCTATCGTACGCGCCACGTATCACGCTAAAGTATACCGGTTTTTACTAGATATTTACAATTCTCCCCCTTATATTTTGGCTTAAGGACATTTCATGTCCTGAACTTGCATATTTTGCACGTGATCATCTCCTAGGTTTGCACTTGTTTATGCCCCTTGCTCTCTTCATCTATCTATTCAAATTTAAGATGAAAGTGCTCGCTTATAAATTAGATAGTTTTGATTTAAGTGCTTTTGTGTTCATGACTTTGGAAAGAAAAGAATACAAGAAAAAGAGGGAAAATAATAATTTGATATTTTTTAGTTCTATAGAGTTGGTAATCGAAAAAAAAAATACATCCTAATAAAAGCATATTATACATGTCACATCCAAAATAATCACATACATCCAAAATAGGATCTTCTCACGAATGAAAAACATACGACATACCTAATGGTATAAAGTGGGAACCCCAATGATTGTACAAGATGGCCATCAAGATGTACAAGATGGTAGAAAAGGGGTACAACTTAAAATTTAACATGGTAAAAAAAATATAGATTAAACTAGTATCTCGTTACCCCCTATAAATCTAACCTTATTTATAAGGTTGTTAATGTCAAAATGTTCCTTGTTAAAAACAATGATGCCAAATTTGCCATTAAAAGAGTTACAAAATGGTAACAATAAAATAAAGGAATTGATGGAGCCTAAAAAGTTGGTATATTACATTTATCTAATTCAATTTAATTTAGCATATCTTTAACGATTAATTCACCAATACTTTTGTAACAAAAGAAAAAAATATATTTACAAAAATATGTTATAAAAATAACATTGAAATTTATGTTTTTTATTATAATAATCATACAAGTATCATAATGGGGAGTCTTATTTATTTATTTATTTATTTATTGTACCTATTTTCATTTCTTCTAGAAAAAAGTTCATTTCTCCAAAATAAATGACTCAAGATTCAAGGGAAACTCTAGCTGACAAATAGTTTTGATTTAAGTGCTTTTGTGGTCATGTCGTCATGAGGACTTATAGTTCACCTTATGAAAGTTGGAGGACCTACAATGGATTAGACCGAAGCAATGATGTACGAAGTGTAACTTCATCGATAAATAAAATAAGTGATGCTCATTGCCCGCCTCCCGAGGCATGGTGGTGATAAGATTCAGATTCCGCTCGGTATCTCGTGGACGTTGATAGCAACGGAGGGGCGGACCCAACCATAGTTTGGATTTTCGTTTGTCGTGAAATTGAAATAGTTTGGTTTTGATTTTGTGCATTTCGGATTTATTGGATTAGCAACCCACTCGAATAACCCAAATTGAAATTCAAAGTTAATATAATAGTTATTTTTAATGTAATATGTAATATTTGTTCAATAGGGAATTTTATAGTCATTTTAGTATCAAAATATTACATTTACTGAAGACTAATTTTTAAATATCACATCATCACTCATAATTTTTAAAATACAGGATTTGTTTAAATTCTTATAGCCAACATTTTTAAACATATTTTTTTATCAAGCAATTAGCAAACTGTTTATGGTATATCTAACCTAATAAATAAAAAACTTTTTTGTCACATATTATATTTTCTTTTATTTTGATATATATCATTTTGTGATAAGTTTATAATTTTTTTTTATTTTTCATTTTTTTAGGATTTTTATTTGTTTAAAATAAAATTTCATAAAATTCTTACAGCTACTATAAAGAAAGAGAATCATTATATTAATTTGATAATAAAATTTTATAAATGTTTTAACCGATTTGATTTTTTATAAATATTTCAAAAGATTACATTATGTTATGTAAAAGTATTATTTTATAAAATATTTAATGTTTATATATTAATATTAAATATTTTAATTTTAATAAATCTATATAATATACAAGTCTTAGCTTAAATTATATAAACAAATATTGTTCATTACAAATTATATGACATGCCAACGACATGAGTTGTTCCCTCTTGCCATTTTTCAATTATCTTTGATCAAAGAAATAAAATTTATATTTAAAAAGATTAGAATTACGTTGTGAACAAACAACTAAACCTCTTATATTAGTAAGCATCTTTTAAAATAGAATATTGGCTTTAAAATATAGTTGTGTTTTAATATTCAAAGATAGTAATTATATACAATATTTCAAGAAAATGGAAAAAAGTGTTGGTGGACAAAAGATAAATTAGTCATTTAAATGCAAATAATTAAAAATAAAGACAAACCGCAAGAAAGTCGCAAGAAAGTCACTATATGATCATAAAATATTGATTTTAACATTGAGTTTTTTTTTTCTCAATTATGTCATTTTATTTACAATTTTGTTGCATTGTCAACCAATTGACCGATTCAGAAAATATTATTGTAGTTTAGAAGCTCGATTTATACAACAAATAAATGAAGGTCGATCTAACGGTTCGAACTCACTTACAAATATGCAAAAAATGTATAGTCACCCTTTCAAGAGATGTTATTGTAGTTTAGAGCCTTGATTTGTACAACTAATGAAGATCCTTACAAGGTCGATCTAAAACCCTACTTTTTGACTTATCAGCTAGTTGTGGCGCGTCACACACAATATTAATTGTTACATGACCAAAAGCAATACAAAACCTCTCATATGACCCAAAATCGAGAAAAGATTTATGTACATGTAAATAATTACATATCATAATCATATAGGCAATTTGTAATTTACAATATTTCAAAAGTTCATTGGTTTTGGATTTCTTAATTTTGATAGTTATACAAATTATGAATGAGATTTAAAATCGGAAAATCGGAATGGAACCGAAACCATTAGAACCGGTTCTGGTTCTGGGTTTAAAGAATAGTTTTATCTGGGTTTTAGGTAATTCGTTTTTGGGTGCATCAAGTCTGGGTAAATCGGGTTTAAGAACTGGAACCGGTGTTAGGAACCGGAACCACATTTAGGGGTTGAAACCGGTTTCTGTAAAAAGTTTAGAACATGCATATCTCATTCGTTTCAAGTCGGATTGACATACAATTTTTTTCCAACATGTAGTTTAGAGTTTATACATGATTTTAGACTATAAATTTGACATTTTTTGTTTTATATTCATTGACTTACAACCACCCAAAGTCGAGATATCAAAGCTGAAAGCTTTTAGTTTTTCAACTTTTTTGTATTCTGTGAAAATTTTAAAACATACATATCTAATTTGTTTGAATTCGGATTGATATGTGGTTTTTTCTAACTTGGAGTTTGGAGTTTGTAAATGACTTTAGACTATAATTTTGTCAGTTTTGATTTTATATTCAATGACTTACAATCCCCGAAGTCAGGATATCAAAGCTGAAAATTTTCAACTTTTAAGCTATTTGTTTTTGTACTTTGTATTCTATGAAAATATTAAAACATTCATATCTCATTCATTTAAAGTCGGATTGACATACAGTTTTTTCCAGAGTGAATTTTAGAGTTTGTACATGATTTTAAACTATAACTTTGTCAGTGTTGGTTTCATATTCAATGAGTTATAGTCTCCCGAAATCGGGATATCAATATGAAAATTTTCAAAGTTCAACCTACCAAATAGTAAACAATTACCTAAAAACTCCGGTTTTTCCAGTTCTAATATCACTTTATCCGGTTCTACCCTATCCACTTTGATATTTCTGGGTTTTTCGGTTCTAGACCCACTTACCCGGTACCGTACCCGGAATCAAATCGGAACCGGTTCCTGTATACCAGTCCAGTTTTTGGTTCTAAAATATCCCGTTAACTGGTTGTGGGTCCAAACCGACTCCATCCAGATCGGGTTTGAACCCACTTTCATCCCTAATACAAATACTCGTATATGATAACGAAAACATATGTTACGACAACTAGTTTTTGTCACTTAAACCATACATAGTTGCATACCCTCGAAGTCTTTGAAATTACATAAATACATGTTAATATCATGCCATATAGAAGTGTAAATGTCGGATATTTATGCATGTAATAACATTAAAGTATATTTTTATCAATTTATACAAAAAAGTCTAAAATCAAACGATTGATTAAGATGAATGATGATACTTCATTTGGTAGTGATCCATTAGGATTTTCCACATGCCCAAGTTTGGATGCCAAGTCCGTTAATATCCGGTTAAGAGATAAGACCAATAAAAAACCATTATAATCTAATAATTGATCACATAAAATATTTAATGTTGACTAGAATGAAAGAATTAAAACGCTCGGAATTTTCGGAATTCTAATTTGACTTATGAAGAAGAAATTATAGGGTAAATTCAATGTAATCCGGTACTCAAAAAATCAAATGTATATATAGGTATTTTTGATTATTTGATATATAAGAACATAAGATACTTGAAGAACACGCAATGGTATCTACAATCAATGCATACAAACACTCGATTAACGTAAGAACTCCTAAAAGTTTTATGGTTGATTGAAATAATCACTAAATCAGTAGATGACAGGCTTAACTGAATTAGCGTCCCAAATACCTCCTTCCCTGAGATACTCCAAGTACCTTGAAAACTCTGGTTTAGCAGTCGCCTTCTTCTTCCTCCTCTTCTCTAACAAGCTGTAGAGCGGATGCACTTTCCTCACCTTTCTCATTTGCTTGTCTGTGAGATCTACTTTCACCGAAAAATCGCCGGAGGAATTTGCAGGCAACGATGTGGATCTGATCATCTTAGGCTCCGGCGGTAGATTGTCGATGATGGTGGATTCGCTGATCAACTTATTGTATCCCCGGCGACCTTTTCTCTTGTTCATTGCTCTAAACATGCCTCGAAATTGCAGAGAGAAAAGAGACATTGTGGAGGATTGTGAGGTTGGAGATGGTGGAATGCGTGGAAGATTGAAGGTTTCATAGGCGGGGGATTAATAAATAATTACCGGCAAGCTTTGAACAGGTACAAACTAATTGCAACACCTTGAGAACAAGTCTTGAGATAATATGAATTAAGAAAGTTTAAAGATAAAGTCAACAACTCGTTAGATCATTGGAATTGATTTGAATATATTAAAAAAAGTTAATGAACAAGATTGATTAAAATATTTAATTGGTGTAACCATTGCTAGTAAAGTTAAAAGAACAAGATTGATTAAAAAATATTTAAGTGGTGTAACCATTGCTAATATGGTTTTGGATTTGAATCGTTCATAAGGATCCTTTTCCTTTTGTTAAGGAATAACGATCTAATTTATCTTGCAAGTCTTATTCTGATTGGTATACTCATCTTAAAATAATATGATATTTACTTAGTCAAAAGTGAGAAGATTTCATTCTTTATTATATATTAAACTAGACAAATACCCAAACGTTCTCAGAATACAATTATAAATTTAAAATATATGTTGTTTAAATATAAAATGTCTTGGTTAACTTCGATATAACAATTTTTATACTAATTTATTATAAAATATTAATTATTTTGAATTATATGATCATATTAAATCTATTAAAACTATATAGACTTAATCATCATTTTAAAAACTAAATTTGATTAACTTTTTAATTTCTATTACTGTAGTTATTTAAAACACCAAACATTGTTTTTGTTTTTAAATGTAACCATATTATTTTTAACTATTATTGTTATAAGTTATTTGTAAGATACTTATTTAGAAATTATTAATGTTTATAAAAATAGTTTTAGGAAATACTTTAATTGGTTTGGGATTACAATTTAGTTTTTACATTTAACACTATAATTTATAACTTATAATTATTTACAAAATAGTTATTGGATTTTCTTTAAGTTGAATTGAAAATTTCATTTAAGTTAGTACTTTAACACTGTATTTAAATTAACAATTTAAGTATTTTATACAAATTATTCAAAAGTTATGACTTTAAACTGACAATTTAAGAAATAACATATCAAAACTAAGTATAAGTAAAATATGTTAATTTAATATTCAAATTTAGTTAATTTTAGGATTACAATTAGCGTTTTACACCTATTTAACGTTATTAACCAATATATAATGATTATTATAAAGAAATTGAAAAGTAATGAGAATTTCAAATACATGCAGTAAAAAGAAAAATATATTTTTCAGATTTACATGGAAAATTTAAAATATTCACGACTTTTACTTACTTACTTTTTTGAAGTGGTACAAAACAAACGATAATATTTAACATATCTAATTAAATATTATCTACATTACAGTAAATAACATATGATCGATAACATCTCTTTGATCTAATATATATTAACGATTAAAACAGAACATACAACAATTGTATTAAAAAAATCCTAAACCAAGAAAAATATATAAATAATTAGTATATAACATACTAACAAATTAAAGATTAATCCTTTTATAGTTTGTATGTGATTTGTATACATGTCTACCTAAAATATTAATCCTTTTATAGTAAACGTTTCATTAAGTACTTATTAATCATAATATAAGTTATAAAACCTTTGAGTGGTAAATCATTATTAAGAAGACTTTTGAGTTGTATTAGTTAATATATAGAAGTTTTCAAATGAATGTGGTTTGAGCAAAAATGATTTTATATAACCTTAAAAGTTTCAAATGAATGAGGTTCAAGGAAAAATGCTAGCTTTATAAAATATATAGAAATGTACGTTATCATATTAAAGAACTAGTTTTCAGACTCATATATTATACGAGCTTATTAAAAAAGTTAATGTGTAAACATTAAACACTATTAAAATAAGATTTCAAAATAAATACAAACAAAATGATGAATAAATAAATAATTCAATATATACTAATAAAACAACCAATTGAAATGTTTTAAATAATTATTCTTAAATCACAAATTTCCAAAGGTTTTTAAAGGGATATATACATTAAAGTCCCAATATAATCATAGATTTGACAATAAACTCTTAATTTTATTTATTTATTTATTTATTTATTTTACAGTAAAATCCTAACTACAGATAGTTTTTAACACGTTTACCATTTTTTCCGATTAGCCGGTAATTAGGACTTCATTGTAAAAAAAATAAAGTTTAAGACCTTCTTGTCAAATTATAAATTAGGATTTTACTGTAACAAAAAAGTTTAAAATTTTCTTGTCAAATCATTGAAAATATTATGTAACATCTTGTTTTGAGGTACTTCCATTTTTGACCATTATATTGAGATTTATTACATTATGGTCCTTATAATATAAGACTTGTGGCTAGGAGGGGTCAATATTGCCACTTTTGGATTAAGGGGGCGGAGTCACGTACGTTGGGCGTACATTTTGTGTACGCTGGACGTACACGGTGAAATCCCAAACCCTAACATTTAGGGTTTGGACCATATTATTCATCATTAACTCTCAACCTTGGTTCTTTTCATCAACCTCCATACTCTCAAAACGTCATTGCAACCTTAATCCACCTTGCGAGTATTTCTAAGCTTGAGTTTGTGTTTTTGTGCCTTAGAAGAAGAAGGAAGGAAGTAGAGATCATCTTCGAGGAGTAAAACACTTTAGATCCAGAATCACACCATCATTTGGCATCACTTGAAGGTATAAAGTTCTGAACTTGGTGAAGTTTCACTTAGATCCTATTTTAGGCTTGATTTTCGACTCTTTTTGTCCCAAATGTGGTGATTCTTGAGCATAACATGTTCGTGGCCCAATAAGTCGTCCTTTCATACCTTAGGAGGGGTATTAAGTCATAAAAATGTGGTCTTGTTGGTTAGTTTTGCTCCACTCACTCTTTAGAAGGTCTTAATGCATTAAGATGTTGTACTTTGGGGTATGGGGCACTTAATGGACATGAAAGGTCATAAAGTTGGAAACTTTATGACTCTTGAGGATATTTTAGCCATGGATCTATAATTGGAAGCATTAAGTCGAAGAGTTAATAGCTGAATAGGTGGAGAAGTGGGCAGTTGCGTATGTTAGGGGTACCGCGGGGTATGTTGCGCGTATGCAGATATGGCCTCAGTTATGATAACTCAAATTTAAGAGGTGTGTGTGTGTGTGTGTATATATATATATATATGTAATTAAATTATAAAATTATAATAAAATGATTAAATCAAGGGTTAATGAGGAAAATAACGGAGAGTTAAGAGGTTTAAAGTCCAAAACCGTCACTTTGATTGGGCCAGTTAAATACGAGCAAATGAAAGGGTTTCATTGGTTTTAGATTTAGGCATTATATAAGGGTAAACCCCACAAGAAATTTGAAAATAGATTGAGAATCGAAGGAGCAATAGGGGTTGGAAGTTCTTGAAGAGTTTTGGAGTTTTCTCTTGCAATTAAGGTATAATCACTCAATTTAAGTTTAATTAATTGCTTAGATAGATTTATATGCATGTTAAACGTATTTTGGTTCAACCTAGTGTCTCAAATCGATCCAACCGGTACCAAATTAACAAAGAGTTATAAGGAACATTTCTTTTCAATAATTTGTTTAATCCATCGATTTATGGAGCGAAATTAGATAATTGGTTATGGATTATTGTTAGACAGAAGTGGAGATAAATAATGGTGAGTTTTATTAAATTATTTGGTATTAAATTCAGAAAAAAAAAATTAAAGCTTCCAAACATTTATTCATGACAGAAAATGGGTTATTTTCGGGTAAGGAAGATGGCATTTCGTATCTGATTATATTATTATTTATTTTTTTGTGAGTTAGAAATAACATCGGATTTAAGGATTTTCTTTTTAGAAAAGAATAAACATAAATGGATATAAGATTATAGGTCTGTAGCTTTGTTGTTATGTTCCATCCTCATTACCTACATAACTACATTGATTTTGTGCTGCACAGGAAATTTCATATTCAACCTTGGAGTTTCGGTTTTTGTTTTCTTATGGATCCAAAAACGTTTCAATAGCCCCGGTATTTCTATTAAATTAAACTCAAACCTATTTTGATAAATAGAATTGGTTAATTTTCATTGGCATCTATAAGGGACGCATAATGTTGATTAATGCTTTGGTAAATGAATTTTTGAACGAATTTATTTCTAGAAAGAATTATGTGGTTATATTTTATTTTTGAGGGTTAGATATTAACCGTTAATAATAATGACAAACTAATGAAAATTTTATTTGTAGCCATAATGAAATTTTATTAAAAACAATAATAATAATAATTACGTTTCCAATAAACGCATAGCTTAAATAACGATATTAGATAAATTGTTGGACGAACGAGACATATAGGGAGGGGAACCAAAATGATCGTATAGTGTGTTTTTTAGGATTATGTCTTAAGAAAAAAAATATTGGTTAAATGTAGGGTGTGTGTGGCGTGACAAACTTTGGTTAAGACCTAATACCAACAAGGTGAGTTTCGTATGAATTTTGTGGTTGTTTGCATTAAAAAGTTGAGTCTAATTTAATTGCAATTACATGTTACTGTTGATATTGCTATGGATATTTGTGTGAATTTTATGAACTATTTCATGTAAAATGGTGAAAATGGTGGGTGACATATCTATAGGGAACAAGTGTATTAACTACACGGCCTTATCTTTAGTCGTCGTATAGGGTGTCAATACGCGGCGGAGATCTTATGCTCTGATTAATTAGCCGTAAGCATATTTGTTGTGCCCGACGGAGGGAATTGTTCCCTGAAAATGACAGTGGTTCCCTAATATGTCACCAAGGGCGGAAAGAAATGAAAAGAATTATATTATGATATATTGTTGCATTATTTTTATTTTATTGACGTCAATATGCATAAAAACCACAAACTCACTAGACCTTAGGCTTACCCATTAGAATCTTTAAATGCACGTAACCTAGGAAATAATGTTGCAAGTGGCAACGGGAATGAAAAGTATAAGGCTCAGACTTGAAGAAGGCAACAAGCTTTGAGGAAGAAGTAGCGCACCAAATGTTCACTTAAATTTTCTATTTGCTTCCGTTATTATTATTAATAATAATGACGTTGGTAATTAAAGTTTCGAATTTTAGAAGTTTTAGGATCATGTTAAGTTAATATTGGTATTTGAAATTTGGGGCGTTACATCATTGCCTCACACGCTTGTACGCCCCGCGTACCTCCGAAGTACACCCGACGTATGAGGCCAGAGTCAACCTGGCTGTGTTGACTCGTTAACTTTGACTTTGACCAAGTGGTATTTTGGGTATTTCGGATGGTGTTTGAGAAATTGGTCATTTGGATGGATAAGTGACGATTCGAGCTAAGATTCATAGTCGGGACCTCATCAGTTATTGTTCAGACTATAATGTTTTCCTTATTGTACTTACGGGTCAAATGCACCAAGGTCGGCCCATTGGATTGATATCCTGCTATACATTGATATGCTGAGGTTGGGATAGATTTGTATGATTATATGCTAGTTGTTGGTATGCGTAGACCGGTAGATCTATAGGAGTACTTGTGATTTCTGACCGCATGATTATCTGTCTGTTGATTATGTTTGTTATCTGTTATATATCGACATATTGTGTTAGGTTGACACTTTACTACTTTGTGCATGAATCAACAAACCGGGGGTATTCTAGTCTGATGAATGAGTGGACCTGAGGGTATTCCAGTCTGGTGACTGAGTGGGCCCACTATATATTGGTATTCCAATCCGATGACTGAGTGGACCTGTTGTATATTGGCATTCGAGTCTGATGACTGATTGGGCCAAGAGGGGGTAATCCAGTGTGACAACCCGAATCTTTTTCCATTAACTTTGATCGATTTCCGTCAAATTCCATTAACTTTGGTCGATTTCCGTTAAATAAATTTTGAATTTTATCTAGTTTCGTTAAATTCTTATGATTTGGAAAATCATTTAGTTTTATAATTAAAATTTTATATATGAGTCGGAACCAAAATCACATAAAACCTGAGTTACTCTGAAAAATCAGCAAATCCGGCTTGACCGGTGTTCACGGCCGTGAACCCAATAACGGTCGTAAACCCGATCACGGTCGGTAACCTATTCACAACTGGACCATACCACCGACCATACCCCCAGCCTATATATATATATATATATATATATATATATATATATATATATATATATATATATATATATATATATATATATATATATATGTGTGTGTGACTCCTACCCTTATTTATCCTCTTCTGGCCGCAAACACCCTTTTTCACTCTAAAAATCATCATCCGTGAACCCTTCAAACATTCAAAGATCGTAAACCCTTCAAAGGCAGTAAACTGTTCACGACCGTAATCAGCCCTACACCGTGAATCTTGGCGGCAAACCCATTTTCCACTTCGATCGAGCCTCAGTAACATTCCTTAACCGAAAACAAGTGTTTTTCTAATACTTTATCTAATGAAATCGCTAATTTTAGATACACATATGTGTTTAATTACTGATAGGATTTTTTTAACTTCGCATACAACTCGAGGGTCCTCAATTCCAGTCTTGTTGTCCGGCACATACATGCAATGATCAGTGGGTTCATACCCTATGCTTTTACTATTTTTAACGTTTTCAGAAGGGGGGGGGGGATACAAGTCAAACATAAATGATTTTGTGAACTTATACAAAAGATCTTCAACATGTTTAAAACTTATGCAATTGATACAACCAAACGATTTCCACATTTTATAAAATATTTAGATATTTTATCCCTTTTGTAACACGCTGAACATAAGGAATGTTTTTCAACTTACAATCATAATTGCATAGTTTTTAGATCAATACACGAACCAAGTACATAACATTTCATGCAAACTATAATAGGTATAGTTTGGGGATTTCAATATACAGTTTATAGATTCAGAATCGATTCATTTACAAACAAATCTCAAGAGTACTACACTAAATAATTATTTAAGTATAATTATTATTACTCTACAAAATATACAAACGGTTTCAGATACAAAACAATAATACAAACGACAGGTAAACTAGTAAGTACGTGATTGTGAGACAACACTTCAATTGTGCCTTCGGGGTACTGGTTAAATCCTATCATTAGTGTAACCAGAGTCTCTTGGAGGGAGGGCGTGAGATTTATGAATAGATCTATTTCGTACTGACAATCCCACACCTGAACTGCTAGCTACAGTTAGGCATGCATGCCTGGGGTGATAAATATCATACCGTCCGACGCCTGAAGAACATCGTAGAGGTCACTAGTCATATCAAGCATGGTTATGTAACTCACAATAGTATAAACTAACCTTGGTTTACGGGGTTTCATTCTTCATTAGTTTTGTTTTAATTAATAGAACTACTATACATTACACTGGAGGATTTCAGGGATACAACACATGGTTTTATTTAGTAAAACTATTATAGATACTGGTGGTAGCCAGGCTTTTCAAACATAACATATTATACATACTGACGGTAATCAGGGTTTTCAAACTAAACACAGTAACGAACATATATGTTAGAAGATATTGGATTTTCTTGGGAAGCATATAAACATTTTTACCGATTCCATTACAGGTTTTCATTGCAAAAACATTTTTATGAACTCACCAGCTTTATGATGATACTCTTTCAAAAATCACTTGTATTCGTAGGAAATCAATAGACATGTACTCCCGCAGGCTTTTGAGAAGACGGAGCGTTTAGAGTCGCATCTTTTATATTTTGATATACTCAAACTATGAAACAAACATATGTAAATATTCATTTCTTAATGTAATGGTTGTGTTTACTTTGATTACTATGATGCAATTGTTGTGATACTGTACATGACGTCCTACACCCCCGAACGTTTGCACCTTTTCAGTTTGGGGGTGTGACATCCAGCCTGATGGCTATGGACCCATTTGTATTCCAATCTGATGACCGATTGGACCCATCATGCTTGTTCGTTTATTATATGTGTTTTGTGTGGTGATACTTTGGGGGAACTTACTAAGCGTTGGCTTATATTTATGTTATGGTTTCAGGTACCTCAGATGATCGTGGGAAGACGAATGGGTGACCGTACACATCCTGATTTTATATTATTGATCTTAGGAAACTCTGTTTGACTAATGTTTTGAAAATGATGATTTTGTAAACATTTGTATTTGAAATCGGGTCGATTTGAAAAGTTTAAATTGGTTATGATTTTTGGGATGTTACATATTAGGACTATAGTGTATATATCCCTTTTTTGGTTAGAAATTTAATGGTATTGAAATCATAACATAAATGTTATTGAAACATACTCAGCCAGCTAGATCTTATTGAAATCCTTAACATTTAATTCTTGTTAAATAATTTTTTTAATCTCAACAAACCGACATTGAAAAAAATTGAGATAATAAAGAAATAAAGAAAGAATCAGTGTTGTGTTGACTTTTTGTAGTCCTAAAAATGGAGAACTATGAAACGGAAAAAGAAATAAAACTATCATTCTTATCTCTTCTCCACATTCACATCCTTTTGATTAGGTGTGTGTTGTTTGTGTTTGTACAATCTGTCCTCTCTTTTCAGTTCAAAATTTAGCGGCGAACTAAGAAAAAAACTTTACAAGTCTTATCACCCTCTCTCACTCTCTCTTTTGCATTTGTTTCCCCTGATCATGATTGTATCAGGGTAAATATGATGATAGTAAGAAAATCAATGGTGTTGCGACGAAAATCACAATTAAAAGTTCTTGGGCTACGAAAATACACTAATTATTTGATAAGATATTCCTAAACCTCATTTTTTGCAGTAAAATCTTAATTCACGTTTTGACAAGAAAGTCCTAAAATTTATTTTTTTTCACAGTAAAATCCTAATTATTGGCTAACACAAAAAAAAATGGGTAAATGTGTCAAAAGCTATCGGTAGTTAGAAATTTATTGTCAAAAAAAAAAGTTTAGGAATTTATTGTCAAATCGATAAAAGTATTGGGACTTTAGTGTATATATCTCGTTTTTAAATCCAACATTAGATGTCGTATTGTTAAGTTTGTCGTCATTCTCCAAACAATTTTTTTTTTTTTTTTTTTTACAAAATTAGATGTTTTGTCATTAACTTTATAATGGTTAATACAAATTAATATATAAAGAGATTTGAAGATATGAACATCGTTATTTCTAGATTAATGATAAAATGATGATGTTATACAATAAAATATAAAATTAAATAGATTGAAAAAAAAGACAATTAATCTTGGAAATAGCTTATAAATTATAAAGTAAGGTAATATAAGTTTAGTTTGTACACTTATTATTGATAACATGTGGTTAGTATAAGATATTAAGAAAGTTATAAAAAGTAAAATTAATAAAAACCGTTAAATTTATTAGAAAAAATAAGACGTTAAGATTAGTAAAATACAATATATATAAACAGAATTATCATTAAAGTAATGAAACGATGAAGATTAGTAAAAAAACAATATATAAACTGAATTATCACAATAGTAAGGAAATGATGAAGATTAATAAAAATACAATATATAAACTGAATTATCACAATAGTAATGAAATGATGTGTCGTTATTTGGAAATTATAATACATGTTATTGCTAATTAATAAATATAAACAACCTTAAAATCTTTTTGTTATTTAACTGATATATGTCATTATTTGGAAATTACAATACGTGTTATTGCTAATAATGTAACACCGTGAAATTTCAAAACAATTTTTCATTTTAATTTAATAAAAATACTCCAATCACAATTCTCAAAAACGTGTATCAATTGTATTTACATAACATAATTGCAAATCAAAATCCCCAGAATCTCAAAACATCTCCACCATAAGTGTGTACTGATCATGTCGGCGCCTTCCCGCGATCATCATTGGTACCTGAAACACATAACACACAAACGGTAAGCAATAATGCTTAGTGATTTCCCCAAAATACCACATACAGCACATACGCCTTTCCAGGCCATAGCTCTATGGGATCTTCCAATCCAAGTGTCTCAGGGGATTTCCATCCCATAACTCTGTTGACCTTCCGGTCCATGCTCTGTTGACCTTCCGGTCCATATCATCATACTCATATCATAACATATTACATATACAACATACATCACATTTTCATCATACACATAAGACCTTTCGGTCACACATAATCACTCCATCGGGTAAGGCATAGTGAGAAGACTTACCTCGAAGATGTCGGATAATCACTCGCGCTCAATCCTCCGACCTAGCTTCCTCCTATAGCATAAATACATATCTAATTAATACCTTCCTGACTTAATTTGACTAATGCCCTTAAGTCAACACAAGTCAACTCTGGTCAACGTTGGTCAATGGCCACCCCCTTTGACCCAACTCGTCGATTCAGGTACTGACTCGGCGAGTTCATACGTGAACGTGAACTCAAGTCCCCTAAACCCCCTCTGACTCACTGATTCACTCTCCCAACTCGGCGAGTCATCAACTGTGTAAGTCACGGGACAATCCGGTCCGACTCGTCGAGTCTGCTCATGGACTCGGCGAGTTCATTCCATGCTCGAACTCAAATGGCTTCTTTTGGTGAAATGACCTCTAAAATGGTAACCTAAGTCCACAACTCAAAAGGAAAGGCATAAAGCAGAGCATTTGGGACTCTCTGGCCTTCTAAGGTCCAAATCTAGGTACCAATTCCCCATGAGACCTCTCACACTCCAAATACATGCTAATCAAGGCATGAAGAAACCTTAGATTTGACTAAATCAACAAAACACAAGAATAAGCTCTGAGTAATACCTCAAATAGCTTCCTCTGCCTAAATGAAAGTAGATCCAAGCTCTCCAACTCTCCTAGCTTGACCTTCCTCTTCCCCTCTTGCTAAAACACACAAGAATGATGAACAATAGCCTCTTTTCTCACTCACAAGGACTCTCAGATGCTTTGGTGCTCCCAAGGACGAAAGTAGCCATAATGAAGGGTTATAAGGTCCTTTAAATAGGGTTCACACCCGGGAAATTAGGGTTTTAGTCGCCAACACGAACTCGTCGAGACCCCTCACCGACTTGTCGAGTCCACTCCTTCATATAGTCATCACCACGCGACCCTACTCGACTAGTCTAGGCATCAACTCGTCGAGTCTCTCTCTCTTAGACTCCAAAAATAAATGATAAAAATTATACCTGAAATACCGGATGTTACAAATAAATAGAAATAACCTATATAAAACTTTTTATGATTTTCTTATAGCCTTTGTTCTAAGACCAACCCATTGGTTTTTTTTGGCGAGCAGTGCCAAAAAATCTTCAACGATTAATAATGTGTTTGGATTAAAGTAATATATTGGATTTATAAGGATTGAAATTTAAACTCATGCATAATCTTTCCTTGTTTGGTTTAAAAAATGTTTTCAAATTTCTGAATTTTATCAAAACGCCATGCAGGATCATGATAAAAACCTTCACGTACCACAAGAATTTTAAAATCAATTCAAAATAGATTCTAGGTTTTATAATTTATTACACCATTGCCCTTATACCTCACATCTATGGTCTCTCTTTGTCTTTTTAGTTATTTATTGAATCTTTACCAACACCATCTACTTCTTGCCTCCACTCCTCTAACTTCAACCCTTCATTGCCTAACAATCTTTTCCACAATATTGTCCCTTCTGAGTTGACCCCAACAGACCCACCACCACTATTTTGTTGACAATCATTTCGATTGCACTCACCCGCCTTTCCCGTTAAATGCTTGTGAACCAATGATAGTTATTGCAGAGAGGAATTTAGAGAACGAATTTCGAGCTTGTACTATAGACTCGACAAATAGATTTAGAAAACATTAATATGAAATTTTCATATTTTTATACACTTGAGAAACTAAAGACATAAAATTTAAGGGGATCTTGGATTGCTTCAAACTGATGGGTTCATAATAGTCTAATAAAGCCATACAAATCAAGTGGATGATTAAAAAGTAACATTATTTGGTATAACTTATCACATATCCTCTTCTGCTTGATGAATTTTAGCATATAATCTTCTTAAGTGTCTTGTTCCACAAAATATGAAAATGTAAAATGTTTTAAATATTATAGATTTTAAGTAGGAAGCGATAAAAACACAAACCCATGTAAATTGCTAAACTAAACATGTGACACTAAGATTTAGAACAAATGGGTCCAATAATGCAAAACAACCAATGATACAAAAGTACATTGCCATTTATTGGTTAGACTATAATGTACATTACTATTTCTTGCTAAGACCATAAAGTACATTGCAAGGTGGCTAGCAAATATGGTTCACATTCTTTATAAGAGTAGTAGATGCATCATTTAGTAAGCCAAAACCAATTGACAACATTTCAACAATAATATAAAGAAATTGAATTTTTGAATTTAATAACACTAAGTAAGTACGATGACAAACGTCAGGCCAATTTTATACACAAAAAGGTTTGATGCAATCTGGTGTTGTTTTGATTTTTGGTTAAGAATGATATTTTTACAAAAATATTTTATGTGAAAACTTACTAATTGTCTTTTGAATCCATGATAATGTTTATCATTACTCTAAAAAATCCAAATTAGTGGATTTAGAATTTTATAAGGAAAACATAGAAACAATGCATATTATTGAAAAGAAAATAGAGAAATAATTCAAACATGTATGCAAGGATTCCTTATACAATCCGCTGAAATTTAGACTCTTGGATCCGACGTGAAAAGAAAGAGTAGCACAAACAAATGTCAAAAGTGGCATTGTACTTTCGCATATATTATTTTTGTCCATAAATTGATAGTTCATTTCTATTTATTATATTTTATGTTACTTTAAAACTTACCAAAACTACACAGCTAAACAACCTCTTTAAAATATGCACTCACATTAGAATTGTTACTATAAATTCAAACTTTTATACATAAATGAAAGTTTAAAAATTAAAGTTTTAATAGAAAAAGAACAAATAAACCTAAAATCACAATATATGATTAGTTTCGTACCAAATTTATTTTCCAGATTAATGTTTTAGTTGTGAAATTTCTATTGTTATATGTTTGATTGTGTAACTGTAGCCGAAACAACTTATTTTCAAAGAAAAACTTGCATTTAATAGAACAATATGCACTCATTTAGGAAATAACAGTTAAAGTACGAAAAAAATAAATGTCAATTATAGTCTAAAATTTAAATCATAAAGTCGGCATATATATCCATATGGATATTCAGTATAAAAGTGTCTTAAAAAACCGTTCTTTAGTCCTAGTTAAAGGAAGTAGTATTGAAAACAAACAATTAATAAGGATTTTCTTAGCTTGGAACAATGATGCTCAATTGGGGTCAAATTAATCACTCAACATGTAATAAAATAAAATGGTATTTTAGTTAAGAGCCTTAATAACATAATAGCATTATATTTTTCGCATAATATCATACAATATTAGAAAATGTGCAAAAAAACATTTTTCCGATTACAACAATCTACTTTGAAACAAATGGATTAAACCAAATTAAGTTTGGTTCTAAAGAGGATAATAAGGCTACACCAAAATCACTTTCAGATCTAAAGCTTGCAGACGACATGTCAGCAGAATCATTGGCTATTGCACTTGTGAAACATTTGGAAACTGTCATAGGGGTAAATCTGCCATTTTATTTATTTGTGGATTAACTTAAACAATACAAGTGTATATATTTACACATAAGTTTTTATATTATAGACTGAAATAACTTTCAAGAAGAAGAGTTGCTTCACAATTTTGTGCTCGATGATGATGTATGTCCTAAAGAATATGGATAAGCAGATATTTGATACGCTCACACTAAAGAAACCTTAACTAATTGTAATATGAAATCAAAGAAGAACATAATGGAGGTGAATTAATGTGGTTTTTCATAGAAATAAGAAGAGAAATCTCACATTCGAGAGGCAAGTATTCTCCAAGTTTGCATAAGCAAATACAAATCTCCACACCCTAAAAAGACACCACATGTAGCTATAAATACCAATAAAATGACAAAAGACTACTACAATGAGGACACACACACATAGAGAAAGAGACAGGGGGGGAGAGAAAGGGGTAGAAGGAGAGAGTATGTAACATCCAAAAATTTTCAACCAATTTAAACTTTTCAAAAACAACCCATATTCATTAATTCATTACAAAAACGATTTTAATTCATTTTTTATTAGAGTATTTCCCAGAACCACAACATAAGTACGTAAAACATGAGGAGCGGTACGATCACGCCTTCACCTTACCATGATCTCCTGAAGTACCTGAAACAATACACTGAAAATTGTAAGCCCGAAAGCTTAGTGAGTTACCCCTAAAATACCAACCACATATACCATACACATAACATATCATATCATACACAGAACAACCATGCACTTCGGGTCTACTGTGTGACTGGTCCGCCGCACCGGGGACTTCAGTCCACCTAATCCACCCTCCGAGTCTAGCTATATACATCAAGTCTGCAGTGTGGTTGGTCCGCCCGCACCGGGCCTTCAACCCACCTGGTCCACTCTACGAGTCTATAGTATGACTGGTTCGCCCGCACCAGGCCTTCATTCGGCCTGGTCCACTCTCCGAGCCTTGGAATGTCTGGTCCGTCCTTGTGGGGCCTACAGCCTATCCGGACTGCTCGTTGGGCCTTCGGGATATCCGGTCCGCCCTGGGTATGTTGGCCTACAGTACAAAGCAGGACCCGCCTCAACCCAACCCAGTCAACCGACCATGCGCACATAAACATATAATCATATAGCAATTTATCACTATTCAACCGATCTAGCAGATCACATACATAACACACTCTAACAGGGATACCGACCTAACCGGTCACTAATATAGCATCATCGTCTATACTAGGATTCCGACCTTAACCAAGTCTCTAACATATACCATCCTAACTACCAGGATGCAAACATATAGCAAAGCAATAAAATAAAAACTACCCGGATTTCCATCCAATAAAGGGCTGGCCTTGGTACCTTAGACCCTATCGATACAGTGGGGATAACTCGCCTCACAACTGTTGACTGAAGAGATAAGATCACGCTGCTCCAACCTCCGATACGAACTCCACCATTGATTAAAACCAAATGACTGAACTCAATAAATACCAATAATTACCAAAATACCTTGGAAGTCAACTCGTCAACTCTTGGTTAAAGTCAAAGTCCACCTTTCTGTGTGACCCTACTCGCCGAGTCGCCCCGTCGACTCGCCGAGTCACCCCATCGACTCACCGAGTCCTACAATTCTAAGTCCTTTCTCGCTCAACTCATCGAATCATCCCTCGACTCACCGATTCACCGTTTAACCAGAAAAAGGTTAGGACTCCACGACCAGACTCGCCGAGTCCAAGGCAATCTTCAATAGACTCGCCGAGTTTTTCTTCCAACTCGTCGAGTTCCTTCCTATCTTCATGCAACTTGCCGAGTACACCTATGCGACTCGCCGAGTTACTACGCGACTCATGCCAAATCTCTAGCCCGACTCGCCGAGTCATCTCCCAGACTCGCCGAGTCCCACGTGAAGTTCCATAATCTCGAGTCACAGAGCCACTCCCTTACTCAAAACACTAGATCAGGGTCCCTATGGTTCATTAGCAACATAAAGTTGCTACCTTTACATGCTTCCATGACCCATTCATCAAAAACCAAGTTAAAATGGAACTTAACTCATTAGGGCTGGCTTTTGCATGGCTAATCCAAGGACATTCTTCACATAGAATCTATATGGAACTTAGATCTGGAGTTTCAACTCCAGATTTAACTTATACATCAAGATCTCAACATAAATTCTTCCCAACGAACCCTAAAGCTCCAAAAAAGTGGATCTGGAAGGAATAAAGCCAAGACAACGAATCCTTACCTCAAAACAACCTCCAACTGAAGAATAAACCAAATCTCCTCAAGCTTCCTTGATCCAAGCTCTTTAGTCTTGAAGATTTCTTTCTTAAATCACTTATTCCAAGCTCCAAAATGCTGCTAAGGCTCTTCTCTTATGATTTTAGGGCTTCTGATCCTCAAAGGGGTGATAAGGGGCCGAAATGGGGGCTTAAGGCTCCTTAAACAGGGTGCAAACCCTAGGAGTTAGGGTTTCTCATTCCAACACGAACTCGCCAAGTCTATCCTGCTGACTCGCCGAGTTGGTCACTAAAAACGTGACCACAATCTCGACTCGACTCGTCGAGTCTATCCATTGACTCGCCGAGTCGATCCTCCTTAATTACACCAAGCACCCTGAACTTGCACTTCTGAACTCGGGGTGTTACAGAGAGAGAGAAGAAAAAGGGCTCCATGTTATGACAAGGAAAATGTGAAGAACAAATAATTATAAATATAAATTTATTTCTTATGAAATCAACACTAACACGCACATTACATTAATCAGACAAGAGTCAATAAAAAACACACACATACTGTTATGGCCATGCACTGTTGGCAAGGACTAGTTTTGAAACCAAAATGTTGAGCCACTTTAAAAAATATCCACTTTGCCTCTGGTCATACCGATATACTCACACACACACACACATACACACACACATACACACACACACATATATATATATATATATAGAGAGAGAGAGAGAGAGAGAGAGAGATAGATAGATAGATAGATAGATAGAGAAAGAGAGAGAGAGAGAGAAGTGATTTTGTGACAGATTACTTTTTAGCCTTAGGGTTCTAAATTAAAGTTGTATAGTATGTCTCCACCTACACGTGGATATAAAGAACGTCAAAAACGGAGCTAGTATGTTAAAGTTATGACCTTCCGAAGATGCAGCTGTCTGAGAGCATGACACGTGTCAAAAACCTTAATTTGACTGGACTCACAACGTGAGCATTAATTCTCACGATGTGAGGAGTCAAAAGGAAACTAATCAAGCCTAGAAAACAAATGGGAAGTGTACAGGATGACTCTGGGAAGCTCACGGCGTGAGAAGTCATCCGGACACCTTTCGGAACTATAAATGCAAATGGCGGGTCTACGAGGTGAGCAGGATCGAGCTCACAACGTGAGAATGTATGGATCACGAAATGAGAGGCCAAAAATCAGCCTATAAATATCCATTTCGACCCTAAGCTTCTTTACAACAAAACCTCTTTCCTCTTTCTCGTTTGCTGAAGTCGTTTCCCTTCCCGAGCCTGACAACGATGAACCACTGGCCGTTTCTAGTTAGAATCTATCAAATCACGCTACTAATGTGAGTGTGTAGTCCCTTTCATAAACATGATTTTAATACAAGTATTGATTAAAAGTATTAAATATATGTGTGTGAAATATTTGTTATTGCCTGAAATACGTGTTAAGAGCATATATGATAATATATGATGATTTAGGATACAGAATCAACCTAAATTAATTAAGAATAATATGTAGTAGTATCTTCTTAGGAGTACGAGTGAGATATATACGGAGGGGAGAACTTTAAAATATAATTAATCCAGGAGTATGGATTAAGACATAGTCATTGATCCTTAGTCCAAGAGTATGGATAGGACATAGTTATTTGTTATTAATCCGAGATTATTGATTAAGATGTAGTTAATTGTCCCTAGTCCAAAAGTATGGATTGGGCATAGTTATTTGTCATTGATCCGAGAGTATGGATTAGACTTAGTCAGTTGCCCTTAGTCCGAGAGTATGGATAGGACATAGTTATTTGTTATTAATCTGGGAGTATGGATTAAGACATAGTCAATTGTCCCTAGTTTGCGAGTATGGAATGAGCATAGTTATTGATCCAGGAGTATACCCGATCCGGGTGTATGGATTAGGTAAAGAGGTTAATTTTAGATCTGAGAGTATAGATTGTGTCGTTGTCAGGATTGATGAGGTGGGGTAAAGTTGCTTATATATGGTGAAATTGAATATTTTGTGAGTTCTAATATATATATATATATATATATATACACACACACACACACACACACACATATATATATATATATATATATATATAAGATTGTGGGATTGAAATACCTATGTACTCATCATGTTTCCCAACCTAACCCACTCAGTCTATTTGTATCATAGGTATCGATATGAAGCTACTTTACACTAAGAGATTTAAAGGAGATGTAGATCACTAGTGTAAATAAATGTAAGGTCTGTTTATGCTTATGTTTCTGTATTGACAATGACATCCCAATGTTTTAAAATGAATAAAATACATTTATTCGGAAGTGCTTTGATAATATGTTTATCATGGCTTTCTGGGGACAAATTCCGCAACATTTTTCTTTAAAATGATACTCTGATTTTTAAAATAAAGCATAAACAAATCGATCTTTTCTGGCTGGGAAATTTGGGGGTGTCACATATTTCTTATGAAATCAACACTAACACACACATTACATTAACACAAATACAAAACATGCACACACACACTCACATTGCTATGGCTGTTGGCAAGGACATTTCTGGAACCACAATTTTGAACGTAATAAGAAGACCTATCGGAACACAAATATGAATATCATCACTAGATATCTAAAAACACTTGATGAATTATGGACATTATTTACAAAGAAAATGAGCCACCATATTTCATTATCATATATGTCTATAACAATGAAGTAACATCTTATTTCAACATCTAACAGATATATCCCTGCTCATATAGATACAACAGTTACAAACACACACCACAATTACAGTTATACATAGAAGATTGTTCCTATAATTAATTAAATTACATGAATGACAATTATGACACTAATCATACATAAACAACACATTTTCAAATCAGAAGACAGGAAAAAACAATCGAGCAATAGGGTAAGAAGAAAACTATTTACACATTAATGGCAAAATCATTCAAAACACATTGGCATTACATCAAACATGTGGTGGACATAGATCAAATGGGCTTATTAGACAGTGTTTTAACGCAAAAAGAAAACAAAAATGAGAATATATACATAAAAAATAATGGATTTACTAACCTTTGTCAATCTTACGTGACGTTTGGTTCACAAAATGTTTTTGAAGGTATTGGAATCTATTAAGGAATTCAGGAATTCTAATCCAATTCCATGTTCTATATGGTTGCCAGGAATGAAATTTGAATCAAATTTCATATTATGTTTGGTTGGCAGAAAATGGTATTGAAATAATATAAAATGATAAAATTATCCTTTTTTGCTTATTTTACTTTGTTTTATAACTTATATGTAAAAATATATTATATAAATTGTAAAAATAGTAAATGATGGTGATGGTGGGAGTGATGTTAACGGTGGCAGTAGTGGTGTTGATGGTGACATAGGTGATGTTGGGTAGTGATGGAGGTGATAACGATGATGGCAGTAGTAATTGTGATGATGGCAGCGATGAGTAGTGACGGAGGTGGTGGGTGGTGTAGTAACGGAGGTAGAAATGGTGGTAGTGATGGTGGTGGTGGTGGTGGTGGAAGAGGTGATGATGGTGGTGGTGGTAGTGCTGGTATGGTCGTGGTGGTGAGTGGTGGTGGAGGGGGGTGGTGTGGTGGTAGAGATGGTAACGATGGTGGAGGTGGCGAGTGATAATGACGATGTGGTGGTGGGTGATGGCGAATGTGGTGGTATCGGGTGGTGACGACGATGATGTGTGGTGGTGGAGGTGGTGGTGATGAGTAGTGGTTGTGACATCTCTATGTTCACGGTCAGAAAAGACCGATTTGTTTATGATTTATTTTAAAATCAGAGTGACCTTTTAAAAAAAAAGTGTTGCGGAATTTGTTCCAAAAAAAACATGATAAATATGTTATCAAAGCATTTCCTAAGAAATGTATTTTATTCATTTTAAAACTTTGAGATGTCATCGTCAATACAGAAACATAAGCATAAACAGACCTTACATTCATTTACACTAGTGATCTACATCTCATTAATCTCTCGGTGTAATGTAACTTCATATCGAGACCTGTGATACAAATAAACTGAGTGAGTCAGGTTTGGAAACCTGGTAAGTACATAGGGTTTTCAACCCACAATAATATAATTATTATTTATAAACATCAAACAATCAACCCAATTACCCATCATCATTATCTTCTTTCTCTTAAGGGTCTACCCTAAGAATCATCTATCCTGCATTTTTTTCATTCCAAAGTCCACTGCTTACAGGGTTTATATGGCAGGCACTAAGTCCATAGCTGCGAATGCTCGTTTGTAAAGCACTAATTCCATAGCTGTTAAACTAAAGTTCATTCATCAGGTACTAAATCCATAGCTACCAGTGTTTATCTAATAGGTACTAAGTCCATAGTTAACCAACGTTTATCTAACGTGTACTAAGTCCATAGCTTCCAGTGTTTATCCAATAGGCACTAAGTCTATAGTTGTCAATGTCATTTATTAGGTACTAGTCTATAGTTTCCAATGTTCATTCATATCATCTTTTATCTCTCATCGTTCATCTACCCATGTTTTACCCAACATACTCGTAGATATAAAATACAGTTTAAATTATTTAAAACATGTATAAAATCGTTCATCCATTATAGATAGCAAGTATATACAGGTTATATGCACACATAACACGTAATTTATATAAAATACTTCATATCTATGTGTAAGATGAAAGTAACTATGCACTCACAACACGTAATTTATATTAAATACTTCATATCTATGTGTAAGATGAAGGTAAATATGCACTCATAACATGTAATTTATATTAAATACTTCTTATCTATGTGTAAGATGAAAATAACTATGCACTCACTTGTAAAAGTGATGATTCCAAACTTGGACAACGCTTCGCTTCTAACGATTATATTTTCCTTCGACGAAACTTAGCATTATTATCGCTAAGTTTTAGTCTAATCTTTATTGCGACTAATTATTAGTCCAGATCATCATTAAATCAAAGTCTACTTTCATGATATACCAAGTAAGGAACAACCAAGTAGGATCATATCGGAGGTAGGGTGCGTTTGGTATACGAAGTATACTGTTTGGAAATATCAATTTAAACACACCACCAAATCACAAACTAGACATCATCCCCATAAGTAGATCAATTAGTATAACGACTTGGAATCACTAATAAATCTTGCTTATAAGTTTATAATAACAATAATAAACTTAAACATAAGTTATACTTAGAGTAGGGTAAGCATAAATCACTTACAACGAGTTTTTCTCAAAACTGGGCTTCGATGAAGCAGAGTTTCTGAGCCGAAAGCTCTTCTTCTCGGAGCCTTCGAGTGCTCCGAGGCTTTTATCTAGTGCCTTGAGGCTACTAGGGCTTTAGGAGGGCTTTTGGGGGCTTAGAGAGTATGTAGAGAGAGAGAGAGAGAGAGAGAGAGAGAAAGAGTGAGTGAGAGATAGAGAAGTAGGTTTTAGTGTGAAGAATAAAGGCACTCTCACATGGTATTTATAGGATGAAAGGCAGTTGAACTCGTTGAGTTGGGCCTCCAACGCATCGAGTTGAGTGGAAAATGTCACTATCTGGTGGTAAGACTTAGGGAGAAAGCAATGGCTCAGATCACGCCACGTCACCCCCTTCGCAACAGCACACTCCCGACTTTTAAACCCCGTAACTCTCGCATACGAGCTCCGTTTTCGAAGCTCTTTATATCCATGTGTCAGTATTGACAATATCTATAACTTACCTTTTGACTCCGTCGGCTAATTCTTGGCCGATTTTAAATTTAATAGTATGAGAAGATTACATTGTTAAATGACTGTGTAGAATTCATAACTTCTACATACAGACTCCATTTTCGTCTGTCTTTTTATCCTTGAGCTCTTACTAATGAGATATTCAATTCTCATTTAGGTTGCATTGTCCAAAAATCGATCGATCTAAAATTTTAATTTCAGGTTGTGCACTGTTATGCCAAATCTTAGAAAAATCATAACTTCCTCATACGAAGTCAGATTTGGGCGTTCTTTTTATGTATGTTCTCGGTTTAACGCATACTAAAACTTTCATTTATATCTCAAAGGCTTAAAATTATTTTATCAAAAAATCACTATTTACGATTCCCGGTGTCGTGTCGGTTTTGCCGTAAAACTTCGACATGTCATAACTTCTTTGTTATAACTCGGATTTCAGTGTTCTTTATATGTACGAAACCCTTGTGACATATACTATAACTTGGTTAAGATTATTTATTCTAAATAGTATTCTATTAAAAAGTCATTTTTAACGTTTATCGTCTCTAAATTGACTAACCCGAATCTGCAGACGTTACAGTGGTGGAGGTGATGGTGCTAGTGAATGGGGGGTGCTAGTAGCGGAGGTACTGGTGGTGGTGATGGTGGGTGGCGGTGGGGATGGTGGTGGTGGTGGTGTGTAGCGGTGGTGGTGGGTGGTGGATGGTAGTGGAGGTGGCGATGGTGGTGGCGACAAATAGGTTTCTTATATAGTGTTAAAAGTAAAATGGGTAATATGTTAACATTCAACATTCTCACTTGAAGGGAATTTTAATTCCTTAACTTTTTGGATGAAATTTATTTTGCCTCATTAGAAGGAAAATTTGACTCATTTAGGAATCAAATTCCTTTTGAAAGCTTAAACCAAACAACGGAAGGTGATGGAATTAGATTTCAATTCCTTCTAATTCTCATGGATTCCAGCGAAGCAAACGATACCTTAGTCTCTTGATGCTGATTTTGTACAAATTAACTTTTTACAGTGAATAAAAGACATCGTGTTAAAAACATATATATATATATATATATATATATATATATATATATATAAGTGTGTGTGAGAGAAATTGATAGGGAATTTGAGAAATGATTACCAATACAGGACCATTTGTATGTGATTATTCAATTGAGTGAAACATTTCAATAAAATTTCGTCATTGATAGCATCCTAAAATTAACTACATAAATGGTGGAGTTTGTTCTGGAGAAAACTGAGAAATGGTTTTGAAATTGGAATGGGTTCATGAAATCAAGCTATAAAATTAGTTAGAATGAAGTAATAAAATCGAGGTGATTGTTGGATAATCAGAGCATAAATGGAAGGGTTACAATGTACATTCAAAATTTGTTTAAACTTGTTATATGCTAGCTTATATACATTATTTATTATTATTATTAAATAAATAGATCCTCATTAATATGTGATATTTTCTTATGTGAAATTTTAAACATAACTGAAGAAACACCGTACTGATAAGTGGAAAATAGTTAATTTAAGATTATCAGAAATTATTATACGGTAAAGCGAAGGAGAGAAAAATATGTGATAAAAAGATTTTTATGTGTTATGATAGATTTTAAAAAGAGTTAAAAAGTTTAAAAAATAACAATGATAAGTAAGTAAATTGAACTTAATTTTAAAATAAGTCAAATAATAAAATTAAATATAAATATTCGTTACAATAGATTAGCAATTCTCCACATATATTAAACAATAAACATATACTTTATTATAACCCACGTTAAATACGGGGAAACGCATAAAAAAAATACAAATCATTGAATGATATATTTGTAGACAACTTTTTATGTTAAAAATAATTGGATGCGTTAATAGGTTAAAATGAATTTATTCAATTTTTCAATACATGTATTAAAAAAAATATATCATAAAATAAAATAAGAAATGAGTTAACTATTAAAAAATTAACGCTACATTTGAAATCTTTTCCATCAACCACTGATTGCCATGATGAATAACATCTTTAATATGACGGTCAAACAATACAAAAAGAAAAAAAAACAGACTAAATTTCATATTGAACACGAATTATAACCCTCACCCTAAAAATTATAAAATGACACTTGAATGGATAATAAAATAAAACTGGAAACATTCGAATATAGATTAATGGCACAAGAATTTTACAAATGTAAAATTATGAACTTACTTGCTGTAAAAATCATAAACTCCATCACAACCTTCACACGTAAATGGTTCAACATTAGTATCATCATCATTTTTACTTACATTTTTTTGAACTGTCACGACAATAAAAAGAATACCAGTGTTCGTCTAAATCAAAACCGATGACAGTAGCAACTATGGACAAACCAATTTTCTATTTCATAAAAGTTTTAGAAAATATGTAATTTTTTTTCATATATATTCACTGTGTTATGTGCCATAAATTTATAAAATTAATTGAAAAATATTAATACAGTTAAGTATACCTCATTGTAATATGGAATATCATCAATGTTCTTGATTGGAAAATGGGATAGTAATCATCTGCCTTTGTCACAACAGTATCGATGTTAAGTTGTGTAGTACTAATGGAAGACTCAATTTTCAAATCCATATCAACAATACTACTAAGAAGAAAAAATGAAGAAGTTAAACAATATAAATAATTAATGATTAAAAAATAAGGAAAAACACACATTAAGCTATTAATTAATGATAAAAGACATACATTTTTGAATTTTAAAATGTGAGATATGTCATCATTAATATGCAATCTCTACCAAAACAAATAGTTATCCACTTGAGGTTGACCTGTAAATAACAATTAAAGTTATAAATGAATTTATATTATAAATAAAATATTAATGTAATGACATGGAAATGTATAATAATAAAATATTCTTACCACCCCAAGTTTTGAGCTTTGCCATACGTAAGAGGATGATAACATCTGCATTATCGTTTTGATGTAAACAAATCATTCTACAACAAGTATGTATAATAAGACAATATCAAAAGTACATTGCCTTTTTTTACTTTTGGGCAAAAAAGCATATGTTGATTGAGAAACACAAAGAAAACATATATTAAAGAAATATATGAATCGTTCCCAAAAAAATAGTTTTTACTGCAAGAGTAAATAAGTCATTTTGAAGAAATAATATATATATATATATATATATATATATATATATATATATACACACTAAACCTTTCAGGAAGGTACTCCACTTTTACTTTTCTTTATTTCTATTTTCATCCGATCCAAACACAGAACTAATCAAACTGAATTTTACATCATCAAATACAAACACAGAATCCAGTCCAAATAAACAAACAAACACAACACACACACACACACAGAAAAATACAAACAAACACGCACAACAAGTGTAAATAGGTCATTTTACAACAAGTATGTATAATACATCAATATCAAAATTACATTTGCCTTTTTTTTACCTTTGGACAAAAATGCATATGCTTATTGAGAAACACAGACACACACATATATTAAAGAATATATGAATCATTCCAGATAAAAGTAGTTTTTACAACAAGCCTAAATAAGTCATTTTGAAGAAATAACATATGTAGACACTTAAACCTTCGGGAAGGTAGTCCATTTTTACTTTTCTTTATTTATTTTTCATCCAATCCAAACATATAATCCAATCTAATTAACACATAACTAATTAAACTGAATTTACTTCATCCAATCCAAACATAGAATCCAATCCAAAGACAGACATACATGCAAACATACATACATACACACACACACACGCACAGAATAGAAAATATGTTTATTAAAAACCCATTAATACGCCATTGATACATATACTGAACGCATAAACTATAATCAAATGTAAAAAATTAATCAATAAATCAAAAAAAAAATTGATAAGCTTATGAAGTTGGTATTTAAATGTGATGTTGCAAAGTCCAGATTTCACAAAATGGTGATAACAACTGAATGAGATTATACTTATACATAATTTTGAACAAAGATTTTGGAAAGGATATGAAGAAATTAATATTGTGATTCGTATCATACTATTTTGAACTCTTTGATTTCCGTTTCTATAATTATGAAAGGTATATACAAATTACTTGATTTTAAAAAAGGAAGAAACCATATTTATGTTTTGACAATTATGTTGACAATTATTTCAATTCGATACATTCCAATTAAAAGTTTCAGTCACCATTAATAAGTTTTCAACTTTCCAAACATAGTCAACTTAATTTAGTTAATATTAATTTTATTTTATTTTATGATAACATCATCAAAATGATCCAATGGTTGAAATTAATCAAGGAAACATAATGAATGGTCCTGATTGTTGAAAGTGATGTGATCAAGTTTCTCTTTTAATATATATAATTTTAAAAAAGGAAAGAACTATATTTATGTTTTGACAATTATGTTGACATTTATTTCAATTCAATACATTCCAAATAAAAAATTTCAGTCACCATCAATAAGTTTTCAACTTTCCAAACATAGTCAACTTAATTTAGTTAATATTAATTTTATTTTATTTTATGATGACATCATCAAAATGAATCAATGGTTGAAATTAACCAAGTAAACATAATGAATGGTCCTGATTGTTGAAAGTAATGTAATCAAGTTTCTCTTTTAATATATATATATATATATATATATATATATATATATATATATATATATATATATATATAAAGATTATGTGCTTTAAGTACCTAATAATAGGGACAGGAGCATGAATTCGTAGTAGATTTTGTTGGTGACTTTCCGATAACACATTTTTTTTACGTAGTGACATAATAGTAGAAAAAACAAAAAATTTGAAAATATTTTACACTAAGTACTAAGAAAACAGGAATTATCGGTGTCACTATGAACACCATAATAGAACTGCCCCTGGCCTCATTGTGTTTCATATGATTCTTCTACATTTTCTTTCATTTGCTATGTTATTGTTAAATATAGTGTTTCATCGTCCTCTATAGATAATTTATCATCAATATTATATTTTCTTATGAAGTTATATACCGCAAAATAAGTAATTACTACTTTACTAATATATTTTTTGTATTGTAAATAGATAATGAGTCATTTGTATTAGGATTAAAAATCCTTTTTCATAACACCATAAGCACATTTAATAGCATTTCTTAGTTGTAAGCACATTTAATTGTTTTTCTTAGTTGTACATGCATATGATTGAGTTTTTCTTTTTTAGTGAGACGTAGTGTTATGAGAATTGTATGCATTGGAGGATGATCAAGCGGAGTTGCATACTTGCATTGGGTGTGGAGTTGTATCCCCATACAATGCTAGATGGGAGTAAATTAGTGAAATCGTCCCTGTAGTTTGGTGAAAATTATACGTTTGGTCCCTAATTTTTTTTTGCACTCGAATCGTCCCTGTGGTTTGATTTTGTTGTGTTTTTCGTTTATGTGGTTTGATTTTGTTGCATTTTTCGTCCCTTACATACATAAAGTTAGGGACCAAACATGCAATTTTTACCAAACCATAGGAACGAAAAAAGCAACAAAATCAAACCACATGGACGATCCGAGTGAAAAAAAAAAGTTAGGGACCAAATGTACAATTTTGATAAACCACAGGAACGATTTCAGTAATTTACTCGCTAGATGGGGGACTATCTTATAATATATATTTGTTGTTTCCAAAAAAAAATATATAGTTTGTAATGTTGTATATATTGGAAAAATTAAAAAGGAAAGTTGTATGAGAGTGAATGGCGACATGATCATCTATACAACTCTTATAAAGTTATTCATTGAAGATGTTGAGCACGTCAGCGTGGAAAATTGGCTAACCAATGTCTAGTGTTACCATACAAAGTAAAAAATCTACAAATATTGGCATATGCAATATCACAAAAATAATATTTATGTGTTATCAACAAGTGTTGGCATTTAACAATAATATATAAATAAACTTGAAAAAAATACATACTCAACTGAAAAGTATACCGTATTTATGTAGTTAAATTTCATATTTATTTTGATAATCTATGTAACATTTACAAAAAATAAATAAATAAATATATATTGATTATAATATAAAATATATTTATAAATGTTATTTACGCTTTTTTTTTTAATAACGCAAAAGATTGTCATATATAAATAAAACAAATAAGTGAATAGTATGTAATTTTTTTTTTTGTTGATTTTTTATATAGAAGCTAATTTTGTAAAACATTAAATATACTAGTTTATTAGTTTATTGCGCTCCATACCCAATAAGCTATAATTCAAACATTTTTTTCTTAGATTCCGTTTTGATGCTAAAAAGATTAACAAATACTTAAAATAAAACACACACTCCCAAACATAATAGCGGCAATTCACGTTTTTTTAACAGAAAATATGTATTTTTAAAAACAACAATTTTGTTAAGAGAAAACCAACAAAAAAAAAAAAAAAAAAAAAAAAAAAAAAAAAAAGACAAAAACAAAAACAAGATACTAAGTATATAATCCAAACCAAACATCCAAACAAAAACAAGATACTAAGTATATAATCCAAACCAATTCAGCTGTTAGCTAGTTTTTTATTTAACAAATAGTTTTTCAGTTATCATTTAACTTTTCAGATACTACGTCAAACATAGCTTAAGTATTTAATGATGCATCTAACTGAGAACAACTCGTATACAACTGAAATATACCGATGAGAATAAAAAGTCTTTAAGATCGATTAGATTCTTAATAAGCAAACCAAGAATGTAAAACAAACAAGAACAAAAAATGAATCAAACTGTTGTCGAATGATTAAGAAGCCACAACCTCAGAAGAACTTTATTAAGAATTGCTACTGTAGAAGTGTGGTAGGGTTACAATACGATTTGAATGATAAAATCAACAATTAACCTGATATGGTGCATGCATGCACCATATATATAATAACCCTAATAATAACGGCTGGACATGACGTTGGAAAAATGTCTCCCATTTGACTTTCGCTTGATTGATTCTTCTTCAGATAATTATCGTCAAAGGTGACATAATAGGTTTCTTCTATTTTCTTGGATCGTTTGTTGAGAACCCTATATGCCTTGGAGGTGAGCGAATAACCCGGAAAGATACATTTGTTTGCTTGCACATCGAACTTGTTTCGGTTTTCTTTGGAATTGAAGATGAAACATCTGGAACCGAAGACATGGAAAAACTTGACGTTAGGTTTGCGATTATTTATGATTTCATATGGAGTAAGAGTAAATCGCTTATTCAAGAGGGATATATTTTGAGTGAAGCAAGCAGTGGTGATAGCATTAGCCAAGAAATACATAGGTAAGCACGCGAAACTAAGCATGGTTCGAGTTGCTTCACACAAGGAACGGTTTTGTCTTTCAACTATGTCATTCTATTGTGGAGTATAGGGAGCATAAAAGTTATGAGTTACTCCCTTTTCAGATAAGAATTCTTCAAACTCATTGTTTTCGAATTCCAGCCAATTATCGTTTCTGATGTTGCGCACTAGCTTTCGCAACTGAACTTCCACTTGCTTTATAAAGATCTTTAGCTTTGGAGTAGCCTTTTGATTTCTGATTAAGAAAATACACCCAAGTAAAACGTGAAAAATCATCAAAAATTACTAGTATGTACTTACTACCACCAACACTTTCGATTGCAAAAGGTCCACAAAGGTCGATGTTTAGAAGTTCAAGAGGTTCAATGATCTTCGTGTTTACACGAGTTGGATGACTTTTTCTGCTTCGTTTTCCCATTTTGCATGCAGCACAAAGATGATCTTTGTTAAACTTTAAGAGAGGAAGCCCTCGTACATGATCTCCAGGAACAAGCTTATTGATGTCTTTGAAATTAAGGTGTGAAAGTCTTCTGTGCCATAACCAGCTATCATCAGAATGAGCTTTTTGTTAGCAAGCATATAACAGGCTTCCCTCTTATCGGGTTTAAGTTTAAGGGATACATTTCCTCTTTTCGCTGCGACTTCAGTAGAACTGCTTTCGTTTTCTTCTCTATTATCTCTGATCCTGCGTAGTCAAAATATACTTTCACTCCAGTCCCCACAACCAACTGCGAAACACTAATCAAATTGTGTTGTAATCCTTCCACATAATCCACCTTTCAGATTGAAAAATCTCCATTTGTGATCATCCCATAACCCTTTATCGTTCCGAAGGAATTATTTCCATACTTGACACATCCACCATCTTTAAGAGCCTGAAACTCTCTCAACTCTTCCTTTATTCTTGTCATGTGACACGAGCAGCCACTATCAATATAGCCTTCGTTGTCAAACTGCTCGTCACGTATTACCTGCAAAAATCATGCAAATTTAGGAACATAAGTTATACTTAAAGTAGGGTAAGCATAACTCACTTATTAAGAGGTTTGCTAGAAACCGGGCTCTACGGGGGCAGAACTTCTGAGCTGAAAGCTCTTCTTTTTGGAGCCTTTTGACACTTCGGGACTCACCTCTAACACTTAGGAGGTGCTAGAGAAAGGAAGAAATGACTTGGGAGTAATGGGAGAGAAAGGATTCGAAAGGTATGATGAAAATGGATGATTTGTTTCTCTATTTATAGGCTTTTTGGGGCCTCTCACATCATGAAACAAGGTGCTCACATCGTGAGCCTTGCGTTGGCACCAAGGCGAAGCCTGGTGCTGACACGTGACACATGACACAAGTAAAACAACCAATCTTTAAAAACTCATAACATTCGCATACGAACTCTATTTTTGACGATCTTTATATCCACGCGTAGGTAATGACAAGATCTACAACTTTACAGTTGACTCCATCGGCTAATTCTCGACCGATTTTAAATTTAACAGTATGAGAAAATTATATTGTTAAATGACTGCGTAAAATTCATAACTTCTACATACGGACTCCGTTTTCGCCTGTCTTTTTATTGTTGAGCTCCTATTAATGAGATATTTAATTTGCATTTAGCTTGCGTTGGCCAAAAATCGATCAATCTAAAATTTGAATTTCGGGTTGTGCACTGCTATGCCAAATCTTAGAAAACTCATAACTTCCTTATACGAAGTCAGATTTGGGTGTTCTTTTTATGCATGCTCTCAGTTTAACATATACTAAAACTTTCATTTAGATCTCTAAGGCTAAAAAGTGGATTATCAAAAATTCACTTTTTACGTTACACGATGTCGTGCCAGTTTAACCATAAAACTTCGACGGGTCATAACTTCTTCGTTATAACTCGGATTTCGGCGTTCTGTATATGTATGAAACCCTTGTGACATATTATAAAACTTAGTTAAGACTATTTATTCTAAATAATATTCTATCAAAAAAATCATTTTCGACACTTATTGTCTCTAAATTGACTAACCCGAATCTGCGGGCGTTACACTTTCTGTGGAGGAGGGGTTGTGAGTTGACTAAACACGTCTCGCCGTTTCCTCCTTGATTCATGGATCAGAACTCGTGTGTTATCAGATTTCCATTGGTTGGTCTCTGTCTTTTGGCGACTCCCGCTTTGACGCGATTAAGTTTCCTGCCATGTCTCTCATTGAGCATCATACTTGTTGGCTAGCTTAGTTGCTATTATCGTGGCTGATCCATCACTTGTGCCACATTTTATGATGTCGTTGATGGTAGATGGAATTGCTTGCAACTGGAAAAGCACAGGGCATCCTAAGAGGATGTTATGCTTCCCCAAGCAGTTAACGATCGAAAAATTGAGCACCCTTGTTATCTCCTTTGCCCCGTCATGGCTAACCAAAGTGAATAGGAGTCGAACTGTTCCCGTAGGCTAGATTTGGTGACCAATGAACCCAACTAGTGGGCCCTAGCGCGATGGTTGGAGGTACTCCTTCAATTCGATGGGATTGGCAGGGTACTATCAGAGATTCATACAAGATTTCTCTAAGATTGTGGTACCCCTCACTCGTCTGACGAGGAAGGGGGTAGATTTTTGGTGGGGCCCTGAGCAGTAGACTACATCTGAGACTCTGCGACAACGACTCTACGAGGCACTAGTTTTGACACTCCTTGAGGGAGTTAAGGATTTTGTAGTATTTTGTGATGCTTCGATCACTGGGTTAGGAGCACCCCTTATGCAGCGGGGACGAGTTATAGCCTATGCATCGCGGCAGTTGAAGCCGAACGAGACGTGATACCCCACTAATGATTTGGAGTTGGGAGTGGTGGTATTTGCTCTCAAGATTTGGAGAGATTACCTCTATGGGGTCCGTTGTACCATATACATGGACCACAAGAGTCCGAGGCACATCATGGATCAGTCGAACCTGAACATGAGATAACGTAGGTGGCTTGATGTAGTCAAGGATTATGACTGCAAGATCCTTTACCATCCTGGTAAAGCGAATGTGGTCGCGGACGCTCTGATCCGTAAGTCAGTTGGATCTTCTGCTCCAGATGCATGTATGAGTTGCACAACAAGGTCAAACCAATTACTCTATGATTATTTAACCCAATATGTAAGTGACTTAGCATGTTCCCCGAATATCAAGTGACTGTACACACGGATCCACAATACTAATACCGCCTGATTCATCTTGCTGCCCCCTAGCTGCTTTCCAATACCAACCGAGACCTTCCTCGTCCCAACTCGTCTACCAACTAACTGAAACACTAGGTTCCCACTCAGTTGCTGAGTCAAAAGACACATACATTCTCCCCACACGACACCCGAAAGAAAGCCTCATCTGGAACAATTGCCCAAACTATCTCGCCACCAAATCCAATGCTAAAAGCGAATACTACATGACCAACTGTAGTCTTATATCATACCTGGTCTCCAGCGACCTACCTATTCCTGGTTCCAAGTATGTTGTGGCTCTTCCACAGTCTTATGAATGGATCCACCCTGTTCCAAATCATCTGAAGAAATTTGTGACCAATCATGGATTTGCCACACCCTCACCTCTACGTAGGGACCAGTGAATGCTACAGGCCACCCAACAGTCTTACAACCCTCCTAAACTCACCGCCAACCTAGTGAATGCTACAGGTTACCGAGCAGTCTTGCAACACTCCTACACTATCAGCCAACCTTGTGAATGTTATGGGCCACCCCGCAGTCTTACAACACTGCTACATTAACTGCCAACCTAGTGAATGCTACAGGCCATCCCATAGTCTTACAACACTCTTACTTCGCTATGGCCACCGCCCATGGTCTTACCGCTCATCTATCAATCCATCCATACAAATTCGGAGTCGAGCACACACCCGACCAAATGGCCAAGATGGCTCAAGTCATGCCTATAACCCCAACTCGGGCCCACCAAAAGCCTGTTATCCATCACCAAGAAGGCGCTAACCAACTGTTGTGGAGTTTCCTAAACTCCCAACTCATACAATCCTCAATCCAGATAGCTACTTAGGCTACTTTCCTCCCCAACGGGGATGTGAAACTCATCCTAGTTTCACGCCAGATTCCGCTCCTGGAAATCTGAATGGTTTTGCTGTACTTTGATCTGATGAAGCTCTCCCAACACACAAGGTTGAAAGATTCCCAATCCATCTTACCTCTTATGATTGAACCACTGACAACCTACACATACTAATGTTAGTGTTCCATTACTAGCCAAACCCCAATATCGAAAAACCCTTGAAGACTAGATAACACTCCCTAAAAATCCCAACAAATTTGATAACTTCAGATGCTTCTAATGATACAACACATGAATCTTGAAGTCCTTTATACTGGCGAAAAGACTGAACCTTAGCAATAGATTACTTCCCTTGGCACTCCCAGTGACCAACCAAGCTCAAATACTAAAACCACTAAACCCCAATGATACTAGAGAACTAACCCGCTAAACCTGATCATAGACCTTCCATACAATACCCCTGAACTGATCTCGACCAAGAACCAGAATAACAAGCGAACACATTGAAATCCGCTCAACAAGATACAACCCCTTACTGACCCACTAAAAATTCATGGCACGCAAAAGGCATATAACAATTCTTGATGACACAAATCAAAGAATAACAAATAATTTAACCAAAGATCATGCTTACCCAGACCAATACAAATTTCCAAACAACATAAATACCGATAACAAATGAAAAGAAGGCAAAAGATAACATACCTGCATGCTGGAGTCCTAGCTTCCCCTTTCTTACATTGCAATGCCTGACTCCTCTCTATTGGGGCTCCTGCCCTACCCTCACAACCATCAATGATCCTCAAATTAGCTAGAGCAGGTGCACTCACTGCTCTTCCCCTCACCATCAGACAGTCAGCTTTCTTGTGGGCCACTTGGTTGCAGTGAAAACATAACGAGCTTGCCCCCTGAAGACAATCCCTGCCGACATGACCAAACCTGCCACACTTGTAGCAGCCCAAACCCCCAGAATGACAAACCCCATCATGCAGTTCCTTGTACGTGTTGCACTAACCCTGGCCATGTTGGCCCCTCAATCACTGATCCGAAGTCTTGGTTCTCTTCTCGGGACCCTCTACGACCTACACCTGATTTGACCCCCTCTTCCCCAAGTGATCCAAATCAATCTCCCGTTCACGGGATCTAGAAATCATATCATTCAAGGTCGTACACCCGATATACTCACAAACTCCCTGATGTCATCCCTCAGCAAATCATGATACTTTACCTTCTTCATTTCCTCGTCCGCTGCACACTGCGAAACCAATAAGGCTCTCTCCCTGAACTTGGCAGTTATCTCTGCCACAGTCTCAATGGTTTGGCGGAGATCCTAAAACTCTTGCGCCAACTGCTGCACCTCAATCACTAATGCGAACTCAAATCGGTACCTAGTCAAAAACTCATCCCACGTCATAGCATCAACAACATCATTACCCACCTCATGTCCTATATCTTCCCACCAATCTCGTGCCCTGTCCTTCAAAAGGCAGGAAGCAAATCTGACCTTTGACCCCTTGAGACAGAAGCTCATCCTGAACACGTTGGCCATATCCACTAACCATCTCCTACTGGCAATGAAGTCCTTCTTCCTAGAGAATGTGGGAGATCCACAAGCACGAAACTCATGGAAAGAAAGAGTACAATCTCCAACGATAGTCATAACCTCAGCTCGAAACACACACAAGCGCTCATCCAAAATCTCCATAATCCCTTCCTTGACTAAACCAAAGATCATATGAGTCTGTTCCAATATACCGTGGGTAATCTCCGATGAGATGAACTCCCACATTTGCTCGCTAATCAGCTCAATACTTGCACCTAAGCCAGAACCAGAACCAAAACCTACTTCCTGAGTGCTCATCACCAAACTAAAATACAACATGCAAATGATCAGAACATACCCAAGAATCCTCCTCCCACAAGCTTCTTAGATTCTCCAAAACTTTCCCTGATTCGAGTATGGATCATGTGCTTTTCGTAGTACGGGCCCAATACTACATTCCACATTTATCCATACTTTCCTCAAGAATCATCCTGAATCCTCTAAGTCACCTTCTCAAACTGATGCACCAAATACTCACTAAACAGCACAACTAAACCTACTGAAGTACTTCCTAGGCCCTCCTAGGTTCCCGACCTCACCCTTCCCTCAACTGTTGAAAGGATCCTACAAATGTCAACTAACTACCTCATGAATACAGTCACATGCAACAGAGATCAGATAATCCTTCAAGTAAAAGACTTAATCCTAGAACGGTTGGACTCAGACAAGATCTGCGCAATAGGGTCAGATCCATTACTATGAGATTATTTACATGTGCCACATGTGACTTAGCATATTCACTTAGTAGTCAATTCACATCGCTAAGAATCCCACAAAGCACAAATCAAGCAGCATTCAGGTAACGGAAAATCTAACAAGCATATACTAATCAATCCATTCTGTCAACTTATCTGAAAACCATACCATCATGCAATTCTCAAAGCTCATAAAATCAGGCATATAAAGGCATCTCTCCTATCATAAAATCCCGAGTAGATCCTTAGCCCTAATCTAGCATGCAATTCTCATAATCATATCGTATATCATAATAAACATGTATTAGTATTCTGGGAAACAATTACTTGAGCTTGGCCGATTGCACATGTCACACCCCTTTTTTTGATTAGAAACCCATTTCTAATAGAACATTTATTTTATGAAAAATTTTCACCAAACCCTCATTTTGAGTCCATGCATACCCGTGAGTATGCCCAAATCCCTCAAACCAAGACTCTAATATCAACTTGTAACGTCCTGAAATCACATGATAAAATTTTCAATTATAATATAATCAAAACACTCATTTGTTCTTTATTCAAACATTTAGAATTTTTTCAAATAAAACAATTATCATAGTACATTTCTAAAATCACGAGTTACGAGAAACACGGGTGTATGTGTTGTGATCAAGTCGGGGCCTTCCCTTTCGAAGTGGAAGTACCTGAAACCATAAACCGCAAACTGTAAGCACAAAGCTTACTGAGTCCCCCAAAATACCACATACCATACATAAAATATGAGCCATACATATCATACATATCAGAGAATATTCCCAAAATCACGAGTTATGAAAAACACGAGTGTATGCACTCTGATCAAGTCAGACCCTTCCCTTTCGAACCAGAAGTACCTGACACCATAAACCGAAAACTGTAAGCATAAAGCTTAGTGAGTTCCCTAAAATACCATATACCATACATAAAATATGGGTCATACATATCATACATATCAAACATGCGATAAGAGATGCTATGTGTCAACCATAGTCTTGCCATTATGCTACGAGGCGTATCATGGTCTTCCTTACTAGGCCACCTCCGGGTCTTTCATACAAAGTCTAAGGGCCACCCCCTAGTCTTCCTACAATACATAAACCAATAGGGCGGACATTGGTGCCTTCAACCCATAGAATAGTGAGGAGACTCACCTCGTATTGCTGAATCACATTGATAATCCTTGACAGCTGGTCTGACAATCCCCCGAGCTCAGAAAGCTTCCCCACAAGATGATGATTCTGGATCTAAAGCCTCTTCCCCAAGCAAAGCAACTTCAAGATCTCCTCTGCCTTCATAAAGACCAAAAATAAGCACCAAGAACTTCTGACTAGCTCAAGAACACCACCAAGAGAATTAAAGATCGGATTTAGGGTTTTAATGGCAATGAAGGCTGGTAAGGAGGCCATCCATAAGGGCTTAAGGTCTTTATATAAGGTGCAACATCCTAAAAATTAGGGTTTTCTCCACCAGCCACCAACACGCCATGTAATGGCATAAACATGCTGTGTTGGCCTTAATGAAAGTTGTGCTTATTTAAATCAAGACACAATGTGTTAGCTCCTCCAACACACCATGTTCAACCCTAGAATGGGGATTTATTTCCAACAATTATTCCTCAAGATTCCAGGTGTTACAGTCAAGGTCTTGTGCAACCTGAAAGTCCCACCACCACCAACTTCGAAGTCAAGGGACATATCCTTTCCGCGCTAAAAGATATTACATTACATGGGAAAGACCATTTAGACGCTTACAATCATATAGATAAAGTTAATGACATCGTCGATTATTTTAATAATTTGAATATACAATGAGAAACGGTGTTATTAATAATGCTTTCGGTTACGTTCAAGGGAGCAGCAAAGGATTGGTTGAAGGCACTCCCACCCGGTGCAATTACGGCATGGGCACAAATGCGTGAAGAGTTCATCCAACAATTTTTCCCATCATCAAAGGTTTCTAAACTTAATACGGACATTGCCAATTTTGAGTAACAAGTGGGGGAATCATTGTATGAAGCATATGAGAGGTATAAGGGATTACTAAGAAATTGTCCCTAAAATGATCTTAATGAGCTACAAGAAGTATCTATATTTTATGATGGGATAAACGTGACAACGAGGCAACTCCTTGATTCTCAAGGACCTCTCACAAAGAAGAATCTTGCTACAATTAAAGAGCTAATCGAAGAATGTTCAAAGCATTCAAGGGAATACCACAACCATCGAGAAGACAAGACAAGAGGATACAAGGATGGAAATGATGCTTTTGAAAACATGGAGATAGTTTTGGCATGTTGAATAACATGGGTCGAAGAATGACAAAGATATATCAATCCATACATGCAATACGTGTGGGTGTTCGTCGGTCAAAACATAGCCAAGATGAATTGATTTAAGTTGGGATTACTTCTTCTCAAATTTTGAATATGGCTGGTTATATGGGTTGTGCATCAGATTCTATCCCTTTTATTCATCTGGGGGTGTCGGTAGGTCAAAACATAACCAGGGTGAATGCGTGGTCCTTTATTGTAGATAGATTTTGTACGAGGCTTGCAGGATTGAAAGCTAAATGTGTTTCTATTGGTGGCCGGCTTACTTTGATTAAGTTAGTTTTGGGCTCCCTAGGTAGCTATTTGATGTTTGTCATCCTTACTTCGATTACGGTTCTTAGATCTATGGAATCGTTGAGGGTTAGATTCTTTTGGGGTACTGACTTGGATGAGAGCCAGATGCACTGGGTTAAATGGGACAGAGTTATGGCTTCGAAAGGGGTTAGTGGTCTGGGAGTCGGGAGCCTATTTTCCTTTAATAAGGCAATGACTTTTAGATGGAGACGACGAGTAACATCCCAAAATTCGAGACCAAAATTTTCATTTTTAATTAAGTCATTATAAAACCAAAAATATAAAAACATCCATAATAACATTCCATGTCAAAACCCAAAGTGTTAATAATCAAAACATGTTATCATAAAACAATATTAGAGTGTAATCCCAAAGATCTCATGTGCGGAAAACATAGTGTGATGCGCTGCGATCGTCAGCTTCTTCCCTTTAAAAAAAAGTACCTGAAGCCAAAACTGAAAACCATAAGCACAAAGCTTAGTGAGTTCCCCCATCATACCACATACCATACAAATAACATACTGTCAGACATATATGGGTGCCCGACCTACCCCTTCGGTCTCTTTCAACTGTTAACCGCCTAGCATAGTTGGGTGCGGGCCTACCCCTTTGGTCTCTTTCAACCGGTAACCGCCTTGCATATCTAGGTGCTAGCCTACCCATTCGGTCTCTTTCAACTGGTAATCGGGGACTATTTCAACCCTACCACTACCACATAATATCCTAGCATATACACATAAATCACATATTGCCTAGCATATCTGGATGTTGGCCCACCCCTTCGGTCCTTTCGACCGGTACCAGGGACTATTTCATCCCCTATTTCTACCATGCTAGCTCATTAACACATAAGTCATATACTTCCTAGCTTATCTAGGTGCTGGCATACCCCTTCGACCCTATCGATAGGTACTGGGGTCTATCCTACCCCTCCTACCACTATCTTATAATATCATAGCATACTGGCACATAAAGCATATCAGATAATGTCATACAAGATAATTATCACAAAGACAATCATCTCTACTATAACTCTTACTAGTGGGACGCCATTGGTGCCTTCGACCCACTTCTATTGGAAGGTAACTCACCTTACACTGCTGAAGTCCATTGAAGGAAATCCTTAGTTGCCGCCCTTGTAGCTCTTCAAGCTATCAATATCACAATATCACCCAATTAGCAATTGGGGTCCAAAACCATGATCCACAATCCAAATCTTGGGGTAAAATGACCATTTTACCCCTGACCCAACAAAACCTAAATTAAGACCCAAGTCCAAAACCAATAAGGTTTAAAACCATAAAATCCACAAAAGCCTAATATATGGCCTAATTTCTAATTAGACCTAACCCTTACATGGGACTACCTTTTTGGGATCCATTCCACACTTCATAACTTTCCAAGGTCAAAGTGATTATCTGGTCCAAGAGTAACAAAATACAATCCTAAGTAACAAAATACATTCTATTCGAGAATGACTTCAATATGGTCCAAGAGTAACAAAATACAATCCTAAGTGAAGATCTAAGCAATGGAAAGCCAAGGTATCAACTTTATACCTTAAATGAGCCAGAAAGGCAACTCAACTTTCGGATCTACTGGATCCCTCTTGAATCCTCAAGCTTATCCTTCCTTCTTAAGCTCTAAAATCACCAAGAACACACAACAATGGCTCAAAAGCACTCAAAGATGGATTAGGGTTTCGTGGCTAGGGTATGGAGTGACGGAGGCTGCAAATGGGGTTAACCTTTAAAGGTTAAGGTGCTTAAATAGGTACAAACCTTGGAAATTAGGGTTTCACTCTGGCAGCCCTACTCGTCGAGTCGGGGCTCCCCAACTCGTCGAGAAGACTTTGAGTCCCGCATCTAAAAATCTCATTCATAATCGACAAGTTTGGGGCCTCCAACTCGTCGAGTCCCTTTGCAAAAGTGACAATTCTTATTTAAAATGCCCACCTGGAACCGGACGTTACATGACGTTTCTTTCATTATCCAGATTTATTGTGGGTGCGATTTATTAAAGCCATTTATGGTTCAGATGGTAGATGTTCATCTTTGATTCCTAATACTCTTAGCACATGTCCTTGAAATAACATTATTTGTATGCTTGCCAACCTTCGCAATAAATGGTTGACTAATTTAGCAGTGTCTAATTAGAGTGGGGGACGAGCCCCATACGTCCTTTTGGCAGGATAAGATGGTTGACTGATTTGCCTCTTTCAGCTTCTTTCCACGTGATCTTTACGTTGGATAATCATAGACTGGATTTTGTTAGAGATCTGGTTCCACTAGGATGGGGCCCGGATAACCTTCAGTGAGTCCCGGGGGGTGGTATTGACAAGACTTAGTGGGAATACCTTAGATCTCTTTTGCAAAATCTTCAATTACAAACTACACCTGATAGATCGGGTTCAATTGGTGATGTTTTTGACACGTTCTGTGTCTTGTTGGCTCGTTCTTATATTAACATTGGTATGTTGGATGTAACTGGGGTGGAGACCAGGTGGAATAATTGGGTTCCCATTAAGATTAATATTCTTATATGGAGAATCAGACTCTATAGTATTCCTACTAGGGAGAGGCTTTCTTATCGGGGTATTGAAGTGATGTCCATCATTTGTCCTCTTTGTCATAATGTCTTGGAGACGACTAATCGCATTTTTACAGGTTGTTATGAGTTGATTGGTATTTGGAGACATGTAGCTATTTGGTGGAATGTTCAATTTTGTGACCCACTTTCTATTCCGTCGATTTTTTCTTGGTCCGATTCCATTGCGTTGCAGGGAGGAAAATGCAAGGCCTTTGGTACGATTGTCTTGACGACTTTTAGGTTGTGTGGAATTTTCAAAATTTCATTGTGTTTGGAACGGTTATCTCTAGGAAATCTATTCTTTTTGATGATACCATAGATAGGTTTTTTTTGGATTTCCAATAGATGTAGCAAAGCTAAGCTTGATTAGACCAATTGGCTCCAAAACCCTGCTTTAGCTGCTATTTTGTTGTAATTAGTTGTTTCTAGCTCATTGATAATTTTTTAATAAAATTTTCTGCAATGTAAAAAAAAAAAAAAAAGTTAGGGTTTCTAATTTTTCAAAACTCCTTATACTTTTTTGATTTGTAAAAAATAAATACTCCTTCAAATATATATATATAACCTAAGATACATATTTTTAAAAAAAATAACTTATTGACTTTTCTTATCATAAAAGTTAATCTAAACTTTTTTTTTTTCTCACCACTATAAGTCAATAAATCTTTAAAAAATAATTTTGAGATTTAAAAGAGTAAATTACACGAATGGTCCCTATGGTTTAGGGTAATTTGCGTGTTTGGTCCTTAACTTATTTTTTTTAACTCGGAAGGTCTTTATGGTTTGTTTTTGTTACGCGTTTGATCCCTACTGTTTATTTTTGTTACGTGTTTGGTTCCTATCTTATCTAAAAAGACTATTATTTAAAGAGGAAAAAATAATAGGGTAGGTGAGGTAAGGTGAGGGGGTGGGATTAAGGGAGTGTTCATTTAAATAAATTAAAAAAATCAAGGGCATAATAGTCTTTTTAGGTAAGATAGGGACCAAGCGCGTAACAAAAACAAACAGTAAGGACCTTCCGAGTTAAAAAAATAATTTAAGGACCTAACGCGCAAATTACCCTAAACCATAGGACCATTCGTGTAATTTACTCTTTTCTAAATTTTCTATGCAAACGCTGAGAAAAAACCTTGTGATTTCTCAACACCCTTTCTTGAACATCATTTATGAGTCAAGTGATGATATTTGACGAATTTCGTTAACGACCATAAAGGTAATCAGGAAAACGAAGACATAAAGAAGAACCATTAATGCAAATTTATATAAGAGATCTAGTAAGAGGCAACAAATTAACATTTGGTTTTGTGCTTTTTAAAATCAATGATGGATTGATGGGCCATATAGGAGTATACATCCGGTTATGTTTAGTTTTTACCGACAGTTGTGATAGACAGATAGAGTAAAACTAGGAAAAAAAATTGTTGACAAAATTGCAAAAATAGTCCCTGTGTTATGCATTTTTTTGGGGTTTTAGTCCAAACCCCGACTTTTTTAGATTCGTGGTCCTTTTGGCCATATTTGTACGTAAATTTGGTCCCTCGTAAAATTGAAATGACTATAATGCCCTTATGATATATATTTTTTTTTATGTTTTTTCTATTTAATTTAAATGAAAAAGAAAATAAATAATTATTTTGGGCCCACATCTCTCTCTCTCTCTCTCTCTCTCTCTCTTATCGTTGCATCTTCAAAATCATGTTCATCCTCATACCAATGTCCAAACAAACCTTCATCCTCACCACTCATCTCCCCTTTTTTGCTCACCTGCTCATCTTCTCCGATTTCCAGTGGGGAACACACCCAAATCTCGATTTCCGGTGGTGCTACAAACAACATGAAAGCTTCATCCCTACCGACTCACGATTCCACCCTTCTCGCTTCCATCGTCGCTCCTACTACCGCTGACCTGTAAAACTCCTTTCGTTCCTTTGGTGCAAGAGGATGAAAGCAAACGACACCCCCACCATCATGTTTGTGAGTTTGTATTCGTTGTTTCTCCTAATCTATTGGTATCTCCGGAATCAATTGAAGCCACAAACAAATTGGGGGCTTTCGAAGGATTTCATCATCTGTTCTTGGATGTTTCTCCCCCCCCCATTTGAAACGTTGGAAGAAAAGGAAGCTATATATGATTTCTTCTCCACCTTACTGATTAGTTTCATATCCTTTCTTCTTCTAGTGTTTTTTTTTTTGCTTTATTTTTTTCGAAAATGGTCTAACAGTTGGATTTGGGAGGGTCGATGGTTGAAGGTGATGGATTTTTATTTCAATTACTCTTTTTTCGAATTTGATCTAGAAGATGGATATAGGTTTTAAGTTGAATTTGATGGACTTGAAAATTAGGTTAAAAAACTGAAATTTAGGTTGACGGTTTTAAAATTACTGATGTGTGTTGTTCTTGAGTATGTATATTCATCAGTGTGTGTGTTTAGAAAATCATATGTGTTTTTTTCTTGAGTATCTATGTTCATAAGTGTATGTGTATTTTGAAGGAGTCTAGAAAATCTGAAGGGTGTATGTGATTTCAAAAAAACCTAGAAAATATGATGTGTTTTTCTTGTTGTTATGGTATCTTCAAATGTTATTAGAAGAAAATCATGTTTGCAGATGGGTTTTAATGTAGGTGTGATGGATTTCCGTTTTGATTTTGTGTTATTGGGGTATCATATGTTTGTTGAATCTAAACCTAAATCTTCATACGATTCATCCCAACATTTGGGTTTGTATGATCGTATTAATCTGAGAGAGAGAGGGAGGGAGGGAGGGAGGGAGGGGGAGGGAGAGGGAGAGGGAGAGGGAGAGGGAGAGAGAGAGAGAGAGGGAGAGAGGGAGAGAAAGAGAGAGAGAGAGAGAGAGAGAGAGAGAGTATGTGGGACCCTATTTTTATTTTTTATATATAATTATTTATAGGTAAAAAAAGAAAATGGAAAATAAATATAATAAGGGCATTATAGTCGTTTCAATTTTACGAGGGACCAAATTTACGTACAAACATTGCCAAAATGACCACGAATCCAAAAAAGTCGGGGTTTGGACTAAAACCCCCAAAAAATGCATACCACAGGAACCATTTTTGCAGTTTTGTCAAAATTGTTTCATCCATCACAATGACATAGATCATTTATGATTGGAGTTTTTCTGTTTTTTCACAAAAATAATAATAATAATAATAATAATAATCCCGAAATGACATAAAGCAATTAAAAGGTTTTTTTAACACAGATTTTTCAAATAGCCCATACATTTATACAATGTTTTGAAAATCATACTTGACACCATATCGACCCCCTTACCTATTTAATGGTTAAACTAGTCATAACGGTCCCAAAAAAATGGATAATCGTCTCAATTAGATCTTGATTATTATTAAAATTATCAAAATAAACAAAAATTTGATTTAATGGTTATTTGGAGACGTATTGCTATATGGTGGGGTCTAAATCTCAAGAATCAAATTACTATTCATTCTCTTCTCTCATGGTCCAATATAGTGATGTTGAGGGCTAGTCAATGTAAAATTTTTGATGGAGTGGTTATAACAACATTTTGGTGCATTTGGAATTTCAGAAATGCCATCATTTTTGGCAGGATTATTCCTAAAAAAAAAGTTTACTTTTTGATGACTTAGTTGAAAAGGTTTTCTTTTGGATTTCAAATAAATGTAAAAAAGCTAAGTTAGGGTGGTCTACTTGGCTTCATAATCCCTCTTCTACTACCATGTAATTGTTTGTTCTAGCTTTTTGCAAGTTTAATAAAATTCCGTCGTTAAAAAGAAATATAAGCCCAAATAACTGATATTTAATTATTGTGTTGTTGATTTTTATCATTGTAAAAATTAATCCAAACATTTTTTTAAAAAACTTATTTTGCCATTACTATTAATAAAGGTGTTAATGAAAATGTTAATTATAATGGTTTTCCCCTATTGAATCGGAATCCCTCTCCAAACCTCCTTGATCTAGTGTAAAGACTATAGATGTTAATGGTGGTATGAGTGGAAGCCACTCCATCAAGCAATAAACCACCACTAGTTTCCATCCTAACAACACAAGCTTTATGTGTTGTTAGGATGGAAACTAGTGGTGGTTTATTGCTTGATGGAGTAGAACATTATGACAAAAGCGTTGGATCATGAAATATTGGGTAGGAAAAGAGAGATGCAAAACTTATTGAATAGTGTGGGTGCGAAAGAGGTTTATCCATGAATATTTTGTCCTTCAATATTTATGGATTAGGAACAGTGATGAAAGGCAAAATATTAATATTATTTGTCACAAATATAGTTTTAATTTTTTGGGTTTACAAGAAACATATGCTACGAGGGTTTATTTGTTTAAAATACATGCTATTTGAGGAAATTGTAGATTTGATTTTGCTTCTAGTTCTTCTAGGGATTGTTCATAAGATATTCTGTCAATCTAAGACACAAACTTTTTTGAAAAAGTTTTAACACCTTTCTTTTTCATCTTGGTCATGGAAGCGCTTCATGATATGGTGAAAGATGATACGAATGCAAGGTTATACAATATTACAATGGGTTCATAATTGGAGATGGAGCCTTAACTTTGCCTCGTTTGTTCTATGCTAATGACGTTATTTTCTCTTGAGAATGGAGTAGAAGAATATTGTTCTAGCTTTTTGCACGTTATTTTCTTTTGGGCTTAATGTGAACTTACAAGAGTCTAATTTGTTTTGGGGTGAATGTTACTTAGTCGATGGTGACTTCCTATGCGACTTTGAGTCTTTGACTGGTTGTAGGCGGAGAAATTACCATTATTTCATTTGGGTCTTTCGATTGGAGAAATGATGCATTGTACAACAGGATGGAAAACGGTTATTGAATTTTTTTTTTATAAGAAGCTCTCTTCGTGACATATCAAACTCCTCTTTGTTTGTGGAAGGTTGATGCTTTTTAAAAGTGTTATTTTGTATTTATTACATGTCTTTGTTTTGCATGCCAAACATCGTTAATAAATAGTTTGAGAAAATGAGGACCAGTTTCTTTAGGGTAAATGAAGAAGGGGATCGAAAATTGCATTGGATAAGATGGGATACAACTTTGGTTAATAAGAGTAAAGGTAGCCTGGACATTGGTTAATTTTGATGCTTTTAACAGGGCTTTATTATACAAATGGATATCACGATTTCACAATTATAACCATTGGACCGATGTGATAAAGATATTTCATGGACGTGATGGTGGTTTTAACTTCAATACCAACAGTTTCGTTCTGAATTGAGGGATATGGTGTAAAGTTATCGGAACAATAAATTAGCTACATGATCTAGATATCATTCCCAAAAATAATATTTGAAAGGGAAGTGATTCGTACACAACAGTTTTTGTTGTACATAAACAGTTTTTTGCTATACACAACAATTCATACATTATATAATTTTACAATATAACATTTTAAAGCACCAATTGTTGTGTATGGAGAAAAACTATTGTATACGGATCGACTTTCTATTGAAAATGGTGAAACAATTGGCTTTTGAAGAGATACATGGCTTCGAGAAATTCCTTTTATGAATCGCTTTCCAATGTTGTTTTTATTGGAAAGAGTGAAGGATTGTAACATTAAACAAATATGGAATGGTGAAAATAGATTATACATGTAAATGGTGGAATTCTTTTAACACATATTCAACAGAGGAAAATCCATCCATTTCAAAAATAGTGAGGGTTCAAGTCCCTCTATCCCCAAAAAAAAACCATTTGGCTCTCTAATTTTTTATGGCATCTTTTTTTCGTTAGCGGTTTAAATCTCCCTGGTATTAATAGGAATATTTAGCTTTTTAATCCTATTTTGTATATTATATTTTTAATTATTTGTTATTTCTTTATTATTTTTTCTTAAATAAAATTCAATCTTTAGAAAAGTATATATATCATGAATATAATTTATTGATATCCAGAAAATCAATCTCTACATTTCATTACCAAAAAAAGGAAACTAGGATTTAAACAATATTATATTAAATTCTCTAATAAATACCATGCTAATTATAAACATTTATTTAATAAAGCTTTGGCAATTAAATGACTAATTATGGAATATTGCTCCATTAGGTAAGTGTGAGCATGGGTTAGATTGGATCTGTTTTGGGGTAAAACCAAACCTCAAACCGACTTATCGGTTTTATGAAAATTAGAAACCAAACCAACCCAAAACCAATGGATTCAGTTTTTCAGTTTTCTGTTTTACCCATTCAGTGTCAGGTTTGGCCGGTTGTAACACAAGATAATCTGAATCTTATTTCTCAAATACTAACCAATGAATTTTTGGGTTATGACTTTGATAGATCCTAAGACTTTTGAATATATAATGGGAGATATTTGCTTGAGTTTGATCTCATATCGATGTGGGATGCATCTCAATTGCCACTTAAAAGAGATAGAGTTGCGGTCTCTTAAGTATAATGGTAGACGAACTTTACCTGCGTCAATAACCCACGGTCTCAAGTATAGTGGTAGGCCAACTTTACCTAAAGACAATGCTTGAGTATATGTTACATTAAATGTAATTTATAAATATATACACAAACATTTGGCAAAATAAATATATTTCATTTAAACCGGGTTCGGTTTTGATCGGTTTCTAGATTTTCTAAAGCCAATATTTCAGTTAAAAAAAATCAAATCAAAACCGTCGGTCTCTCATTCGGTTTCGGTTTTATCGGGTTTTTAGTTTTCGGGTTCGGTTTTGTTGACCCCTATTCATTACATCATATGTAAAATATCATATACTTAAAATATTAAATAAGAATTGTTCAGGTAGAGTAAAAGTTTAAATATGATCATTAATTTTTTTTTTTTTTTTATCATTATAATTACTTTTCAAACATTGTTTTAAAGTTTATATTCTATCAAAAATAATAAATAAAAGTATGTAAATTTATATATATATATATATATATATATATATATATATATATATATATATATATATTTTAATTTCTTTTAATATTGATTTTCGGAAAAAAAAAAAAAAAAAGTTATACGAAAAATATGCACCATATACACATATTACTTGAGAAAATGTTTTTTCTTTTTGAATTTTTTTTTCAACGAATCACCTTTTATACCAACGTCTTAGCTAATTAAGACTTTTTTTTTTAAATATCTACAAAAAGTTTAAAAAATATATGTATGGTTTTTTAATATTTGTTTTAGATCTTATATTATATAAAAAAATAACTAAATATGTAAATTCATCATTTATTATCCTATTTTCATATTAATATATATATATATATATATATATATATATATATATATATATATATATATATATATATATATATATATATATATATATATATAATGTGCACCATATGCACATATACACAAATGAAAATAGGCATATATACACATCTCCATTCGTGCACATTAATGTGAAGATAAAAACATTTTAACAAATTAGGACACTGCTATAAATCGTATTTTGTCGAAAAAAATCAAAATAAACATTTTCCCACTGATGTGCATATGATGCACATTTTTACATTACATGCAAAATAAATAAATAAATAAAATTAATAAATCGAATATCAGTGTGCACGTTCACACATTCTGTACTATATGTATGTTGATAGGTCGGTGTTAGAACCAAGGATTTTATGTGGACGCATTGTATGGCGGAATACATGATATATTGGGGAATTTATTGAACTTTATGTTTATAATTATGGATAAAATGTTTTGTAGGTTGTTCTTAAGAAAAAGACGGCGGGACTATACACACGCATTGAAGATATTTGTTTACGCGGTTTTGTAAACTTAACTCTGAAAAAGAATAGTTTCAATCAAACAAATGTTATTCAATGGTTTATGGGAAAAAAAATGTTTTAATTGATTAATCTATTTAAAAAAAATGAAAATCTCTTTGAAATTATTGGAACGTTACAGAAATGATATATAACCAAGCATAGAAGCACACAATAAAATTGCAACGATCTAACCTGTGATGGTCTAAAACATCAAATAAATTAGGGTACAACTCCAAAATTCCATCTAAAACAAGAAATATGTCTAGTTTACTTATCTTAAAGAGAGACATCAATAAGACATATCCAAAATGAATTGATTAAAGAGGCCAACAATATTACTATGAAAAATCGAACCAAATCTCTCACTTTGAAATCAAAGCTCATTAAAATCACTCATATCAATAACAACCTAACCGGACCCTCTAGAAATAGCAAATACGTAATGGCTCCGAAATAAATATTCCGAAAGGCCTTAACAACCAGACTAGCAAAGACAAAATAGGCCTTAAAATCACTTCAATTTAATATTCTTCATCTTGATTAAGACCACCCAACAAGCACTAGTTATTATACATATTAAAATGCATACCCTAGATGGTAGACTTTTTAATTAAACAGTCATAAAGAACACAATTTGTTAAACACTCATTCAACTAATGGTTGCTGATATCATTCTTTCAAGAGGTGGATGATAGAGGGTTACAATAATACAGTTTAGGGCCTGTAAGGACCCGCATCCTTTCTCTCTATCTAGCCTTTTTTTTTCTTTCTATTCTTCCATGCATTAATGAGTGCAATGCATTAATTGGTTGCACCTCATGTTTTAAAACTTATACCAAATTATGTTTGCAAGTTTTTAATTAATTTTATATGTTTTTAATGTTTTTGTTAATTAATTTTATTGGGACAATTACTAATCTAGCCAAATTATAAAAGGAGTAAATTACACGAATGATCCCTATGGTTTAGGGTGATTTGCGTGTTTGGTCCCTAACTTATTTTTTTAACTCGGAAGGTCTCTACTGTTTGTTTTTGTTACGCGCTTGGTCACTGTCTTACCTAAATATACTATTTTTCCCTTGATATTTTAATTTATTTAAGTAAACACACCCCAACCCCACCCCACTCACCTTACCTTACCTACCCCACCATTTTTTCTTATTTAAATAAAAGTCGTTTTAGGTAAGACAGGGACCAAGTGCGTAACAAAAACAAACTGTAAGGACCAAGCACGTAACAAAAACAAACCGTAGGGACCTTCCGAGTTAAAAAAATAAGTTAGGGACCAAACATGCAAATTACCCCAAACCATAGGGACCATTTGTGTAATTTGATTAACAACTTTTAGCTAAAAATTAGAATTTGTCCCAAACTAGCCCACGAAACCCTAGGTGGTTAAAATGGTCTACTGTTTCGTCTATTTATCTACTGTTTTGATTTTAGTATATAAATTTATTTTTTCATTTTTCACTACGAAACCGTAGACGAAAAAATGGTCTACTGTTTCCTCTGAGAAGTCTACTGTTTCTCAAATAGTAGATTAAAAATGATCTACTGTCCAAAACCTACGAATTTAGTTTTTTTTTTTTTAAATGAAAAAAACATTAACTTTTACTATAAAAGATATTTTTCTTTTAATATAGAGTAGTCAAAAAGTTAGTGTTTTTTTCATTTAAAAAAAAAACCCAAAACCGTAGTTTTTTAGACGAAACAGTAGATTATTTTTAATCTACTATTTGGAAAATAGTAGACTTCTCAGAGGAAACAGTAAACCATTTTTTCGTCTACGATTTCGTAGTGAAAAATGAAAAAAAAAAATCTTTATATACAAAAATCAAAACAGTAGGTAAATGGGAAACATTAGACCATTTTAACCACCTACAGTTTTGGGGGCTAGTTTGGGACAAATCCTAATTTTTCACTAAATAGTGATAACTCATTAATGAATTTGGTTAGATTAGTAATCTTCCCTAATTAATATGTATTTATTTTAAAATTAAAAGTTGAAATCGTTGAGTGGGTTAAAAAAAGTTTGGAGTTGCAAAAAATAAAGAAAATAATAATAATAAAGAAAGTGAATTGAGTGTGTAAGAAGGAAATGCTCCACCCTTGGGTAAATATAAACTCAACACACGGACAACAATTAGTCAATTATTCTAACGTAGATATAAAAAACAACTATCTATACAATGCTATTCAATTAAATATTACATCATTACATGCATGCCAAAAGTTGTCATTTGGAAAACTAATTAAATAAAACTAAAAGACAACTCTGAAATTAAGTCGACAAACATTTACCAAAGGACAACAGACCACTGAAATCTCACTATAAACAACCACTAAACACTAAAAGCATCAACGTCTCAGTTTATTTTGCAGAAGAAATTCCTCATATACAATTATAAAACAAATTAAAAATAAAAGGAATCAACATAAAATAATCATGAAAGGACAATACGTCACGTTATATTCATTATAACAATGGAGTTTTGATTGATTTATGGTTTATTTACACTACAAGGTAAGTAGAAACTAGCAATGATACAGATATAATGGATTCAAAAGGAACAAAATTCTGATGCATAACACAATACTACTCCATTTATGAGAGATTTGCAAAATCATCAAGCTCCATTTGACGAATTTTATTGGTTGAATGAAATAAATGATATCAGTAGATTACAGGCATAGTTGAATTAGGATTCCAACTACCTCCTTCCTTGAGGTATTGCATGTATCTTGCGAACTCTGGTTTAGCTGTCGCCTTCTTCTTCCGGCTCTTCTTCTCGAATAAGCTGAAGAGGGGATCAAGTTTGCTCAGTTTCTTCGCTTCTCTTTGTATGAAATTTGGGACTTTCGGTTCTGGAACAAACTTCGCCGGTAAATCGCCGAAGAAATTCGGAGGCAACGTTGTGGATCTGATCATCTGAGGCTCTGATGATCGATCGTCGTCGGCGGTGGGTTCGCTGATTAATTGATCGTATCCCCGGCGACCTTTCCTCGTGCTCATCGCTCTGAACATGGCTCCGTAGGTGTAGTGAGAAAAAAGGAATTTGGAGTTGAGTTTTGAGAGATGAAACTTGAAATGGTGAAAGTCGTAGAAGATGGAAGGTTTTGTAGGCGTGAGAATTTTTTTCAGATGGTCTTCGATGGTAGGCGATACAGCGAAAAACAAAATCTCGGAAAGTCGGTCTCATGTGAGATATTCTTTGAATAAATATAAAATATTAAAATATAAAAAAAAGTTGCAAAAATTGTCCCTGTGGTTTGTTATTTGATGTCGCTAATGTAAAAACATTGAAAAAAATATGAGTTTGGTCCTTTTTCACTTGTTATTGGTTTCTTTAAAAATTTAAAGGAATCCTTTATAATTTGATTTTTAACATTTCTTAATATTTGTTAAAAATTTAATAAAGTTAAAATAAAAAACAAATATTACCTTCACCACCCGTTCTAAGCATGATAAGTGATTATCTCTTGATTCTCATTTAAAGAAAATCCTAAACAACGCTAACCCACCATTGCCAAACCATCATTGAGAGCACCGTTGGAAATCACTTAGAGCATGCGCAGTAAACCTGTAGAACCCACTGGACAATGCCGTGTGTACTATGAAGCTTATCGAATGACATCGAAAAAATATTCATTGTATCGCCTACCATAAAAGAGAAAAAGACCATCCGAGCAACTCCTATTTTAGAGAGAGAGAGAGTGTGTGTATGTATGTGTGTGTGTGAGAGAGAGACGTCGATCCTAAATATATGTTAGGTAAAAAAAACCTTAAATCATGAATAGAGAAAAAAAACCTTTAAATCATGGATAGAGAAAAAAAAAAAACCTAAATTTGTTCTTCTTTATCTAAGGAATAATGGTCAATCCGTCCATTTTATTTCGATTAACAAGGGCCTCTAATAGTTTCTAATATCGGCGGCTCTTGATATCTAAGTTTATATATATACACCAAACCCATAGTAAAACCACTTAACATTTAACAAGGATCATATTTATAATTTTTTCAAAGTTTGTACCTTAACAAATAAAATGACAAACCCATAAGGATATCTTTTGGCAATTTTGTCTAAAATGTATCATACCGAATAAATATGATATGATGGCGATTGTGTTTTTTTTTTTTTGTTCTTTTTTTTTAATAGAAGTATTTCTATATCTTTTTATGGATTTTAAAAAATATAATAATTAGTTTTACAAGAACAATGAAAGTATTTAAAATAATAAGTATTGGCGTTCGCATCATTAATTAAATGTGCAAAAACCTATTAAGTTACAAAGGTTTGACTTCGTAAAGTCTACTTAAAATATTTTATCGTTCAAATTCTTAGTTACAAAATTATATGAATGGTCATGTGATTTATAAAAAGTAAGGGTATCATTAATGGGATAATGCTTTTTGATTTGTATATTTTTAGTTTTTCTTTTTATTTTTAATTTTTTTGATATCATTCAACTTGTTTAATTATATATATTTAGTTTTTATAACATGCTATTTCATGCAAACCAATATATATATATATATATATATATATATATATATATATATATAATATAATATAATTTTCATTTTATATACAATTAATCCTTAATATTTTTTTTACACATCTACTTCTTAATATTTTTTTAATGTAAAGAGGTTCTTATTGTTTCTGTACACATTCAGTACTTATGACCAATTTTTTTTTAGTATTTTCTCATGTCAGCCCACACGACATAATAATTAATAAGGTGTTCATGGCTGGTAATGGTTATGATTATCGCGGTCTTGGGTGCTTAATTGCTTAGTTCTTATGGTTTAACTAAGGTTTTGTATTCTAAACGTCGTAACTTCTTTATACGATCACACATTTTCATGATTTTTTATATACACACGTCATATTTGAATCTACTACAATTTTCGTTTAGATTAATCTCGTTAAAATGTAATATATTTTTACTTAGGATCTTTATATCCATGCATACTTTATGAATATGTATGAATGTTTTATTTTATATATAAAATCATAATTAAAAATATATTGTTTTTTAACGGGAGTAATTTAAAAGAAAATTACAGTAAACTCAAATACAAACATGTAGATATAAAGATCGTTAAAATTTGTGATCGTATGAAGAAGTCACAGCGTCTATAACAGAAGACCTAACCCAAACCACAATAACTAAGCAACCAAGCAGTCAAGGTGGCGGTGGTGGTGGTCATAAGCATGACTAGCTCCGAACACCTTATTAATGATTGTCCTACATAGGATGTTTTGAGAAAAACCTTAAAAAATCGATAATAAATTGTAACACCCCGTTCTTAAAGTATATAATTATGAGTCCCTGAGATTTAAGATGAACGGTAATTATGGTCTTTTTCGGGAAATGGGATTTATCTGAGAAGGTTTCGGACTGATGTATGTTGTTAGAAGCATTGGGCTTCTCGTCACCCTCGAGTGAATGTAAAGTCTATTGGGAGCGGGTTTAGAGTAGAGGCGTTGCGGCGTTTTGAAGATGATAATTAATTATAGCTCTTAATGGAAAAGTGGAAAAAAGTGTCACACCCCCAAACCAAGGATGGCGGAAACGTCCGGGGGTGGAGGACTTCATGTAGAGTATCACAACAAAGAGTATAATAGTGCTCAAAGTAATTATACAACCAACACAAATATAATTGAAAACGTTACATCAAAGCACATGTTTACATGATTCCCATCAATTACATTATAATACAAAATGAACTGTTTGACGATTTATCGTCCCATCCTCAAAACGTTGTTGATTTCCTGTTTTCACTGAATTCCTGAGAATACAAGTAGTTTTGAAAAGTGTCAACACAAAGGTTGGTGAGTTCATAAGAAATTTCGTTGGAAAAGTAAATCGTTTTCCTTGTAAAAGCGTTACAATATGCATCCAGAAAATCCGATATTTTCTTTAAAATCTGCGTAATGTAGTCTTATGACTGAAGACCAAAATGTATAAGTAACCTTTCTTATTAATTAGAAAATGTTATGTACTTAAATGGACATGGACGCGTTTGAATTAAATGAAATTTCTGTATGTTCTCATGTTCGTTAATACTTTATGTATATGTAGTCCTAAATTAGAGGACCGAGAAAATAACAAGTATTGATCATACTTAAAAGTATAAATGTGGTTTCAAATGATGTGTAGTCGTAACTACCAAAACCAAAAGTGTACAGTAATATATGTACTCATAGAGATAAAAAGTGATTTTAAATCGACATAAAACTCATTTAGGTTTTAAAAATAAAATCCCGTAAACTTATGGATTGTTATATCTCTATGTGAGTCGCTATAATCATACTATGACTATGTGAACCTACCACGACGTTCTTAGTGTCGAGAAAAATAAAATGACATTTGTCACCCGTAGACCTGCAGGTCCAACTGTAGCTAGCAGCAAGGTGTGGGGTGTCAAACCCAATATAGATCTATATACAAGTATCACGTTCTCCCTCAAGGAGATTCTGATTATAACTACCAGGAATTATATCCCGCACTCGGACGTACGGGGAGAGAGAGAGAGAGAGAGTCTCACAATATAGGTTAACAAGTTTACATGAAATGTGTGTGAATATAAATCTTTCTTGTATGAATGTACCCTTTTTGTACGAGTGTGTTGAGTGATGTATCATAAACTATACCTATTATAGTTTATCTAAAATGTATGTAATATGTATGAATTCTTTTATGGAAATGTATTAGTGTTGTGAATGTATCAAACTATAGGTAAACAACTTTACGTGAAATATGTGTGAATATAAATCTTTCTTGTATGAATGTACCCTTTTTGTACGAGTGTGTTGAGTGATGTATCATAAACTATACCTATTATAATTTATGTAAAATGTATGTAATATGTATGAATTCTTTTATAGAAATGTATTAGTGTTATGAATTTATCGAACTATACTTTTTATAGTTTAATATACGTGTTCTAAAATGAATGAAATATATTTATTATGAATGACTTAGTTTCAGTTCATGATGATAAACTAACAAAGAAACACATTCAATAATTAGAGCTTATGATTGTACACTTTGCTCAACATATTACAAAGTGTTATGATATTTACATGCTGTTGGCTAAATTTAGCAATTCTGCCTTGTTTTGGAAAAATCATAGAAAAATCATACGAAGTCGAAAACTAGATCCGTAAATTCTGAGAGTTCACAAAATGCGTCTAGTTTACTCATAATTTTTATCACGATTTTTAATGACCTCCAACTTGGGTGAAAAAGTCCATAATCACATACTGGTCCGGATTGTTGTTTGAAATGATAGACAGTTTTGTAAAAATCACCATAAATTGTAGAAAAATCTTATGGAGATGTGCAAGTAGTCATTTTAAAGCTAAAAACTTGAACTATTTGCACCTTGTACAGTTTTGAAAACAAAAATGTTTAAGATGCCCAAAACAGTCCGTGAATGGAGTTGAACTTTTCTGATGAAGGCTGTTAGAAAAATTTAGTTATGTTCTTAGTGTTTTAACTTGTATTCCCCCCCTGAAAACTTGAGAAAACATAAAAATGTAGGGGTATGAACTCACCTTGAGTGATTTCAGTAGATAAGTGTTGAAGAAGAGAAGTGTTCAACCCAAGAACACTTGAAGAATCACTTGAAGATTCGAAGCTCTAACGCTAATATGATGGAGTTTGTGTAAGATATCCATGATTTGAGTGGAAATAAGTGAGATAATCATAAGGAGGATGAATTATACTTAATAAGAGTGGAAGAACACTTGATAATCAGCCTTGAATCTCGAGTTTGGTGGAGAAAAAGTTTGAGAGAAAAGTGGTGTTTGATACTTAGTGAAATGGGAGAAAATGAGAGAAATAAGGAGAGAGGATGTTTGTTCCAGCTCAAAAACGTGGGAATGAGTGTAAATTGGGTGTGAAGGATATTGAAGTGACCTAGGTAAGGTGGGGAGGTGTGGTTAGTCAAAGAGTGGGTGTGGGGTGGTTGCTTGTGACATTGGATACGGCAAAGTCAACACTCCACCTTTAATAATTCAACCACTTGATTTTTATTATTTAAATAATGATTTTCATCAAAATATGTTTAAATTATGAATATTTAGAGTTTATTATGTTAAAATATAATTTCTGTAGAAAATCCCGCTTTAAAATCATGAAAAACGGGCTTAAAATGTTAAAAATATCAAAAATGGGCTAAAAGTGACAATTTCCCGAAGTCTGGCCGAGGTTCGGCCTTCTGGTGCTGAACCGAGAGAGAGAGAGGGAGGCAGAACCGAGAGGGAAGAAGAGAGAAGAGAAGGAACCGAGAGGAGGGAGGAGAACAGAGGGGCGTGAAGTAGAGACAGAGAGGAGAGAAGAGACAGAGAGGCGGGCAGAGACCGAGAGTAGGGAAGAGACAGAGAGGCGGGTAGAGACAGAGCGAGAAAAGAAGCAGAACGAGAAGCGACAGAGGCAGAGGCTCGGTCCTCGTGTGCCACAGCCAACAGAGGCTCGGTCCTCGCACGTCTTAGCCAACAGAGGCTCGGTCCTCGCGCGTCTTAGCCAACAGAGGCTCGGTCCTCGCGTCTTAGCCAACAGAGGCTCGGTCCTCGTGTCTTAGCCAACAGAGGCTCGGTCTCCGGTTTCTTAGCCAACAGAGGCTCGGTCTTCGGTGTTTAGTCTCGGCCTTAAGGAGCTTCGGCTCCTTAAGAAGGGTTTCGGTTCTTAAGGTCCCGTTTTCTCGTTTTTACACCGTTTTAAGCCGTTTTTTGACCCGGTTAAGGGTCGGAATGACCCGAATGATTTCAAAAAGTTACGGGAAACTTTTGAGAGAGATTTGGGAGAGATTTCTCACACTTGGAGAGATTTGGGAGAGATTTGACATTCTTGGAGAGATTTCTCATACACAGAGATATTTGCGAGAGTTTTCACATACTTGGAGAGATTTGGGAGAGATTTGACATTCTTGGAGAGATTTCTCATACAGAGAGATATTTGAGAGAGATTTCACATACTTGGAGAGATTTGGGAGAGATTTGACATTCTTGGAGAGATTTCTCATACAGAGAGATATTTGAGAGAGATTTCACATACTTAGAGGGATTTGGGAGAGATTCGACATTCTTGGAGAGATTTATAATACAGAGAGATATTTGAGAGAGATTTCACATACTTGGAGAGATTTGGGAGAGATTTGACATAGAGAGAGAGAGATAGAGTGAAAACGATTGAGAGAGGATCCATGTGTGACAATTGTGAGTGTCCGACATCGCAATGCATGGTTCGTAAACCCTGTTAAGCCTTGTTTAAGGATCTTACACACTCCCGATGAGTATGCATCATTGTTTTATCAGTTTGGCTCGCCACGTACTACAGTTTTTGGTTAAGGAGATCTAGATGTTCGCACTTTTTGTTTTATGATTTCTCATTAGAATAGAAGTTATGTAGAAGTTTCATAGTGTGAATTTTAGTACTCATGGGCAAATTGAGTCAAACGGTTTCACTTGCTGACTTTAGTTGACTTTGACTTGATCGAAATTTGACGGTTGTCACAAAAAGGGTTCCATGCAAGCCATGCATGTGTTTTGATGTTTGGCTGGGTACGACCAACGTAAGCTGGACGTATGCCCAACGTAGTAGAGGAAAGATGCGGGGTGGTTAAGTGAGTACGCCCAGCATACTCTCAGAAACCCCAAACCCTAATTTTAGGGTCAGCCACTATATAAGGAACATGCTGGTTCATACCCTAGCCTCTATAAGCTCACCCTTAACCTCAGAAACCCTAGAAACCCGTATTCCCTCCATTGTTGGGTGTGTTTGGCCTTGGAAAGCTCATTTTTGGCAAAAGAAAAGCTAGAAGAAGAAAGGAGAAGTTTTCGAAGAAGGAAAGGAGCGATTGGAGCTTGTAGATCTGAAGAGATATCATCCTTTGGAGCTTATTTGAGGTATAGAGCTTCTTGCTTGCCATTTATTTTGCATAGATCCATTTGTGTGCTAGTTATTAATCACATGTGATTGATATAATAACTAGTATGATTCGACTTGTATTCCCCCTCCCCCATAAAAGCATTTAAAAACATTTAAATAGTCGATTAAGAGGTATGAACTCACCTGTAGTGAGTGGATTGGATGGAAGTGTTGGACAAGGTGCTAGGTGTCAAGTGAAGACTTGAACACACACAATGATCCTATTAACATCTCAAGACATATATATGTAACTAATTAGTCATTATAAAACTGATTAAGCAAGTATAAACACCCTAGAACATGGAAAACACTTGGATTTAAGTGTTATACGAACTTAGGGTTGCATCTAAGGGTTGTAAGGCATTGCTATTGAGTTTACGGCCCAAGGACCACTCTCCATGGAGTTTACGGCCAAGGGTTTACGGCCCTAGTGGGTTTACGGCCGTAACCCATGGAAAACTCCCAAAATTCATGTGTTAAGGTCCTTAGCTCAAATGTGAAGGGTTCTAGTTCAAGTGCCAAGCCTTAGGAAGGAATTTAGGGCATCTATGCACCCTCTAATAGAGTTTACAACCTTGGGAAATGCCCTGGCTGTATACTCCTTACATTCCATATTTCTTGATGTTTCCAAGGCTTAAACAAGTTCATTCTAGTATACAACAAGCTAGGACAAGAGTACTTACAATATAGAAGCTTGTTTGGGTGTTTAAGGTCCAAGAACACTAGTGTTCTTGAGGATCTTGAAGATCTAAGCATAAAAGATGGAATTATGGGTGGATTCAAGTAGAAAGGATGTAATTAACACAAAGATGGAAGAGATGGATTACATATGTGAAGATTTGAAGAGAAACTTGAAGATCCTTGGGAGAGAAATCGGATTTCTCTAGCTAGAAGTGGTAGAAATGAAGAAAAATGACTAAGGGATATATATATATATATATATATATACCAAGGGGTTTACGGCCACCTTGAGTTTACAGCCGTAAAATCCAAGGTCTTGGCCGTAAACTCCTATCTTGAGGGCTTAAGGCTTGTTTTACAGTTTCTAAGTTCAACTGACACACTTATTCACTCAATCCTTTGATGTATTATAGCTCAGAATGCTCAAATGGACTCTAAACTATGCTAAAAGTTAGCAGGAGTAAGTTTGACTTTCATTGAAGTGCTTGAATGTAGGGTTTATACAAATGGAAATTTTGGGTTGTCACAAGAACCACTCAAACCAAGAACTCTCAAAACTACAACCACAAACCAAATCCATCAATATACTTCCTGGAACCAAGAACCAATCAGTCTAAATTTCAAAAAATATACCCTAAGACTAATGATCATCCATTTTTCGTATCTACTCCTAGTTCCTGACTATGAACACCATCAAACCATGCAAAAGAATACTCAAAACACCCCGATTGTGAATTTTTTCTAATCCCAAATCCAAAAATTATGCCCAAAACTTTAAATACACACTTGACTTCCTAACAAGTCATCACCAACATGATGCTCCTACGAGTATAATGATGGTCACTCCAGAAGTCTCAGGTTGCATCCAAATCCCTCATCATCTCAGGTGCACATCCACCAGATAAATCACTCGAGACATTTACAACAATATTCATGACTTGAGATTTTAGAACTAATACCCAACATTGGTAACCAAACTCCTACTAAACAACCTGCAAGCAAATAGGGTTCATAATGCAAACATTCTGCAAGAGACTTCTAATGCACGATTAATACTCCTAAAAACCTTTTACTAACCACATCATCCGAACCAGTTGGTCACTGAGTCTCCTGACTCCTAACAATTCACTAAAACCCAAACATGTCAATAAGAATAACGATCTGATACCTAAGAGTCTCAATCAAATGACTTCTAGCTTAACTTATAGAGTAATCTAACGAAAATCAGGAAATTACGCAGACAAAATCTTGATCAAGGAGCTTCTATTCTTCAGATATATGACACTGTAGGGCCCCTCTAAAGTGACCAAGAACTAAAGAGTAAAGGGAGTTAGGAATAGAAATGATCTCCAAAGGATTTGGAGGAAGGATGTGAGAAAATGAGCTGAAATTAGAAGTTTATATAGGTTGATTTAGGGTGCACGCTGTGCACCCGATCCCCTACGCTTCGTGCATCTGGTCGTCCTGGGTGATGTGTCTCTCGATTGGTGGTGCCATGTGTTGCAATCTCGTAGGTTGTTGATGCATATGAGCATCTTGTCTATGTGCACAACTATGCGCAGATTTTCATAAAAACTTAGAAAACTCATAACTTCTTCATACGAGCTCCGTTTTCGAAGGGTTTTATATCTACGCGTAGCTATCGACGAGAGCAACAACTTTAATTTAGAATCTGTTGGCTAATTATTACTTTATTTTTAAAGTTATATTTTAACATACTTAGACTGTTAAAGTCCGCTAAAAATTCATAACTCTCTCGTCCGACGTCCGGTCTTGACTGCCTTTATATTGTCGGGTTTCTATTAACGAGATATTCGATTCTCATTTAGATTGTTTCGTTTAAAAATCAACTGATCTAAAATTCGATTTATAAGCCGTATAAAGAACTTCTAAATCTGACTTCATTAGAGGAAGTTATGATTTTTATAAGATTACTTAGTATAAAAACTAATTTATTAAAACTTTACTTTTTATGATATGCAGAGTCGTGCCAGTTTAATCTTGAAACTTCGTAGAATCATAACTTCTTCATACGAAGTCGGATTTCAACGTTCTTTATGTGTACGAAATCATTTTTGTACATACGAAATCCATGTTGCACATACTACAACCTTGGTTACGGTTAATTATCCTAAATAAAATTCAATATAAAAGTCAATATTATGATGTATAATAACTTATTTGCTGACCTTGCCATATTTATACATGTTTTTAGGCAATATTTATTTACATTTTTATTAATATTTTGGTTATTTGCATTGAATAATGGTACTTATGAGGATAAATTGTTCTTTGCAGTCAAGTAGAAGCATTTTTGAAGGAAAATGACTAAAAATGACAAAACATGGAACTTTGAAGACTTGGAGAATTAAAAAAAAAAAAAAAAAAGAAACCCACGACATCAGCTATATTTACGACGTGAACTACAAGTTCACAACGTGACATGAGAATTCTGGAAGATAAGTAAGCGCGAAGTAATAATCCTTTCCCGATAAGGATTTCTCCTATATCACGACGTGAATGTATTATTCACGACGTGAAGCGCAAATTTTGAGAAACTATATATATATATATATATATATATATATATATATATATATATATATATATATATATCTGTCACACCTCCAAACCTGAACGGCGGAAACATTCGGGGGCGGAGGACGTCATATTCAGTATCATAACAATTAAATAGTAAAGAAAGTACACACCACCATAACATATATTTGAAAAGTTTACATGATTGTATCGATTACATGTTTAAAGTCAAATACAACATGATGAATTCCAAAAGATGATGTTAACGCCAGAGCGTTAATCCCTAAAAGTAGTTGCTAACCCTAATTAGCAGTTTCCTGAGAATAAAAGTTATTTCAAAGAAAAAGTGTCAACAATTAAGTTTGTGAGTTCATAAGTAGGGTTTTGAGAAAATGTATGCCATTCGAAAGTTTGTGTATATTTTCCAGAAAATCCTTTATTGTCTTATAAGTGTATAAAATGAGTATGAGAGATCGATATATAAATTGTATGCATTTGAACCAGGAAAATCCCTTATTTTCCTAAAGGTGAAATGCAGTCTCAAATGACCAAGACCGTAATCTGTAAGCAACTATGACATGCTCAAAAAGAATGATGTATAAGATATCGATATATAAATTGTATGCATTTGAACCAGGAAAATCCCTTATTTTCCTAAAAGTGAAATGCAGTCTCAAATGACCAAGACCGTAATCTGTAAGCAACTATGTCATTCTAAAAAAGAATGATGTATAGTCTTATTATAAAACAAAACTATAAGAAGATCGCATTTGTAAATGAAAAGTAACAGTAATAGTCACTTTTCCCGTGAAATCATAATACCATAATAATTGTCTATCTAATGAGTTTTCATAACCGTACTATGATGGGTTTGCCTGAGCAACGTTCTTCAGGCGTCGAAATGATATGACACTTGTCACCCTGGGGACTCTAGCTAACAGTCAGGGTGCGGAAACATCAGCCCCGTATAGATCTATACACACTTATCATGTTCTCCGGACGGGAGACTCTGGTTATGAAGCAGGACTTTCGAGTGGTACCTTAATAGGTATAGTGAAGACAAATGACTCATGGATTCTAAATTAAGTCGCGTATTCTTGAAAATGATGATTTTGTATGCAATGATTACCCTTTTCCACAATGTTTGACAACGGCAAAATGACGATTTGTATGTTCTTGTATGTATAAGAATAGTATAGTGAAAATGGTTACCCTTGATATGATGCAAACGTATAAATAAAGCTTATGATATTTATAATCATGTTTCATCCCATGAGGGTAAGGTAAAGTATGATATTTTGCATGTTAACAATTACATTCGATAGTTAAAATAACTGCATGCAAAGTATAGCAAAACATTCCATATTTTCACTCGGAATTAACCAGGTATTTACTTGTATTCTCCCCCATAATGTGTTCGAAAGAATTTAAAAAGTGTTTAAAAACGTAGAAATGGGGGTATGAACTCACTTGGTAGTTTGAGGGTGAGACGAAAATCGAGCAAAACTTCGACTGGAGAAAGCTGATTTCTTGGGATTCTCGGGAATATCGGGAGTGTAAAACTTCCTTCCGAACTTAAATATGAAAACCGGGATGGCTTTGAGGGGTTAAACGCAGAGCATAAGAACGGAAAAGAGGAGAAATGAGTAAATACGCCCGGAACCCTCGCATCCTATTTATAGGAGGATGAACCGCATCGATACATTAGGCGTACTCTAGGGGTACGTTGGGCATACTCCGGAGTCGTAATTGCTTACGTACTCAGACCTGATGGCCGATGGGACGAGGCTCTGCGCCTGTAAACACTGGGCGTACACCCTTACGCGGGGGGTAATTCGAATATCAAACTTCTAAATTATGTAAGTCTTGCATAGGAGCTCCGTTTTAGACGTTCTTTATATCCACGCGTAGGTGAGACTGTACTCTACAACTTTCATTTAGACCCCGCTGGCTAGTTTTGAATTTATTTTTAATAATATATTTTTAACAGGCCGGGATTGAAAAAGTCCGTTAACAATCCATAACTTCTTTCTCTGGATTTTGTTTTCGTCTGTCTTTTTACCATTGTGATACTATTGTCGATATCTTCATCTCTCATTTAGGTTGCATTGACCAAAAGTCGCTCGATCTCTATTTCGAGTTTTTAGCTGTCTACTATTGTATCCGAAACTTCGAAAAATCATAACTTCCTCATACGAAGTCAGATTTGGGTGTTCTTTTTATGCATGTTCATGGTTTAAAGATATCTACGACTTTCATTTAGATATCTAAGGCCAAAGTATTTTGTTGAAATTTCGTATTTTATGCTTAACAATATTTTACCAGTTTTGTTGCGGATCTTCGATTGGTCATAACTTCTTTGTTATAACTCCGATTTCAGTGTTCTTTATATTTTTTGGAAACCTAGTTACGATCTCTACCAATTTATTTATCCCAATTAAGGTTATTGAAAAATTTATTTTTGACCTAAATTTGACTAGTGTTACAATAGCCTCGCTCATTACGACTTTGGGGACTTTTTTGGCTGTTTTGAGGATTCTTGGAGACGATTTTCAGAAGGAGGAAAGTTCTGGAATTGGCTATTAGCATCTAAGGAGAGAAGAAGTTCATATTAGTTTAAGAATTTGGTACACTTTAATTATGTCTTTGAATATGAGTTATTTGTGTTTGTTAGCCAGTATGTCCAGCTAAATCTAGGTGCTTTTGTTAGCTAGATGAAGCTAGAACTCATGGTGTAATACTTTAGCTTTGATTTATTTGTTTGTTAAGACTTGTGTTAGATTGATTTAACCTAGCATGTTTGATTTAGTATTTGATTGCTTTGATTTCTTATTCTGTGTAGTTGATGACCATTAAATTGCATGAATTGGAATACCTGGTAATTTAGTGAATATTAAATTGTTAGAGCTAGGATCAAACAAATCTTAGTTAAACAATTAATTATTGAATTAGGTTGTGCTAGAGAACTCATGTTATGACCATAATTATGTTTTGTTAATCAATCTTACATAGCTCCAACTCATTAAATACTTGATTATGTGTTAACTTAAGTGTGAACATACTTTGAATTACATGAATTAATTAATGTTAGTAGATTTAGAACTAAATTGCTAATAGTATCTTAATTGATAACCAACAATAATTGTCATAGCTAATTTATAAACCATTGAGGGAAAGTGGATTCGAACTAACAGAAGTGTTTTATTTATTGATTGAATTTGTGTTAAAGAGTTAAGTTCGTCTAAACTTGAAAAATTAGATAAATCCCATTTATTTGTTAGTAATTAGGTTAATTTAGTTGTAGATAGATTAATTAGTCAATACCATTCCCTGTTTTCGACACCCGACTTACCCGACTTACCCGACTATTCTATAATTTGACTAGGTACACCGCCTAGGTGCAATTTAGTTAGTTAAGTTAGTTAGTTTTTATATATATATATATATATATATATATATATATATATATATATATATATATATATATATATATATATATAAAAGTAGGTGTAACTATTTACATCCATAATTTGCCTAGCCCGAATTTGCGGGTGTTACAATTATCTCCGTCAAAGGATGATTACATCCCAGAATCATCAACAAAACAAAGCTTGTATAATGGCTCCGCACATTTTCTTTCCATCCTAGGTGGTAAGTGTAATTCTTACGTACTCTTAGAATTATTGACCGTTGGTGGTGCTACACCTACTCTTCCTTCTGAATATGATCTCCATCGGATGCTCCTGTTCGTTTTAGGATAGACTTTACCTAAATTAAGATCCTTACTTCGACTGTCGTAACAGACTGATAAATCATATTCTAATGATCTTTTATTACATGATGTAAGATAGACCCAGTTCTCTTTGAGTTAGACTTTAGTATGAAAGATACCTACCATCATGTTCTAATGTGATATAATCAAGTTCTAGTATGTAGCACTTTTGGCTACATGCTGCTTAATTTTAGCGATAATCACGATACTTTTGTTGATCACTTTGATTTATCTTTCCCTTTGATCTTTTAACTAAAGTCAGACACTACATCGAACTTACTTTGTAGATTAGTCGGACTTGATTTGACATGACCACTATGGTCGGAATATTTATCTTCGTAGCCATTATAGAAACAAAGGTAATGATGGAAATGAACAAAATAGCTCAACTACTAGTGTCTTAGTAACCTTATGACTTTCCATTTTGTTTTTCTTCGGGAAATCTTTCGACACGTGCCCCTTATCTCTACATCCATTGTGTAACACCCCAATCTTCAAGTAATATTAAATTCATCCATTGGGTTGTAATTATGTCATTTTTAGTTCTTGGATTGGCAAGGAGTGGCTATAGGAAGCCCTAGTGGAAAAACAGTGATTTTTGGAGCAGGAGTTGTACGTTGGGCATACATGTGAGTATGCTAAGCATACTAGGGCGCGCCTAGTATGCTGGGCGTACGCATATGTATGCAGGGCATACTAGTGTCTGGGTGAAACCCTAACTTTTAGGGTTTATGGAGTATTTAAGCATCATTATAGACTTCCCCCCACCCCATCTTTTCAGGCTCCAAATTATGGGATCGTTGTTGGCAAACCCTAACTCCTATAGTGTGTGTGTGTGTGTATGAGCTAAGAGTGTGTTTCTTGGATGGCTGAAGGAGAAGTTAGTGCATCAGAGGATTCAAGGAAGGAAGCAAGCTTGTAGATCTGGGATTATCATCTTCTTTGGGAGCTTTAGGAGGTATAAAGCTTCTACCTTTATGCTTGGATTGTTTAGATCTTGTTTTGGTAGCTTTTTAGTGTTCTTCTTGTCCTAAAAGTCACATTGTTATGCATGCTTTGTTTTGGACTTTTTGAACTGTCCTTTCAGACCCTAGGAAGGGTTCTTAGTTATAAATATGAGGTCCCTTTATCTGGTTTCGCTTCATGTTGCTAATAGGAGGTTTTAATGGGTTAAAACCATGTATTAATCCCTTTTTGGATGTCTAAAGTGTTAAAGTTTGAAACTTTATGATTTGGGAGTACTTTAGAGTCATGGATTTGAAGTTTGAGCTTAGGTGCTTAATACATTAAGCATTTATAAGGATTTTAAGGCATGCGGGGGTACGCCCTGCATAAGTTGATGTATGCCCCGCGTAATGAGTCAACCACCATGATGGTGGTCAATGCGAGGTCTCATGTACGCTGAGCGTACCTCCGGAGTACACCCCGCGTACGCGACTGTAGTGGGCCTAATTGTTTTGGGCTTCGGTTATGGACTCCATTTTCCATGGGCCATGTTGTGCCATCTGGATTTTATTGTTTGGGCTTTTAGCTTGTTGGATCTTATTGAGTGAAGGCCATGAAAGGAATTAGGCCTAAATTGGAAAATTGGGCCATAATCGGACTTAAGGAGTTTATTTTTGATGTTAGGCCTTTTGTTATTAATTGGGTCGTGGCTTTAGGCCATGCTTGAGGAAGGGTAAAAAGGTCTTTTACCCTAAATTGGACTCATAGTATGAGTCATTGGGTAGATGTTGATGGATTGATATTTTGGTAACTGTTTGCGTGTGTGTGATAGTGGATCTGCAGTCAGAGATTGTTCATGGAATCAGTTGTTGATGGGGGTGCTGTCTTGATGTTGGCAGTTCGTGGATCTAGCAGCCAGCAGCCAAGGATATAGGGATGTCAACGGGGGCAAACAGACAGGGAGTGCATCCCCCACCCCACCTTCGAAATTTCCCTGTTCCCCTATCTCCACCCCACCCCTGAAATGTTCAGTCTTCCAACCCCTGAAATGTTCAGTCTTTCAAACATTTTATTTTTTCGTTCAAAAATTATAAAAACTTCAAAATATTAGTCATAAGTCGCAATAAAAAAATAATAAATGATAGATTGATAAAGGGTAAAAGACATAAAGTAGTAAAGAAAATTTCATTTGCAAAAAAAAAAAAAAAAAAAAAAATCAAAGGAAGGTAGGATCGGATCGGATCTCGATCCTACGATCCTACCCCAAATACGATCCTTTTACGATCCAGATCGTTTTTCATACCTAGGATCGTTGGATCGTACGATCCTACGATCAGGATCACGATTTTGACAACCATGTCTAAAATGATGTTGATATAAAATATTGAAAAACTTTTGGATCATGGTTAAACGTAACTTTTAGTTTGAAATATAATTTAAAATGAAAATATTGCACCTTTTCAAACAAAAAAAAGAACATTTAATTATATTTTGTTGGACATTTAATTATATATTGTTTGATAACGATAGTTTTTAATACGATAATTGGAGCATACAATATGATTTAAAGGGTTAATTTTCGGTAAGATCAGACTTAGGGGAGTGGTGCCGGCCAAACCGAGCTTCACCTCTGGCAAGGAAAACGTGGGGAAGATGGAAGGAAGAAGAAGAGAGGGTGTGGATTGTTGAGTGGAGAAGAAAGGGACGAATAAAGAGATTTGGCTTGCCTTTGCCGAGTTTGGGCTCCAAGCTCGGTTTATCGAGTTCACGGCCCGGTGTTTGCCGAGTCCACCTTAGTCTTACCAAGGTGTTGCCAAGACGATTAGGGTTTTTGATATTGTTTATATAACGTACTAAGATTTAATATATTTATAAGCTATTTGAGTCATGAAATGAGATAAAATAACAAGTAATTTGTTGACTCAAATAGACTATTTTTTATAAGTTATTTAGTTCTAACTTATTTACATTTCTTTGTTAGGATATAGAGCATCTTTAATGGTAAACCAATAACATAGGTCAAAAATATTGCCACCTTACTGTTTTATTTTTATTGATTTTTAATTAAATTGTTTCTCCAATGATTTAACTTTTTTATGGTTTTTTTTTTTAATTTAAATATTTTATCCTTATTTATCTAAAATGGTATATAAAACTCTCTCGTTTTTTAAACATCACATTTTAATATAAACATTCATTCACGTAAAAACGATTTACACATTACTATAATTTATATTTATATATTATATGTTTGTTTATCTATAACTTTTAGATAAATAATAAATAAATAAATGTAAATCAAAGGGATAAATTGAAATATTATTAAAAAGAAAAAGATTGATTGTTCAAACCTTTAAATTATATTCACCATTCAATACATATTGAGTGATCAATAAAAATGAGCAAATAAGCTATATACTCCAATGATGTATAGTTATTTTAACCACTTAGCCAAATAATAATAAGTTATACAAGCCCGATTTTAAGGAAGGATAAGAGGGGCACCCGCATAAGGTCCCGAAAAAAATAAAGACCGAGTTTTAATTAAATTATATATTTAATAATTACATATAGTATGTGTAGCCCAAGTGACTAACACGTGTCATTTATTCAAAAGCAATGTGTGTTTATTTTTTTCACAATATTTTGATCTTTTAAATTCAAGTTATAGATTTTACCATTTCTTTATGCTGTATATTAACAAAACTCTCATTCCAATATCTTTAACAAATAAGTTTTTAAAAGTTACATATTCAAAACTAATTTTTTTTATAAAATTACATATATTTCTTTTTAATTAATTTATTAACTTTTAAGTTTTCAGTAACAATAATTGATCGTTTTAAATTTGTTTTCTTATATATTAAAAAATTATATTTATTATATTTAGGATCCTATTTTTCTTGGAACCCTAATAATCAAAGAGCCGACCTGAAATTATAAAAAACCTTTCACTAGAGTTACACTTAAGACACGAAACCAATTTATCATTTCCTTTTCCTTCTCTATAAAAATAAATTCCATACATAGTATCTATTGCGCCTCTCTTTTTTTCTTCATCATTACCAATGTAAGCATATAACCACCCTTGAGCTTTTATTTTAATGACAACTCCTTAAATTTCTTCTGTTTTGATTTTAACTAACTCAATGTGGTAAGTAGATATTTTGTCGTATTATCTAACTATTATGCATGTCGTCGTGGGGGTACACAAGGAATTTCCCTGTATTAAAAGCTACAATAAAATACGAAATTTGTCGATCATGAACTATTCTGCTTAATTGTTAGTGGATGTGAGGGATCGAGTTAGGTAGAATATTTTCAAAGAATCCTTAAAATTTTTTTGAACATTTTATAAAAGAAAACATATGTTTGGTTGATTAGGTTAAAAGTTAACTGATACATAAAAATTAGTTGCTTGAACATTTTATAAAACTAGCTAAAATAGAGATATATAATTTTTAAAAAGCTTAATACGTTTGTTAAAACCAGAGGCAAAACAGGAGCAATAAAACCAAAGGGGCCCAAGCTAAATCTTCAAAACTTTTTTTTTTTTAAAATAAGTTTTCCTATAATTTAAGATAATTAAATAAATTATCTGTTCAATACATATCGATTGAAAACAAACGGATAACAAGTTGTAAACAAATTTAATATGATTCAGAGTTACAACATTTTAAAAGTGTAAAAAAAAACTCAATATAAATTATTATTACATCACTTATTAAAGTGATAATCTTTAATCTTTTGTATTTTTCACGTGGTACAAAATTGAAATTATAGATTTTTAACTTTACTTGAATTGTTTTATAAAATTTATAATTTACTCTTAACAACAATTAACAAATTACAAAACTAACTAATAACTAGTAAATATAAAAATATTATCAATCAACATATACATTTATAAGAAACAAAACTAAAATCTGACTTTTCTAACATTTTAATCGTAGTTCTTGATTTAATAAAAACTAACATTTTAATCGTAGTTCTTGATTTAATAAAAACTAAAAAATTAGTAAATAATAATAAATATAAGAGAAAATTACAAAAACAATCAATTTCCTTAATTACTTTATAGAAAATAGCTAAAAACCCAACATTATAAAAATAAACATCAAAATTGCAGATGGATTAAATCTGTGATTTCCCCATTTGATCTGTGAATATATAAGTCAGTAAAACACAGACACACATTATGAGTTGTATGTTCATAGATAGTTTTTTTTTTTTTTGGTTTTTAATATTTTTTGGTATAAATGCTCTCATACCTGATTAAAATCGCTGATGAACTTAGTCCATCTACAATTTCCTTTGAAGTTCATCTGCGATTTTAGGGTTTTTGTTTTTGTTTTTTTGTTTTATTATTTTTTAATTTTTAATTTTTGTTAACGAAAATACAAGTGTTTAAGCACGCATATGCAATAGTTCAAATGGGGTAAATTTCTTTTTATCTCTTCATCCATGCTTTAAACACTTGTATTTTCGTAAAAAAAATAAAAAAATAAAACGAGAAACCCCAAAATCGTAGATGAACTTCAAAGGAAATTGCAGATGGATTAAGTTCATCTACGATTTTAGTCAGGTGTGAAGGTATTTATATTGGAAAAAATCATAAAAACTAAAAAAACATTTACTACAACTCATAATGCGCGCTTGTACTTTACCGACTTGTTCATTCGAATATCAAATGGAAAAATTGCAGATGAGCTTAATCTATTTGCGATTTTAATGGTTATTTTTGTAATATTGAGTTTTTTTGGCTATTTTCTACAAAGTAATTAAAAAATTGACTATTTTCGTAATTTTCTCTAAATATATTGCAATCTTAGCTTTACTATGACATGTTTTTCAATTACTTTTTTATACAGCTTTTTCACATTCCAATACTTTATCTAATCTCATTTTTGAAAGAAAAAAATAAATACAAAGATAAAGAGAGTGAGAAAGAGAAAAGCTTTACGAAGATTAGATGTTTGACCATAGAGTTCAGCACAGTCATAGACAATATAGGAAGCGGCGAGCACTTTGGTGGTAGCTGCATTAATGTTCACCGGTGAGAACTACTGTTCACCGGTGAGAACTCCAGAGAGTAAATCGTATTTGGTAGCTACTCTATTTACCGGTTAGCAATTTTTCTAGCCACTGTAATATTCTTTAGTTTAGGGTTTAATTTATTTTGAAAGATTACATTAAAAGATTGTAAATTAGAATAGTTTTTTTTTTTTTTTTTTTTTTTTTTTTTTTTTTTTTTTTTTTGGGTTTACTTGTAGAGTTTTAGTTTCCTGAATTGTTAATATCTTTTTAAAATCATGATTTGTTTTTGATTTTCTTAGTAAATTTACGCAATTCAATTGGTTGCTTATATAATTTTGTATTCTATTAATCTCATTAAATGTGAGAACTCTGTAATATACGGATTAATTAAAAAAATTTAAATATAAGATGTAAACATTAAATATCTTTTAATATAAGATTTTGAAATAAATGAAAACGAATTAATGATTAAATAATTCAATCTATATTTAAAAAAGTTGTTGACATTTTTTAGATAAGTGTGTGTCAAGGTGTAAAAGTTAAACATTTTTTAATGTAAAATTTCAAAATAAATACAATAAAAACATGAATAAATAGATAACTGAATTTATACTAATAAAAAACTATTTACATATTGTAAATCATTGTTATGAATCACAAATTTCCAGAAACTTTTTGAATACAACATTAAATATGATATTGCTAAGTTTACCGTTATTGTCTAAAAATTTAATTCATCTTTCCTTTTAACTATGAATAATGCAACATACAAATGACCATGAATGAACATTTGTTGTCTCAAAAACAACTCTCACATTCAATAGCGATTGCCTTTGATTATTTTTTATTATCATCGCAAAACATACAACCATTGAATATTGTTTTCTTTGAAATGTGAAATGAATCATTTCATCCAAATGTGTCAAACATATTCTTGGAATAATCGTACGGTTTTTGATATTACTTTCGTAAATCACATATGTTTCTACAACATCGTTACCCAATGTTATAACCCGTAGCCTCGTTATTTTTTGTTCGTGCTTATTTTTTTTTACGTTTTGGCGTAACTTATAGCAATACAATCGTTAATATGTCGAAACGTAAAAAAAATAAGCACGAATGAAAAAAAAAGCATGTACATAAAAATAAGCAAGAAAATATAAAAAAAATTACGTCAAAACACAGATTAACTCAAATTTATATCAACAGGTATATAAAAAAACAACATATATATATATATATATATATATATATATATATATATATATATATATATATATATATATAATAAACGAAAGTATTAAATGTACGTCAAAACGTTGACCACCTTGAATTTAAATTGACACATATATAAAAATAAACGCATAAAAACTAGCTTTTTTAAGTCAACGAACAAAAAATATTAACTCATACGTTGAAAACGTAAATAAAATTAAGCACAAAAACGTAAAAAAATTACGTCTAAACGTAGACAAACTCAAATATAATACATTTTAGGGGGAATTTCATATATATCGTTATAAACTTGCATAATTACATCTATATCGTTATAGAACTTGAAATTACATATGTATCATTATAAAACACATAAACTCACGTATATACCTAAGTAGTCATTTTAATGATAACTAACATATTTAAAAATAAAAAAACATTATATTTAATATTATAACTAAATCACTAAAATACTAATTTGAAATATCTTCCATAACCGATCTCCTTATTTACGATATGATTATTCATGACTTGATTTTTTACCACTTCATATTTTGCATAATGGATTAGCACATCCCGATAATTACATATTTATAATCGATTGCTAATTTTTTTTATTCCATTTCCTACAATCAATTTAGGAGATTTGTGATTATTCTCTTTTAAATAATTTTGTTCATTGGTTCTTCAGTTACATATAAAATCATGGATAAACTAATTTTGATGTGGATATCAATATTTTATACAAATTGATAAAGTAATATGTCGAGAATAACAATGTGATAGAATGGTAATATTATGATGCTATAAGTTAATTATTTTCTTAACAAATAAAATGAATTTATAGATATTGTTTTCATTTTTTAATATATTAAATATTATTAAATTAATTATTTAGGTATATAGGTGAGTTTATAAGTTTTAGATATATACATGATTTGAAGTTTTAGAAGGATATAGACTTAATTAGGAAAATTTACAATGATATAGATGAAATTCTCTATTTTTTTAAGTTAATGAATGAAAATTATTATGTGCGACCCAACTCATACGTAGGAAACATATATAAAATTAAGCATTAAAATGTAAAAAAAGAAATTACGTCGAAATATATACAATCTCAAATTTAAACCAACACGTGCATAAAGAAAAGGCACGTAAGTTTATTTTTTAAAATTAACGAACAAAATTTCTAAATTCATATTGAAACGTTGATCGCCTTCAATTTATACCGATATATATATAAAAATAAACTCATAAAAAATAGTTTTTTTTTTTTTTTTTTTTGTTAACGGACGGAAGCTATTAAAGAAAATCAAATTATATATACCACGAAGGATAAACATGAAAGTTTAGAAAATAAAGGGTGAAAATAATATTTTACATAGTTCAAAGTGAATGGGTCAAAATGACATTTTAAAAAGTAAAGGAACGAAAAAACCACATACTCATAAGTATAAGATATATAAAAATTTCCATAAATGGTCCTTGTGGTTTACGCATGATCATAAATTCAATCTTTCATACCTAATAAGACCAAAAGTAACGGTATGAGAAAAAAAGATCACTCACACAAGTTTTTGAAACCACCAAGACCATGTTCGACAAAAAAAAAAAACAATAAGTTTGTTACATTTGGTAAACCACAAGAATCATTTATGTAATTTTTTCTTTTAATTAATATATAATAATAAAGTTAATTAATACGAATTCACAAATAAAAATGTTACTATCTATATTAATATACTAGGTTATAATCCGTGTAGAACACGGAAAGATAGAAATAAAATAATATAAATCTATCAAAATTGTAATCATGAATCATAAATTACAAACAATTATTATTTTTATTAATAAATATATCATTGTTATTTAAATTAATGTTAATGATTTTTCAGAACACCATAGTTTCCAAATACTACTTTGTATACAACATATATAAGAATAATGCTTTTTAGTTCTATTAATCGAAATGAGCATATAAAATTAGTTTTTTTTTAACTTGGAACAAAAATCAATGAAAACATATTTGCGACTATTATACGACTTATGCCTTTTAACTTGGAACAAAACTCAATGAAATTATATACAACTCGGAGGGGGAAACAGATTTGCGACTATTATCTTTAAAAATCAATAGTCAAACAATGTTGGTGCAGCTTGAACTCATTCAACTCAATACATACATTTTGAAGCTTCCTTCATCAATGATTAGCCTTCATGATTTACACTAAATTAATGACACCCTAAAGAAAAATCATATTAATCTTTTTCACCCGATTAGATTATTGTCAAAAATATAAGACGGACATCAATCGTTTAAGCAACAAACATAAATAAATTGGGAAACATGCATATGTGCTTTAGTAGATCTAAGGCCTTATCCTCCTTTAAGCATGGAGGAGTCAATTAACTATTTTCTACATGAAAGTAAAAAAAAGCATATAATCATAATATAAAAGGTAGTAAATGGCAGTGGTATTGGTAACCATATAAAAACCATCACCACCAGGATGTGCATCTGCAAAAGTATAAGGTACATAAAAAACTCCATCGTTAACCTCAAAACCACAATCAAGTAGATGGGATATAAACATTAGAAAGACCACTAAAAACATCATACATGATGGAATTTCATTAAAAAAAAGAGGACCACATTTGATTCATTCATTAAAGATCTACTTTCAAATCGATCAATGATGACCCGACGAATGTCACAATTCACAAGTGTCTTTGCACTGCATATACAAAAAAGATATTAATAAATGTTTTTGGATATGTCATTGATTAAATCCATAGAAGCATACCTAATTTCACTGGTGAGTGCACCTCCTTTATTAACCCAACAATTTTGGTAAGCGATTTGAAATTCAGGCTTCAATTCGGTTTTAACAGAGAGATAAAGACAAAAGGAGGGTTAGCCACAACCTTTGAAAATGAAAAATGGAAAACAGTTGAGTTTGAGATATTAACCAAGAAATTGTAATATCTTATCAAAATCCAAATAGGAATGAATTATTAACAATGCTTCACTTTAGAATGAAATCGGAACATTATATAGTTTAGGGCTTACCTACAACATCTTGACCAACATTAAGTGTTGACACAATCTTCTTAACATCCTCACATGTTCCATTCTACAATGAAAAGATGGTTAGATCAATTAATTAACAAAAATAAACAATTTTGTTAGTTATATTAATAAATGGCATAAGCTAATCCTTGAAGGGCTACACGATATGGACCGGTTAATGAATATATTTATTTGTATGATTGTTTTTTCATCAAATCGAAGTAATCAAATTTCAGAATCCATTGAAAACAATCGAAGAATAAATCAACACTTAAACAAAATATAACATATTCTAAATCTGATAAGATATTCGAAAATGATGGGCAAAATCAATACAATTTAGATGATACAACCATTGTGTGTTCACTCAAAACAGGCTCGTTAGATAAACAACAAACACCAAAGGGTTTGTAGCTCAGTGGTATCTGGTGGTGCTCTCCCTCTTTGAGGTCGAGGGTTCAAGTCTCGTCGTGAACATAGGTGGAATAGGTATTGTTAGGTTAGAAGTAGATTAAATTTGTCGGTTCAAAAAAAAAAAAAGATAAACAACAAACAATGGCTTATTATTAAATGGAAGATTAAACAGATTTAGAATTTCAATGTGGAATTCATCTCAAAGAAATAATGAAGGATGAAGAAGGGGTCGTAGATGGTAACTAAGGGCCATTGAACATGAAGCATACCTTAAATGAAGGTTACGGTGAAGGGAAGGGTCAGCCTTAGGCAACTGGTTGTCTGGTTCACATCAAATATTGCAGTAGCCAAAATGAAGATTGCGAGAAGGTAGGCTTTGTAGTTTTTACAACCGGATAAAGCTAGGGATTTTTAATTCAAACTATAGGGAGATTCAAGGGATCAAATTTTAGGAAGATATTTGGGGCATGATATGATTGAAAATTTCGAAAATAAATTCTTGGTTTTTTTTGTTTTTGAAACATCTAATTGAAGAGGAGAATATATGAGCGGTAAAACATAATGTAGAGGGTTCAAAAGAATGACACATGGTAGGTTAGGTGTTTAAAAAGATGACAAGTGGCAAGTTTAAGAGTATTTTATTAGAAAAGAAGAGAAGATTAATTAATATATTAATAGAAATATGAATTCACAAATGGAAAGTTATTAGTTACATTAATACATATTAATTAATATATTAATAAAATTAATTAATATAAGGTGATATTTAATAGGTGGAATTTGAATACAAAAGGAAAAAAAAATACAAAAATAACAAGAAAACAAATTCTAGAATTCTTAAAAAATGATACGTGTCAAATTACATTTGACAAAAATAATCATTATTTATTAGGGTAGATAATAATAACCAAATAAGATTTATTTTTCTATTGAAATTTACTTAGTCCTATATTATATAATAAATGGAGGGCAATAAAGTTAGTTAAGAAAATAAAACTTATACTATACATAATAGAGGTAGGGATGAGTATTAGAACCAGACCAGTTCGGAATCAGAAGCAGTTTTTCTATATTATAAGAATCGGGAACCGAATCGCCGGTTCTAGCGCTGGTTCCTATTCTAATCCCGGTTTTTCGGTTATTTTTCATACTAGAACCGGTTGAAATATTATAGATGATATGTTATCTTCCGAAGCTTGTAAATGATTCAATATTTAACCAAATTAAGGCTTTTTACATTCTAAATTGAAGTACAAACATCAAATTACATGATGAAAAAAAATCAAGTAATTTTGACTTCGTATAAGTGAGTTATGCGCATTTTAAAAGCGGGACAGATTCCAAATAGAAAATGCTAAAAAAGAAAATACGCAACATTGATATGCTATCTTCCGGTGTCTATAACCGATTAAATATCTAACCAAAATATGTGTTTTTATAATCTAAAATGAACTACAAACACCAAATTACATGCTGGAAAAAAAAATTAAGTAATTCCGATATCATATGAATGAGTTATGCTCATTTAAAAAAATGAGACAAATTAAAAAAAAAAATGTTGTAATAAATTCTTTTGAGTCATTATCAGGTTTTGGTAGGTTGTTTAGTTGTTTACGGCCTAGTAGTGAGTTTACGGCCATAAGCTTGTTTACGTTCGTAAACCCAGTATCCGACCGAAGTCCTCAAGCCCATTATATATAGGGGTTGGTTAGGTCATTAATTGTGGTTGATGCCATAAGTATTCACGGTCATAGAGAGCAAGTTGTGCTAGACTTTTTTATGCAATATAAGCGTGTGCAAGCTTGTTTCAATTCTGTTTCTACTTTATTTCTTATTCTATTTGATTGTGTGATTGCTTGATCATTGGTAAGGATCCGTTTTTAGAACCTTACAATTGGTATCAGAGCAAAACCAGTGTCAAAGCATCTTGCAATCAAGTTTTTGGCCGTATTCCTCACCATTTGAGATTGGAATTAGTGTTTTACAGCTAAAGGGAATCAAGTGTAATCCAAAAACGTGCTTTCTTGTGCTTCTAGGAGCTTACTGCCAAGAGATTATGGCAGCAAACTCTGTTTACAGCCGCAAACTCAAAAGTATTCTTGGACCGTAAACATTGTTCTTGGACTGTAAACCAAGCATATTCAATAATCGTAATCTAAGCCTCAAAAATCGTAAACTCTCGATCGTAAACTAAGTTTATGGCCGTAAACACCCAGACCGTAAGCTCTCGACCGTAAGCTCTCGACCGTAAACTGAGTTTACAGCCGTACACCTTACTTTGACCGTAAACTCAAGTGTTGATCGGAAACTCAATTTTGATAAGTTCTGTTTTAAATTTTTGCTTTTAAATTTTAATAATCAATGGTTTCTCAAAGCCAAACACATCATCATGAGCTGGATTCTGTCATGGGCACCACTACTCGCATTCCAAGACTGTTGTCTGTAGATGGTTTTCCTGAATGGAAATACCAGATTGAAAAATATATTAAAATGAAGGATTTCAAGATTTGGAAAAGCATCATCAAGAATCCTGTCAGAATAACAACCATTGTTGCAGGGCAAGTAGTTGACAAAGCAATTGAAAACTACACAGATGAAGATTTTGAGAAAGTGGAAGAACAGGAAAGGGCTTTGGCCACTCTAACCATGGCTTTATCTCCTTATATAGCTCAAGGGTTCAGAGAGGATACTTCAGCTAAGGCTTTGTGGGAAGCCCTGATTGAGGTATATGAAGGTAATGAAGACATGAAGGAAGCCGCCAGGATATGCTGCGTCAAAGGTTTAACATGTTCAACTATAGTCCTTGAGAAACCCTGGAGGCACAATTGCAGTGATTCACAACTCTCACCACTGAGATGAGTATAACCGAGATCTTCTTGACCAAGTCCAAAATAAATAAAAAGCTACTAGATGCTCTTTTAAAATCATGGGACATGAATGTAGTTGTCATTAAGAAGACCAAGGATCTAAATCGCCTTACTCTTGCTGAAATAATGGTGATCATCAAGGCTTGTGATATTGATGATAAACAGCGAGAGATTAACCATGTGAAATCGTATTGAACTGCAAATTTTGGGATTTCCTTTAACAATGTTGTTTCATCTCTTACTTTCCCTCTCCAGACCAATCTTTTGCTGCTCAACCTGCTCATACTCAACCTTTTTCCACTTCATCAGCTACTTCAATTCCTGCTACATCACCCATGCCTTTTCCTCAGAACCAATCGTTTATTGCTCCTCAAGTTACTCCTTCCTCAAATGTGGCTTCTTCTTCAAAATCTAAAGAAAGTGATGAAAATATTGCTCTCGCCACATGACTTGTTAACTGCTACAATGCTCTTGTAGCTGGAGATCTTCCACCATAATTGTCGTTTGTTGATCTGGATCAGATTCATCCAGAAGATGTGGAAGAAATGGATATTACATGGAAAATTGCCATGGTAGTGTTCAAGGAGAAGCAGTTTTCTAAGAAGACAGGGAAGAATAACTGGGGGATGAGCGCTGATAAAAAGGTGGGGTTTAGCAAGAGGAAGCTGCGTTGTTACAACTGTCACGAGCCAGGTCATTTTTCTCGTGAGTGCCTGAAGCCGGATAGAAGATTAAACACTGACCGGACAATGGTTGCAGTGGGAAACAATCGGGGAGGTGCTCAGGTCAACAGTGAGAAAGCTATGGTTGCTCAATCATTTGAACTAGAGGACCATATTCAGGCCCGAAACATTTCAAAAACTGAAAATGCTCACTTGGCCCAAGTTAAGGATGAAGCTTCCGTAAAGAGTGTTGATGCTGAAGAAAATATGACGGAGCTTCAGTTTGCGTTGATGGTATCTTCTACTTCTAAACCGAAGAAAAATGAGGTAAGTTTGTCTTCTTGTTCTCAAGCTTGTATTGATTACGTTAAAATTCTTCGTGAGGAAATAGAATCATTACGTAGAGAAGTAGAGGACCTTAGATATGAGGGCTATCAACTTAGAAAAAGATAAAAAAAAAAAACCCTTAAAAGCCCAATTAGAGACAAAAATAAAGGACTTTAAGAAACTTCAAGAAGACTACAATAATAAATGTGAAAACTATGATTATGTCAAGAGACAGACTTTTGAGTTAATTGCTAGATTGATACATTAAAAAATAAATTTGATACTGCAAACTTTGATTTTAAAATATATGATATATCAAGCGAGGTAGTTGCCAACATGATTGACCATTACCTACAGTTTAAACAAAACCAGAAAAAGGGTTTTGGATATGATAAAGTGCCTCCTCCTTTCAATCACAATTATTAGTATCGCCTTGTCTCTAATGAGGAGGTTGCCAATGAATCTTTCATGGTTTATGGAAAACCAACAGGTTTTGTTTCAGGAGGAGTTATTTATGTTGAAAATACTAACGTTTCTACTTCTCTTGCAGATCAATCCTTAAATCAGTCAAAGCACGAAGTTGAAGGATATGTTTCTGATAATAAAACTGAGTCTGAACCTGAAGTTTTAGTTTCCATTAAAGAATTTTTTTTCCAGATGTTAAAAGTGACAATATTTTTTGTGATTTTTCTGCACATGTTGATACTGGTTTGAATTGTTTTGAAGTCTTTGATGAGATTTTTGATAATGCTGATGCTTGTAATGATTCTAATAAAAACTCACCGTTTCCACAAGTCACTCCATCTGATACACCCTCACTTATCTCACAACCTGCTTCTTGTTCATGTTCATGTGAGAAAAGTAAGGGTGTCAGTATGGAAAATAAATCTGAAAAAGGCAGTACATGTTTTAATAATAACAAACAGATTTGTTTTAGTTGTGGTATTGGTGGTCATATAGCTAGGAATTGTCCAAATATAATGTTTGTACATTATACGTCACAAAGAGGAGAGAACAAATTTAGAGGAAGGTCTTTAACTAGAATGTCCTCTAGAGTTCGGTCTCGGAATGAGGATTGGAATGATGATCATAGTAGAAAAGGGTAGTTTTTCAAATTAATAAAAAGGTTTTTCATAACAAAGTCCAAAGCAGTTTGCCAAAACCGAACACGGCTCCGCCAAGATCGGTTTCGTCAAGGAGCAACTCTAGGTCTTCAACCACTTCTGGTAGACAACCCAAGTGCTCAATGAAAACTTATAAGAAACCTATTTCAAAACCATCGATGACTGTTAGGAAACCTAATTACCAATGGATGCCCAAAATAAATTCCAATCCATCATCAACATCCTCTGAAAAAGTTAGTCATTAATGATAAATCTGAGAAAGTGAAGGGTCAACTCGGCAAAGTGATGACCTGTGTTTCCAAATCTAAACGATCCCACACATTTTGCAGGGACAGTTGCAGAGGAATGTCGTCAGACCTTGGTTCGTCGACAACGGCTGTTCCCGGCATATGACATGAGTTATCTCCCAATTGAACAACATTCAATCTTTTAATGGGGGGGGGGGGGGGGGGGAGGGGGGGGTATGTTTCCTTTGCGGGTGGAAAAGGTGGCAAGATCACTCAGAGAGGAACCATTACAAATGGAGTGTTAAGTTTCGGGAATGTCAACTTTCCTCCCGAGTTAAAGCATAGTTTGTTGAGTGTGTCTCAGATATGCGACAAAGGTTATTCTATACATTTCACTGACAAGGAGTGTATGATTCTCAAGCCAGGCATTGTCATTCCGGAAGAGTGGATTCTCGTCAAATCTAAGCGGAATGGAAATGCTTACATTATTAATATGAATAGCAACATTCATGAGCAAGTCACTTGCCTCTTTTCGAAGGTCTCAGAACAAAACGCAATGTTGTGGCACCGAAGACTCGGTTATGCTAACGCCAAAAACCAAATTCGTCTTGCAAAGAATGAGATGGTCCGTGGTTTACCTGTCAGGTAGTTTTTTAACTTTTGAGAAGTGTGTGTCATGTGCCCAGGATAAACATCGTAGAAAATTAGACCCGCACTACTAGAAAAACAGCCTTTTACGACGTGCAATTAATGACACACACTGATAGAGGACGCGCATGTGGGCGTACCTTAAAAAGTAATGTCAGTTTTCCAAAATTTGAAGGATAGAAGACACGTATTTTTACCCGCCCTAAAATTAGTGTCCGAAAAGAAAAACACGGAGGGCACCTATCATATGGAGTGTGTCGTGTAAGGGTGTCGTTTTATATTTTTTAGGAAGCGCGTTCTCCATTTTTTTAATAGACTACGGGGGGAATGAAATCCCAAAAAAATTAAACACCCCGCCTCTTTTTCTCCTTCTAAAATCCTCTACCAAATTAAGAACCCTAAAATAGACTAAACACATTTTCGATCATTCCTCTTCGATCAACCTAAGCGATCGAACATACCAACAACTTATCCCCTACTAATACTCTCCTCTTCCTATTCATTCTCCAAATTTGATTTCTCTCTTCCTCCCTCAAATCCCCCAAATCAGTGATGTCTTGTAATCTTATTCCTCCCTAAAATCGACGTACGTTATATAATTGGAGCAATTTTTCTTAATGCATCAAATTATCGTATAGTTAGAACAGTCAATCTCGGCTTCTTCTTCTCGTCAAACAGGTATTATTCATCTCATATTTCTGGCATTAGGGCTCTTTGGTTGGCGTCATTCTTTTGTTACTGATTCCATATCTGTGTTCCCAAGTAGAAAAGCTTGTCATATGCAAAGTAGCCCAACATAAGGCCTGCTTGCAACCGGATCTAACCCTACTGGACCCAACGTCTGCATCTCAATGACCAAACCCGCAATTATCGTAATCGCCGCACCAACAAAGAGGCAGCAGGATCCGATTCCGATTCTGCACCCCCCCTCCGCCAACAACTTCTCGTCCGCCGCTAAGGACGACATGACGGTGGAGGAGTGCGAGACTATGATCCAAAGAAGCCTTAGAAGTAATTCCGCATAACTTTTTCAGATTCTTACACCCTGTTCTTTAGTGGAATTTAAGTAGCGAAAGGTTATGTGGATCGTGTTCCCGAGTTATTTTTTGGAATGATTCGGAAAGAATGGATAGGATTTCGGAGGATTAACTTCTCTCCTAATCTTCCTCCCAAATTGGAGTGATTTGGAGAGAAGAGAATCACTGATGAAGATAAATTGAACGTATTCCCAATATACCCTTACACCCTTTATAGCGATTTCTTCAAACATACAACACGCATCAGGCGAAGTCTCTTCCACCTCTGTATACACAAGTAACGATTGCCTGCAAGTCTCTGCTGCTATCAGGTTTCACCTTCTTCTCCTTATCACCCCAATTTTCTCAATTTTTTTCTGCTTCATTGCTGCCATTAGTCGAGTATATTATGCTCACGTTTTTTCTTTTTTTGCTTCAAACAATTTTTCTGCTTCAACAAGTTTATCTGTGAACCAGTTTATCTGTTTGCTTCTTCCTCAATTTTTTACTGTTATGTTTACATACTCCTGTGAATGTTTTTATCCTCATGGGCTGACTGCAGAGTGGGTTTCAATCGGTCATCATTTTTATTTGATAAAATTAAAAAGAATTATGGGTCCATGGGATTTTTACATCGTCAAGTAACTTTCAGTTTGCAATGTTTGGTAAACAATTTTCAATCTAGCATCTTTTCGTTGAAACTTCAAGCAATTTGCAACTTTAGGGGCCACAAATTTGTGGTGGGCATTAATTTAATCCACATCTTTACTGTAAACAGTAATTGAAATTCCAATTCATCAAAAAATATTGTCTTAACAGGGGCATTTTAGGCATAATATTTACTTTTGTTAAATTGATTCTCCTTTGGTATTTAACAGGGGCATTTTAGGCATAATATTTACTTTTATTGAATTGATTTTCCTTTGGTATTTAACAGGGGCATTTTAAGCATAATATTTACTTTTATTGAATTTATTTTCCTTTGGTATTTAACAGGGGCATTTTAGGCATAATATTTACTTTTCGAATATATTATTTTTATAAAAAGCATTACTATATATTATGTTATGTGTATATTAATTAAGAGCAATGTGTTTGCACTTGGAGATAATCTAACTTCTCGATGTAACTACCCTTCACCACCATCAAAGAAACTTCATTTTCTTGATTGCACCGTTGCTACTAATAAAATAGAAATCAATAGGAAACAGTGGTTTTCTACTCTTTATTTATAGACACTCATAGAACTTATGTTTGTTGAGTTGTATTTTTGGATATGTATATATATATATGTTTGATACTGACTAATTCTTTTCTTTAGTTGTTTGATTGTGTGACTTGCAGATAAGATTCATGGGAAAATGGGAGAAGGTGAGTATAATTTATGAACAAATTACATCTAATTGTTTGTAATATATGATTATATTGACTAATCTGATTGATTAATGTATCATTCAGGTACATTTGGGCAAGTACTGGAATGTTGGGACAAGGAAAGAAAGGAAATGTTGGCAATGATCTCGAGGGAAGACCCCAAGAGGTTATTATTATTATTATTATTATTTAATAAAAATGCTTTTTGTGGGTTTTGATGAATTAATATTATATATATATATATATATATTTATAGGTGAGGGAGGTTATTGGTACTGAAGATGATAGTGAGGTGAGGAGATATAAGGCAAAAATGGAAGAACGTGCAAGGAGGGAAGAAGACCTCTTCGCCCGTGCTCCTCTTACAAGTAAGGAAAAGAAGAAGCTAAAACAGATGCACAACTCAAGAAATGGGTGAGTTGATTTGGTAATTATTGCAGGTGCGAATGCTGGTGTGCTTTTAGTTGATGGACCTGGACAGAAAGCTTTGGACAATATCAATCTCTTCTCAGTTATCACCATCATCTCTTTTATCTTGTGATCCCTTTTGTCTTCTTATTAGAAGGCTTCAAGCTTACTCCAGAGTACCTGCAGTCTAGTGTGAGTATATAATATAATATATAGACCTCAATTGCTGTATAATATTTTAAACTGTGATATTTATATGAATTTTATGAACAAGGGATTGTTGTAATTTTTTTAAATTGTTAGGCAAGTCAAAGGTGTTAATGTGAGAGAGCTATGTGTGAGGTCTGTTCTAGTTGGTGTATGCTTTCATAGTTATCAACAAGGTGTTAAAGTAAAAGTATGTATGTGGAGAGGAGTGACAGGTATTGTATTTGATACTACAAATGGTAAATCCAGTGACACCAGTGTACGTCCTATGTTATCTTCTTCCAGACACTAGTGTCTCCCATCAAGTCACTTGGTAAAATTTATAAATATGGATACTGCTTATAAAATACAACTTGCATTTGCTACTGGCTACTATTTATCTTACCTTCATCATATTTAATTTCAGGAACTGGTTTGGCACTTGCTTTCTAGAAAAGAGGATAAAGCCAAACCCAAAACAAAAGGCTGCTTGACTGGTAATTAACAAATTACCTTTCTAGAAACTTTGTGTTTGTTTTATTGTTCAGATTATTTCACCTATTTACCTTTCTGTTTTTTTCCTCATATTTTATTTGTTTTTAGCTAATTAACAACTTACCCTTTATTTAGGAACTTCTTGTTTGTTTTAATGTTCCGATTATTTCAGAAGTCTATATTTGGGTAAGCTAATGAAGTAGAACTGAAGTTCAATAATAAGAGAAACAATAAAGATTTAGATCATTTCATTATAATCCTTAACCAAGAAATCAGAATACTATCACAATAGGTTTGCTATGATTTTAATAAATGCAGATCAAGATGTCATGCAGAGCACCAAACAAGCCTGGTTGCAGGTTTCTTTTTTCTAGAAAGAAGGGTAAAATGTTCATATTCAGATCATTCATACAGTCCCAAAAAGAAACAGTCATTATTAGTTTGATTATATAGTACTTTTAGGGATGTTTTTTTCTAGTCCAAATAAACAAGAAAGCGTTTGTATAAGACTAAATCACTAAATGACCAATTTACCCTTACATTTTTTTTTGTAGGATAGAAGCACAGTAGTTTCTTTAAGAAAAAGGTTAAAGTTATTCTGTGATTTTCAGGTGAAATTTTACTCTTTACTTTACTTTGTTACTCAAAATACCAATATATTAACATCACATCATGTGGTCTCTCCTCTGCAATGAATCAGCTCCTAGGAATCAGCATGACTCATCCATGTGGTCTCTCCTCCACAATGAATCAGCTCCCTACTGAAGCAATAGCTTTAGCTGCTGCTTCCCACATCAAGAGAGAATTACAAATAACTCCCTGGAATTTCAGCAGCAACTTTGTTGTACAAATCAGGTAAAAAAACCAAAAAGGGACTTAATACTTAACTGGATATTATTTATTGATTTGAAGTCTTAACTGGATACAGATACCTTACTTGTTGTGCCTTTGAAGGGGTATGATTCTCATCACATCACTGAGGAACATCTAGGTGGTAAAATAATATCACGTTCTGTTCTTCTTTGTGCCTTTGAAGGGGTATGATTCTCATCTCATCTTCATCTTTATCTTCGTCTATGAGGGCAAATTTGTAAAAAGTGTTTAATGTTTAATTACAGATACCTTACTTGTTGTGTGCACTTGGGATGGACATCTTTTGACCTTTTTACTCAACACAAGAACATGGAAATTAACAGACAGGAAAAAGGTGTCACTTGGGAAAAAAATTAAGTATGTTGAAGCTCGTGAGTGAATTTTCTGTAAAAAATCTAAGTATTATATAATACAATTTTATCTAAATTCTTTGAATTATAAGAATAAATAGTAATTAAAAAATTATAATATATGTTTTCACAGGCTGCAAGAGATACTGGAGCCCTTAGAGAACCTAAGGACAAACTGGAGAAGTGAGTTGAAGAGCTGACATGGAGATTAGACTTTGAATATCTCCCATTTGAGGGTATATATTTTTTTATATTTCTTGTATCTAATTAGTTTGTAAATTTTTGTTACAACTATTGATTTGTTTTATCTTTCCATGGAACGATTATTTGTATGACTTTAAATTTTATACAATGGATTGTATTTTTTGTATATGATATTTTATTTTCTATTATGAGATATTAAATTTAAATTTAATTTGAAAATTAGTAAATCTATAAATAATATTTTTTTAAAACATTTAAAATTATGATACGCAAAAATGTGTGTCATCTTCATTTATGACATGGCCTTTCTTGACAGGGGATTTCTTGATACGTATTGCGTGTCATTAACACGCGCGTCGTAAGGTTATGACACACGAATGCGTGTCGTCTTCCTTTATGACAGGGCCTTCCTTGATACGCATTGCGTGTCATAAACGCGCGTCATAATTACGCGTCGTAAATGCGCGTCGTCTATAGACGACGCGCAAAAGCGTGTCGTCTCTCTTTATGACGTGACCTTCCTTGACGCGCATTTGCGCGTCGTCTGAGCCTTTTATGACGCGCGATGTGCGTCGTAAAAGGCTGTTTTTCTAGTAGTGCCGCCAAAACAGGTTAACTCAATCAGTCAGGTGCTTCAATTATTACATATGTACTTGTTCGGTCCAGTCAACGTCCTAAGCATCAACAGAAGTTCGTACTGTTTGGTTGTGATTGATGATTTTTCTCGTTTTACGTGGGTTTTCTTCTTATCCAACAAAGTTGGGGTTGCAGATTTGATAAAGAAGTTCATAGTGTTGATTGAGAACCAAACCAATAATTGGGTGAAGGTGCTTCGTACCGACAACGGAACAGAGTTCAAGAATTCTATTCTAGATTATTTTTGCACAGAAAAAGGGATTATGCGTCAATACAACTCCGTTTACACACCTCAACAAAATGGTGTTGCTGAAAAGAGAAATAGAACTTTAAAAGACGCTGCAAGGACGATGTCGTGTGACTCCAAGTTACCCATCTTCTTTTGGGCTGAGGCGATTAACACTACTTGCTACATTCATAATCAAACCCACAAGGCCAAGAATCTGAATCCAAAGGGAAAGAAGGGAATGTCGGCCAAGAAGCCCGATCCAAGAGATGCTCCGGTGAAACAAAGACCGGTTAGGTCAAAGTTATCTCAATAGATGACATCAAGATCAAAAGAAATCACTGAGCCATCCATCATATCAAAAAAGAAATGGGTTAAACCCGATTATAAATGGTTTCTAAAAGCTCACTCTCCCAAATCTCCTAATGCTTCTAATATTTCTACATCTTCTGTTTGTGATAAGAAGGATATGTCATGGGAGAGAGTACCGTGCAAGGATGACAAAGGTCAACCTAGTTTCAAAATGGACTGGTTTCCAAAGGCCAACTGATCCCACTATGTTTTGAAGAAGATATGGAGGCATATCATCATACTTCGGCTTTTTGGTAGTGGCTGTCCAGGCACATGATATGGAGGCATCTCTCAACTGCACAACACTCAGACCACTGTTTGAGAGTATGTGTCCTTGCGGGAAGGGAAGAAAGGAAGTGATCACTCATGGGGTTAGTGCTTAATGACATGAAGAATTTTCAAATCTGTTCTGAGATTATGCGTGCTGTTCTCAGACCTTTTAGATGCAAATTCAACTGATGAATTATGGTTTGCGTTTTCTTCTCTATACTCCTAAGTTTATCTTACTCTGGTTCGTTTTAAAGACACTTTTTCATTTTCGTAATAGTTTTTCGTTAGTAATTATTATTGGGAAGTGATATCAAGAAAGTGATAACGGGCAGTCTAAAACATATGTAAAGGACTGAATCTGAATTATCTAGGCTCTGTGATCAATGGTTTATACGTTACTCTAGCACCTGGTTTCCGGTATGTGAATTTTATTTGAGCATTTCCCTATTTTAGCCTTGGACTCGGCGAGTCATAAGGTCCGACTCGCCGAGTAGGGACGAGACTCAGGACATGTTTAAGTTGGCGACTCGGCGAGTCCATATCCCAGACTCGGCGAGTCACCGCTGCTGGATGAAACCCTAAATTCCAAGGGTTTGCACCCTATTTAAACCCTCATTCCGCCCCAAACTCGTCCCCATTCACCCCCAGAACTCCCAACATCGTTTTTCCCTTACTTCCTTGAGAGATTGAAGTGTTTTTGGAGTGTTCTTGAAGATTTTGAGGAGAAAGAAGAGTAGATCAAGAAGAGGAGAAGGAGACCAGGCATCTTTGTGTCATCTCAACGTTTTCCTTGAGGTATAGCTCGTTTCCCCTCTGTTTTCAAGCTTGTAATCTCTTTTAGCTTCATAGGAGTCCTTCTTGGGCTCTTCCCCAAGCTTGTTTGTGCTTTGTGGGTTGTAATAAGTTGTTAGCCTTTAGATCTAGGCATGATTTAGTCCCTGGAGCTTGGATCTAATGCCTTTATGGGGTCATATTGCATGAAAGCCCTAGATCTACCTCTTTTGGTGCACTTTGAGCCTTAAAATCCATATTGGTGAATATCTACATGTAAAGTTGGAAACTTTACGTGTGATTTGTGTCCTAGAAGCCCAGATCTGTGAATGGTATGGACTGGAATTAAGCAAATCGGTGTATTTGATGGATGCATGGCTGCGACTCGGCGAGTCGTATATGTGACTCGACGAGTCTGGTCGCGAGTCACTGAATTGGTCCCTTCATGACGTGTCGAGTTGAGCCGTGAGTCACAGGGGGTGACTCGGTGAGTTGGGAGCTGAACTCACCCATGTTAGGACTCGGCGAGTCAATGCCCTGACTCGGCGAGTCCAAGGCAATCTTCATAGATCAAGAACAGACTCGGCAAGTTGTTCATACAACTCGGCGAGTCTTAGCATATGTGTTCTTCGGATGAAGATGAACACGACGAGTTGTTCATACAACTCGGCGAGTAGGATGAAGGAGTTGAATGTCAGTTTAGAAGATGAACTCGTCGAGTCATAGCCCAACTCGACGAGTAGAATCAGGGACCCAAGACAATAGTCTGCCAGGGACTCGGCGAGTGGAGATCCACTCGGCGAGTTGGGTCAACTAAAAGTTGACTTCGTATTGACTTAGGGCTAGACCAGGGGTAAAATGGTCTTTTTACCCAAAGGACAGTTAGCAGTGTATGATTAAGTATATTGTGGGAATTACAGCTGGGGAGTTTCCGGAGCAGCAGCAGCAGTAGTAGGTGATCAATTCCCACACAGACCAGCAGCTATTTCGAGGTGAGTTTCCTTCCAGTAGTAACGGGTCTAAGGCACCAAGGCCGGCCCGTATGGACGAGACATTAGTATTAGAGTGTGGGCCGAGCCCGTATCTCTTAGTTGAGTTGATTATGATATATGCCAGTATGATAGAATTTTTTTACACTTGTTGTCTGTGCGATACTTGTATGATATGAGTTGGCGGTTGAGTGTGGGCGAGGCCCGTATCTCTCCGAGAATGGAGTGTGGGCTAGGCCCGTATCTCCCAGATAGCGAAGTGTGGGTGGGGCCTATATCTTCACGAGTGTGGGCGGGGCCCGTATCTCTCAGAAAGCGAAGTGTGGGCGGGGCCCGTATCTTCACGAGTGTGGGCGTGGCCCGTATCTATTAATTGCATGTTGTTTGTTAAATGCTTGCATGGTATGGGGTATTATGGGGGAGCTCACTAAGCTTTGTGCTTACGGTTTAAGTTTTGGTTTCAGGTACCTCCTCAGCTAGGGGAAAGGAGCCGGCGCGGTAGCAGCATGTCACACACACACTCTTCGGGTTCCGCATTTACGAGATTCACTGGGATTGTACTCTGATATTTGATGGGATGTATGGTTTGACTTTTTAAAACATGGTTTGCGATGTGTTATGGTGTGATCAAACAATGTTTTTATTTATTAATGTTTTCTAAAGTAATATTTTAAAAATGAAATTTTCGGACATGAAAAATGGGTCGTTACAGTTACTTTTCTAGGAAAATGTATTTTTGTGTCTTGGACCGTAAACCCATTCACGGCTCATGTTCACCAAGCCCATGTTCCCTATAAATATAGATGTAAGGGGTGAGGAGTGGAGTGATGAGAAAAATAATACAGGAGCTTAAGTGTGTGCATTTGAAGGTGTTATAGAGAGAGAGAGAGAGAGAGAGAGAGAGAGAGAGAGAGAGAGAAAAGAGAGTGTGTGTGAATCTTGTATCTGGATCTTCATTCATATCAATACATACAAGATTCATCATCTTCTTCTTCTCCTTCTCTTCTATTAGATCTGGCATCATCCGTTTGATCAGGATTTAGCACCATCAAATGGATCTGATTGATACACAAGCAGATTGGGGAATTACAATTGGTATCAATATAGAGGAGCTTAAGTGTGTGATGGTAGGCACAAAGGATTTGAAAGTGTGGATTTAGTTAGGATTGTTTGGACTGACCATACGACGCTTAGGTAGATTGAGCAGTGAGATAAACACGGGAACCTACAGGATACACTAAATTAATACGCATCTAGAACAGTGGTTCGAATTTTCCTTGATGTACGGACTTATGCCCTTAATTTTGGTTTTGATAGGGCGACTGGGGGGTTCTGATAAAGTAGGTCTATAGGAAATTATTTTCTTGCTTTCTATCTGTCAGTCATATGTTGCTACCTCTATGTGATTGGAAGAGATCCGACCTGGAATGCAACATATGCAACTCTAATTCTACGCACCTCCTTATCTCTGGAATTCTTTCTATCTTTTAGCCATATGTTGGCCACTCTACATGATCGGAAGATCCGATCTGGGACACAACATATACAACATTCTAATTCTTAATCTCTCTATCTCTGTTAGTCATATGTTGTCCCCTTTGCGTGATTGAAAGAGATCCTACCTGGGATATAACATATGCATCTATCTCTAAATCTAACTTCCTCCTTAATAATTGTTTACTCACCTAAAGTAAGGAGTTCTTTGGAAGTTCTTAATAACCATGGTATATCGGGAAGTGGGGAACACGTTCTAGTGCAACTAAAATTGAACCATTTAGAGGTTGTCTGTAGATCTCGCTGCTTAATTTAAGTGGACAACAATACCCATGGTCGTTGTCAGCTAAATGGTATATTTAGAAAATTTTGTCAATATCCTTCTTGTTTAAGTGGACCATAATACCGACAATTGACTAGATCTATTCATGAAAGTGAAGGTACTGATAAACAAGTTCAGGTTGTCTTATAACTTTGATCCCAAATGTTTTGTTTATGTTTTTGTTAAATTTGTTCATAGTTTTTTCTTTTATACACAAATTTAGGGGGAGAATTAAAAAATTCAAAAATCAAAGAAAAATCATAAAAATTAAAAATCCAAAAATAGTGTTATTTATGTTTTATTTCTTGTTTAAAAAAATCAGAAAATCCAAAAATATTTTGTTTTTGTTTTTTGTTTTTGTTTTTTTTTCTAGAAAATATGAAAAATCCAAAAATATTTTGTGATAAGTTTTCTTTTAGTTTTGTTTTCCCTTGAAAAGTGATTTCAGGTATAGATAAGAATCATGGAGACTAAATCGAAGATTTTCTGAGCCAAGGCTTCATCCGTGATCATCGAAGAATTCTCATTCGAAGGAGCAAGAAATGAAGATTATTTTTTCAACATTCAATTATTCTACCCCAGAAGCAATGTGAAGCAGAAATTGAAGATTATGTGACGGATTGCATTGAAGCCTCCTCAATCAGTCTGCTACTATCTATGAACCTGCTGAAGTGATCCAGAAAATTTGTTCTCTCTGATGTTATCTCTGAATATTCTCAAGTTGAAAGCGCTATCTTTCAAGAATCAGTACATCAAGCATCCTCACCCAATGTGCGTTCAATGTCAAATTTTGAAGAAAAGCCCAACTGCTCAAGATGAAGTCATACATTGAAGATTCATATGTTCATCTTGATGCTGTGAAGAAATCGAAGATAAACGCTGAAGCCAATCTCCAACTAAAGATTAACAAGAAAAGCCAATTACTTTTTAGGGGAGATTGTTGGGTCAATTAAGATAAGAAAGCTATAAACCAAAGGGAGATTGTTGGGTCAAAAATATGGTTTATACTTTTCTTTTCTAGGAAAATGTATTTTTGTGTCTTGGACCGTAAACCCATTTACAGCCCATGTTCCCAACTATATATAAGGTGAGGGGTGATAGAGAGTATACAATATAGAGGAGCTTAAGTGTGTGCATTTGAAGGTGTTCTAGAGAGAGAGAAAAGAGAGTGTGTGTTAGAGTGTATGAATCTTGTATCCGGATCTTCATTCATATCAATACATACAAGATTCATCATCTTCATCTTCTCCTTCTCTTCTATTTGATCTAACATCATCCGTTTGATTGGGATTCCGCACCATCAAACGGATCTGACTGATACACATGCAGATTAGGGACTTATAATTAGTATGCAGTATTCATTGAGGGAAAACTCTTGAGTACTTGATCCTCCAGGAAATGCTTGAACTGTGTAGCCCTGGGATTCTGAGATGGATTTGCAAACGGAGCCTTCGACAACCCTGAAAGATCAACTATGGTCCAAGAGTGAAAATCATGAGCATCTTTGTACAACTCAATGTTGCCACTCTTTCGTCTCACAATCCACATGTTTAGGGTGTCGTGAAATCCCCATGAAATGATCCTAGACCTATCACCATATACATTCTTGAAGCGATTCTCTCCAAGATCTGTAACAGTGATCTAGGGTTGATCCCCAGGAGCATTCTGATCTGAGCTCCTTTTAAATAGAAGTCGACCCTTCACAGCTGCTTTAGCCAATTTTGCACGTTTGTAGGCCACAATACTCGGAGCTTGAACAAGATCTTCTTCAAATCAATCAACAATACTGATGTTTGAGCAGATGTCACAATGGGGCAAGTTTAAGCTAGCACCAAACCAAGGGGGAGATTGAAGGGTCTAGTTAGTGGTTTGGTCTAGGCTTACATTTTAATAAGTTCTTTTGAGTCATTATTAGGTTTTGGTAGGTTGTTTAGTTGTTTACGGCCTAGTAGAGAGTTTACGGTCGTAAAACTAATATTCGGCCGAAGTCCTCAATCCCACTATATATAGGGGTTGGTTAGGTCATTAACGGTGGTTGATGCCACAAGTATTCACGGTCATAGATAGCAAGTTGTACCAGGCGTTTTATTCAATATAAGCATGTGCAAGCTTGTTTCAGTTTTTTTTCTACTTTATTTCTTATTCTATTTGATTGTGTGATTGCTTGATCATTGGTAAATATCCGTTTTGAGGACCTTACACGACTTAACAAGTTATGGACAATAGACTATGCCTTAAAGTTTCTATTGAATCCATTAAATGGCTCATGTTTCAAGGATGTGCTTTAAGAGGTCATGATGAACAACCTAACTCAAGAAATCAAGGGAATTTTCTTGAATTAATTAAGTTCATTGCTTCTTATAACAAGACTGTTGCTGATGTTGTGTTAGAAAATGCTCCTCAAAATGTAAAGTACACATCACCAGATATCCAAAAAGAAATATTACATGTTTTAGCTACAAATGTACAAAAAGCAATTCGTGATGAAATCGGGATGTCAAAATTTTGTTTAATAGTTGACGAGTCTCAAGGTGAATCTAAGAAAGAGCAAATGGTTATTGTTTTGAGATTCGTTGACCAAGATGGGCATGTCAAAGAATGATTTTTGGACTTAATTCATGTTAAAGATACAACTTCATTGACCTTGAAAAATGAGATATTATGTTCTTTATCTTATCATAAACTTAGTGTTCAAGATATTCGGGGTCAAGGATATGATGGGGCTAGTAACATGCGTGGAGAATGGAATGGGTTGCAAGCTTTATTATTAAAGGAACGTCCATACGCTTATTATATACATTGTTTTGCACATCAACTATAATTGGCTCTAATTGCAGTGTCTGAAGATGTGACTGAGGTACATAACTTCTTTAAAACCTTAAACTTTGTAGTTAATGTCATCTCTTCTTCTTCCAAACGTAATGATCAATTGCAAGATGCTCAAATTGCTGAAATTTCTCATTTAACTGAGGTTGGAGAAATTGAGAGTGGAAAAGGCATAAATCAAATACAAACATTGTAGAGGCCTAGAGATACTAGGTGAAGCTCTCATTTCAAATCAATATGCAGTTTGATAAGATTGTTTGATCGATCTTGTGTAGTATTGAATGGCATTGCTATAAAAGGTTCTACATCTTCTCAAAGAGGTGATGCAACATATGCACTTACACATGCATTATCATTAAATTTTGTCATTGCTATGCACATGATGAATGAAATAATGGGGATAACTAACAAGCTATGCCAAACTTTACAACAAAAATCTATTGATATTGTTAATGCTTTATCATTGGTTTCTACAACAAAAATATTGATTCAAAAGTTGAGAGATGAAGGTTGACAATCGCTTTTGGACCAAGTGGTTTCTTTTTGTGAGAAAAAAAGTATTCTTGTCCCTAACATGAATGAAACTTATAGATATATAATTCGCCAACGTCGTGAAAAAGATAATATAACCATACAGCATCACTATCGAGTTAAAGTATTCATTGCTGCTACTGATAGTCGGTTACAAGAGTTGAACTCTAGATTTAATGAGTCTGCAAGAAAGCTTCTCCGTCTCAGTGTTATGCAAGATCCAAGAAAATCCTTAAATATTGAGGATATATGTAAATTTGCAACATCATATTATCCTATGGACTTTACGGAGCACGAAAGGAACTTGTTGAAACTTGAGTTACAACATTATAAATTAGATGTGCAAAATCACCCACACTGAAAAATTCTTCTATAATTTCTAAGATGTGTAGAGGCCTGCATGAAACAGGAAAGTCAATTACTTATCCTTTGCTTGATAGATTGATTCGTCTTATATTGATTCTCACTGTTTCTACTGCGACATCTAAAAGAACATTTTTCAGCAATGAAAATTGTGAAAACACGACTTCGAAATACCATGAATGATGATTTTCTTAAAGGTTGTTTCCTTGTTAACATCGAGAGAGAGAGATTGCTGATACATTTCATACGGATGATATTATAGATGATTTCTATTTCATTAAACAAAGACGAGCACAACTTAAAATGCATAAGGTACTATTTGTTATGTTTATTTATATTTTAATTTTCTAAAATGAACCATATATATCTATGTTATAATTACTTATTTTAATATTTTGTAGATTAATGGATGAATATGAATCGATACTTTTAGTTAGTTGAAAACGTTTGAAGATTAAGGCTAATGGAGACAAGTTTTTAATTCTTTATTATTTTTTTTAAAAATTTAGACTTATTAATTTAAGCGATATAAAATTATATTTTAATATATTATTACGATGTGAGCCCTTTAATCTTAATTCTTGGCTCCACACCTCTTAGTCATTTTTTTTGCACCAACATAGATAAGTTTTTAATAGTAAAAAAAGTTGGCCCCTAAAAGTTTTGATCGAGTACAAATTACCCTTTCTCTAAACCGGGTCTAGGCTCACTGCACACCTAGGGATGTCAAAAAGTCCCGTGGGAGCCCGAATCCGTGGGGACCCGATCCCGAATGGGGAATATTTGTTTAAAAAATTGGGGACGGGGGCGAGAGCGGGGGCAATATTAACCTCCGTTTTAGTTTCGGGGGCGGGGGCGGGGGCGGGGGTGGATAGTCCCGTCCCGAACCCCCAATGTGGACCCCGTTAATATATTATTTATATTAATAAATATTAATTATAAAAATATAATAAATAATAGCAATGATTTTGAACTTCCAAAATTTAATTAAATATCATGTTTTTAAGCTTATAGTATAACATTTTTAAGATGTTATAATATGTTTATCTTAAATATATAAACGTATGCTATAAATAACTATTTTGCTTAAAAATAACTTCTTTTAGCATAAACTACACCTTTGTTCGCCCAAAAAAAAGTCAACCCAAACGGGTGCGGGGAAACGGGGGCGGAGGCGGGGGTAATCCTGGGATTCGGGGATGGGGGCAGGGATGGGGAGGCTAGAGATTTCGGGGGCGGGGGCGGGGGCGGGGGAGCAGAATAATTTCGTGGGTGGGGGCGGGGGATGCTATCCCCGTCCCATTTGCCCCCGTTGACATCCCTATGCACACCAAACACTCTTGCTTGCTTTCCGACTGCTTTATAGCCTCTGATCACATTGAGCTCTTTTGTAAGAACCTTCCGATTCACAAAAACATTTGTTGCGGAAGGTACAAAACAAACAACAATATTATAACTTCTATAAGGTTTTGTACAAAAAGCTTCTTAATGAATCATGATGGTTGTGTGTCCAAATCCTAACAACCATTTTATTGAAAATCAATAATCACTATGTACCTTCAATTTCATATCAACTCTATAACGTTTTACATGAGAATGAACATAAGTAATGTTGTAAAATTGGATTGTTGGCACCAACAATCAAACTTTCGTCTACTGAAGGATTAAAATGTGTAATGTTTTACATTAAATTTAAAATCAAATATATATGATTGAACTAGATTTTGCTGAACATTATGGTTATAATGATCCTAAACCTTATTTGCTTTGCTGTCAAGTAAGTTATATATTAAGAATGTTTCCTATTTATGTGTGTGTGTTTTTTTTTTAATTTTTTTTATTTTTTTTTATTTTTTTTTTTATTTTTTTTTTAAGACTATTATATAAATATATCTATCTAGATATCTTATTTTACTCATTTCAACATTTTCTTTCTCTCCTTTTTTCCTTGGAGATTTAGCAACAATGTAACCCTTTACGAGTGTTGTTTTGATAGTGGTTTTTTCCGATTTGGGTTTTCCAGTTTATATCGTAGTGTTCGTGTGGTTATTCTATTATGTTTTTCCACATTAATAGTTGATCTATTTTGTAACAAATGGTATCAGAGCTCATTTATTTTATAACACAATAAATTCAATCAAATTTTCATGGACGGAAAGAAGCTCTTTTGATTCTTAATGTCATTCCCTTTTACACTAAATTTAATATCATATAGTATCGAAGTAGATTCTGTTGAACATTGAATTCAATCAGACATGTCAATTAAAGTCAAAACACCAACACATCATTAATGGTGTTTATACCGCTACAACAAGTTCTACAACAAGTTCCTGGTTCTTGACGATTTTTCATTCTACAACAAGTTGTAGGAGAGGTCGATATACACGGTTTCAACTGAAGGTGAAAAACCAAAGTAAACTAAAATTTTTAGAGGAGATATTGAGAGTAGAGATAGATTTTAAGAAATTCCTCATTGGGAGTAATGATCTAACATGCATTTTGCAAATACGGTCATTAGATAGATGTAGTTATCTTGGTGAAGTGATAAATTCCGAAAATTTGAGTAAATCATTGTAAATTAAAGAATATAATCAACACGAATGGAGAGAGACACGATAGATATACATGAAACACATAGAGATAAGGCGACTAGAGGCATATAGATTTAGAGCTATGTGATGGCAGGGGGGGTGAATCTGTCACTGATGAGACGTGGAAAACCGTTGGGAAGAAAACAAACTTGAAAGAAAGTGTATGGGATGAACAATTAGGTTTTTTTTAGTATTTCTTTAAAAAGTACAATTATAAAGTAATAATTTCCAAAATACCATGACAAATATTTTTTAGAAATACAATGCTTTAGTAAAAAATTCAAGATTTATAAGAATACAAAATGGTACTACAATGTGTTTACAAATACAATTACTAAAAATGGTATAAGATCTAGTGGAGGCATCTAAGATTATATATATATATATATATATATATATATATATATATATATATATATATATATATATATATATATATATATATATATATATATATATATATAACACTACTCGATTGTGAGAGGTTTACATAATTTACGCACCAAAATATCAGATTTCATTCCTTGATTGAAACAAATGATCAGTAGATTACAGGCATATTTGAATTTGGATCCCAGCTACCTCCTTCCTTGAGGTATTGCATGTACCTTGAGAACTCTGGTTTAGCCGTCGCCTTCTTCCTCCGGCTCCTGTTCTCGAATAAGCTGAACAGTGGATGAACTTTACTCACTTTCTTCACTTGCTTCTCTATGAAATCCATTTTCGCCGGAACTTTGGGTGCTGACACATACTTTAACGGCAAGTCGCCGTAGAAGTTAGGAGGCAACGTCGCGGATCTGATCATCTGAGGCTCCGGCAATAGATAGTCGTCAACGGTGGGTTCGCTGATCAATTGATCGTATCCCCGGCGACCTCTCCTGGTGCTCATCGCTCTAAACATGGCTACAGAATTGTAGTGAGAAAAGGGAGTTTGTGTATTGAGTTTGAGTGTTGTAATTGGGAAAGCGAGGAAGATGACAGGTTTTGTAGGTGTGGAAATTTGTTCTCATGGTCTTGTATGGTAGGCGATAAAAAGAAAAACACATTCTCGGAAAGTGTGTTTGATGTGAACTCTTTTTTCTTAAAACGTGACGTTATATTTATAAATTAATATTATGTCGATCTCCACGACTTTTCGCTCTATGAAAATGAATATAACATATTAACACAACAACATGTGCGATATGATTGATGTATTTTATTATAGTCTAACAAATATAATACTATTTAGTTTTATCACTATAAGCATATCAGTTGAAAAACATATTTACTTTGATTTAATAAGTGTGTCGACATATTAAACAAATGTTACGACTACTTAATAACAAGTTAACGATTTGACTATAAATAATTAGGACGTAATGAAAATTAGAGGTTGATTCAAGACACGATCTGTAAACAGAAGAAGATTAGAAAGGAATGTATTATTCAAATATTCAAATGTTATATATATATATATATATATATATATATATATATATATATATATATATATATATATATATATATAAATATAAATATAAATATATATATATATATATATATATATATATATATATATATATATATATATATATATGTTCAGGTTCATTTGAGATCATTCTAATTTTGTGAGACCGTAAGACCAAATCTAAAAATAATTTTAAAATGCAAAATAAATGGAAAAATCCAAAAATTCTTATATATATATATATATATATATATATATATATATATATATATATATATATATATATATATATATATATATATTATAGATGGAACCTACGGGTTATTGTGTGGCAAATACGTATTCTATCTTGGTATCAGAGCTATCTTAGAGCTCTCGTTTCTATCTCTCTTCCTTTCATCTTCGGCCCCTGGTTTTCTTTTCCAGTCTCACCATGTCTACTCCTGCTCCACCAATTATCTAGACATCCTATCTAGTCTGCATCTGTGAACACCCTTAATAACATGGAGTTTAATTGTCTAATTCTTAACCCAGTAGATACATTGCTTTTAACTATAACGCCCCGTTTCTGATATGTAATTTGAATCGACTTTATTTATTTTGTACAGGAACTCGAGGAGTTGGAGGCCCCAAACTCGTCGAGTACAAATGGATTTTTGGAACACGGAACTTAAAGTCTACTCGACGAGTAGGGTTGCCATAATGAATCGTGATTTCAAGGTTTTATGATTCATGGAACTCGACGAGTTGATGGACCAACTCGGTGAGTTGTGTCAACCAGATGTTGACTTTGACCAAAGGATGACTTTAACCAGGGTGTTGACCTTGACTTTGACTTTGACCAAGTTGACCCTTCAAGGGTATGAGCATGAAAGGATAATTAAAGGAAATCTTTATAGGTAGGAGTTTTAGTGACGGAGATTTCAAAGTCGATGTCACTTCAGATACTTCACAACATTTTAGGTAAGTTACCTTCTAGTAGAAGTGGGTCGAAGGCACCAATGTCGGCCCAGTAGTAGTTGATTATAGTTGAGATGATTGTCTTTGTGATAATTATCTGGTATGCCACTTTATGTTATGCTTTATGTGATAGTATGCTATGATATTATGTGATAGTGGTAAGAGGGGTAAGATAGTCCCTGTTATAGGTTGAAAGAGACCGATCGGGTAGGCTAGCACCCAGACATGCTAGGCAGTATGTAACTTATATGTTTGTGTACTAGGATGATATGTGGTAGTGATAGGGGTGAAATAGTCCCCGTTACCGGTTGAAAGAGACCGAAGGGGTAGGCCATCACCTAGATATGCTAGGTAGTTACCGGTTGAAAGAGACCAAAAGGGGTAGGCCAACACCCAGATATGCAAGACGATTACCAGTTGAAAGACACCGAAGGGGTAGGCCAGCACTCAAATATCCAAGGCATTAGGTTATTGTATGTTATGTGGTATGATGGGGGAACTCACTAAACTTTGTGCTTAAGATTTTTAGTTTTGGTTTTAGGTACTTCTTCTTCGAAGGGAAAGGAACCGACATGATTGCAGCGCATCACACCGCTATTTTCTACTCAATGATATTCTTGGGATTTGTACTCTGATATGTTGACATGTGTTTTGATATGATACTCTGGCTTGATATGACGACTTATGTTTTTGGATGAAATAATCTTGATAACTATGGTTTATTTAATAATTTAAAAGGAAATTTTTTGTCATGATTTTTAGGATGTTACAAGTTGGTATCAGAGTCTTGGTTTAAGGGATTTGGACACACCTTCTGGGGTTTCTGAACTGAAATCAAGGGTTTGGAAGTCTTTACAAAGAAAATAATTTTTCAAAAAAAATAAAATAAAGAGTTTTGAGAAAGAACAAGGAGTGTGATGTGTGTAATTAGCCGAGCTCAAGTAAGTTTTTCCCAAGATACCCATACATGTTTGCAATGATAGATGATATGATTATGAGAACTACATGCTACATTAGGGCTAAGGATCAACTAAGATGCCTTGTATGCCTGCTATATGTGCTTATCGAGCTATATGATAGTACGGATTAGTCATTGATATGATAGCCATGATAGGATATGTTTGGTTTGGGTTACTCAAAGCCTGAATGTTGTTATCTTTGTGCTTTAGGAATCCTAGCTATCTTTAGCTAACTAGTAGATGAATATGTTAGGTTACATATTATGATTACTAAATAATTTCAAAAGGTTAATGTAGCCCTATTTTGCAGCTCTTGTCGGTGTCCAACCATTGTAGGGCAGGGTCTCTCATTCAAATTATTTGGTCTTAGTAATATGTAATGGTATTCTCAAGCTAGTTAGGGGGAGGTAGTAGGAACTTCTTATGTAGATGATGGCGAAGAGAGGGTCGGAGATTACCCTAGGTAAGCCTAGGATAAGATTAGTACATAGAGAAATATTAGTGAAAGGGACTTGGTAAAGTCAAGGCAATCCTTGAGGAAAGTACAGATAGATGTGGAAGGTAGTATGGCCCCGTACTACTGAAAGCAGAGGATTCGTACTCGAGTCCAGGAGGGTTGAGATAGAACCAGGGAACTTGTGGAGTGTGTGAGACCTCTCGAGGTTATGTATGACCCTGACAATTATGTGTTTTGTTTCAAAATGGTGGTGAGACATCATGGAGCAGCAGGTTCAGGGTCTGGATTAGGTTCAGGTTCAGGTTTGGGTGCGGGTTCCGAGCCGGTTGATGATGGATTACGCAAGTTCATCGCGTCTGAGATTAAGAAAGGAATCCTTGAGGCAACCCTGTGATTTTTAGGTCGATCAAGGAAGGGATCATCAAGCTGTTGGGGGAGCGGATTATGGCATTCTGGAGTGACATGGAATCTGGCCAGACAAGGATGCACACACTCTCCTTGAAGGACTTCAGGTGATGTGGTGCGTCATACTTTTACGGAGCGAAGGACCCCATTATAGCCAGGAGATGGATTGCAAACATCGAGTCTACACAGTTGACTAGCTTCTGCCCTGAGAGGTCGAAGGTCCGGTATGCTTGGGATGTTTGAGAGACAGAGCTAGAGACTGGTAGGAGGCAATCAGTGATTCGTTGGGAGCCCCAACCATTGAGGTTATGACCTTGCCGGACTTTATGACCACGTTTAGGGATGAGTTTGCACCAGTTGTGGAGCTTCGACAGCTAGCTAGGGAGTTTAATGATATGAGGTAGGCGATTGAGTCAGTGGTGGAGATTACCGCCAAGTTCAGAGAGAAGGCCTTACTGGTGCCTCAGTATGCAGGTGATGAGGAGATGAGGAAGACCCGGTACCACGACATGTTGAGGGCTGGCATCTGATAACATGTCAGGTACTCGGCATGCCCAACTTTGGACGACATGAGTGTGTGGGTGAGTGAGACAGGGATTGATATAGAGCACCTCAAGAAGAGTAAGGCTGAGACTAGGCAGACAACTGGGTTTTTGGAAAAGAAATTCAAGGGATTCGACTCTAGGTCGAAGGGCCAGTAGGGCCGGAGCCGTTGTGGGAAGTGCGTCAAGACACATGATGCAGCTAAAATTTTTTCAAAGTTGAAGTTATTGAAAAATTATCTAAGGTTATTAGTGTTAAAAGAAATTTCCAATGGTTGTATGATGTATAAGGAAAGATATGTTAGAATTTATCTTGGTAGTTTATCATTGATTTTGCATCTAAAATGCTTGAAATATTTTCCTTTAAATTTGGTGTTTTTTGTAAATATTGTAATTATATTTGTGTTTTTGATGATATTTGTAATGAATTTTTATAAATGGTATGCCTTTTGAATCATTAATATATTTGATTTTTTGTTTTAGAAGGACCCTTTTTCTTATTTCACCATAGGACCGATCCTCTTTGGTAGATGAGGTAGAGGTCTGCATGAGGGATTTCAACTTTGTTGTCTATATATACAGGAGCGGTTTTAGGCCGGTTTTGGTGTGGCACCGACAACGCCTGTTTTTTTTGTCCGCAATGGAAAAAATTTCAATTTATTTTACCTAATTTTCATGTATCGACAACACTTATTTTTTCTCAGCAATACCTATTGTGTATTTCTACGTCCGCCCCTATCTATATAGATCTTGAGTGAGTGTGAAACATACAAAGAGTTAAAGACAAGAATGAAGGAGATATGCAAGATAACATAAAGATTAATGTTATACAAAATGAAGAGTTTGAATATGATGGTTATGAAGCTCAAGCAGAAGAGGAAATACTACAAAAGGCCTCTTATGAAAATACATCAAACAATACAGCATAATAAATTGTTGCACGAAATAAAGAAATGGAGAGTTTGAATCTTATGATTATTTGTAAATGAACATTTTTTTCGGTTTTTAATCCTAATCGTTATAAGTGACAACCTGTCCCTTAGATGTCGAAATCAACACACAGACTATGTTCTCTTGTTTTGCGTCTCTTCATGGCGTGATAATGGTGAACACAATCACCATCCTTTCTGTGGTGGCACGAAATCGAATATAAAATGTGTTGGCTATGAGTGATGTGAAAAATATACCTCACAAAATTACTAGATAAGTTTATTATTTGGATAAAACCAAATTATCCCATTAAATATTTATAATATTATGATATTCGTTTTGTTGAATTGTTTGCATTAAAATTTTAAATTTTATTTTAAATTGGTTTGGTTATATTTGTTATATAAATCTTTCCATATTTAATATTTTATTAGTTTTTAGAAAAAAAAATTAAAAACCGTTACATTTAAAAAAAAAAAAAAACACTCATGTTCCCGGAAACATTCATATACTTATATCAGATGTGTCAATCAATCACGTCGTATTCGGATTATCAGATCGTGGGTTAGAAAGTTCAATCCGGATATGAACCATATAAATATTTATGTTGTCTTGTTTAACATTAACATGGATATGACCCGCGTAAACCGTCTAATTAAAAGGGCTTGTGGGGTCCTAGGTCATTTCGGGTTCGTAGGTCAGAATCAAGTTTTCGGGTCAAACAAAATAAACGGGTTCACAAAGACTACCAAAGTATTTGCTAATCAACCTGCAAAATAAGGGTTGGAGGTCACAAGAAATAAATATATATTTTAATTTTGTTTTTTTAATATTATAAAAAAAGAGTCCAAAGTCAACTCACCAAAGTATTTGCTAATCCGAATACTACCAATATAATAAACGGATAGATGATTCAGAAAAATTCAACCCAAAGATATTTATCTTCGTGGTGGATTCATATTGTGTCACGAATTAACCACCCTTCTTGAGATATCAAGTATGATCTCAAAGATATGATTTTGTGTTAAGAAAAGTGTATTTGTGAATTTAGAATAACCCCAAAACCACCTTGGTGTCTAACCAACCGGTCAAACGTCCAAGCATGATACCCTCCTCCATCACCCCTCATTCTCCATCGTTTATTATCTTCCTAGTTGAATGGTGGGTTCGGCACGTGCTGTTCAACTAAAACCCCATCTATATATAATATTATGTTACAAAAACTGATCCTCATCATTAATCAATCATCACAAATACATCAAAAACAACATGAAAGAGGATTCTCCGACCACCGTGTGTGTCACTGGAGCTGCCGGATTCATTGGCTCATGGCTTGTTATGAGACTTCTTGAACGTGGGTACAATGTTCATGCCACAGTTCGTGACCCCGGTATACATATATAGTCCTCTCGACTCTTTTTTTAATTAAGATATTGTTGGTTGGTTTTGTTAAAAGTTAAAACAAATATATAACGTAATTTTGATCAAACAGATGACGTAAAGAAAGTGAAACATCTATTGGAACTACCAAAAGCAGAAACAAACTTGACGTTATGGAAGGCAGATTTGGCACAAGAAGGAAGCTTTGATGAAGCCATTGAAGGTTGCCATGGAGTCTTTCATGTGGCCACCCCTATGGACTTTCAATCCAAGGATCCTGAGGTAGCTACATGACTAATGTTATACTTTTTGCATGCATATTCCATTCTTGTGGGGATGATCGATAACGAATATTATTATGTATATTACAGAATGAGATCATAAAGCCAACAATAGAAGGTGTTTTAAGCATCATAAGATCATGTGTGAAAGTCAAAACAGTCAAGAAACTGGTGTTTACATCTTCTGCCGGGACTGTGAACGTGCACGGAAATGATCAACTTCCGGTCTATGATGAGTCTCATTGGAGCGATTTGGACTTCATCTACTCCAAGAAAATGACTGCTTGGGTACGTTTCAATTCGTTGTTTTTATTATCAATTATATTTCATACAACAAAACAAAAACACATTGTTTAGCGGTTTATGCGACCCATTTAGTAAATTAATGCATTTTCAAATTGATAGATAAGTCATTTGAATTTATTAGAGTTTTACGGTTTACATAATAAAATATATTTTAAATAATTAAAAGGTTTTTTTTCATTGAAAATGGTACCTAAAATAATAGAGTTTAATCTATTTATTAGGCATGTCATCCTATTCAACTCTCTTGTTCATCTATGCATTATATATCCTCTAACCGAAAATGGTCTCAAATATATATATATATATATATATATATATATATATATATATATATATATATATATATATATATATATAAACATAAAAGTACATAAAGTGTATAATTTGTCCCCACTTCAGTATATGACACTCTTTTATAGGAATAAAAACAAAACCCAAATTTCGGAATTTTAATTATTGAACATGTAAAGTTTTTCCCGGGATCCACGGCTATTTCGTTGGAACGAATGATAAAAGAATATAACAATAATGAAAATTTACAAAATGGAAGGAATCATATTTTTTTTGGTTCATGTGAATAAATCATTCTATTTGTTTCCTATTCCATCATATCAAATACTACTAAGTTCAAATACTTGGTCTGCTAATTGTATTGTTTAAATTTGTGAACAAGCGCAGATGTATTTCGTATCGAAAACATTGGCAGAAAAAGCAGCATTCGAAGCAACAAAGGAAAACAATATCGATTTCATTAGTATCATACCGACCTTAGTCGTTGGTCCATTCATCACTCCCTCATTCCCTCCAAGCCTTATTACCGCACTTTCTTTAATCAATGGTACATACCACACCCCACAAAATCATAAAAAGGAAGGTATTTTCTATATATGCTCTCACTTTTGTGTGTGTGTTTACACTTCAACCAGGTGAGGAATCACACTATTCGATCATAAAACAAGGTCAATACGTGCATTTGGATGATCTTTGTGAGTCCCATATATACCTATATGAGAACCCGAAAGCTGAAGGGAGATACATTTGCTCTTCCCATGATGCCACGATTCATGAATTGGCAAGAATGATCAATGAGAAATGGCCCGAATACCACGTTCCAACTCAGTATGAAAATCTAAAGTTAGCGTTTTTTTTTTCTTTCATCTTGTTTGTGTTGAGTGTTGATATTCACATATATGGTGATTTGGTAGGTTTCCAGGGATTAATGATGAGTTACCCGTAGTTTCTTTTTCATCAAAGAAATTAACCGATATGGGGTTCAAGTTTAAGTATGATATGGAGGAGATGTTCAAAGGAGCCATTGATAGTTGCAGAGAAAAAGGATTTCTTCCATATTCCACAATCAAGAAGAAATTGATCACATGTACTGGAGACCATGTTCATGATGTTCTTCGTTCTATCAAAGACCAAGTGATAGAGTATCAGGGGGCAAATTTAGACTTTTGAAAAGTATTGTGTCTCATTATAAGAAGTCGCCTTTATGTGTATGTTTGTATGATTTCTTTTTCTTACCGGAAAGATACTGTCGGTGTAGGAGCCACAAATGCATCCTTATCAACCACTGTATCTTTATCATAAATATTAAAATAAATTGAATGGAAGAACTTGATACTATGACGAATAATGGTGCCAAAATTTTGAAACTTGGACTTAAAGTGAGAATTTCAATATCCCACAAGGACCATTTCTGTAATTTACGGTATCTTATACTGCATCCTAGATTATTTATACGTATATATTTTATTTAGTGACAGTATAAGAAAAGATGTTTTGTTTCTGTTGTTAAAATGTGTAGAGCAATATTCCATCACCACAACAGCCCTTTTAAACCTTTGTTCTTGTTCTAGAAACACAGTAACGATGATTATACAAACCATCAACATAACCCATATATTATTATTATATTACTTTCAAGGATCCTACCACATAATAATAATAACACCAATTTTTACTGCCTCAAGCTTTCAACGATGTAGGAGGCGTACAGATCCCTGCAATCACAAATATATATTCATTTGAAACACATGCAAGAAACACAGAAAGATGAAAGATTCTGGATTACTATTTACTCACATGGAATACTTGATAGCTTCAATTGCATCATTTGCAGGGAGGAAATCGTTCACTTTCACTGATTTGTTCTCGTTCTTCTTGTCTGTATCAAGTTAATTAAGGCTATACAATGCCCCAAAATAATAATTAAAATAAATAAATAAACGCAAATTTACGGATACAGTCCTCGAAGAAACGACGAATTTCAGCAAGACGATGGGGAGGAAGTTCTTTGATGTCAGTGTAGTGGCGAAATTCAGGGTCGTCTGCACATACTGCTATGATTTTGTCATCAGATTCACCCTGCAAAACCAAAAGAAAATTCAAATTGGTCAAATAAGTCAAACAATGGAGCTAAATGCAGGAAACGACACAAATTAACATAGTTTTATGAAAACAGATGTTTTGTTATTTAATTAAATAAGAAAATTTAAAATTGAAAAGGACATGTACCTGGTCAATCATAGGCATTAATCCAATAGCACGCGCACGAAGAAAGGTGCCCGGGAGTACTGGTTCCTGTACAAGCCAATTAACTTCAAAAATATTATATAATCGACTTTTTTTTTTTTAATTTTTTTTTAATTTTATACCTGCATGAGTACCAATACATCCATGGGATCACTGTCTTCACAAATGGTTCTTGGGATGAAACCGTAGTTGTGTGGGTAAACCACAGATGAGTAGAGAATCCGGTCAACCTGTTTTTTTTTTTTTTTTAATTTAAAAGTCAACAATGCACCAACAAATGTAGAAGAGATATAAGAAAATCAATTATCTAAAATTCATTATTGTTATTAAGCAGAAGGAAAATTGATAAAAAGGTAGTAATAAGAAGAACCTTACCTTGATTAGGCCACTCGCCTTGTCAAGTTCGTACTTCACTTTGCTGCCTTTTCCAATTTCAACAACCTAACATAAAGTTACACCATTTTAATTAAATAAAAAAAAAAAAAAAATCTTAATTTACAAGAATTAGCAAAAGCACAAATTGACAGAAATGTCGAAAAACATACACAGTTGAAAACCGCAGGTGCACCTGGACCTGCATTTATCAAACACAAAAACAACACCTTTAAGAAGAGTGATTGTTAATTGCACACTAGATTTTTATAAAACTCTGATTATGAATAGAGTATTAGAAAATAAAGGATTTACCAATTTCCAAGTCATGCCATGGATGAGCAGCAACAGCTCTTCGTGACATTGAGTTGAGAATCCTTTCATTGAGGCTCACACGATTATTTCCAGAGCTTTTCTCGCTTCCTTTTCCCTCATTGTTAGCCATGTGTACCTTCAATTTGAAATTATTTAACAAATTATAATTGTGAAACTATCACTTCTGATAATACAGATTAACTGTATGAAACTGTTGAGAATATCCTCCACCTGCAACCTTTTTATAAGAAGACCCCACAATTGACATTAAGAGTCAAATGAACGAGTTTTAGCTTCTAAAAAGTGGGGGCTTATTTTAAAAGAAAAATTGAAATAATTATGGGACCATATAAAAGGTATACAGAAAATATTTTGACCTTACTAACCAACCAAATAATTCAAAACATAAAGGCCAAATCTATTGCTACACCAACTTTACTATAAAAAATCCATTTATTTCTGTTTTCGTTATTATTGAATAGTGTGTAATTGTGAGAACAGAATGTGTATTAAATCAAATTCTATTTTTACACTTAAAGATATGGCGACTTTGATGATAATCATAGATTTACAAACGAAACAATTATGCATTTATGCTAAACCTAAATTTTGCTCCACAAATGAATGAGTTGCTTAATTTTTTTTTTTTTAACAAACTATTGTTTGATTCAATAGACCGATTCCCATTGTTTGATTCCAAAAACTGATAAGAATTCTTCTGATTGTAGATTAAAAAACGATTATTAGATAAAACTATGAGAAAGTGAGAAGAACATTTCCAATTGATAATTAAAAACGATCGATGTAAAATTTGAGTTTCAGAAGTTTCAAAATCGAAAATTAGAAGACTTTTCTCCAAGTCAAATGGAGGAGTATTGAAAAATGAAAATTGCCAGAATCAAATTGGTGAAACGTAAGTGCATGTTAATCTGGAATGAAATTAGAAGTAAATCCGATTAATTAAAACGATAATCCATGAAACGAAGATTCAACACTTAATGTATACGCTTTGTTTTTGGAAAAAGGAAAAAAAAATTATCCACGCGAACAATCTTGTAACACTAAACGACTTCAAATCCATACATCTGACTGGAGAAGATGAAACAGAAAATTAGAAGATGAGCCCTAACAAACAAGCTCTTCGATAATCATACTAGGAACTTCTATCATTCCAACATCTGGCAATTGATCAAAAAAACGGATGAAATTTGCCGGAATCAAACTGGTAAAATGTAAGTGCATGCTAATTTGTCGTGAAATTAGAAGTAAAAGTAAATCGGATAAATCAAAACAATAATCTATGAAGCGAAGATTCTACAAAAACACACTTCTGCTACTAATAAGCCTTCAATAAACATACTAGCGCCTTGATTCATTCCATCTTCTGGAAATTGATCCCAAAAAAACCATCGATGATGAACGAAACGACATACTAAGAAAAAAAACAACCTAACCATCAGTCTCAAACTCATTGACTTAGAACACAAACTCATCACAGCAAACTAACAAAAAAGACAATCGAATCAAAAACTAATTAACTAACAAAAAATTTACCAGCAAAAAATCAGTGAAACAGTGAGTCTGTATTCTGTTCTTCTCCTTAACATTTTCACTTTGTTTACTTTTAGGACTAGTAATCAACGAAGGCCATTGAAGAAGAAGAAAAAGTAGAGAAAAACTTACAGATTGAACGATTGACAGCGAAATCGAGTTCTGGAATGGAAAAGAATGTGAGGAGTGAGAAAAAAGAAGAGAGATATTGGGGTCGGAGAGTGAACGCACAAATTTGACGCTTTGAAACCTTTTTCTGAAAAAAGGAACGGATGGTCTACGGAATCTGCGAACCGTTGGATTGGCAGGGAATATCATCGACGATCTGTACACGTGGATAATACGCTGTTTAAACAGTTACTCCTCTTGCACATGAAAATGGAATCAATTTTAACTAAAATTTGATGCGAATATTTGTTTATTTGTATTGCATACTTTATAGCAAAAATATATGACATTCGTTATACTGTGTATTGTTTCGCATGTCGTTTTCAATAAAGAATCGTTTTTTTAGATTTGTTTTCAATAAAGATTTGTGGTGTTTGTTTTTATTTAGGAATTTTAATTTTTTTGTTGGACAGAAAGAATTTAATATGGCATGTTTGTTTTCCAGAATAGTACAAAACTAAAAAGCTATGTGCGTAAGTACAAAAACACAAAAAACCTTCTAAATTGTATAGGCCTTAGCCCTTAGGCAAGAGGGAATGATGTTATTGTTCTACCAGGGCAAATGGTGGTGGTGTCATCTATTTCATACAATGGACAAGGAGAGGGAAGAAGAAATAAAGAAGAGAAAAAGAGTGAAAGAATAAAAGAAGGATACAGGAGAGAAGTGTGACACGAGGAAGCGCCTAGGCCACAACCCTGGACGGTGTTCGCATTAGCTAAGCTGACATACCTCCCTAGCACTAGAAGAAAGCTCCAGCGCGCCCGAAGGCTCCAGGAAAAAGAGTTTTTCGGTTTAGAAACTCTGCCCAAGCAGAGCCCGGTTTTCAAGCAAACCTCCCAGTTTCGTCAAAGAATATCATTTTAAGAAGCGAAGTGTTGTCCAAATCACCACCTTATCAAGTGAGTACATAGTTGTAACGTCCTTAGATCCGGGCTAGTCAATTTAGAGACGATATGCGTCAAAAATGGATTTTTCATGAAAAATTATTTAGAATGAATAATCTTAACTAAGTTATATTATATGTTACAAGGTTTCTGTGGATATAAAGAACGTCAAAAACGGAGCTCGTATGCGAAAGTTACGCAATTTAGAAGTTTGACGAGTCAAATTACGCCGAGCGTAATTTGAGTACGCCCAGCGTACTCAGAGGAGTGCAAGTTGTCTGACCAATACTCGAGTGCCACCAAATGATGCATGCAGTGACGTCGAAGTACGCGCAGCTTACTTGGAAATTACGTCCAGCGTAATCCCAGACCCAGCAGCCTATAAATAGAACTCGAGATCAGCCATTTTCCTTGCGATTTTTCTTCTTTTCTCTCTAAGCTTTGCATCGTTTTGTGTGCCAATTATATCCCGAAGCCCCGGTATCATTCCCGATCCCTGAAGCAAGTTTCGAAGTCCCGAAGATCCCGAGAAGTGAGATTCCCGAACTAAAGCCCTGCCCGCGAGGAGCCCGGTTTTTGTGAAGATCTTCCAGATCTACCCAAGAATACTAATTCTACAAGTCGTAGTGCTGTCCGATCATCTTCTAATCAAGTAAGTGTGTGGTCACTTTCTTCTTACACATAAATATTAAGTATTTGCTATGAAATACGTATTATGTGTGTGTATAGATATATACATATATATATATATATATATATATATATATATATATATATATATATATATATATTTGTTGTTTATTTGAAATAACTGTGGAATGGATAAATTATATAGGTTTTAATGAGTTAAACCGTATATGTATTTTGTATCTACGAATGTGTTGGGTAGCGCATGGGTTGATGAGATTCTTGGTATGGGATAAAAGATGATTTGGATCATAAGATATAAGAGTAAAGAGATAAACTTGTTATAGATTCGGGAGTATGGATTAGATCAAGAGGTTATTTTTAGATTCGGGAATACGGATTAGATAATGAGGTAAATGTTAGATCCGGGAGTACGGATTATGTATTTTTGAACTAAGTGTTCATATGACAGGATATCATGTGCATAGTCCCTTTCATGGACATAATTTTAATACAAGTATTGATTAAAGTGTTAATTATATATGTATGTGAAGTATTTGTTCTTGCCCGAAATATGTGTTATATATATAATTGATGATATACAACGTACGTACCAGTTATGGTCCCATATGTGTTAAGATGTGTATATATTACTTAAAACTTTGTGTTAAGTATACTCGTAGTTAGCATTTCCAAATGGAGATAGTATCGAAAATTGATTATAGGCATCGTAGGCTTGCCTAGTGATGGGTTAAGACTTAAATAGGGATGTTTAGTTCCATTAAGTTTGGACATTGGGTAGCCTCTTATTAAGAATACGTGTGTTGTGAGATTGATGATCGGTGGAGTACGTCTTACGTACAAAAATACATTTTATGTACGAAGTCCTTTTCAAAGCTTTGTGTCTTGGGTGTTGCTTGTGCCAGAAGTACCATCATGTACAAAGTCTTTTGATAATTTTGTGTGTCGGTTACGGGAGCGTACGGGAATACTCTATTAGTATTTCCCCATACTTTTATTTTGAGAGAGCTTTGGAGTCAACATTTCTTTTATGAAGTGATCGACCGAGCTTCATATGTCAGCGTTTCCTCTCACGAAGTAATTAAGGGAACTCCGTAGACTGCTTAATAAAGTGCATCGGTAATACACCACTGCTAGGTATGTCTGGTGTTAAACTACTGGATAGGGTGCATCTGGGGGTGAAATACCTCATGTATTCAGACCACAGCCTAGGCATTAGTCGGTGTTTCCATTTCCGATGCCGGATAGGGTGAGTCTGGGGGTTCAGACCACAACCTAGGCATTAGTCAGCGTTTCCATTGCCAGATAGGGTGCGTCTGGGGGTTATATACCTCACGATATTCAGACCACAACCTAGGCATTGATAATTACCCATGACTTAATTGTCTTGTGGTTCTTTCTTTTACGAGCGAAGGTTCGTGGTGAAACTTATTCCATTCCCCTCAATTGATGTCTTTATTGATCCTCGTTTGCTGCCAGGGAATTTCCGAAGCAACTTCATCAGTTTGTGGTTCATATCGACTCCTTAGGCTAGATCTCGTAAGATCATTGTATAGGGTCAATATGTGGGGATCGACGGGATGGGATATATTGTTTTAGAAATATAATTTATATGTGTTTATAACATTAGTGGTTTCGCAGGATCGAGATATACTTTATTATCACGGTGTTTGAACTAAGAGCTTTCATTCTCTGTGTTCCTTAGGTGATTGGGTTCACCAGGGATATTCGAACTAAGTGTTCATTAGATATTTGAACTTAGTGTTCATCAGGGATAATTGAACTAAGAGTTCATTAAGTGTTTGTGAACTAGGTGTTCATTGGGTAATATCGGAACTAAGTGTTCATTAGGTGTTCTTGAACTAGGTGTTCATTAATTATTGTGAATTGCGTGTTCACCAGAGGTAATCTAAGAACCTTTGCAACACTAGACTTTGTGCCAGTTCCTTAGGGCAATCCATAAGAATGAATGGGAGAAGGGTAACTGGTTCATAGGGTGAATCTTTAAGAAATAAATGGAGACAATGGGGGTGGGTATTTGAATTGATTGGTTGATAATTAAATATAATAATTATATTATTGTGGGTTGAAAACCCTATATGCTCACCAGGCTCCCAAATCTGACTCACTCAGTTTTCTTTGCATTACAGGTAATGGCACAAGAGTATAAGTTGGTGGACTTGACGAGAGATTTTGGATTATAGGCCAGTAGTTATGAATAATTGTTGTAAGGTCTATTTTGTTCTGTTTATGATTTTGGTCTCTATTGAACATGATATCCCGAGATTTTGTTATATAATGAAAATACATTTCTTTAAAGAAATGCTTTGATAATTCTTATCATATTTTGTTTTGGGAACAAATTCCGCAACAATTTTCTTTAAACGATTACTCTGATTTTAAAAACAAAGCATAAACAAATCGGTCTTTTCTGGCCGTGAAATTGGAGATGTCACAATAGTCACTTTCATCTTACACATAGATCTGAAGTATTTTATATAAATTACGTGCTATGTGTGTGTGTGTGTGTGTGTGTGTGTATATATATATATATATTATCTGTTTACCTGAGATGTATGCTGGATGAAAAGATCTATACTTCTTTCTTCTCAAATCTGAATTTTTTCTTTCAGATCTAAACTCTTTCTTTTAGATATGAACTTTTTCCTTCAGATCTAGACCTTCTCACTTCAGATCTAAACTTTTCAGATTTAAACTATATATATATATATAATACTTTGAGATCTATGTTGTATGAAAGATTTAAACTTCATTTTTCAGATCTGAACTTATATGTATTTTTTATCTATAAATATGTTGGGTAAAGCATGGGTAGATTAAATAGTTGGGGTGTGATGACATAAAATAATGAGAGGCCTCGGTGTTAACGATGATCTAGTCATCTAGCAGAGTATAGATGACGACCACAAACTTTTCTAGGAAGTCTAGTGGAACGCTAGCAGGCTCACAACTTGTAGGTGTTTATTTGAACTAAGTGTTCACCAGGTGTACTCCATTCCCCTCATGGTTTCCTTATTTGACATAAGCAGCTGAGGTATCCCCTAAGCAATGTTGTTACCCCGATGATGATCCTTAGGCTAGGTCCTTTTTATTAGATGTTTTAGGGATGTAAAGTGAGGATAACGAAAACTGATAATCAAGGTTTGTTTGGTTTGATGAAATTAATAAACTTATTTATTGTGGGTTGAAAACCCTATATGCTCACCAGGCTCCCCAGCCTGACCCACTCAGTTTTTTGTATTATAGGTAGTGGCAAGAGCATTGTTGGATGATCTGACGAGAGATTATGAATTTATAGGCCAGTAGAAATATATGGAATGTTGTAAAGGCCTATATTGTATTCAAGACCAATTTTGTCTTATGATGTTTTGTTTATGCTTTTGATCTGTATTAACAATGACATCCCGAGTTTTGTAATTTAATGAAAATACATTTCTTTAAGAAATGCTTTGATAATTTTTTATCATATTTTGTTTTGGGAACAAATTCCGCAACACCTTTCTTAAAAAGTTACTTTGATTTTATTATAAAATCATAAATGAAATCGGTATTTTTCTAGCCGTGAAATTGGGGATGTCACAGGTCACAACACAAAATTTTCATTAAAAATATTTTAATAAAAATTATTTTTCCCTCAAATATATTACAGAATTATACGTGTAAGTTTTTCAAATATTTCTCATATCCCTATTCTCGCATAAACGCAATGGCAGGATTTCATGTACCCAGAGACCCCTATTTCCCTAACCCAGGGAACGGTGGTTGGATCGAAGAGGATCCCGAGGAAGATCCTGAAGAAATAATGGAGGAAGACCCTGAAGATGATTCAGAGGAACAAGAAAATGAAGAGGAGGATCAGGAAGACACCGACTCGAAACTAGAGGTCTACAATCCACCTCCTGTCCTCACTCCTAGACGGAACTACCAGGGCCCGACGCCTCGATGGGCGGTAGATTTGAAGAGATGGAGTTAGGAACAAGGCTAGTGCCCTCCCTATGGTATGAAATGAGGTTTCTAAAACCTCGATAGAGGGGGCTCAGCAGACAGGGCTCTCCCTGTCAAAGTTCGTCGCATCGCTCGCCATGGTGAACAAGCAAGGGCATCCGCTAACCACATCATGGAGGTTGGCCCCTCCACCGAAGTCATCGTAGTTCGTCTTTTCCATCTAGACGAAGTCCATGATTGGACTCGAAATCACACCAAGTGTCACACCCCAAAACCGATAACGGCGGAATACGTTTCGGGGTGGAGGACGTAGTGTACAGTATCATCACAATTGCATAATAGTAAAAACAAGAAACATACAACCATTTCATTTACATAGTGAGTTTAGTTACAAGTGTGTTTCGTAATGTTCAACAAACACCAAAAGTAATACAAAAATAAGAGATGGATCTTGTATGCTCCACCTTCTCCAAAATGTTGCACCTATACCTGTCTATCTTTGACCTGAGGATACAAGTTATTTTGAAAACGAATATCAGCATAAATCTGGTGAGTTCATAAGAGTTTAGTGTGAGTTATTGTATCAAAAAGCATTAGAACCGATAGTATGAAAAGTTGTAAATTTACAGTTATAAGTAGTAGTAAAACCTAGAAAAATCCTATATTTTCCAGAAATACATTGTAAGTGAAAACCTTTAAGAAACATGTCATTTTCATCTTTGAAAACCATTTATCGTAAAAGTATAATAGTGACTCTCCAATAAGTAATGCAATATGGCAAGTTATGCCTAAAGTCAATAATAGTGGTACCAACTTCCTTTAGTATTAGATACTTGGTTACTTTGGGATATTAACTTAACCTTTAGTTTAGTATTTTAGTGCGGTTATAGTGTATTTCTTGTATGTTACCAATAGTGTGAGTAATAGTGGACCCCATGACCTTCCCGGTCATGCACAATGTAGTGAAGTAGTGGCATCCCTGGGCCTGTGTGGCTCGGACTGAAGTTAACAGTCGGGATGTAATAGCGTCTGCCCCGTATAGATCTATACATAGAGTGTCGTCTTCCTATCGGAAAACTCTGGGCGTAGTGGGTAGCGAATAGAGTATCTCGTAGTGAGTTAGTGTGTTATCGTCTGTTTAGTGCTTTCTCTTTTGTTATAGTTGATGGGTTTTAGCCATAAGAACTTTCCTATGTGCGCATGCAAAACCCTATTGCTCGGATCTAGGCTTTCTAATTAAACATGCTTTGAATCCAAGACTTCTAATGGCTAATTAGGTTAAATAACAACATTGAAACAGATCTAGAATCATACCTTTGGATTCCTTGTTGATCTTGTTGTCTTGGAGCTTCTAGAGTCACAAATGTCACTCCTCTAATGGCTTACAAACACCAATAGCAAGCAAGATGATTTAGGAGAGAGGAGAGGGGAGGAATTCGGCCAGAGTGTCTCTACTTTAGATGGTGTATTGTGATTACCCCGAATTCCCTCACCCCTAGGGTCTATTTATACTTGTAGACTCCTTAAGGATTACAGCTTTAACCCTAATTGGATAACTTAGACTTTAAGTTGATCCATATCCTTTCCTTGATAACCCTATGGACGATTTTGGCTTATCCAAGCCCTAGAAATCGTCCATCCTATCATGGATAAGGATTTATAGTCTAAAGTGTAACTATCAAACAATTGACAGTTTATACCCTCTTATTTAATTAATCTCTTTAAGTCACCAAATTAATTCCAATTAATCTATGACTTATATTAATCAAATAACCATATATTATTCCTTATAATATTTACTCTCTCTTAACAAATCATCCATCAAGTTGCTATGGTGAAGGCAACCCAAAAGGACCATGCACAACCGGATCAAATACTTGCCTAATATAGTTGCAGCCTTAGACACTATTCCAACAGTCTCCCACTTGGATAAGTCTAGTAACTATACAAGTACAATTCAGTTTGCAATCGTAGCTCTCAAAGACGCTATGAAACTCTGATCTAATCAATCTTGTCCTTTAGATAAGGGATCGTACAGTCCTCTGTTAGATATCATGCTGACAATCCTATGGAATGGTTAGTCTAGCATTTGCTTTCTCGATCTCTGATTTATTCGACATAGAACTTAATCAAACATATCGATTCAGTTCTAACCGGGCCCGACACATAAGTCAAATCAAATCATCGAGTGGCCAAGATATCTCTTCTACCCTCTTAGGATAAAATTTACAGATAAACTTCGACTTATATGCATTTACTTATTCATTAACCAACTATACACAACAATACGTTTTATAACACCAAGTTACTGATGCGTTTTCTCATTATCAATGTACAATCAATTAACAAATAATAAACCATATATCTAGGTTTTAAGACTATATGATATTATCGTCTTGCGATCACCTTTTATATCGTATTCCATAAAGTGATTCCAGCAAGCGCGGGTTTATTCCAATGCTCAAAACCAGTTCATAAGCACTCATGAACGTTGCAGCAATCCTTTGCTATGTCTAACACCATTTAGACAATCTACACACCAATTCATGACAATCTTCATTCATATCTACTTCCAACATATGAACGATTGTGGACAATTTGAACAATTTCTATTATTCTTGATAACCTTAATTATTCTGGAAGTCAAAACATGCAAAGTGAAACAATAGTTAAACAATTAACATATGACAGTAACTTTACTTATAAATAAAACTCCTTTATTTAATCATCAAATGTTAATTACATTTATCTATTATACGTTTCTAATACTATCTAATCTATACTAGTATCATCCTTCATCCCAATACTCCTAGCATGCTGCAAGTGCTTAACCCTACTCAGTCCCTTCGTAAGCGGATCTGCTGGGTTATCTTCTGATGATATCCTCTTCACTACGAGTTGTCCTTCTTCTACACGATGTCTAATGAAGTGATATTTTCTGTCGATATGTTGAGATCTACCATGATCCCTCGGTTCCTTGGTCAAAGCAACCGCACCTTCGTTATCACAGAAAATCTCCATGGGCTCCTTTATGGCAGGAACAACTCCAAGATCACCAATGAAGTTCTTCAACCATATTGCCTCCTTCGATGCTTCGCTCGCTACAATGTACTCTGATTCGCACGTTGAATCAGCTACGGTCTCCTGCTTGGAACTCTTCCATGTCACTGCTCCTCTATTTAGGGTAAAGACCCAGCCCGACTGTGAACGGTAGTTGTCCCTGTCGGTCTGAAAGCTGGCATCACTATACCCTTGCACCTTCAAGTCATCACTCAAGAACCATTCCTTCGTCCTCCGAAGGTACTTAAGGATGTTTTTCACCGCAATCCAATGTGCTTTTCCAGGGTTCCCTTGATATCTGCTAACCATGCTCAAAGCGAAGGCTACATCAGGGCGAGTACAAGTCATAGCGTACATGATTGAGCCAACTGCGGAAGCGTATGGTACTCGGCTCATTTCTGCTATCTCAGCTTCGGTACTCGGACTTTGAGTCTTACTCAACTTGGCATTTCCTTGTATCGGTAGTTCTCCCTTCTTTGAGTTTTCCATACTAAAACGTTTTAGTACCTTCTCTAAGTAAGTATTCTGACTAAGTCCAATTAGTCTCTTACTTCTTTCTCTTACTATCCTTATTCCCAAAATGTAAGAAGCCTCTCCGAGGTCCTTCATAGCGAAACACTTCTCGAGCCAGGACTTGACTTCCTGCAGAGTCAGGATGTCGTTTCCTATGAGTAATATGTCATCGACATATAGAACGAGAAAGCTTACTATACTCCCACTGGCTTTGACATATACACAAGATTCATCTTCGCTTTATACAAATCCAAACTCTTTGACTTTCTCATCGAAGCAAAGATTCCATCTACGAGACGCTTGCTTAAGTCCATAAATGGACTTCTCAAGCTTACACACTCTATTCGGATGCTTCGGATCCACAAACCCTTCTGGCTGAGCCATGTAGACATCCTCAGCCAACTTTCCGTTAAGGAAAGCGGTCTTGACATCCATTTGCCAAATCTCATAATCATGAAATGCGGCAATTGCTAGCATCACTCTAATAGATTTAATCTTCGCAACTGGTGAGAAGGTCTCATCATAGTCAACTCCGAGAGTTTGAGTAAAGCCCTTCGCAACCAATCGCGCTTTATACGTGTGTACGTTTCCATCCACGTCGGTCTTCTTCTTGAAGATCCACTTGCACCCAACGGTCTTACGTCCGGGCACATAATCAACCAAATTCCAAACTTGGTTATCGTACATGGATTGGATCTCGCTATCCATCGCCTCTTTCCACTTTGCAGACTCCAGGCCTGCCATGGCTTCCTTATAGCTATTAGGTTCATCAAGGTTTACTAGTGTACCATCACTAATATACGTGTCCCCTTCGGTAGTAATATGAAAACCATAAAACTGGGGATGAACTTTAACTCTATCGGAACGTCTAAGAGGTAAGGATTCGTCAATCGGTTCAACCGGAGTTTCCTCCTCGGGTTGAATGCCAGCGGTAGAGGTTCCTTCATCTATCGACTCTTGAATCTCTTCAAGTTCGATTTGCCTCCCACTGTCTCCTTGGCTTATGAGTTCTCGCTCTCGGAAAACTCCTCTCCTCGCAACAAAGACAACATTGTCTTTCGGTCTATAGAAGAGATATCCAAAGGAAGTTTGCGGGTAGCCGATGAAAATACATCGCTCACTTCGAGGTTCAAGCTTGTCGTGAGTATCTCGTCTTACGAAAGCCTCGCAACCCCAAACCTTGATATGTGCCAACGAGGGAGCTTTCCCCATCCACATCTTGTGAGGTGTTTTGGCAACCTTCTTAGTAGGGACTCGGTTAAGGATATGGGCGGTAGTCTCTAAGGCATACCCCCAAAAGAAGATAGGTAGTGAAGCACGACTCATCATAGAGCGAACCATATCCAATAAGGTTCGATTACGCCTTTCTGCCACACCATTCAACTGCGGTGTCCTAGGAGGCATCAATTGCGAAACTATTCCACACTCCTTGAGATAATCGTGGAATTCAAGACTTAGGTACTCTCCTCCTCGATCGGATCGAAGCATCTTGATTTTCCTGCCCAATTGATTCTCCACTTCATTCTTGAACTCTTTGAACTTTTCAAGGGTGTCTGACTTTTGCTTGATTAAGTAGATATACCCATATCTACTATAGTCATTGGTAAAAGTCACATAGAAGCGGTTCCTATCCTTCGTGGTTGATCTAAAGGGTCCACATACATCGGTATGTATTAGGTCCAATAGCCCCTCACCCCTTTCACAAGTATTCGTGAAGGGTGACTTAGTCATCTTTCCAAGTAAACAAGACTCGCATGTGTCATCTTCCCTAAGGTCGAATGACTCCAACACTCCATCCTTTTGGAGTTGGGCTATGCGTTTCTTGTTGACATGTCCAAGACGGCAATGCCACAAGGATGCTTTATCCAAACTAGTGGAAGAATCAATATTCAAAACATCATTTCCTAAGTTATCAACAATCATAACAGTTTCATATATTCCATTACATGGTATAGCTTTAAAGTAAAAGACACCATTTAGATAAGCCAAAATAGAACCATTCTCATTATTAAAAGAAAATCTAAATCCTTGTCTATATAAACCATGAAATGAAATGATGTTTCTAGCCATTTCTGGCGAATAGCAACAATTGTTCAAATCTAAAACCAAACTATTCCTAAGCACTAAAGAATACACTCCAATCTTGGTCACAGGCGACGATCTTCTATTCCCTATGATTATATTGATCCTTCCTTGCTCTACATCCCCACTTCTTCTTAGTCCCTGCACATTAGAACAAATGTGATAACCACAACCGGTATCAAGAACCCAAGAAATAGCATGATTAGAATCGTTAGATTTGATTGTGTATATCCCTGCGAAAGATGGCTTGATCTTTCCTTCTTTGATCGCTTGCAGGTAATCCGGGAAGCTTCTCTTCCAATGTCCTATCTTGTGGCAGTGGTGGCACTCTGCCTCTTTTGGGTTAGAGCAGGGCTTAGCGGGATCAACTTTGGTCCCACTAGAAGAGGCACCATCTCGGGCTTTCACCTTGCGATAGTTATTCGATGAAGCTTTCCTCTTCTTTCCCTTCCCTTGACCAATAGCCAAAACAGGAGCAGCGGACGGATTGGGAGTAGGTGCAACAGACTTGTCTTTGAAGTTGCTCTCAGCGACTCTCAAAAGACCTTGGAGTTTGCTTAGGGTGACCTCCTCTTTGTTCATGTGGTAGGTCATCCTAAATTGGTTGTACATTGGAGGCAAAGAGTGAAGCACCATGTCGATCGCCAAGTCTTCACCGAAGTCAACATTTAACTTGCGAAGGCGATCGACATACCTTTGCATCTTTTGCAGGTGCATGGTAAGAGACTCTCCATGACCCATCTTAGCGGAAATCATGTTAGTGAAAATCTCATAACGCTCTTGTCTCGCGTTTTGGTGGTATCTCTCCAACAAGTCTTGATGCATCTCGTATGGATACATGTCCTCGTAGGACTTTTGGAATTCGGAGTTCATGGTGGCGATCATGATGCAATGTACCTTCGTTGCATCTCGCTCATGATTTTCAAAGGCGGTGATTTCGGCGGGAGTAGCAACTTCGGGGTTGATTTTCTCGAGCTTCTCATCGAGGACATACTCCTTGTCCTCATAGCGAGCAATGGTGCGAATGTATCTTATCCATTCGCTAAAGTTCGTTCCATCGAAGGTGACCTTTTGGCAAAGGCTCATCAACGTGAAAGAACTAGCAGCAACGTTGTTTGCGTTCGACATCTATAGAAAGGACAAAGATAGATTAGAATAAGAATCCCTAATTATCACCCAATAAGAAAAATTAGGGTTAGGATCCAATAATAACATTTACATATTAGAAAAGGGATGCCGTAATCTAACATGAAAATAAATTGAAGGTAAGTGAATGACGATTCACTAATTCTCCACAACAAAACCTAGAATATTAGTCCTAAGTGTATTGAGAATTCCTAGGTTCGGATGAGACTCATTGAACTATTCAATGGCATGTTTAAATCTCGATATGCCCCTCTTGTTTGTGACTGGGATGCCGAGGATCACAAAGCGGGTGTGAATTACCATGCAAATTCACATGGTGCCTTCATTGTAACGATCACCTATTCGATGTGCCGGTAAACCACACACGCTCCATCGAACTATGATAAACAATGAATCACCCTTTGCCACCTTTGCTTAGAACCAATTAGTGTGCTGGTAAACCACACACGCTCCACTAACATCTTAGCAAGGGTGCAAAGTGTAATTTCATGGGATTGCATCAATTCACTTTTCCTAAAGTAACTAAGATTGGGAAATTTTTAAAACGTGTAGTTACTTTGTATTTCTTATTATACTTTTAATGAGAGGATGAGGTTGCCCTATCCTACCCGTTCGGCTAACGACCCTCCACCAATCAAGCAAGCGGTGGGTGTGAGTGTACACCCATTAAGCGCCATTTTATAGGCCGCAACCTTATACCCACCTTATAGATTGGCTTCGTGAATGAGGCCTACTAACGGTAAGACTAGAATTTAGTTATACATATATATATTATTCTAGTAATATCATATTAGTATAAGGTTGTGTTTTAAACCTTTTAAAACGTATGGTTTGAAATTTAAGTTGTCTAAATTAAAACTTTTAATCACAAATATAAATTTCAAAACTTTAGGGTAGGTTTTAAACATTTAAAACACGGAGGATCAAATAACAAATAATTCCAATTAACAATTAATATCCTAATTATCTTTGTTTGATTTATCCAAGATTTCTTTTTAAGATAATTATCAAAATAATTAATCAATTATCATATAAGGAAATTAAATATTTTATTAGATGATAAATATCTTTAATTAGATCAAGATTATAGTCATATATATCAAAAAATCGGATTAGGGTTGATCTAATATGATTAAGGTAAGTTTCCACAAGATAAACATGAAAAAATCCCGGATTTGCCTAATCCTGACGCCCGGACTCGCCGAGTACACAAAGGGACTCGCCGAGTCAGGCGTACTCGCCGAGTCCACTTTGTAACTCGCCGAGTCCATGACTCATAAACCAAAAATCGAATTTTGCAGGTTTGTTTCAGTTAATCAAGCAACAATTTAAAGAAAACCAAGCTAGGCTCTGATACCACTGATGGGTTTTAGCCATAAGAACTTTCCTATGTGCGCATGCAAAACCCTATTGCTCGGATCTAGGCTTTCTAATTAAACATGCTTTGAATCCAAGACTTCTAATGGCTAATTAGGTTAAATAACAACATTGAAACAGATCTAGAATCATACCTTTGGATTCCTTGTGGATCTTGTTGTCTTGGAGCTTCTAGAGTCACAAATGTCACTCCTCTAATGGCTTACAAACACCAATAGCAAGCAAGATGATTTAGGAGAGAGGAGAGGGGAGGAATTCGGCTAGAGTGTCTCTACTTTAGATGGTGTATTGTGATTACCCCGAATTCCCTCACCCCTAGGGTCTATTTATACTTGTAAACTCCTTAAGGATTACAGCTTTAACCATAATTGGATAACTTAGACTTTAAGTTGATCCATATCCTTTCCTTGATAACCCTATGGAAGATTTTGGCTTATCCAAGCCCTAGAAATCGTCCATCCTATCATGGATAAGGATTTATAGTCTAAAGTGTAACTATCAAACAATTGACAGTTTATACCCTCTTATTTAATTAATCTCTTTAAGTCACCAAATTAATTCCAATTAATCTATGACTTATATTAATCAAATAACCATATATTATTCCTTATAATATTTACTCTCTCTTAACAAATCATCCATCAAGTTGCTATGGTGAAGGCAACCCAAAAGGACCATGCACAACCGGATCAAATACTTGCCTAATATAGTTGCAGCCTTAGACACTATTCCAACAATAGTGTGGTAGTCTTTTAGTATAGTTCATAGGGTGTTCTCTTATTAGTGTATTGTTTGATAATAGTGCATATTATAGTGTAGAGAGTAATAGCTATAGTGAGGAGTAGTAGTAGTAGTAGCAGCATTAACTATACCTATTATAGTTAACTTAGTGTGTATGGTTCTTGTCATGTTAGTGATTTAGGCATCTAATGAAATGAGAAGTACTCGTGTCCCATACTAATATACAGGATATATAACTAAGAAATCAACGACAGCCGGACGGATAACCACTACCCTAAGCCCACAATCAAACAAGAACAGGAAATAAGGCGAGCTATCGGTCCTAAGTCCTTCAAGTCTTACTTATATAATTATATTAGCGTGGTTACATTTTATAAGAATATTTTTTTAATAAAAGTATTGTCCAAAAGAAGCATTTAAAAACTTGATTATTTATCCAAAATATTTTTGAAAACGTAGAATCTATTTATAAGGCATAGTGATAAATCACATGTGATTTGAACTAGGGATAGTGAATCACAAGTGATTAACTTCCGTAACATGAATAATTTTCTTGTATAAATTTCCACAAACATGTATAATAAACTTGTACCCCCCCCCCCTAAAACATATAAAACATTTGAAAGGTTCATTTAAGGGGGTATGAACTCACCTGAAATCGTGTAAATCGGGTGAATCGGGTAAATCGGGTGGACGTGTCGGTTGAGCGTTTTGTACCAAATAACGACTTGTGCACCTTTTAGGACCCTAATGTCATATGAAATATGTATTTTATTAGAGATTAATCATTTTATGCCTTTCATTAAAGTATTTAGGCATTCTAGCATCGATTCGGGGTTTTAGGGCCTAAAAGGGGGTTCCCGGGAGTGGTACAAGGCCAAGAGGGGTTTGCGGGGGAGTCCATGAGTTCACTCCCTTCGAGTTTACGGCCCAAAGGCGACTCCTTGGGAGTTTACGGCCGTAATCCCCCTAGGCTTGGCCGTAAACTCATGTATTCCTCCAAAAGTGCAAGTTAAGGCCTTATTTCACTTCCCAAATTTTCTAGCAAGTGCCTAGGACCAATTTGGAGGGTTAAAATCCTTATTTTGTGACATTTTGGGGAGTTTACGGTCCTAGCTTAGGCTTGGGCCGTAAAATCCATTTTGTTCTTCAAAAAGACATGTTAAATGGTCCAAAACACTTTCCTACACTTTAGATAAAATTTTGAAGGCCTTAGATGGGGTTTTGGGGACTTTTTGGCATGATTATAGGGTGTTTACGGGCTAAGCTTAGTCTTGGCCATAAGCTCGTCTTTTTGGCACCAAATTGTGTTGTTTAATGGTCTTAAACATTTCCTAGGGTCATAGCTAATTTCCTTTTTGCCCTAGATGAGTTTTTAGGACTTTTACCAAGGGTTTTTGGGTGTTTACGGCCTAAGCATAAGCTTGGGCCATAAACTCCTTTTTAGGCTTCAAAATCTTAAGTTTTCATGTCCAAACTCACCTAGGTAAATCCCTTAATTAGTACACAAGCTTAAAGGAAGGAAAAATGGGGCTTTTGGTAAAGTTTTAGGTGTTTACGACCTAAGGGGCTTCCTAGGCCGTAAACTTTCTTTTGTTCCCTAAATCCTATGATTTTTGGCCTCTAAATACAATGAAGTATGTTTAGAACAAGATAGGGAAGAAACCCTTACGTTTGGAAGTCGGAATTCGCGGTTTTGGAGTCGAGTTCGGGTCTAGAGAGAGAAAGTAGTGAGAGAGTGTGAGAGGGTGGTAAAAGAGTGTCCAAATGGTTTTCACTCTTATTTTATATGCCTCGGGTATTGCACCCGGTACACGGCTACCCGATGCTAAAGTTTAACGGAGTTAAAACTTTTTACCCGGGTGAAGTGGTTATGAGTATATAGCTTTGTTTGGTTGAACGGGGTTAACACTTACAAGTTATAATTACTTATGATAATATCAAGAAATATAAATAACTAGATATTTATTTATTGACGACTCCAATCATTACGGGAAAATAATATATAACGACTAATTCCGTTAGTGAAGACGGGATTATGTAACGACAATAAGTTTGGGTTGTCACATCATCCCCCCGTTAGGGGAATTTCGTGCTGAAATTAGAATTCATACAGGTAAGAATTACAATACTTCTAAGTGAAGAGATAGGGATATTTGAGTTTCATTTGATCTTCGCGCTCCCAAGTAAATTCCGGTCCCCGCTTGGCGTTCCACCGAACTTTCACAATTGGGATGCGGTTTTGTTTCGTTCGTTTTACTTCCCGATCCAAAATCTCCGCAGGCTCTTCCAGAAAGTTGAGGCTCTCATTGAACTTGATCTCGTCGAGGGGAATCACGAGAGTCTCGTCGGACAGGCATTTCTTCAAGTTTGAGACGTGGAAGGTAGGATGTATGTTATTTAGCTCGTGGGGTAGGTTGAGTTTGTAGGCTACAGGGCCGATTCTAGCGAGAATCTCAAAAGGCCCTATGTACCTTGGGTTCAGCTTTCCACGCTTTCCGAAGCGTATCGTTCCCTTCCAGGGCGAGACCTTTAAAAGGACTCGGTCTCCCACCTGGAATTCCAAGGGTTTTCTTCGTTTGTCGGCGTAGCTTTTCTGTCGATCCCTAGCGGCTTTTAATCGTTCACGTATCTGTACAATTTTCTCGGTCGTTTCTTGAATGATTTCCGAACCAGTGAGGGTGCTATCGGGAACTTGCCCTTTAGCTAACTGAATGTCACCCACCTCAGCCCAACACAAAGGGTATCTGCACTTCCGGCCGTAGAGGGCTTCGAATGGAGCTGCCTTGATGCTCGTATGATAACTATTGTTGTAGGAAAACTCCACAAGAGGTAAGTGTGTGTCCCATGATTTGACGAAGTCGATCACACAAGCTCGCAGCATATCTTCTAAGGTTTGGATCGTCCTCTCACTTTGTCCGTCGGTCTGCGGATGGTAGGCTGTACTCATGTCCAGCCTCATCCCTAGCACCTTTTGTAGTGATTTCCAAAATCTCAAGGTAAATCTACTATCCCTGTCTGAGATAATAGATATAAGGACGCCATGTAGTCGTACTATTTCTTTAAGGTATGTTCTAGTGAGCTTCTCCATCTTGTCCGTCTCCTTGATGGGTAGGAAGTGTGCGGACTTGGTCAACCTGTCGACGATGACCCAAATGGTATCTACCCACCCGCTGTCTTGGGCAGTTTGGTTATAAAGTCCATTGTGATCCGCTCCCACTTCCATTCCGGTATCTCAGGTTGTTGGAGGAGTCCTGATGGCTTTCGATATTCGACCTTGACCTTCATGCAAGTAAGGCACTTGCTCACAAAGGTAGCGATCTCCGCTTTCATGTTCAACCACCAATATAACTTTTTGAGATCCAGATACATCTTATCTGAACCGGGTGGACGAAGTAGCGAGTGTTGTGTGCTTCCCTCATGACCAAGTCTCTGAAACCTCCATGGCGTGGAGTCCAGATTCGGTCCATGAAGTAGTAGGCTCCGTCACCCTTAACCTCCAAATTTTTATCCATTCCGTGCAAGGATTCTCCTGTCACATTCTCAGGCTTTAAGGCTTCCAGCTGAGCCTCTTTGATCTGTGTGAATAGATGTGAATAGATAGTCATCGTCATCGATTTGGTCCTTCAACCAGAATACTCCTTCCTACTCAGGGCGTCTGCTACTACGTTGGCTTTCCCCGGGTGATATCTAATTTCATAGTTGTAATCGTTAAGTAGCTCGACCCATCGACGCTACCTCATGTTGAGTTCTTTTTGGTTCAGTATGTGTTGAAGGCTTTTATGATCAGTGTAGACCACGCTCTTCGTCCCGTACAAGTAGTGCCTCCAGATTTTTAGTGCGAAGAAGACCGTTCCTAACTCGAGGTCGTGAGTAGTGTAGTTCACCTCATGGGTCTTTAGCTGCGTTGAGGCATAGGCGATAACCTTACCTTGTTGCATCAAGACACAACCGAGCCCCTGATTGGATGCATCACAGTATACAACAAAATCTTATGTCCCTTCGGGAAGGGATAATACTGGTGCGGTGCATAGAGCTCGCTTCAGGGTCTGGAATGCCTTCTCCTGTTTCTCTTCCCAGTCGAATGATACACCCTTCAGTGTCAGCATAGTGAGAGGATTCGCAATCCGAGAGAAGTTTTGGATGAATCTGTGGTAGTAGCCAACGAGGCCTAGAAATTGACGAATTTCTGTAGGCGTCTTCGGTGCTGACCAGTTCTCAATAGCTTTAATTTTGGAGGGATCCACGTGGATTCCTTCTTCACTAACCATGTGACCTAAGAATTCAACTCTTCAGATCCAAAACTCGCACTTAGAGAACTTCGCATATAACTTTTCGGATCGCAACATTTCCAGGACTCGTCGTAAATGATCCCTGTGTTCTTCCTCGCTCCTAGAGTAGACGAGGATATCGTCAATGAAGACGATAACAAACTGATCCAGGAATGGACGACACACTCTATTCATCAAGTCCATGAATACTGCGGGGGTGTTAGTCAGTCCAAAGGGCATCACTACGAACTCAAAATGTCTGTAGCGGGTTCGGAAGGCTGTCTTCGGAACATCTTCCTCAAGCACACGTAACTGATGATACCCGGACCTAAGATCAATCTTGGAGAAGTAACTCGCTCCTTGTAGTTGGTCGAATAGATCGTCGATACGAGGGAGAGGGTAGCGATTTTTGACCGTGAGTTTATTGAGTTCCCTATATGTCACACCCCCAAACCAAGGATGGCGGAAACGTCTGGGGGTGGAGGACTTCATGTACAGTATCACAACAACGTGTATAATAGTGCTCAAAGTAAAAACAACCACCATAAATATAATTGCAAAAGTTACACCAAAGTATATGTTTACATGTTTCAAAAGCAATTACATTATGATGACAAAATAAATTGTTGACGGTTTAGCGTCCCATCCTCAAAGCGATGAAGTTTTCCTGTTTCACTGATTTCCTGAGAATACAAGTAGTTTTAAAGAGTGTCAACACAAAGGTTGGTGAGTTCATAAGAGTTTTGTTTGAAGTAGAAACCGTTTTTCCTTGTAAAATCGATTTAGTTTGATTTCCAGAAAATCCAATATTTTCTTAGTTAAGTATGAATAGAAATAATCCTACATGATGCTGTAATGAACCCTAGAGTAATCCGTAGAGTTCCTCTATAATCGTCCAACATATAAAGTTATATAAGACTTAACTTAGATAAAACGTTGAATATAGTGGGTCTGCCCTAGGTCCACAACCCAACGAGGAACAGGAGATGAGGCGGGCACCACCAATTCTAGGCCAATCAAGACTAAATTCTTATATGACTCAACATATACGCTCAGCGACTATAGTTGAAGTCTAACAATTTTAGAGGATGTGTAGTTTTAATATCATAATAGCTTTGTATAGAGACCCGGTACTTCGTATTTGTACCCATAGAGATAAAAGGTGATTTTAAATCGACATAAAATTCATTTAGGTTTTAAAAATAAAATCCCGTAAACTTATGGATTGTTCCCTATGTGAGCCGTTATAATCATAGTATGACTATGTGAACCTGCCACGACGTTCTCAGTGTCGCGAAAAATGAAATGACATTTGTCACCCGTAGACCTGCAGGTCCAACTGTAGCTAGTAGCAAGGTGTGGGGTGTCAATCCCAATATAGATCTATATACAAGTATCACGTTCTCCCTCAAGGAGATTCTGATTATAACTACCAGGAATTATATCCCGCACTCGGACGTACGGGGAGATAGAGAGATAGAGATCGAAAAAAATAGAGAAACTCACAATATAGGATAACAAGTTTACTTGAAATGTGTGTGAATATAAATCTTTCTTGTATGAATGTACCCTTTTTGTACGAGTGCGTAGAGTGATGTATCATAAACTATACCTATTATAGTTTATCTAAAATGTATGTAATATGTATGAACCCTTTTTATGGAAATGTAACTAGTGTTGTGAATTTATCAAAACATAGATTAACTTTCGTGAAATGTGTGCGAATAGAAATCTTTCTTGTATGAATGTACCCTTCTTGTACGAGTGCGTAGAGTGATATATCATAAACTATACCTGTTATAGTTTATCTAAAATGTTTGTAATATGTATGAATTCTTTTATGAAAATATATTAGTATTGTGAATTTATCAAACTATACCTCTTATAGTCTAATAATACGTGTTCCAAAATGAATGAATAATATTTAATATTTAATATGAATGTCTTAATTCCAGTTCATAATGATAAACTAACATGGAAACACATTCAAATATTAGAACTTATGATTATACACTTTGCTCAACATAATACAAAGTGTTATGATATTTACATGCTGTTGGCTAACTTTAGCCATTCTGCCCTGTATTTGGAAAAATCATAGAAAAATCATACGAAGTCGAAAACTAGATCCGTAAATTTTGAGAGTTCACAAAATGTGTCTAGTTTTCTCATAAATTTTATCTCAATTTATAATGACCTCTAACTTGGGTGAAAAAGTCCAAAATCACAGACTGGTCCGGATTGTTGTTTGAAATGATAGGCAGTTTTGTAAAAATCACCATAAATTGTAGAAAAATCGTATGGAGATGTGCAAGTAGCCATTTTAAAGCTAAAAACTTGAGAAAACATGAAAATGTAGGGGTATGAACTCACCTTGAGTGATTTCAGTAGATGATTGTTGAAGAATGGAAGTGTTTAATTCAAGAACACTTGGAGATGCCTTGAAGGTTTTCGAGAATCTAACATCATAGTTAGGGAGTTTGTGTAAGCAACCAAAGATTTGAGTAGAATGAAGTGAAATAATAATAGGGAGGATGAATTTTTACTTACTAAGTGTGGAAGAACACTTGAATCCAGCCTTGGATCTCGAAAATTTGTGTAGAAGAGTTTGAGAGAAAAAGTGATGTTTGTTACTTAGTGGAATGAGAGAAATGAGAGAAAATGAGGAGTGTGGTTGATTGTTCCAGCTCAAAAACGTGGGAGTGAGTGAAATTTGAGTGTAAGGGAACATTGAAGTGACATAGGTAAGGTGGGGAGGTATGGCTGGTCATAGAGTGGGTGTGGGGTGGTTGCTTGTGACTTTGATTTTTTTATATATATTTTTTTAACTTGCAAGGCACAATGGAATATATTACTCCTATAAAGGAAATTGACTCAATCAAGGACGATTTCACAATTACAGTTCGGATCATACGTCTTTGGACTCAAAAGTCAAGAACAATGTCTTATAATAGTCTATATCCCATTTTTAGTTTAATTTTCTAAATATATGTGTGGTTGTCTATGTGTGTGTATCTCTTTAAAAATTCTGCAATTTCATCATTTTATGACCCCCATTTGCGAAGTTGAGTATTTATTTCCAAAAATGCGAAACTCCAGGGACAATATTTGAAATCTTCTGTTTTCTTCCCCAATTCGCATTCTACTGTGAAATACTTCGCATCTTCATTCTTACACCCTTCGCATCCCTTCGCATTAATCACCTTCGCATTTTCATTCTTACACCCTTCGCATCCCTTCGCATTAATCACCTTCGCATTTTCATTCTTACACCCTTCGCATCCCTTCGCATTAATCACCTTCGCATTTTCATTCTTACACCCTTCGCATCCCTTCGCATTAATCACCTTCGCATTTTCATTCTTACACCCTTCGCATCCCTTCGCATTAATCACCTTCGCATTTTCATTCTTACACCCTTCGCATCCCTTCGCATTAATCACCTTCGCATTTTCATTCTTACACCCTTCGCATCCCTTCGCATTTTAACCTAATTAATCAAATGCGATTCACAAAATTTTTCATTCCAGATGCGAACACAGTTTAGTTCTTGAACTCTAAACTTGCGAAATCAAAATTTTCATATGTTGAACCCATATGCGAATATTAACCCAATCGACTTCAAATTGATTCATAGATGCGAACACTCGATTGTTTTACCTTCGCAAAATGAGCATCAACAACTCCACAATCGAGTTTTTAAATTCTTGCAACCAACAATTTCATAGTCCTTGACTTCGCGTTTTTCTTCATGAATCATCCCTCAATCATCAATCCAATTGCGAATCAAAAACTCATATGTTCTTGCTTTATCGATTCATCGACCTAATACACAAGGTTTAATAGAGTTGACCGGCTTGACTTGATGACTTGACTTGACTCAAGATTGACGATTGTCACAAATTGACCCGAATATGACGGTTGTCACACTATAATCAATGCACATTCGAAATAATCCATCCTTCTTCTTCATGAACAAGACCGGAGCTCCCCAAGGTGAGAAGCTCGGTCTTATAAAACCCTTGTTGAGTAGTTCGTTGAGTTGACCGGATAGTTCTTGCATTTCGGCAGGCGCTAGACGATAGGGCGACTTAGCTATGGGAGTAGCTCCTGGGATTAGGTCGATTCTGAATTCAACCTGACGTTTGGGAGGTAAACCTGGAAGGTCCTTTGGGAAGACATCAGGGAAATCGCATACTACGGGAATGTCTTTTGGCTCTTTCGATTTCTGGCTTGTGTCGACGATGTGAGCAAGGAAGGTGCGGTATTCCTTTCGTAAGTATTTCTGAGCCTGTATACTGGAGATGATACGAAGACTCGTACCTGGTTTATCTCCATAGATCATTAGGGCTTCGTAATCCGAAAGGTTCAGGCGAAGGGCTTTCTCGTAGCATAGGATATCAGTGCGATGAAGACTCAACTAGTCCAAACGAACAATAACATCGAAATTCTTGATTAAGACTGGTATAAGATCGATTGGAAATGAGTGATCGTCTAACGTGAGAGTGCAACCTATGTATATTTCGCTAGAGCTTTCTGTTTTCCCATTAGCCATTTCTACGATGAATGTTTCTTTTAGTGGTTGAGGGGTTTGTTTTGAGTAAGTGTTTAAAGTTATGATTTACGAAGCTTCTTTCTGCACCACTATCAAATAAGACACAGACATAGGAGTTGTTGAGAAGAAACGTACCCGTGACTACCGTGGGATCCGCTACCACTTCATTGTGACCGATAGCGAGTAATCTTCCTGTTCCCCCAGTATTTGTAGCCTTCGGACAGTTCTTGTTAAAATGACCAGCTTCACCGCAGCCATAACAAGTCGGGGTCACTCCTGCACCGGGAACCTGTGTGATAGGTTTGGGAGGGGCCTTGCAAAATCAGACAGTATGGCCCTTCTGGCCGCAGTTGGAACACTGCAATTCACGGCAGGGGCCATTGTGGTGGAAAGGGCACTTGGGACATTTGGGTAGATTCCCACTATAAGCTTTTGGTGGTGCAGGGGTGGCTGGAGTAGTGGCAGCATGGACCGCCACGATTTGCTGGTCCTTGGAGGAGGTTTGAGTTTTCTTGTCCTTCTTCCTATCCCAACGCTTCCTCTTCCTATCAGATGAATTGGGTGGTGCCGTGGTAGTTGTGGTTGTTGTTGCTGGAGTGGAAGAGATTTCATGATTGATCAGACTCTGGGCTAATTCCTTGGCGCTGTAGAAGGTGGTAGGGCGTGAGGCTAGAACATTTCCCCGATACGGGGGCACTAAACCCCAGATGTACCGTTCAATCTTCTTGCTTTCGAACGGTGTCATATTGGGACACATAGCCACCAAGTCACTGAACCTGGCCGTATACGCTATTATGTCCGTCCCTTTCATCTTGAGGTTCCAGAGTTCCTCCTCAAGTTTCTAAATTTCGCCCCTAGGGCAGTACTCCCCTCTCATGAGATCTTTTAGAGTGTCCCAGCCCATGGCATTGGCTGTGACCAAGGAGAGTGCACTGACATGGCCATTCCACCATGTCAAGGCCCTGTTAGTGAGGGTAGCAGTAGCGAACTTGATTTTGCTCTCTTCGGGGCAAGAGCACATTTCAAATACAGCTTCGGTTCTTTCGAACCATCGGGACAATGCCAGAATTCCTCTGGTACCATTGAAGAAGGTAGGTTTACAGTTCATGAAATCCTTATAAGTACATCCCTGCACTCGTTGGTGGACTTTACCAAATCTAGAATTTCCACCGCTCGCATCACCCGAGTTCACTTGATCCATGGCTACTGTCACCGCTGCAGTCATAGCCATTTGAACAGCACTGGATCGAACTGAGGAGGATGAGGTGGTGGTGGAGGAGAGGTTTGAGTTGCTGGTCTTCCTCTATTTGAACGCCTTTGCGGAGGCATCTTTCACTAGAAGACCATAGAAATGATAGCAATAGTAAGAGTTTATTGCGAAGATGAATAGAGTGTTTCATGGATTAAATCACATAATTCAAGATGAGAATGAGAGTCATGGCAATAGGGTAGTTAACTGCCAATATACTGGTATTAATGATGCAACACAAGTTCATGAAAATTGACCTAACAGTAGATCTTACATCAAACCATAGGGAAAATGCTGGCAGTTTAGAGGTTTAACTAGAGTACTTTTAAGCTAGGAATGTTTACAGACAAGAGATCTACAGACCATCGAGAGGAAAGGCTAGTCCTTTAAACAAAAGAGTGGGGTACTAGACGTCTTCTACTGGCGACGGTTACTTGTTGGGCGAACCCTCAGATCCGCTAGCTGACTCATAACTTCTTGAAGGTGTCGATCATGAATCCTTTGACGTGCTCGGAGTTCCCTAACTTCGGCTCGAGATGCAGCTAGCTGATGCTGCAGAGCCTCATTGGTCCTCCTTGTCCTGTCCACGGCTTCTTCGAGTTGGCGGATGCAGGCAGTGTTGAGATTCTATTTGGCATCCACTTCTACAACTCGACCAATGGCTGCTTGGCCCTGCTCAACATTCCTGGCGATACTTTGGACCATGATGGGCAGAACTCGATCCGCTGATCCTCCTTCGCTTATGTTGTAGAAGCTTCGGTCTCCATTGTAAGGCAAGGGCTGACCCTGCTCCTCGCTCCATCGGTGCAAGGATATGGCCCACATAGGAGTGGGACCCTGAGATGTCGGACGGGGGTTAGGGTTCGGGGCTTCAGGAGGTTGGTTGTTAACTTCTGGTTCGGAGCTCGAGCTATCTGAGAAGCCTTCAACATGATGATCATCCAGAGGGATTGGGTGATCATCGTCTGACTCCTCATCGAGCCATCCCCCATTGCCCTTGTTCAGATAGTACGGATCACCGGGATGGTGGAAGCCAGCCATGTTATCTACGCGAGAAAGGGGAAAGGAAAGGTTAATAGATGTACTATTCTAAGATACTTATAGGATGAATCGTTATTAGTCGACCCAATACTTGCGTAGTGCATACCGATTACATGTAACCGAAGCAAGATAGTCCTTCGAATAAACAATCCTAACTTCAGACCCCCAATCAAACAAGAACAGGGAATGAAGCAAAGGCTACAAATTCTGAGTCTATAGCGCCCTAGTCACATGTAACCGTGGTGTATCCACTTAGCAACTATTGTCCTACTAGTAACGACCCTTATAGTTATCGCATACGTATGTTTTTAGAGATACAGAATACTCCGATAGTATTCTTATGGTAACGTTATTGTGGTAGTGTTGGTAAGTTTTTAGACTTGTTGCAACATCACAACCAAACTTAGGCACATGCTAGTCACTCCCAGGAAAATGTAGTAGATCAGGCTACATTCCCCAAATGTGACTATATGTCTTTAAGCCCAATTGTGCTATCCAACAATCTTAATACTTTTGTTTTGTTCTAGGGTGATACTGACTTCTGTGTTTTATAGTGATGTGTGTGTGTATATATATATATATATATATATATATATATATACTTAGTTAAATCCTTTAGATATTTAACATTATATATTCTTGGTCAGAGTGTTTTAGTCCCGAAGTGTTTATAGTTCGTATATCTATTATAGGTTGATATACTTGATTCACTATGAACAATGCTCTGATACCAATCTGTCACACCCCAAAACCGATAACGGCGGAATATGTTTCGGGGTGGAGGACGTAGTGTACAGTATCATCACAATTGCATAATCGTAAAAACAAGAAACATACAACCATTTCATTTACATAGTGAGTTTAGTTACAAGTGTGTTACGTAATGTTCAACAAACACCAAAAGTAATACAAAAATAAGAGATGGATCTTGTATGCTCCACCTTCTCCAAAATGCTGCACCTGTACCTGTCTATCTTTGACCTGAGGATACAAGTTGTTTTGAAAATGAATATCAGCATAAAGCTGGTGAGTTCATAAGAGTTTAGTGTGCGTTTTTGTATCAAAAAGCATTAGAACCGATAGTATGAAAAGCTGTAAATTTACAGTCATAAGTAGTAGTAAAACCTAGAAAAATCCTATATATTCCAGAAATACATTGTAAGTGAAAACCTTTAAGAAACATGTCATTTTCATCTTTGAAAACCATTTATCGTAAAAGTATAATAGTGACCCTCCAATAAGTAATGCAATATGGCAAGTTATGCCTGAAGTCAATAATAGTGGTACCAACTTCCTTTAGTATTAGATACTTGGTTACTTCGGGATATTAACTTAACCTTTAGTTTAGTATTTTAGTGCGGTTATAGTGTATTTCTTGTATGTTACCAATAGTGTGAGTAATAGTGGACCCCATGACCTTCCCGGTCATGCACAGTGTAGTGAAGTAGTTGCATCCCTGGACCTGTGCGGCTCGGACTGAAGTTAACAGTCGGGATGTAATAGCGTCTGCCCCGTATAGATCTATACATATAGTGTCGTCTTCCTGTCGGAAAACTCTGGGCGTAGTGGGTAGCGAATAGAGTATCTCGTAGTGAGTTAGTGTGTTATCGTCTGTTTAGTGCTTTCTCTTTTGTTATAGTGTGGTAGTATTTTAGTATAGTTCATAGGGTGTTCTCTTACTAGTGTATTGTTTGATAATAGTGCATATTATAGTGTAGAGAGTAATAGCTATAGTGAGTAGTAGTAGTAGTAGTAACATTAACTATACCTATTATAGTTAACTTAGTGTGTATGGTTCTTGTCATGTTAGTGATTTAGGCATCTAATGAAATGAGAAGTACTCGTGTCCCATACTAATATACCGGATATATAACTAAGAAATCAATGACAGTCGGACGGATAACCACTACCCTAAGCCCACAGTCAAACAAGAACAGGAAATAAGGCGAGCTATCAGTCCTAAGTCCTTCAAGTCTTACTTATATAATTATATTAGCGTGGTTACATTTTATAAGAATATTTGTTTAATAAAAGTATTGTCCAAAAGAAGCATTTAAAAACTTGATTATTTATCCAAAATAGTTTTGAAAACGTAGAATCTATTTATAAGGCATAGTGATAAATCACATGTGATTTGAACTAGGGATAGTGAATCACATGTGATTAACTTCCGTAACATGAATAATTGTCTTGTATAAATTTCCATAAACATGTATAATCAACTTGTATCCCCCCTAAAACATATAAAACATTTGAAAGGTTCATTTAAGGGGGTATGAACTCACCTGAAATCGCGTAAATCGGGTGAATCGGGTAAATCGGGTGGACGTGTCGGTTGAGCGTTTTGTACCAAATAACGACTTGTGCACCTTTTAGGACCATAATGTCATATGAAATATGTATTTTACTAGAGATTAATCATTTTATGCCTTTCATTAAAGTATTTAGGCATTCTAGCATCGATTCGGGGTTTTAGGGCCTAGAAGGGGGTTCCCGGGAGTGGTACAAGGCCAAGAGGGGTTTGCGGGGGAGTCCATGAGTTCACTCCCTTCGAGTTTACGGCCCAAAGGCCACTCCTTGGGAGTTTACGGCCGTAATCCCCCTAGGCTTGGCCGTAAACTCATGCATTCCTCCAAAAGTGCAAGTTAAGGCCTTATTTCACTTCCCAAATTTTCTAGCAAGTGCCTAGGACCAATTTGGAGGGTTAAAATCCTCATTTTGTGACATTTTGGGGAGTTTATGGTCCTAGCTTAGGCTTGGGCTGTAAACTCCATTTTGTTCTTCAAAAAGACATGTTAAATGGTCCAAAACACTTTCCTACACTTTAGATAAATTTTTGAAGGCCTTAGATGGGGTTTTGGGGACTTTTTGGCATGATTATAGGGTGTTTACGGCCTAAGCTTAGTATTGGCCGTAAACTCCTCTTTTTGGCACCAAATTGTGTTGTTTAATGGTCTTAAACATTTCCTAGGGTCATAGCTAATTTCCTTCTTACCCTAGATGACTTTTTGGGACTTTTACCAAGGGTTTTTGGGTGTTTACGGCCTAAGCATAAGCTTGGGCTGTAAACTCCTTTTTAGGATTCAAAATCTTAAGTTTTCATGTCCAAACTCACCTAGGTAAATCCCTTAATTAGTACACAAGCTTAAAGGAAGGAAAAATGGGGCTTTTGGAAAAGTTTTAGGTGTTTACGGCCTAAGGGGCTTCCTAGGCCATAAACTCCCTTTTGTTCCCTAAATCCTATTATTTTTGGCCTTTAAATACAATGAAGTATGTTTAGAACAAGATATGGAAGAAACCCTTACGTTTGGAAGTCGGAATTCGCGGTTTTGTCGTCGAGTTCGGGTCTAGAGAGAGAAAGTAGTGAGAGAGTGTGAGAGGGTGGTAAAAGAGTGTCCAAATGGTGTTCACTCTTATTTTATATGCCTCGGGTATTGCACCCGGTACACGGCTACCCGATGCTAAAGTTTAACGGAGTTAAAACTTTTTACCCGGGTGAAGTGGTTAAAAGTATATAGCTTTGTTTGGTTGAACGGGGTTAACACTTACAAGTTATAATTACTTATGATAGTATCAAGAAATATAAATAACTAGATATTTATTTATTGACAACTCCAATCATTATGGGAAAATAATATATAACGACTAATTCCGTTAGTGAAGACGGGATTATGTAGCGACAATAAGTTTGGGTTGTCACACCAAGGCTCTTCAGGAAGGGATAACTGTGACCCGAGTCGAGGTTAGGGAACTTTGGGAGCATCAAGTTGCATTAGAGGGAAGTGTGATAGAAGCAATATCATAGTGTAATCCCAAAGATCTCATGTGCAGAAAACCATAGTGTGATGCGCTGCGATCGAGCTGGCTCATTTCCTTTGAAAATGAAGTACCTGAAACCAAACTGAAAACCGTAAGCACGCAGCGTAGTGAGTTCCCCAATCATACCATATACCATACAATCACATAGCATACATACTGCTGGGCAATTCTGGACTTCCCGACCTACCCATGTCAATCCATTGTAGGGTGCTGACCTACCCATGTCAAGCTATTATGGGGTGCTGATCTACCCATGTCAAGTCATTCTAAGGTGCCTGCCTACCCACCGGTGTATCTCACCCGGTCACGGGGACTATTTCACCCTACCACTATCACATAATAACATATAATAATCATGTTGTCAGACATATTTGGGGTGTCTGACCTACCCTGCGATCCTAATGACCGAATCGGGAGACTATTCCCCTCCTACTACCACTATCACATTTAGCGTATCATACTGGCACATAGAACACAACAGGTAGTAGCAAACCAAATAATTATCACAAAGACAATCATCTCAACTATGATCAACTACTATTGGGTCGGCCTTGGTGCCTTAGACCCACTTCTATTGGAAGGTAACTAACCTCACATTGCTGAAGTCCCGCAGATCCAACCCCAGCTGTTGGATGATAGGTTCCTAAACTATCAACATGAAAATAACACCCAATTAATAATTCGGTTCCAATACATAATCATATGTACATGCTTGGGGTAAAAGACTGCTTTACCCCAATCTTAGCTTGATCCAAACCCAAGGCCCAATCCAAAGGCCAACATATGACCCAATTTTCCAAATTGGGCCCAAACCTTTATATGGTTTCACTCTAAGGCCCAACCATTTATTCTAGTCCAGCAATTGACATTCTAATGGCCCAATATCATATAATCATTAAGGCCCAAACTATGGCCCATATATGGCCTAATTTTCCAAATTGGGCTCAAGTCCTCATATGGGCCTTACCCTAAGCCCATCAACATATTCTAGTCCATATCATTATTATTCGATGGCCCACCAATAACCCAATCATCAAGGCCCAATAGAAAGGCCCAACAATAAACCCAAATGAAATTAGGGTTTCACATAAAATGACAATTAGGGTTAAGTGTTTCACACTTAACCCATTAAGGACTTAATCCATTAAGTCCAACACTTTACTAAATAAATCATATGGTGTGATTGGGCTTAATACACAATTCCATTCCAATGGCCCAAAAGTGGGTCCCGATAAGTCCAAAGCCCATAAATCCAATACTAGGGTTTTCTAAACCCTAATTAGGGTCTCTAATCCCATCTTAGCCCAATAGGCCCAATAGCTAGGTCTTTTGATCAATTAGGGTTCATTATGCCAATTATGGTTTCACTAGGCCCATTAGTTACATGTGATGGGTTTTGGCCATATGAACATTCCTATGTGCACATGCAAACCCTAATGCTTGGATCTAGGTTTCTCTAATTAAACATGCATTGAATCCAAGACTTCTAATGGCTAATAAGGTATAAGAACAATACAAAATCAGAGTTAGAAGTTTACCTTGAAACACTTGTTTGATCTTCTTGTTCTTGGAGCTCTAGAGTCACAAATGTCACTCCTCTAATGGAAACACTAACTAGCAAGGAGGATGATTTAAGAAAGAGGAGAGGGGACAAAAATCAGCCAGGGTTCTTCCAAAGACACAAGTGCCAATTTCCCCACCCCAAGAGGTCTATTTATACTTGTAAGGCTCCTAGGGTTTCACCCTTAAACCCTAATTGGATAACTTAAGCCCTAAGCAATCCCAATCCTTTCCATGATAAGCCTTGGACGATTTTATGGCTATCCTTAGCCCTAGAAATCGTCCACCCCTTATCCTTAAAAGATATATAGCCCAAAGTGTAACTATCAAACAATTGACAGTTTATACCCTCTTATTTAATTAATCTCTTAAAGTCACCAAATTAATTCCTAATTAATTTATGACTTATATTAATCAAATAATAATATTATTATTCCTTATATTATTCTCATAATATATTAATAATATTTATTCTCTCATAATAAATCACCGTGTTAAGTTGCTATGGTGAAGGCAACCCAAAAGGACCATGCACAATCCGGTCAAATACTTGCCTAATATAGTTGCAGTCTTAGACACTATTCCAACAGTCTCCCACTTGGATAAGTCTAGTAACTATATGCACAAGTACAATCCGGTTTGCAATCGTAGCTCTCAAAGACGCTGTCAAACTCTGATCTAATCAATCTTGTCCTTTAGATAAGGGATCGTACAGTCCTCTGTTAGATATCACGCTGACAATTCTTTGGAATAATTAGTCTAGCATTTGGTTTCTCGATCTCCGATTTATTTGACATAAAACTTAATCGAACACATCAATTCAATTCTGATCGGGCCCGACACATAAGTCAAATCAAATCATCGAGCGACCGAGATATCGCTTTTACCCTCTTAGGATAAAAGTTACAGATAAACTTCGACTTATATGCATTTACTTATTCATTAATCAACTATATACAACAATACGTTTTATAACACCGAGTTACTGATGCGTTTTCGCATTATCAATGTACAATCAATTAACAAATAACAAACCATATATCTAGGTTTTAAGACTATATGATATTATCGTCTTGCGATCACCTTTTATATCACATTCCATAAGGTGATTCTAGCAAGCGCGGGTTTGTTCCAATGCTCAAAACCAGTTCATAAGCACTCATGAATGTTGCAGCAATCTTTTGCTATGTCTAATACCATTTAGACAATCTACACACCAATTCATGACAATCTTCATTCATATCTACTTCCGACATATGAACGATTGTGGACAATTTGAATAATTCAATTATTCCTAATAAACTCAATTATTCTGGAAGTCAAAACATGCAAAGTGAAACAATAGTTAAACAATTAACATAAGATAGTAACATTACTCATAAATAAAACTACTTTATTTAATCATCAAATGTTAATTACATTTATCTATTACATGTTTCTAACACTATCTAATCTATGCTAATATCATCCTTCATCCCAATACTTCTAGCATGCTGCAAGTGCTTAACCCTACTTAGTCCCTTCGTAAGCGGATCTGCTGGGTTATCTTCTGATGATATCCTCTTCACTACGAGTTGTCCTTCTTCTACACGATGTCCGATGAAATGATATTTTCTGTCGATATGCCGAGATCTACCATGATCCCTCAGTTCCTTGGTCAAGGCAACCACTCCTTCATTATCACAGAAAATCTCCATGGGCTCCTTTATGGCAGGTACAACTCCAAGGTCACCGATGAAGTTCTTTAACCATATTGCCTCCTTCGACGCCTCGATCGCTGCAATGTACTCTGATTCGCATGTTGAATTAGCTACGGTTTCCTGCTTGGAACACTTCCAAGTTACTGCTCCTCCATTCAGGGTAAGGACCCAGCCCGACTGCGAACGGTAGTTGTCCCTGTCGGTTTGAAAGTTGGCGTCACTATACCCTCGCACCTTCAAGTCATCACTCTTTCCGAGGACTAAAAACCATTCATTTGTCCTCCGAAGGTACTTAAGGATATTCTTCACCGCAATCCAATGAGCTCTGCCAGGGTTCCCTTGATATCTACTAACCATGCTCAAAGCAAAGGCTACATCAGGGCGAGTACAAGTCATAGCGTACATGATTGAGCCAACTGCGGAAGCGTATGGAACTTGGCTCATTTCAGCTATCTCAGCTTCGGTACTTGGACTTTGAGTCTTACTCAACTTGGCATTACTTTGTATCGGTAATTCTCCCTTCTTTGAGTTTTCCATACTAAAACATTTTAGTACCTTTTCTAAGTAAGTGTTCTGACTAAGTCATATTAGTCTCTTACTTCTTTCTCTTACTATCCTTATTCCCAAAATATAGGAAGCCTCTCCGAGGTCCTTCATAGCGAAGCACTTCCCGAGCCAGGACTTAACCTCATGCAAAGTTGGGATGTTGTTTCATATGAGTAATATGTCATCGACATATAGAACGAGGAAGCTTACTATACTCCCACTGGCTTTGACATATACACACGATTCATCTTCATTTCGTACAAATCCAAACCCTTTGACTTTCTCATCGAAGCAAAGATTCCATCTGCGAGACGCTTGCTTAAGTCCATAAATGGACTTCTCAAGCTTACACACTCTATTTGGATGCTTCGGATCGACAAAACCCTCTGACTGAGCCATGTAAACATCCTCGGCCAACTTCCCATTAAAGAAAGTGGTTTTGACATCCATTTTCCAAATCTCATAATCATGAAATGCGGCAATAGCTAGCATCACTCTAATAGATTTTATCTTCGCAACTGGTGAGAAGGTCTCATCATAGTCAACTCCGGGAGTTTGAGTAAAGCCCTTCGCAACCAATCGCGCCTTATATGTGTGTACGTTTCCATCCACATCAGTCTTCTTCTTGAAGATCCATTTGCACCCAACGATCTTACGTCCGGGCACATTTTCAACCAAATTCCAAACTTGGTTGTCATACATGGATTGGATCTCGCTATCTATTGCCTCTTTCCATTTCGCAGACTCGGGGCCTGCCATGGCTTCCTTATAGCTATTAGGTTCATCAAGGTTTATTAGTGTACTATCACTAATATACGTGTCGCCTTCAGTAGTAATATGAAAACCATATAACTGGGGTTGAACTCTAACTCTTTCGGAACGTCTAAGAGGTAATGATATGTCAATCGGTTCAACCGGAGTTTCTTCCTCGGGTTGAGTGCCAGCGGTAGAGGTTTCTTCATCTATCTGCTCTTGAATCTCTTCAAGCTCGATTTGCCTCCCACTGTCTCCTTGGTCTATGAGTTCTCGTTCTCGGAAAACTCCTCTCCTCGCAACAAAGACGACATTGTCCTTCGGTCTATAAAAGAGATATCCAAAGGATTTCTGCGGGCAGCCAATGAAAATACATCGCTCATTACGAGGTTCGAGCTTGTCGGGAGTATCTCGTCTTACGAAAGCCTCGCAACTACAAACCTTGATATGTGCTAACGAAGGAGCTTTCCCCGTCCACATCTGGTGAGGTGTTTTGGCATCCTTCTTGGTAGGGACTCGGTTAAGGATATGGGCGGCAGTCTCTAAGGCATACCCCCCAAAAAGAGATAGATAGCGAAGCACGACTCATCATAGAGCGAACCATGTCCAACAAGGTTTGATTACGCCTTTCTGCCGCACCATTCAACTGCGGTGTCCTAGGTGGCGTCAATTGTGAAACTATTCCACACTCCTTGAGATAATCGTGGAATTCAAGACTTAGGTACTCTCCTCCTCGATCAGATCGAAGCATCTTGATTTTCCTGCCCAATTGATTCTCCACTTCATTCTTGAACTCTTTGAACTTTTCAAAAGTTTCTAACTTTTGCTTGATTAAGTAGATATACCCATATCTACTATAGTCATCGGTAAAAGTCACGTAGAAGCGGTTTCCATCCTTCGTGGTAGATCTAAATGTTCCACACACATCGGTATGTATGAGGTCCAATAGACCCTCACCCCTTTCGCACGTACCAGTGAAGGGTGACTTAGTCATCTTTCTAAGTAAACAAGACTCGCATGTGTCATCTTCCCTAAGTTCGAATGACTCCAACACTCCATCCTTTTGGAGTTGGGCTATGCGTTTCTTGTTGACATGTCCAAGACGACAATGCCACAAGGATGCCTTATCCATACTATTGGAAGAATCCATGCATAAAACATCATTTCCTAAGTTATCAACAATCATAACAGTTTCATAAATTCCATTACACGATATTGCTTCAAAATAAAAGACACCATTTAGATAAGCCAACATAGAACCATTCTCATTATTAAAAGAAAATCTAAAACCTTGTCTAAACAAACCATGAAATGAAATGATGTTTCTAGCCATTTCTGGCGAATAGCAACAATTGTTCAAATCTAAACATAAACCATTCCTTAGCACTAAAGAATACACTCCAATCTTGGTCACAAGCGACGATCTTCTGTTCCCCATGATTAGATTTATCCTTCCATGCTCCACATCCCTATTTCTTCCTAGTCCCTGCACATCAGAACAAATGTGATAACCACAACCGGTATCAAGAACCCAAGAAATAGCATGAGATGAATCGTTATATTTAATTGTGTATATACCTGCGAAAGACTGCTTGATCTTACCTTCCTTGATAGCTTGTAGGTACTCTAGGCAGCTTCTCTTCCAATTCCCTATTTTGTGGTAATGGTGGCACTCTGCCTCCTTTGGGTTAGAAGTAGGCTTAGCGGGATCAACTTTTGTCCCACTAGAAGAGGAACCATCTCGAGACTTTCCCTTGCGGTGGCTCTTAGACAGAGCCTTCCTCTTCTTGCCTCTTCCTTGCCCAATGACCAAAATAGGAGCAGCGGGTGGATTGGGAGTAGGTGCAACGGACTTGTCCTTGAGATTGCTCTCAGCAACCCTAAGGAGACCTTGGAGCTTACTTAGGGTGACCTCTTCTTTGTTCATGTGGTAGGTCATCCTAAATTGGTTGTAACACGGAGGCAATGAGTGAAGCACCATGTCGATTGCTAAGTCTTACCCAAAGTCAACATTTAACTTGCGAAGACGATCGACATACCTTTGCATCTTTTGCAGGTGCACGGTTAGAGATTCACCATTACCCATCTTAACGGAGACCATGTTAATGAAAACCTCGTAAAGCTCTTGTCTCGCATTTTGATGGTATCTCTTCAACAAGTCTTGGTGCATTTCGTACGGATACATGTCCTCGTAGGACTTTTGGAATTCGGAGTTCATAGTGGCTATCATGATGCAATGAACCTTTGTTGCATCACGCTCATGAGTTTCAAAGGTGGTGATTTCAGCCAGAGTAGCGATTTCAGGATTGATCTTCTCGAGCTTCTCATCGTGGACATACTCCTTGTTCTCATAGCAAGCAATTGTGAGAATGTATCTTATCCATTCGCTAAAGTTCGTCCCATCGAAAGTGACCTTTTGACAAAGGCTCATCAATGTGAATGAGCTAGCAGCAGCGTTGTTCGCATTCGACGTCTACAAATAGAAAGGACAAAGATGGATTAGAATATGAATCCCTTATTATCACCAAATAAGAAAAATTAGGGCTAGGATCCAACAACAATATTTACATATTAGAAAAGGGATGCTGTAATCTAACATGAAAACAATTTGAAGGTAAGTGAATGACGATTCACTAATTCTCCACCACAAAACATAACTTTAATTCCTAAATGTATTGAGAATTCCTAGGTTTGGATGAGATTCATTGAAACTTTTCAATCGCATGTTTAAATCTCGATATGCCCCTCTTGTTTGTGACTGGGATACCGAGGATCACAAAGTGGGTGTGAATTACCATGCAAATGCACATGGTGCCTTCATTGTAACGATCACCTATTCGATGTGCCGGTAAACCACACACGCTCCATCGAACTATGATAAACAATGAATCACCCTTTGCCACCTTCGCTTAGAACCAATTAGTGTGCCGGTAAACCACACACGCTCCACTAACTTCTTAGCAAGGTGCAAAGTGTAATTTCATGGGACTGCATCAATTCACTTTTCCTAAAGTAACTAGGATTGGGAAATTTTTGAAAACATGTAGTTACTTTGTATTTCATATTATACTTTTAATGAGAGGATGAGGTTGCCCTATCCTACCCGTTCGGCTAACGACCCTCCACCGATCAAGCAAGCGGTAGGTGTGAGTGTACACCCATTAAGCGCCATTTTATAGGCCGCAACCTTATACCCACCTTATAGACCGGCTTCGTGAATGAGGCCTACTAACGGTAAGACTAGAATTTTAATTATACATATATATATATATATATATATATATATATATATATATATATATATATATTAATCTTGTAATATTATATTAGTATGGGGTTGGATTTTAAACTAGTAAAATTCTAGGGTTTGAAATTTAAATTGTCTAAATTAAACTTTTAATCACAAAACATAAATTTCAAAACTTGAGGGCAAGTTTTAAACTATTCAAAACATAAAGGATCATATAACAAACAATCTAAATTAACAATTAATCACATAATTATCCATATTTGATTTATTTATGATTTCTTGCCAAATAATTTACCAATTTAATCAAAATAATTAATTAATTATCACATAAGGAAATTAAATATTTTATTAATTGATAAATATCTTTAATTAGATCAAGATTACATTCATATATATCAAAAAATCGGATTAGGGTTGATCTAATATGATAAAGGCAAGTTTCCATAAGATAAATATCAAAAAATCCCGATTTTTGCTCGTCCTGACGCTCGGACTCGCCGAGTGCCCAACTGGACTGGCTGAGTCAGGCCAACTCGCCGAGTCCATGACTCAGAATCACAAAATTCAAATTTTGCAAGAAGGAAATAAACAATCATGCATCAATTTAATAGAAACCAATATAGGCTCTAATACCACTAATGGGTTTTGACCATATGAACATTCCTATGTGCACATGCAAACCCTAATGCTTGGATCTAGGATTCTCTAATTAAACATGCATTGAATCCAAGACTTCTAATGGCTAATAAGGTATAAGAACAATACAAAATCAGAGTTAGAAGTTTACCTTGAAACACTTGTTTGATCTTCTTGTTCTTGGAGCTCTAGAGTCACAAATGCCACTCCTCTAATGGCTTACAAACACCAACTAGCAAGGACGATGATTTAAGAAAGAGGAGAGGGGACAAAAATCGGCCAGGGTTCTTCCAAAGACACAGGTGCCGATTTCCCCGCCCCAAGAGGTCTATTTATACTTGTAAGGCTCCTAGGGTTTCACCCTTAAACCCTAATTGTATAACTTAAGCCCTAAGCAATCCTAATCCTTTCCATGATAAGCCTTGGACGATTTTATGGCTATCCTTAGCGCTAGAAATCTTCCACCCCTTTATAGCCCAAAGTGTAACTATCAAACAATTGACAGTTTATACCCTCTTATTTAATTAATCTCATCTCTTAAAGTCACCAAATTAATTCCTAATTAATTTATGACTTATATTAATCAAATAATAATATTATTATTCCTTATATTATTCTCATAATATATTAATAATATTTATTCTCTCATAATAAATCGCCCTGTCAAGTTGCTATGGTGAAGGCAACCCAAAAGGACCATGCATAATCGGGTCAAATACTTGCCTAATATAGTTGCAGCCTTAGACACTATTCCAACATGTTTGGGCTTTTAGGTTAATTAGGGATGTATTGGGCCCACAAGGGTTTATTAGGCCCATTAGGGTTTTAGTCCCTTATCCAAACATCCCAAACAAGTCACAATACAATCGAGGCACACCGCAACCTGACTCGGCGACAGGAGGCGACAGCCACCACCTCATGGTGGTCATAGGGTTTCTTTTCATTATTCACATTTCTAATTAAATTTTACAATGCTAATCTCCAAAATAACTCACACAACTAAGATAAATACACACACACAACCACCTTGTGGTGGCTGGCGGTGGCTGGTGGCGGCAGCCACCACTTCACTGTGGTGGTGGTGGTTGTTCTAGGTTTTCCAGCGAAACAAGTTACACACATAAAACACACTACAGCAAAACGAACACCCACATGCTTTCTTGCTTGCAAGTGGATCCAGCCACCCTCCTGGTGGCGGTTGGCGACTGCAGAAGCACAAAACGGTGGCAGCAGCGGTGGTATTGCGATGACAGCCACCATGGTCAGCTGCCATGGTGGTTCTCCACGACCCTTCTCGACAGAACATCCCCCACAGCGCACCCATGTTGCACACGAGCCTTGAACCATACCACCATTTACCGGTGATAGCAGGAAACGCCATGAGTTCCTCCACCCATAAGGCGGCAGGCGGCGAGATAAATAGAAGAGAAGAATAATAGCAGCGATTTGGAACAGCTATAACAGTCGTGGGGGTTGATTTGTGACCTCATCAACAGCGGTGGCACCGGAGGAAAACGAGATTGCAACCTCATTGATCTTCACATCCACTGGCGGTGGTAGTCGCGACTTTGAGCTCCCGGTCTCCCTTTCTTGTATGCTACGACCACGGTTGTTGCCTTTGTCGGTAGCGGGAGCAGCAGCAAGGAACGGTTCCGCTAATAACATGGTTTGTCGATGACTTGGTTGGTCAGAGAAGCAAGGACGTAGGGTAGCGGCCGGTGAGGAAGGTATAAGGGTGACTGGGAATAGTCTTCTAGGGTTAGGGTTAGCTTAGATCTTTATACCCGACTCCACTCAAAAGTTTTCCATAATGGCAACAACAGTCCCTCCATGCCCTTTTCCATTCAAATGTAATCCAATATTTACCCTTTCAACCCTGGCTTTGGAAATCTTCTTCAAATTAAATTCGATAATTACCATTTAAACCCTCATCATTAAAATCATTTACACCTTAGGTACAAAATTTACTATACAACCCCTAATATCTTAATTATGACATAATTAGCCCTTCCATCTCATTTCCATTTAACTTAAATCCAAATAATTACCACGAAGCCCCTATCTTCATATATAATTATAAACTAAGTCCGAAATTTACACTTTTAACCCTCAACTTCTAAATTATGCCAATTAGCTCTTTAAGACAATCCTTTGATATATAATTATTTATTTTAGGGCTACCATTCGTTCATTAATTTATTTATTTATTTATCTAATAAATAAACGGGGTGTTACAATCGACCTCCCTGAAAACATGGTGCATAACCTGCCTCTAATCCCAACTAACAAGAAATAGCAATAGAATCCTATTTCCTAAAGGATTCTATGTCTCCACAAGCCTTGGGCTCCAAGTGAGCCTCCAACTGCACCGCTACAATCTCGGCTCGAAAGGCCCCGAGATGACCATCCAAGAGCTCCAGAATCCATTCCTTAACTGAACCAAATATCACAAGAGTCCGCTCTAAAATATCATGGGTAAACTCTTGTAAGATGAATTCCCGCATCCGCTCATCGATCGGCTCAGTACCTATACCTGAGGTGGAACCCAAACCTGAATTCCCTTCCTGAGTGTTCAACACCATACTGAAAAACAACATCCAAAAGATGATAACATAACGAAGAATCCTCATCCCACAGGTTTCCTAGATTCTCAAAGACTCACCCCAATTCGAGTATGGATCGTGTGCTTTTAGTAGTAGGGTCCAATACTACCTTCCACACCTAGTCATACTTTCCTCAAGAATAAATCATGAATCCTCCAAGTCACATTCTCAAACCAATACTCCAAGCACTCGCTAAACAACACAACCAAACCCACTGAAGCATTTCCCAGGGTTTCCTAGGGTCCCGAACTCACCCTACCATCAACTGTTGAATAAATTCTCATAATGTGAGTTAGCTACTTCGTGAATACAATCACATGTAACAAAGCTCATAGAACCATTCAAGTAAAAGACTCATCCTTACAACGATTAGACTCAAACAAGAGTTGCACAATACAGTCAAATCCATCACTCTGAGAGTATTCAACCTTTATTACATGTGAGTTAACATATTCACTAAACAACTAACTCACATCACTCAAGAGTCCCACAAAGCGCAAAGCAAGCATCATTCATACAGTAGCACACCAATCCATAGAATAACCAAGGAACATTCAAACTCACACACCACAACTTATGCTAGGAACCTTCACCCTCACTGCTGACTGCCTTACGCATATAAACTATACCCACTCTAGCATTCCATGCTTCCTAAGCTACAAGGAATCACATATCAGGCCAACCTATCACTGACTAATTAGAATTAGTATGCAAGGCTACAAGCTCATACAAGAGGCGTACAAGGCGTCTCTCCTAGAACTCTATCATGCAAACACAAATAAAATCCAAAGCCCTAACTAGCATGCGGTTCATAGATTCATAAAAAAAAAATCATATCAGATAACATGTATGGGTATTTTGAAAAAAACTTACTTGAGCTCGGCAGATTGCACGCACCACTACCTTTCTTATCTTTGAAAACTCTTTTTTTAAAAATACTTTTCTTTGTGAAAACTTCACCAAAGCCTCAGTTTGAGTTCAGACACACCTAGGAGTATGTCCAAATCACGCAAACCAAGGCTCTGATACTAGCTTGATACGTCCAAAAAATATGTAACAATTGGTAAAAATTTGGTCAGAGTTCGGCGGACAAACTATCGCGAACCGCTAAGTATTACTGACCAATTGTGTATAACTTTATTTTTATAATGTATATTAAATATATTATATTTATAATTTCTTTTAGAACATCCCAAACTGTTTAGATCATCTTTTGTCGAAGATTGAATAAAAAATCACTAAAAATTCAATCCTATTTGTGACGTTAAAAATAAATTTTTGCTTTAATTATATTTGAGAGTTAAGGATAAGAAATTTAACTAAATTACGTTCTCTTGATTTCGTGGATATAAAAAAACGTCCAAAACGGAGGTTGTATGAGAGAGTTACACCCATTTTAAGTTACAAAAATAAGTATTTATCTGATTTTTCTGAAACAAACCGTACACTGCTTCGTTTAGAATAGTTGTGAACCTCGAAAATCAACTGTGAGCATGTTTTTGAATTCAAGTTATGGCATATTATTTTATTATATTTTTATAATATTTTTAACTTCGACCAAAATAAGATTCGCAAAATTTGTTGAATCTGACCCTATTAATCACGAACCTTTAAACGTAAATTCACAGAGTTTGATATACAGGAATTGAACTCCGTCTGTATTTTTGGAATCACCACGACCGAGACTACAAGCAGGCAATTTCATAAAATCGTATGGAATCGGGATTGATGGCACGAGAATCAAGAATGGGGGATTACAACACAAAATGAATGAATAAATAAATAAAATACATATTAAATAAATTTTACATATAATATCCTTCAAAATCTGATTTTTGTACAACAAATCAAGTGCAATCCAATTTCAATCCAATAAAATCCTGGGAAATCAAATTTTATACATTTCTTTACAATATTACGTTTCCCTTTCCTCACTCCTTCCTTCACACACTACCTCCATCTTCATCAGTTTTTTGACTGCTAAGACAGCAAACCTTCTCCATCACTTGTGTTGCAGGACCAAAGCAACCCCCAAACAACCCCCATTTCGATCCTTCTTCTTCCCCTTCACTTCCCTGTCAAATGATCCAACCTCAAACATCTCTTGCCTCCTTCATTTCCTTCTCCATTTTCTTTTCTACCAAGAAATCAAGAGACCTCTTCCTTCCCTGCATTTGATTAAGCAACCCCAAAACACCCTTTGATCGAAATTCATGTCTGTTTCATCATCATTTGTGTGGATTCCAAATCACAAAATAATAATAATAATAATAATAATAATAATAATAATAATAATAATAATAATAATAATAATAATAAAGCAAGAAGGTTACCGCCTGTACATATTTTCTGGGGAAGAGGAACCACCCAAACGAATGCCATGGTCGATGCTTGTTGCTGCAACCCCAACACCACCTTGCATCGTCACACCCTACCACCATTCCACCTCTGTCCCTTCCTGTTTCTGTGACCAAGCCTCAACTCAAACACCTGCATATTTCCTTTCATTTCCAGTCAAGAACAAAACAAGAAAACAAGAGAAAAAGAACACAACAGCAACCGGAGTTGCAACTGCCTCCCACGAAACCACCATCTTCTATTTTCGGGTGCGTGTTCCCGGACCCTCCATCGACCTCCCAGCCACGATCGAATCCACCACTCACACGACTGAAAAATCGAAACCACCTAGACCACGAGCAAGCTTTGCTATTTCCCCTTTTCTTTGAGCCCCGGAGACAAATCCTTCGCGAGCAATCGACCCCAAGAACCAGATTGCGCACCTGCGAGCTTCCTTGTCGCCATATTTGGTCGTTTCCCTTTGATCGATAAGCAAGCTTCGCTATTTCCCCTTTTCCTTCGGCCCCGTCGACCTCCGGAGACAAATCCTTCGGGAGCAATCGACCCCAAGAACCAGATTGCGCACCTGCGTGCTTCCTTCTCGCCATCTTCGGTCGTTTCCCTTTGATCGATCAGCAAGCTTCGTTATTTCCCCTTTTCCTTCGGTCCCGTCGACCTCCGGAGACAAATCCTTCGCGAGCAATCGACCGCAAGAACCAGATTGCGCACCTGCGAGCTTCCATCTCGCCATCTTCGGTCGTTTCCCTTTAATCGATTAGCAAGCTTCGCTATTTCCCCTTTTCCTTCGGCCCCATCGACCTACGGAGACAAATCCTTCGCAAGCAATCGACCCCAAGAACCTGATTGCGCACCTGCGAGCTTCCTTCTCACCATCTTCGGTCGTTTCCCTTTGATCGATCAGCAAGCTTCGTTATTTCCCCTTTTCCTTCGGTCCCGTCGACCTCCGGAGACAAATCCTTCGCGAGCAATCGACCGCAAGAACCAGATTGCGCACCTGCGAGCTTCCTTCTCGCCATCTTCGGTCGTTTCCCTTTAATCGATTAGCAAGCTTCGCTATTTCCCCTTTTCCTTCGGCCCCATCGACCTACGGAGAAATCCTTTGCGAGCAATCGACCCCAATAACCAGATTGCGCACCTGCGAGCTTCCTTCTCGCCATCTTCAGTCCTTGCCCTTTGATCGATCGATTTCAGGACATCGGTTTCCCCCTTCTTCAATCGATCGTATACCTGTGATTGTTCTTTCCCCTTGGACCGACGAGGACCGAGCTTTTTCCCTCCCCGATCGATTTTACTAGCGATTTCGTTTAGTCTCTATGTTTTCTCATCGTGACAGATTCTTGTTCCTCTTGATCAACTTGCCAGCTGCTTTCTTCTATCTTTCACTACCCAATCAACGAATGGAATCGCGAAACATAAGCCCTAAATTCGTTTGAAGTTCAAACCATTAAACAAAAACGGTCCTCTACGAGATTTTTATTTAAACAAAAGCCCTAAACCCTCTTATATTTATAAATGACCAAACTTCCCTTATTTTTAAATCATTTATTCAAAATGAATTCCAAACGCCCAAACATTGAACCCTTAGTTCAAAACAAACCCCCCTTTGGTATTTATTTTATCAAAACAGTCCTATGTTGGTTAAATTAAATTACAAAATAGCCTCCAATACTTTAAACTCGTTACGAAGCAGTCTCGGAAATATTTCGAAGTCTAAAAATGGTTGCATAGCGATTTCTCACGTGAAGCTTCACCAAAAAGCAAGTTGTGATCGAGATCACGCATCGAAAGTGGGTTTCTACGACCCCTGTTTTTCTACTTTAATATTATGGGGAGAATACATGCGTGCCTAATTAAGTTTTGATGATTTACAAATTATTATACGTTAAAATATCATCATATTTTATTATTGGTCAAAAACTTATTAAATAGCAATTTAAAATGTTATAAATCATTTATAAACTATACAAGTAAAGTAGATTGTTAAAAGTTAATATACTTATAGTTTCTTGCGATTATTAATATGTATATTAAGATATTATGAAATCAAAAAGTTATTCGAGTATAAAACGAATGTACGTTGTTAAAATTCATAGAAAGACCAAGATTATGAAAACATAATATTAATAGTTTAAATTATTGAAAATTAACTTTTAATATATATATATATATATATATATATATATATATATATATATATATAATATATATATATATATATATATATATATATATATATATATATATATATATATATATATATATATATATATATATATATAACTTATGTAAAAATGAATGTACAATTTATTAATATATTTTTTTATTAACTATAAAAATATAACTCATTCTAACAAGTTATGGATTTTATTGCGATAAATAACAAGATCAATTCAGAACTTAAGAGTCGTTATATGCGACACATTATGTTGTATTAATCACGTGAATTATAATTATTATGGTATTATTGGTTTCACGTTGGTTGAAACCTGGAAAATATTATATACGCATCCGTTATGCTTCCCAAATTTTGTCATGATAAATAATAAAATTTGGAAATGTGTTAAGTCTTACGAATCTCAAATACCATAAGACTTCAATCAACAATTAATCCTAAACACCAAACAATTATAGGTGTCTGATATACTTAATATGGAAAGTTTAGGATCACAATGCATAGACTCATTGTTAGGATCCATCATACCCACGAGACGTTCTATGAGTTACGTTTGTTTAGAAAGCTTTATAAGTTATGATCACTTCCTAAGCTGCATGTGTTATGTTTGTCACAATCCTAAGACCGTACATCTTAGTGGGAAATTCCTTTGTGTCATAACCGTTAATTTGTATTGGAACGATGAACTCTAGGTATAAGTTCAGGATCACATACTTATATGGGTTGACATCCTGCCACCGTTGCTAGCTACAACCATTGGCTGACGAGTCAAAACGAGCATTGCGTTTCCTAAACGATAAAGTCCCCAAGATTGAGCAAACTTTGGTGTAGACTTTTAGCACTGAAACTTGTAAGTGCTAGTGCAGAGGTGTACATCACAGTTCAGTTATGACCTCATCATAAATCCCGGGTGTGCCTTGTTATCGTATAGAATCAATATTATATTTATATGGTGTTTTGTTCAGTGATACTAGCGGAGAGAGATTGTATGTAGCGGATAGCTTGTGACTCAAAACGATAAGTGTCACTACCAGAATTTAAGTCATATATTACTTAATTAATAACCTTACCTTCATCGTCAACAATCCATAAATTGATGATTTTATAAGCTTCACAAACAATTTCTGCAACATAACCACTAATTATCAGTTTGTTTTTTTTTAACTGTGCATAGCTAAAAATAAGGAAGATGGTAGTTACATACCTTGTTTATAGGTATCAATTTATTTCCTATAATTAATTCATATTAAAGTAAATGGTAAAATTTCTATGTTGCCCTTAAGAAATGATTGGTTTACATTTGTTTTCGCGCTCTCAACCTTTTAACGTTTTCAATATAACCTCTCCATATATATATATATATATATATATATATATATATATATATATATATATATATATATATATATATATATATATATATATATATGCTTAGGTTATTTTGTTTTTATTAACTATTGTGTACCAGAATGCACAGATCTGGACCATCGTATAGAATAAAATCAAATATCACGATCTGAGGGTCTATGATATTATAATAGGGTAACATGTACCATATAATCACACAAATTTCAGCATAAGGACATTTTAGTCAATTAACCCTCATTAAAAAAGGAAATTTTCGGATTTTTAGGGATAATTAATTCATTTATTTTTAAAAATCTGAATATTTTAAATAAATTCAAATTAAAAAATCCGATTTTATTCTGTCAGAATGACAGAATATCAACCTTAAATTAATAAATATATTTTCAATTTTATTCTTGCAGAATATATTTTCCAATGCAAATATTTTTGATAATTAATCTGATTTAAGAATTCTAGATTATTATTCTTATACATTCAAGTTGGGTCTATGATTTTATTCTTAATACACATCCAAAATAAAATACAAATTCATACATATTCTTACAAACTAATATCCTTATACATTTTAATATATTTATACACATTCTAACAGAATATCATCAAAATAAATAAAATTCTCTAAAATTGCATTCTTGAATATATAATTATTGGACAAATACACTTATATACTTGTTGGACAAATACACTTCATCTTTGCATATATACTTGTTGTTGAACTCGATTCCAAATATTTCTCTTGTATGATCAATATTGAATTCTTTCTTCAACCATTCTGAAAGAATAACATGAATTACTTGTTAGTATTACCATATAAGAAAATAGACTTGTTGTTAACAAACATTCTTAAAGATATTCTTATAGAATGCATTTATATAAATAAATTTTGACAAAATACACCACAAAATGCACTTAAATCATAGTCTTTTCTTCTGTATGACAAAAAATAAAACAAACTTTAAATCATAGCATAATGTTTTTTACTTGTTCCTATCTTGCAACATTTTTTTTTCACTTTTCCTATCTTAACAAATAAGGAGATTGAAATTGAATTCTATCAGAATAATAGGCATCAAGTCGATAAGTGTTACTAACATCATTCTAAAAGAATATTGTGTCCTCTCATTCTAAAAGAATTTGCAGATTTTAAATAACGTTCATTATAAATTATATTGGTGGAATACCAAACTTTCCATGAGTTCACTATAAGAAAAACGCCTAGACATGTACCGAATGAAGAAACCTAATAGGACAAACAAAAAAATCATTATTTATAACCAAATAGATCACAAACATGACTTAACATTAAGTTGACTTTGAGAGTCAAATGAATACAAATTTTAATTAGTTAAAAGGTAATCTGTAATGAAAATGGTTTAGTGAAAACTACTTTGTACTTACCAGAAGGAGAATGCTTCCTCTTTTTCTTGATTTGTCCAACAAGATCATGCCAACAATAGTGATATGAATATGTATTTAACAATTAGTTATGTATTAACACGATATGAAAGAAATGAAACCAAGAAAAAAACTAAGACTTAATAGGGATTTCGATTGCATAAAATCTAATTCCATTTATTCCACACAATTGTTGGCACGCCATTAATCCAACACCAATCTAAAACATACGTAAACCAAAACAAAATTATAATTGAATAAAATTTACAAATCATGAAAAAGTTCTTATGCTTACAATAATCATCGCATCAAACAAATCCAATACTCCAGCATTAGGAAGTTTTTGAAAATTAAGTGTAGTCTCCCATATAAAGAAACAAAGAAACAAGCCCAATTGTCAATTTACGTTTGCACCTTTTTTTTCTTCCTATTGCTTTTCCTCCTACTAATTGAAAAAAAAAACACTACTCAGTTATTGTTGATTTTGGTTCCTGCATAAATACAAACCTTGCGGTGCGCATCGACCATATCACGTGCAAAAGCTTTACTAGCACCTTATCTGATGCCTGATGTGGACGAGTGCGACGGAGCTGAAGGTCGGCAACGGCAGCGCAGATGGAGGCAATCGTGATAACTAAGCGTAGGGTTTCTTGTTTATTATAGGCTCTGACTTAAATATCTTTTGTTTAAAGGGATAACAAGTATTTTAAATATTTACAATAATTAAATATAGCAAAAATTACTATTATACCCTTAAATAATTTATTTAATTTTGTATTATTTCCTAAATTGTCAATTTACGTTTGCACCTTTTTTTCCTTCCTATTGCTTTCCTCCGGATTTGTGACACGTGTAAAAAAGGTGGTGGTCTGCATCGCCCCTTCTAAAAGCCATGTGCGTGGCTCCCTGCCTGTGCACACACAAAATTTTCAATTTTTTTAAAAATCGTATATTTTTCATACGAGCTCCGGTTTCGACGTTCTTTATATCCACACGCAACTATTAACGAGTAGTACAACTTTCATTTAGACTCTATCAGCTAAATCTCATGTTATTTTTAAAGTTATATTTTTATAAGCTTAGATTGTAAAAGTCCGTACGAAAATCATAACTCCTTCATACGAATTACGTTATCGACTGTCTTTATATCGATAGTTTACGGGATCTTCAACTATCGCTTACATTGTTTTGGCTAACACTCAACTGATATAAATTTCGATTTCTGTGTCGCACAGTATTATACTGAAACTTCGAAAAAGTCATAACTCCCTCATACAAATTCAAATTTAGGCGTACTTTACATGCAAGTTCTCACTTTTACGATTACTACGAAGTTCTTTTAGATTATTTTGGCTAGTAAGCAACCTATCTCCGATTTTGTATTTTACGAAGCACCTTGCTATATCGAGCTGAACACAAAACTTCAAACAACTATATAACTTCTTCATACGAAGTCAGATTTGAGGGTTCTGTATATATACAAAATCATCATCACAACTACTATAATTTTCATCAAGATTATTTATCCTAAATAATCTTTTATCAAAAACATTATTTTTATCACTTAATGATAAGATGTCTATTTAGTCTGTAACAGATACAACTATGAATTAATAAAATTGAATATTTATTTATTATAATCACCTAAATCGTCTATTCCTAACTTACGAGGGTTACAGACTTAGATTGCCGTCTTTCTTGGCAGTTAGATCTGAACGGCACTTTCACAGTTTCTTCCATGAGATTTTTTATTGATAATACGTCTCTCATGAATTCTATATATGTGACTCAATGTAATTCTTTGGTTTTGATAAAGTTAAATGTGTTGCGTTTGCGGATTAAGATTAATCATATCCCTACTCATCTTTGCCTTTTGCAACGTGGCTTGAAGTTGGATTCCATTTTGTGTCTTGTTTGCTAGTCGATGGTGGCGTCGTCCAACCATCTTTTATTTCCTGCCCGGAGGTGCAGGTTGTGTTGTCCTTAATTAGTAGGTTTTAGAATATCGTTTGTCCTAATGCTACTAATAAGACACCCTTTAGACACCCTATAATCATTTCTATAAAAAGTCAACCTATAATCAACTACTTGTAATCAACTTTTTCGGAAAACAATGCAATTTCAACCAATAAAAATATTTCAAACATTAATTAGGGTTGTCTAAATGGTAAAATAGGATGTCTTTTTAACCAACCCCTTTATTTTTTATTTTTTCTAATTATTTTTTATTTTTTTAAAAGTTATAAGTAGATCTAAACTTTTTAATTTTGACTGTACAGGATGGTTGAAAAAAATAAAAATAAACTCTGACTTCTTTGTAAAAATTTTTGATACTTGCTTAAAAAAAGTATAGCAGTTCGGATAAATGAAACAGTAAAAAATAAAATAAAGTTAGCGAAAAAATATTTTAAAGGAACTTTCTTTGGTCTCTCTCCGATTCGCCATTTTGACTTCGTTCTAATCCGATTTCCGTTGCTTTCAAGGTTTCAACTGTGAATGGAGTGAGGACAATTCTATCGTTTATAGAGAAAAGGTATGCTTTAATTTCATCCTGCAATTCTCAATTTCATAATTTATAGCCGATTCCGCTATAGCTTCGTAATAAAATCTGTTCCGGTTAAGTCGCCGGTAAATACTGATTTTCTCTTTCTCAAGCTCCGATCTGATAACGCTTCGATTCTCCACATGGTGTTGTGGTTGCGTCAACAGTCTAATTAGGTTTTTGAGCTCTTATGCGAATATCAAATTTCAGAATTAATGACAATAGCATATTTGATTTCAGCCAGATGATTGCCAATAACCACTGTTATAGTTCAACATAGGATGTAAGGATCTTTTGCAGTTTGTATTGTTATGTGATAATGAAATCGCACTTGCTACTATTTAAGAAACATCGCACATATACAGTTCTTAGAGAAAAAACTCTGATATCAAACAGCTTAGACCGAAGGTAAAATGACAATCAAGAACTCAAATTCAGAGCTTGTACCTATCGCATCAACCATTTCTCCACCGAATTCATATGGATCCGTTGTTCTAGGAGGCACTTTTGATCGCTTACATGATGGTCATCGCCTTTTTCTTAAGGTTTGATTCTCCATATCTATTTTCCAATTCACAATCAAACACTCAAACACATCATATGCATGTATTGAACTATTAAAAGGTTCTTATTACATTTTCCTGAGATATGGAGACCTTCAATGGCTAACTGTAGGCAGCTGCAGAGTTGGCTAGGGATCGAGTTGTAGTAGGCATTCTTGATGGCCCAATGTTGACCAAAAAACAGGTTTGACCTTTCTCCTTCACTCTTTCATATCAACACACTCAATTTAACGGATTTCTATTACTCTTCTATTCACATTCACTTGCAGTTTGCTCATCTTATTACACCTATTGAACATCGAAAAAGAGTTGTTGAAGATTACATTAAGGTATTTGAATGTTTATTCTTCATTACTAATTTAGTAAGTATATCATATACAGTATACCCCATTTGTGATTCGTTTTGTTTTCAGTCTATAAAGCCTAATCTGGAAGTAGAAGTTGAACATATAACAGATCCTTATGGTCCTTCAATTGTTGATAAAAATCTTGAAGCCATTGTTGTCAGCCAGGAGACACTACCTGGTGGATTATTGGTAAACAAGAAGAGAGCTGAGAGAGGCCTTTCACAACTAAAGGTGCATATAATATGTTCTTCAACAATTTCACAATTTTTTTTTTACATATAATGGCTGAGTGTAAGGATTTTGTTTTGCAGGTTGAGGTTGTAAATCTTGTATCTGATGAATCTAGTGGAGAAAAACTGAGTTCTTCAACATTGAGGAAGGTGGAGGCTCACATTGCTGGAAAACTTTAGCTAGATTTAATAGGTATGAATCTGTAACATATTTCTACACATGAATCATTCCAATAATAGTTGAATCCAGAGGGATAAATTTGCAACAAAAGTCTTTGTGGACCAAACTTGCAAAAATGGTATAGCAGGGGGTTAAACTTGTAATTTTACAATGATAGAGTGTAGATCTAGAAATGATAAACGTAATTTCTTTCTAGAAGCAAGATCTTATAACTTTTATATTAAAGTGCCTATATGCTAAACAGATTTGCTTCCTACAAGTATGCAATTCAAGTACCCTAATTTTTATTGGATTTACATCTTAATTTCCGGATCTGTATGTTTTACAAATTGTAATATCATTTCTGGTTCTCCATCTTTTCATAAAATTAATGGTTAATATATAAGAAACATCAAGTTGAAAAAAAAAAAAAAAAAAACAGATGATTAGTTATTATTGAAATACTTGAACACTAGCAAATTTACAATTATTCCTGAAAGAAATCATGTATGGGTTATGTGTCGTTAGCAAAGCGGAAATAGAAAACAGAAACAAATGATAATTAATAATTTAATATTGATGGTTATTTATCATTTTGTTGCGTGTAAAAAAAACCTGAGTATTGTTATTATGATTACAAAGTTTGTCCAAGAACTGGTCCTGTATTCAGACGAATTAAAAAGACGGAATAGAGAAGATGAGGAGTTCTTCAATTGAATTCTTACTATATAACTCTGTGAATTAAGAAATAAAAGAAAATTATAATAAAATCGAGCATCAATTGCTTCCATATATTTATCGCTTTCCGAAAGTCAAATAAATAATGCCAAAAGAAAAATGAGATTTAGGAGGTGTTTGAGTTGTTTTTTTAAGAGTCAAAAGTTCTTTTTGGAAAAATTATAAAAAGTTAGGTTTTTTTAATTTTAACAAAAAAATAGTTTTCCTTCTATCTAAAATTCAAAAGTAATTTTTAAAATGTTTCTACCAAATATCTTTTATCTTTTCTCTTTTTCAAAAATAACTTTTGTTATTCAAAAATACAAACCAAAACCCCTTACTTTTCCCTTACATCTTGAGGAATGAATATGACCTTAGGTTAGAGGGACTTTGCCATTCTTTTTAGTGTAGGCGTCATATCACATTTATAAAATAACTTTTGTCGTTTGCAATATTTCATGAATGGTCATTTTGGCATTAAAATTAACTTTTTAACTGTTAGTTTTTTATGAAAAAAATATTTTGCCTTGGACCAATTATACAATAAACCTCAAAGATCATTTGTATAATTTTAAAAATTTTAAATTTTTATATATATATATATATATATACACACGATTATTTATTTTATTTTATTTTATTTCAACAATTTGATAACATTTTTTTTTTCTTTTTTACGGTTTTATACTTTTATTTCTATTTTTTAATTATACTTATTTATGGTTTTTAAAATTTTTTTTTTATTTTGGTTCAAATAAATGAACTTAAATTCGAGAAACCATATTGGAACAATTTTTCTTTTAATTTTTCTTATTTGTGAATTGAACCAGTAATGTTTCTTTTAATTTTATGTCGTTACGGTTCATTTTTTACGTGGATGCTCCAATAAATAATTGAAGTTGTTATATTTATTTATTGAAAATAAAAATTATGTTAAAGTATATATATATATATATATATATATATATATATATATATATATATATATATATATATAATTTAAAATTTTTAGAATTACACAAAACATTCAAACACCAAAATTATAATATACTCTAATATAATCATAAATTTTTACACTTTTTGAAAAAGGTCAAAAAACTTATCAAGTTGATGAAAAATAAAACGAAAAAAACAAAAAAGTTAATATACAAAAATATAAAAAAATTAGAAAAAACTAAAAATATAGAAAAGACGAAATGTGTAAGATTTATGAATATATTAATGTATATTACAAATTTGTTGTTTTCATTACTTGAATCAAAATATATAAAAACATTTAAAAAACCTAAATAACTATAAAAAAAACACAAAAACAAAAGGTGAAATATTGATACCTGTAAACTTAAAATTGCTAACGATACATATCCTGTTTGTCGTAAGGTATGCTTGGACTCCAATCACAAGGCATGATTGGACTCTTTTAAAGAGCATCCAATTCATTGTAGAGAGCTCTCGGGTTTCAAGTACCGACACAATATGGTAAGAAATGTTCTTTTCGACATATTTAAGCATGCTGAGGTTTCTGCTAAAAAAGAGGCACCCGTGAACTTTTTGACTGGCCATTTGGAAGGAAGATCAATTAGATTAGCTGATGTTTTAGTTTTTAGATGGGCTGGAAGGAAACATACATGTGTGGATCTAATAGGAGTTTCCCCTCGATGGGCTTTAAGAGTGGAGTTTTTACTGTGGGACAAACTGCTTTAAAAACTGTATCTTGCAAAGTAGCAAAACATGCATAAAAAATCAACGCATGTTTATACCTTTTGCATTTGATACTTTCGCTTTCCTTGTGTTAGATGCTCTGGAGCTCCTTACTAGAGTCCAACAAGTCATGCCTATTAATGTTATGACCCAAAGATCTATGAATGTTGTTTTTAAAATAATTAGTTTTGTCATTCAAGCACAACTTGTTGCTCGTTATATGTTACGTCGATGTAAAACTTTGCTTTAATATTAATATCATAGTAAATTGGTGAAGGAAAAAAAACAGAAAAACCATAAAAAACTAAAATTAAAAAAAAATTAAAAAGATTAAAAAAAGTTATCAAATTGTTGGAAAATAAATTAAATTATATATAAATACATAGCATCCACATAATAACCTAGCCACACACATATATATATATATATATATATATATATATATATATATATATATATATATATATATATAGGGCTAGGTTATTATCTGTTACGTCGATGTAAAACTTTGCTTTAATATTAATATCATAGTAAATTGGTGAAGGAAAAAAAAACAGAAAAACCATAAATAACTAAAATAAAAAAAAAATAAAATAAAAGTTTAAAAAGATTAAAAAAAGTTATCATATTGTTGGAAAATAAATTAAATTATATATACAATACATAGCATTCACATAATAACCTAGCAGACATGGCAATACAAAAGTACTTTGGATATTCATGGCAGACATGGCAACACGACAATATGATAATACTTTGGGTAAACACGCCAACATGATAGTACATTAGTACTTTAGATAGTCATGGCAGACATGGCAGTACAAAAGTACTTGGGATGGCGCAGCAGTACAAAAGTACTTGGGATAGGCACAGAAGTAGAAAAGTACTTGGGATAGGCACAACAGTACAAAAGTATTCGGGATAGACACAACAGTACAAAAGTATTTGGGATAGACACAACATTACAAAAGTACTTGGGATAGGCACAACAGACACAATTTATTATTTCACACACATTTCACTAACCTATCATAACCATTATCTCACACAACTCTATCACGACCTCTCATTTGTTATTTCGCACAACCCTTCACTACCCAATCATATTAGCATTAAGTATGATAAATATATGGTTAAATCAAGTAATACTCATATTGTATGACTACATTAAAAGCAACAAAGACAGTAGACATAGAAATTAAGCATTTATAATACTTGTATTTATGTGTAAGTAGACAGTAACTATGGACTCACTTGACTTAGGTGGGTGATTGGAGAATTCGGCAGCGCTCCGCCAAAATCCTTGACTTTTCTTCTGACGTACCCTAGTTATGAATGTCACTAAGTATTAGTTTAATATTCCTTGCGACTAATGATAGTCTAGATTCCTCATTAATCCCAATGTCTACATCAAGATCTATTAAGTAAGGAACAACCAGGTAGGATCATATCGTAGGTAGGGTCTGTTTGGTATACAGAGCATATTGTTTGGAGATCCTACTTTAAACATTTTACTACATTTAGCCTAGACATCATCCCTGTAAGTAGATCAATCAGTCTAATGACTTAGAATTACTGATAACTCTTAATTACAGGTTCATAAGAATGACTATGACTATAATTAAAAATTACACTTAAATGAAATAAGATAGTCATGGCAGACATGGCAGTACAAAAGTACTTGGGATGGTGCAGCAGTACAAAAGTACTTGGGATAGGCACAGGAGTAGAAAAGTACTTGGGATAGGAACAACAGTACAAAAGTACTTGGGATAGGCACAACAGTACAAAAGTATTCGGGATAGACACAACAGTACAAAAGTATTTGGGATAGACACAACATTACAAAAGTACTTGGGATAGGCACAACAGACACAATTTATTATTTCACACACATTTCACTAACCTATCATAACCATTATCTCACACAACTCTATCACGACCTCTCATTTGTTATTTCGCACAACCCTTCACTACCCAATCATATTAGCATTAAGTATGATAAATATATGGTTAAATCAAGTAATACTCATATTGTATGACTACATTAAAAGCAGCAAAGACAGTAGACATAGAAATTAAGAATTTATAATACTTGTATTTATGTGTAAGTAGACAGTAACTATGGACTCACTTGACTTAGGTGGGTGATTGGAGAATTCGGCAGCGCTCCGCCAAAATCCTTGACTTTTCTTCTGACGTACCCTAGTTATGAATGTCACTAAGTATTAGTTTAATATTCCTTACGACTAATGATAGTCTAGATTCATCATTAATCCCAATGTCTATGTCAAGATCTATTAAGTAAGGAACAACCAGGTAGGATCATATCGTAGGTAGGGTCTGTTTGGTATACAGAGCATATTGTTTGGAGATCATACTTTAAGCATTTTACTACATTTAGCCTAGACATCATCCCTGTAAGTAGATCAATCAGTCTAATGACTTAGAATTACTGATAACTCTTAATTACAGGTTCATAATAACGACTATGACTATAATTAAAAATTACACTTAAATGAAATAAGTGTAGCTTAACTTACAGAGAAACTGATGAAAACTTGGAATTAAGCGGCCATAAAAAAGATTCAAGAGGTCCTAATCGTTGGCTATCAGACACCGCAGGGATTCACTGACAAAAAGATAAGGCAACACTCACATGGAATCCAGAGAAATTGAGAGAGAAATGTAGGAATGGTGAGGGATTGAACTGAAATTCGATTGTTATTTATATAGGTATTTCGTCTGTGCACCGCGCATAGATAAGGTGCACGCTGTACATCTGGTTGGAAGAGGGTGAGATGTCACTTTATGTGTGGTGCCACTGGGTGGAGTAACAGTACTCACGACACACTTTGTCATTGCGCGCAGGTGCGCGTGAAGAATTTATGTTCCCTAGAAAGTGCCTATCTTTTTCATACGAGCTATGTTTTTTATGGGTTTATATCCATGTGTAGCTATCGACAAGACCTCCAACTTTCATTTAGACTCCTTCGGCTAGTTTTGACTTTATTTTTAAAACTATATTTTTAATAGGCTTAGACTATTAAGTCCGTTAAAAATTCATAACTCTTTTATATGACATCCATTCTCGACTGTCTTTATATCGACAAATAGGTAAAGATGAGATCTTTAGCTCTAGTTTAGATTGTTTTTCCTAACAATCAATCGATTTCAATTTCGGTTTCTGACTCGTATATTGTTATGCTGAATTATTAGAAAAATTATAACTTCCTCTCACGAAGTCAGATTTAGATGTTCTTTATATGTGTAGAATCTGTCATATATACTATAACTTTGGTTAAGATTATTTATACTTGTTAGGTGCATTTGATGTACCCATTTTGTAGCTTTATTTCATAAAAGTACATTGCATATAGGCTTAAACTCATGCATTTTGCATGTTTTTCGGGATTTTTCATGATGCAATTTCATTCAAATATTTTTGTGATATTTCAGGGACTTTTGGAGGTAGGATATTGTTGGAGGAGGTAAATAAAAGTTGCGGACAAAATTTTAGGACTTGCAGAGCACCGAGGAGCAAGATATCAAAGAAATGAGGATTTTGGCTTTACAGACGTTTACACGGCCGTGTAAATGGAAGCCTTGCGTTTACGCGGGCCGTGTAAACGTAGATTTCTGCGCAGTATATTTTTGCGTTTACGCGGGCCGTGTAAATGACAGTGTTAATTTACGCGGGCCGTGTAAACGTAAATGTGGGTTTTTAAGCAGTTTTTCACCATTTTTAAAGGGGGAAACCGATTTTTTACTTAAGGGGGTCGAATTTTGGAGTAGAGAAGGCGATTTCTTGAGGATTTTGGAGTTGATTAACAATTGGGAATATTTGATTTCATTTTGTAAGAACTTTAATTTCATTTTCTAGATTTGTGATCTTGTTCTAGTCATGAGTGGCTAGAACCCTAGTTTCTCCAACTTTATGTCTTGACTTTTTAGTTGTGATTTCAATCATGTGATTTGATGTTTACTTCCAATTCCTACCTAGTGAATTTGATTTTGTTTCAATTGAATGTTTGATTCTAATTTTAATTCTTATTGGCCATTTGAATTAGGGTTAGGTCATTCAAGTTATCTAATTGCAAAATCTGTAATTGTTTTGTGAATTGGACTAAGTAACAAACACTAAATTGATTTCCATTGAATGAATTTAGTGTAAATCTTATTCACATACTCTTAAACTCCCAAGCTTGTGAGGAGTATTGGGTGTTGTTGGGAACATTCACATAAATCTTATTGCAACCTTTTGATTTCTATCTAAGAGCTTGTTTAGACTTAAATTAGAAGGTTAGGTTATTTTCAAAGAGCTTGTTTTGAATTTGACAACTTGGTGAATGGGAAGTGTTAGAACTTGTTAACACTTTCAAGTACCAACTTAGGTGAAATTGAGTAGATATTATTTCATCATTGGAATCACATTGTTAAATTGTCTTGCATAGAGTTGGAGTTATCACAAATCCTGAATTTGTTTTATTTAATTGATCATTTACGTATTGCTTTATCCACTTGTTTAAATCATTGCATACCAACCCCCCCCCCCCCCCCCCATTTATGTGACCATTATTGTACCTTCCGCAAAAAGGTATAAACATTTGTTCCGTGTCTCTGTGGATCGACCCTACTTATCTTGTATTACATTTCTAGTACGAAGTAGTAGTGTTTAAGGAGTTATTTTACCCCTTTATTTGTTGGGTTTGACACGCCCTAACAATACTAAATAATCTTCTATCATAAAGTCAACTTTAACGCTTATAATAGTCAAATTGACTAGGCTTAATTTGTGGATGTTACAATACAATTAGAGTTTGGGTTTTCTCCACCTTTAAGCCACATATCAAGACACTTAAGGGTTGTTTGAGAACCTTTTGGATGGTTCAAAATATAGTATTTATACAGATAATTATTCACAACAATTAAAGAAAACAAGATTTTAGCACCAACGCAATGCAATTTAACTCCAAGATTAAGACCAATCCTTGAGCACCTATTCCAATATATGAGAGTGTTTTTCAAGATCACATCTTCAATTTATACATCACATTTTGATCATAAACTACACTTCGTGTCTCAGTCTTACGTGTCTACTCAACAACTTCCTTAACATAAGGCTTTGCCGGTCTCCCTAACTTCCCGTTCCCCTTAGTGTGCAGTAGTGTGCAACTTTGTCAACCGATCAACTACCACATCTGCCTTTCTCGAATGATAGTTGATCTCACAGCCATAATCAACTAGCAACTCCTTCCAACGTTGTTCTCTCATATTCGATTCTTTCTAGTTTTGAATATGGTGCAAACTCTCTTGTGGGTATATATATAGCGTACACATCATACGAGACGTATAATGACGACATAGCTTCAGAGCAAAAACTACCGCCGCCAATTCCAAATCTTGCACCAAATACTTCGCCTTGACACTCTTTGTCTATTGGGAAGTATACACAATCACCTTCATTCGCTACAACATATCACGCCCCAAAGTACAATAATATGTCGATACTTGTTTTCATATTGATCTAGTTATTCAACCTTCGATAATCGATAACCCAACAACATGTATTGTTTTTCTTTTATTTGTTTATCGAATTGGACCGATGCTCCCTAAGACGAGAAACTTTGTCGAATAACCAGCACTCAAGCAGCTCGTGAAGTTACGACACCATTTCCTTCATCTCTGAAGAAACCAACCGAAAAGGTGCTTTTGGCTTTAGGAGCCACATCAGGAGTAGGGTCAAAGAAGGCATGTGTGGTTAATATAATAATACTCGTCGACTAGCATGTGTAATTCTAGGTTTAATAAAGCTGATTTTGGATGTGGAAGGCCTGTATATATGGTCATTTTATGGGAATTTTAGCACAGATGTTCCTCTTTATGCCAATGTAATACTATTGATGGATACGAGCAATGGCAATGAGGTTGAAGCATGGGTAACTTTGAGCCAAGAAGAAATGAACATACTCGAGCGTGACCCTGAGCTCCTCTTATACGCTTCTGTTGAGCCTAGCTAGTCCTTTACAAAGTTAATTCATTTATGGCTCTTTTTAATTTATGTATTTGCAAAACAATACCAATTTATCAAATATCACTACAAGAAATTGTCTATTTTACGACGAGAATGAAGGTCAAACTTTCGTAGATGAATGCAATTTATCGTCGCAAAGTTTAATACTAGAAACAAATTAATCGTCGTCTGAATTCCTCATCGTGCTTTGTGTGGTTGTGGTAATGATCGTCGATTCATGCTAGTCATAAACTCATTAAAATCCTTATAAGACGCGGCGATTGACATATAATAATCGTTAATATTATATATAAGAAAAAATGAATTTAAAGAAACACACAATTTTTAATTAAGATGATTCAATACTTGCAAATTTACAATTATTTCCGAGAGAAATCATGAATGGGTAAGTATAGTCAGCAAGACGGAAGATCCTTCGGCGGAGGACGGACAGCCTGGTCTTTTCCGGGTCCATCTTCCACCACAAACGCCGTCTTCAATCCCCATCCAGTATGCAACTCCAAATGACAGTGAAAAAACCAAACACCTGGATTATCAGCTCTGAAACGAATGGCAGACCAGCCGCCGGTAGGAACACCGACGGTGTTCCTTTCTGGTGGATCCACCAAGTTATACTTCGCCGGATCCTTAGCCGGATCAAAATTCCCAGTCCCTGTTCCAACCACAAAGAAGTTGTATCCATGGAGATGAAACGGATGGGACTCAACGCTCAGTAAATTGGTGTCTTGAATCACAAGTTCAACAGTAGAATTGAAGGCGATTTTGCTGAGTCTTGTTCCATGAGAAGTGAAAAGATTAGCAGTCAAAGGTGCACCGGTGTAGTTAAAAGCTTTAGGTGGCTTATCGGGGAAATCAGAAGTAAACACCCCTTTTATCTTCAAGTAGTGAGCTTGAAGGAGTCCAGTTTGTGGCATCACGAACGTAATATTGTTAAGTGAAGCAGAAAGTCGGGTTCCATTAACGCAAGTTGGGCACACACTTTTTCCTAACCCAATAGTCACAAACAGATTCCGATCAACTTTCAAAGGAACATTCGCCGGAAAATTATGACTGTTGAGGCTCCGGAGCTTATCGTTATAGGTTAGTGCAAACGCGGTGTCATTTGGCAATGGCAGTTGAGGGAGTGAAGGTAGAACGGTATTGGGAATGCCTTTGTACTGGAGGATCGCCGTGGCGGTTTTGTTGTCCACCGGAATAGGAACGTCTTGGAATGGGCGGACTGCCATGAAATATCTCCCCGGAGCACTGTTGGCGTAGACCAAAACGTTTGTGGTTTGACCGGGAGCTATTAGTATAGCGGCGGTGGTGAAGGGTTTTGTGTAGACAGCGTCAATCTCAACCACCGTCATGTTGTGGCCGGAAACGGCAAAGAAAAGCTCGTCGTTTAGGGCAGCGTTTGCGATCCTCAGAAGATACTTCTTACCTTGCTCGACTTCCATGGCAAACGTATCTGCATATCAATTATCAAACACGAAACCAATCTTAATTAATAACAAAATATACAAATGGGCAAATGGTATTGCATGCATTATTGAGTCTTTACGTTTTTCTGAGCATGGAAAGAGTGGGCCAGGTTTTCCATTAATGGTGTGAGCATCAGACATGTTAGGAGGCAAACCCATTGCATTCCCTTGCTTTACAATATCTTCAACATCACCATGCCACCATTCTCCTGCATTATCAAGCCATGATATACGAAGATTTTTGTATAAAAAACCAAAATTATACGTTTTGAGTATTTTCATTCATTATTTAAGGGTTACAACTTACCAAACACCAAGACTTGTTCACCATCGGGCTTTGGGAACGGATATGGAGTTCCTTGTTGTGGTAAAATGACAATGGCACCATAAACAGTAGCTCGGAGCCAAAGAATATGAGCATGCCACCACAATGTCCCTCTTTGTCCGGTGACATTGAAGTCGTAGACATAGCTGCTTCCTGTTTGGATTGGACACTGTGTTATGTATGCTGGTCCATCTGCCCACCCGTTCGCATATTGTTTCAACCCGTGCCTAAAAACACAAGAAATACAAACAAAAAACGTCATGAAGCCAGACATTTAAACTAGTGGTAATTATAAGGGGAATAATCATGGATTGATAAAGATACATATATACCAGTGAATTGACATGTTATATTGTGCATGATTTGAGACGTTGATGACCACTCTATCGCCTTCTCGAGCGTAAATGGTAGGACCTGGAAATCTTCCGTTTACTGTCACTATGGGTTTTGCATGGCACAATCGGCTCACGTTATTCACTTGTACCTATTCATGATGAATAAAAACAAAAAGGGTCATCTTACAACCATATATGGTCAACTCATTTATCTCGTGTTTCTAAAGCTAATGAACTCACATCAAACTGATACTTCTTGGTGGCAGCTTGTGCGTGAAGAGAAACCAACGACACAAATCCAAAAAGAAAAAGATACAGGCCGCTGGAAATGAAGCGCGAACCACCACCGGATACCATTTTTTCTGTTGTGAGCCGGGAAGTGGTGTGTTTTCCGGTGAATTAGAAGGGGAAGGTGAAGGTGGATGGAGATGTACATACGAACTTGCGTATATATAGAGAGTGATTAGTTGAAGAAGAAGTGAGTAGATGGTAAATGAAAGCTTTGAAGTTAAAGTTTGTGTTTATGGAAAGATTTATATGGAATGTGAGAGGTACAGAAGGCCAACCATATTTGCTGAGCTTACCGAATGTGTCTTCCGCATTGATCTTTATCGTTAAGCAAAAGGAAGAGATTATGTATCTTTGGTTTATTACTCTTCCCTGATTATTCTAACATTTTTACTTCGGTTTGCAGTTGGGACTTTATGTCCAAATTAACCCTTGAATTAATCATACTTTTGATTTTGTTTGGTTCGGTTTTGTGGAAAGTTTGGTTCGTGATTTTTTTTTTAATCTCGTTTCCTTTTTTGCTGTTGGTTCGACGTCGCTGCCTTTTGCCGCCTTGTGCTAATTCATCGTTACAGATTGACCTATACAACGACATCTCGTCGCATGCTTCATTCTTTATAAACATTTTCTTAAATGAATAGTTAATTAAATTCATATATTGACGTCATATGGTAGAAGTAATTTATTTTTATAGGCAACGATATGGATTGATCGGTTTTGAAAAAGAAATTGTTATATTAATTTCCATAGTTAACACAGCAATATATATAAAGCCAATACATTCAAATTTATAGATATAATATCATACTACCCATATATACATTCACATTTCCAAAAAAAAAAAATAATAATAAATCCAAATTTTAACACAAAGCCATTTGAAGTTTAAGAAAAAACATCCAAAGTTTAATACCAAATGTATAACTCAAATTCCACTGAAATGCAATCGCTCACATTTTACTATCAAAACTAAAACTAAATATATTATATCTTGTATCCATGTTAAATGGTGATAATAATTATATTAAAATATTATTAATTTCATTTAATGTGAAATATATCAACATTTAACATCAAAATGAAGATGAATAAAAATAAAATATTATTTAATTTCTTTAAAATTAATATTCATCTCTCGTCGTCCTTTCATGTGAAATGCTTATTAAGATTATTTAATTTCTCCAAAACTAATATTCATCTTTCGTCGTCCTTTCATGTGTCGTCGTCCTTTCATGTGAAATGCTTATTAAGATTATTTAATTTCTCCAAAACTAATATTCATCTTTCATCGTCCTTTCATGTGAAATGCTTACTGAGATTATCAAAGTGGAGTTATTACACTCACCATAGTTATATTAATTTTCATTGTTTCGCCAATCTTTTTTTATTGTACTCGACAATGATACTCCCATGCATTAAACAAATTATACATAAATTTTGTAGAATGGATAACCCGCTTGTTTCAATATGTTGATATTTATCGGTCCATTGATTTTCAATGTCTGAGGCAAAATTCTAAATTAACATCCTTATTTATTTAAAAAAAATACCAAAAATGAAATAAACTTTATAGGCAAATCAAAACAAGGTTATACAAACAAAAGCATACATAAAATTCATCTAAAACGATACATTCTTCCATTTTTTGAAACAAAAACATCTATTATTTTATCATAATCAAGATTTCGTAGGAATTGACTTTCAATACTCAAAATTGCTAATCAATTTAATTTTTTTAAGTCATGGTACTTCGAAGATAATTTCAATAACTTCAATTTCGAAAAACTTTTTCCGCGGAAGCAACTGTGACCGCTACCGTCAACAAAATCATACATGCCACCAACACATTGGGAAACATGTCCATTTCCTTTGCAAACTCCATAATTTGAATAGCTATCCAAGGAAGTTCACACTTGTATGCTTCATTCGATAACATTTCCTGAAAAACTTGTAACTCAATAAATAAATCTTTTCTATCAATATCGTGTTCCTCACCATTTGTCAAATTTGTTTCAAGTTTCTTACAACATTTTTTTAATTCATCATCAAGTAAAAGATTTTAACTTTGAACCATCAAACAAAAATCCAAAAAATAGATTCAAAATGTTACATTTGTTCAAACCTACTTCTCACTTAAGTTAGAGTCATATCTACTATAACAATAAAATAATAAGTTCTAAATTTTTCTTGAGATGATTGATGTTCTTTTTCGATATTTGGAACTTCCTCAAATTGTTTTTTCTACCATAAACACGGTTGATAGAAAATTTTAGTTCAACTCTAATATTTTCTGCTGTCTTTAGGCTCATTAATAGCAAAATCAAACCTATTTTCCCTATATTTTTTAAAATAATTAACTAATCTCTTTAACTTTTTTATTGCAACATCAATAATCATATATTTGGATTGTAATTTTTTACTTATCAAACTAATTCTAAATAAAATTTTATAACATATCATTAAACTTAAAATAAATTCAAAATTATAAAATTCACCATCTACTAATGATTTTGTATCTCTACAAACCTTACCATCATCACTCACTTGAGCTAATTTTATTAATGCTTCTTTTATTTGAAAAAATTGAGTTTTTTTTTTTTTTTTTTTTTTTTTTTTTTTTTTTTGCTTTAACACTTTCAATGTGACTTTCTCAATGAGTAGTAGATAATGATTTTAGGGTTAACTCATCTACATCGTCAAATAAAACATTCCATCTATGTGTGGAGGTAGAAAAAAGATTATATATTGTTTGACAAGTACCAAATAAAGTTTTAGCTTTATGACAAGAATTTTTCATATCACACAAAATTAAATTTAAATTATGACATCCACAAGGCATATAAAAAACTCTTGAGTTTACATTAAACAATCTTTTTTGTACACCTTGATGTTTGCTTTTCATATTTGCTCCATTATCATATCCTTGTCTTCAAATGCAATTAATATCCAAGTCAAGATATTTTAAAGTATTTTGTAAAACATAAAAAAGTCTTAAACCAATACATTTTCTTAAATGAATAGTTAAATACATATACTGAGGTCATATGGTAGAAGTAATTTATTTTTATAAGCAACGATATGGATTGATCAGTTTTGAAAAAGAAATTGTTATATTAATTTCCATAGTTAACACAACAATATATATAAAACCAATACATTCAAATTCATAGATATAATATAATACTACCCATATATACATTCAAATTAGAAAAAAAAAACATCCAAACTTTAACACAAAACCATTAGAAGTTAAAAAAAAAACATCCAAAGTTTAATACCAAATGTGAAATGTATAACGCAAATTCTACCAAAATGCAATTGCTCAAAGTTTACTACCAAAACTAAAATTAAATATATTCTTACATGTTCTTCCTAACTATCTTCTATCCAGGAGCGGCTCAACTAATTTGAATTTTTAGGACCTTTGTACTCAACTTATATTGTCAACTTATATTGCAGTAAAGGTTGTACTACTTTTGTAATCTCCTTGACTTTGATGTGGACCTAAACACAATCACTATATATAGTGTACATATTATTACCTTAAATTAACATTTAGCATCTTCCAGTTTATAACACCAAATTAAATAATTATGTACATTAACTTATATTCATTTTTTTAAATATGTATTTCGAGTTAGTTAACTTTTAATTAGAATATTAGATACAATGACTTACAAATTTTAATAGTCCACAGCCACCCATTTTTCAAATATAGTCCATAATAGCATTTTTCAAATCTAGTCATGCTGAAGGTTCTATGAGTGTTCTAGATAGTTTGTAGGCTGGTGAGGCGTTCCAGTCATGCTGAAGGCTATGTCAGCGTTCCAGATAGTTTGTAGGTTGGTGCGGCGTTCCAGTCATGTCGAAGACTCTGTATATATGTTGTTGTTTTCTATTATGCTATGTGGTTATATTTTGGGGGAACTCACGAAGCTTCGTGCTTACAGTTTTGGTTTATGGTTTCAGGTACTTCAGTAGATTGTGACAAGGCGAATGCGTGATCATACACATCCTTGGTTTTACAATTGATTGGATCTTGGGAGACTCTGATTTTAATTAATGTTCGAAAACAATGGTTTTGTGACACTTCTAATAATAAAAGGGTTGTTTTGAAAAGTTTAGATTTGTTGAAAATTTTGGGATGTTACAAAATTACATCTTTAAGTGCACTTGCTCTTTTCACCATTACAAAAATAAACACATGATGCCTCGTAGATCTCTAACTACCTCCTCATCTTTTATTTCTTGGAATTTGGATATCATTTCTTCTTGATTATGGGATTTCACATCCTTGTGATTTCCATTGTTGACATTATCAAAGGTTATACAACTATTTTTATAATGCATCTCCACCAATATGGCCTATATCTACAACCTACTCGACCCATTTTACCCCTTCGCATGGAGGTTTTGAGGATCTACCCTCTTGGTTACACTAGATTATATCACAATTAAGTTAAGATAAATATAATATGTACTCAACTAATGGTATCCCTTATGTATATCTCTTTATTTATAAAGTGGTAGTATGTAATTTTCTCATTTTATATGAAATTTAATTCACTACAATATAAATTACAATGCCAATGTTGTATTTTATAAAGGGAAAATGACACGTTTGCCCAACAAAGTATTTCGAATTTGCCCATTCAATCCCTAAACATTTTTTGGTGCTTTATGAGGGAATAAACTTTGAAGTTACCAGTCTTTTTAGTCCCTCTAACCTATATTAGCCAGTTTCATGTGCCACTTAAACATTTTTCCATATAATAGTCAAAATCACATTTTAAACGTCAATCATACAAATAGACCTGAAATTTAGGGTATGTGTTTTCACTCTCGGAACTGCCATACAAAAAGTTGGTACGAACTATGTATCGTCTTCTTTCTATGGTATTTAGGGGGTGTTTGGGATTGATTTTCAAAACATCTTATTGGCTTATTGGCTTTTGAAAAGATAATAAGTCAAAAAAAATATTTGGCAAACTCAAAAGCACTTTTCAGAAGAGCTTTTCCATTAGCTTCAAAAAACACTTTTTAAAATATGTGTGAAACTTGGCTTTTGGAAACTGCTTTTGGCTTTTTCAACCAAAATAACTTCAAAAAACACTTTTTAAGCCAAACACATTTTAACTTATTGACTTATTGGCTTTTTCACCATAAAATCTAATTCAAACACTTCTTAAAAAACGCATGTTGCCACCACTATAAGCCAATAAACACTTTTATCTAAAAGCACTTTTAGAGTTCAAAAATCACTCCTAAACACCCTCTTAGAGTATAACAATACTTGTAGTTGTCTATGGGGAAATACATGTGCCTTTGATACTGAATTGTCTTCTCGTTTGGGTTTTTGATCTCGATTGATGTTCCATGGCGAACGATTCCAAAATCTGAAACCCATGCTAGACTTGTTTTAGGGTCGATTTGATTACTTGTGTAACATCCTATTTCGGATCGTTTTGAGATTCAAGGCTCATGGGTCGTAATTTGAGTATGAAAGGGTTTTGATGTCTTGAAGGAGAAGGGTTTAGGCCCATCTTGGATATGGATAAGGTGGCTTATGTGATAAAAGGGTTCGAGTTGTGCTTTGGACCCCTAGGGTATCGGTAAAGGTGTTGGTTTGGGCCTTTCTTGGATTTTGGATTTTAGTTCGAGTGGATTTCAGGAAAAATAAGGTTGATAGAAGTGTAGGGATTCTCGTTAACTTTCTGTGGATATAAAAAACATCAAAAACGGAGTTATAACGAAGAAGTTATGACCATTTGAAGTTATGAGGGTTTTGGGCCGAACCGGGTACGCGGGGTATACCAGATGGGAACGCATGGCGTTCAAAGGAAAAGTGATGTAGTCCAAGATGGGAATGCAGGGCGTTCGCTGTGCTGTTTTAAAGACTCGTTTTTAGGGTTTAGCCCCTTTATAAGCGTCATTATGGACCCAAACATCTTCCATTCTTCAACCTCCATCCCTTCCAATCCTAAGAACGAAACCCTAGCCTCCATTTGAGTGATTCTTGAACTTTTTGGTGAATAAGAGGGTTTTGGTGCTTATTATGGAAAAAGGAGTTTCTTAAGGAAGCATTGCTTGGCTTGGAGTTTGTGGATCTAAGCCCTAATCATATGGATCTAGCTCAAGAAAGTATAAAGTTTGAATCTTTGTGGCTTTCTCATGTGGATCTAGTTGGGTTGTGACTCCTTATGTGTAACATCCCCCTCTGGCACGTATCACAATATTGTCTGCTTTGGGCCACTCGGCACGAGGACTTCCCAGGGGGTCACCCATCCTGGTACTACTCCCGCCCGAGCACGCTTAACTGCAGAGTTCTTATGGGATCTGCTGCCCTCACGGTTTTAAAACGCATTCTGATAGGGAAGGTATCCACACCCCTTATAAGGAATACTTAGTTCTCCTTCCCAGCCAATGTGGGATCAGATCTAACCCACTTGAAAGTGGGTTAGATCTGATCTCACATCGGCTGGGAAGGAGAACTAAGCATTCCTTATAAGGGGTGTGGATACCTTCCCTATCACAACGCGTTTTAAAGCCGTAAGGGCAGCAGATCCCATAAGAACTCTGTAGTTAAGTGTGCTCGGGCGGGAGTAGTACCAAGATGGGTGACCCCCTGGGAAGTCCGCGTGCCGAGTGGCCCAAAGCGGGCAATATTGTGATACGTGCCAGAGAGGGATGTTACAAATGGTATCAGAGCTAGGGCATGGGTCGATGTGTTCGACAGGGACGTCGAACCCTATAATGGGGGGTGAAAGTGGGTTAGATCTGATCCCACATCGGCTGGGAAGGAGAACTAAGCATTCCTTATAAGGGGTGTGGATACCTTCCCTATCACAACGCGTTTTAAAGCCGTGAGGGCAGCAGATCCCATAAGAACTCTGCAATTAAGCATGCTCGGGCGGGAGTAGTACCAGGATGGGTGACCCCCTGGGAAGTCCGCGTGCCGAGTGGCCCAAAGCGGACAATATTGTGATACGTGCCAGAGAGGGATGTTACATTATGTTTGGCCCTTAAAGAAGAAGGAACTTGGTGATCAAGCTATGGATGGGGTAAAGCTTCTAGATCCAGAACCTTCATCATTTTTGCAAACTTCTAGTGGTATAAAGTTTCCATCTTCGTGAATCATGTGTTTGATCTAGCTAGTTGTGGGTTTTATGTGCTTTTTGTCCAAAAGCTTTGGTCTTTATGAGTATGGGCTACTCTAGACCATTTGAGTTGTCTTTTTTGAGGTATTTGAGTGTTCTAAGTCATAAAAATGTGATCTTATTCCATTCCTTTTATCCATGCAAAGGATTATGAAGTTTGGGTTTTTGTGTTAAAAGATTGGGTTTGGGTTTTAGAACATTTAGCCCTGTCAAGGCATAAAGTTGGGAACTTTATGCTAAGAAATGCCTTCTTGGACCAAATCTGAGTATTAGGTGAAAGGACTTAATGGATTAAGTCATTAAAATAAGAATTGGAGTTTCGCCGGGAACGTCGTGCGTAATCGCTTGGAATGCATCGCGTTCCGGCTTGAGTCCCTATCAGAAACTCGGCGACAAACGTCGTGCGTTCCGCTCATGATCGTTGCACGGTCATCCGATCAGTAGAGTTGTGGGCTTTGGACTTGGACTTGTTATTGAGGACGGGCTTTTCTGTTTTGGGCCTTGATGGGCTTGCCTTGTTGGATTGCCCTGTTAGGCCTTAGGAGTTTTTAAGTTGGGCCTTAGAGCGCCCATTTAGATTGGGCCTTGTACTTTGGGTACAACTCTATGTTATCTGAGAATGATCTTGTTCGGATTAGTAGGTATGGAGTCGTTGTGCAGCGGATACGAGTGTAGGAATTTCTAGCCGTCGACTAAGGTGAGTCTTCTCACTATACTTTACCAAGAGTGGTAATTAGAGCTATGTGACAGAGTATCTTATATGCTATTTATATGATGTACACTGCATTATTTCTATGTGATTTGTGCTATGTACGATTAAGAGTTTACAGAGTTAGGACCGGAAGGTCCACAGAGTTAGAACCGGAAGGTCCATAGAGGGTCCACAGAGTTATGGGACTGGATGGTCCCACTGAGACACATTGACCAGAGGGTCATACAAAGTTATAGCCTCGAGTGGCTAATATGTGTTGTATGTGGTATTTTGGGGAACTCACTAAACTTTGTGTTTACCGTGTTATGTGTTATGTGTTTCAAGTTCTTATTTGGATCACGGGAAGGCGGCGGCTCGATTGTACACACACACACACACAAGAGAAAAGAGTCACAAATGGGGATCCTGGATTTTGATAATTACTTTTGAAAACTATTTTGAAATATGTTATGACATCGACGCTTGAGATTTTGAGAATTATTATAGGTGATGTTGGTAATTTACAATTGAAAATTTTGTTTTGAAAATTCACAGTGTTACAACTTGTTTCTCCACAATCGATACATACAAAGTCTATAGTGATTATACATGTTACTTAATTAAACACATGAATCTTCAAATTAGTGTAGAAGATGAAGATGGCGACATACCTGTAACTTGACAGAGAAGATGAGGGATTGAGAAGGTAAGAAAAAATAGAAAAAATTGAAGAATTAAACCCATGAAGGACGTGATGAATTAAGTAGAAAAGGGTTGAAAATTATGAGGAAATGACAGCATTTCAGCGAATTGCATTCTCATTTGGGTTTTCAATCTCGACTGATGTTCCATGAAGAACGATTCCAGAATCAAAAAACGCATGCTAGACTTGTTTTAAGGTGGGCATGATTACTTGTTCTTACATAGTTGATACTTATGAGTTTTGTAGTGATTATATATGCTAATTAATTAAACATGAGAATCTTCAAATTTGGTGTAGAAGATGAAGATGGTGGCATAACTTTAACTTGACAGAGAATATGAGGGATTGATATGGTGAGAAATAGTAGAACAAACTGAAGAATTGAACCCATGAAGGTCGGGATGAATTAAGTAGAAAAGGGTTGAAATTTGTGAGGAAGTGGCATCGTTTCAGTAAATTATTAGGTCTTGGATCGACTTAACAAATCTTGAAGTCTGGACTCCACTTGAATTGACTTGTCTTTTGACTTTTATATGGAAAAGTGCTTGAATGGAACATGAAACTGACTAATATAGGTTAAAAGGACTAAAAATACAGGTCATTTCAAAATTTATTCTCTCATAAAGCACCAAAAAAGTTTTGAGACTTAATGGGCAAATTCTAAATACTTTGTTGGGCAAATGTGTCATTTTTCCTTTTATAAATAATAATTTACTAGGCTACACTAACTCAAAATGTCTAGTCTATGTCGGGAGCGGCTCAACCAATTTAAGCGTTCTAAGCAAACAAAAAAATTGAGGCCCTTTGGTTTTATATCTTAAACCAAATCCTAAACTATTTTTTAATGCATCTCATCTAATCACTTATATAAACATGAATTTTGCTAAAGTTTTGATCTCCGAGCCGATATGGGACTCAAAGGTAGAGTTAATATGAAGCAAGAGGATAGTCGGGCTTATATAAGAGAGGAGATTTGGTTGAGTTTCATTCATGAGCGATGCGGGATATGTTTAAGTAGTTTTCAAAATAAAATGAATGAAAAGTAAGCATACATATTCACACCTGAGACATTTAGTTTGATAAACAACACTTTTACCACCGGGCCAACCTCCAACTTGTCTTTGTAACCCAATAAATACGCATATATACATACATAATTAATAGAATGAGCTTAAAAATTAGGGGGTTTTTAGAATTGGGGGCCATAAGCCCCTGCTTAGTTTTGCAAATGGTAGAGCCGGCATTGGTCAATGATCACTCAAGATTCTTGAGTGATCATTGACCAAGGTCGGCTCTACCATTTACAAAACTAAGCAAAGGCTTAGGGGTAGGTGAGTTAAGGAGACATATATATTCTTGAGTCAAGAATATATGTCTCCTTAACTCACATACCCCTATTTAAAGTATATATATATATATATATATATATATATATATATATATATATATATATATATATATATATATAGAGAGAGAGAGAGAGAGAGAGAGAGAGACGTATTTCACTTAAATGATAACTGTAATACTAACTTGTAATGTTCCGATTTAAAAAAAAAAAATACCTAAAAATTTTAATTAAAACCAAGACGTATATAAATATCAAATTGGGTGCACTTCTAAAACATAAGCATGACTTGGAAAATATAGAAAATTTAATTATAATATCCCAATAAGTGCATATTTTATGCGACATTATATATATTGGACCTTGGCTTTTTATTATCTTGGCCTAAAATAAAAGTTGATTAGAAATATATTCCTTTTGCATGTGATTTCATAATACTTGTTAATTGTTAATTAGACACGTAAATTTATGAGTAAGTTATAGAAATGATCTATGTGGTTGGCATAAGGTCATAGTTTTAGTCCAAACTTTTGAAAATCACACACTAAGATTGTTTTTCCAAAAGAGAATGGGTGTTCAACATATATAATCACTTATATTAACGTATATAATCACTTATATTAACGTATCGTACCGATGTGATGTGAGATACACTAACAGTTAGAAACTAACTAACAGTTATAAGTGAACAACTAAGAAAACTTACAAAGCTTTACCATTACCACTTGATAGCATGAATATAATATACTACTAGGATTGTTTGATGTCCAGAAGTTCGTATCACAAAAGATCCACCACATGTGTATAATACAATTTGCAACAAAAGAGAATATACGTTTGGATGAAGGTGGAAGATCCTTCTTTATAAATCGGATTCGAACAGGAGTGTGAAAAGACTGAAGTACCCTTATGTTCAAGTTACATGAGGCGGCCTTAATGGGTGAAGGCTAACGAATGCTAGAACATGGGACTAGAAGTGTTCTAAAAGTATAAAATAATGACGAAAGATAAGGTTATTTACTACGTAATTATGAAAACATAATATATTCCACTTGTAGCAATTTTCAAGAGACAAGTTTAGTTAAAGAAATTAATTAAAAAAAAAAAAAAAAATCCTGATACGGATTACGGTGTACGTAATCAATTAACGAAGTAGTGGGGTATAGATTTTGGGAGAATAATCAATCTGGAAGATCCTCTCAGTATACTGTGTAGATAATACTAATTAAAGGCGTGGGAATCCTTCGGCGCTTGATTGAAGGAGTTGTTTCTCTTCATCCGAAAGAGCTCGTCAGGCGGTGCCGGAGACTGCGGCGGTGAATACGGTGGAGATGCCTTGATCGAAGCAAACTGTGCCGACAAGGGGATCTGCTCATTTGCTGTAATCCTAACAACCCAGAAGTAATCCATGACGTTCTTCATTTTCCGCCATTTCTCCGATCTGAAACTCCTTTCTATCGTCCGAACTAAACTATATTTTCCGATTTTCCCAATCTGATTCCGATCGCTTCAGAGGTATGCAAATTTTCATCAATCCACTTCAATTGACGTTGTTCAGATTACTTTGATTTTTATTGCATTAAGCTGAGTTGATCATAACGTGTTAATTTCTTATCGTTACTTTTCTTCGCATTTCACAACAGGAGACTGATTCAAGCAATTAATTTCTATTAATTAGTGGTGGAAGTTTGGTCAAAGGATAATTAAAAAACAAGGTGTAAAATACGACAAGTTTTCAGAGTTCACACCTTACATGATTCAAAGTCAGCAATGCAGTTTTGTAAAGTCATCGCCTCAGATCTATCTGTACTACATCAAAATTGATAATTAAACTCTACAACTCTACCAAACATTTCTAGGGTTTCTGCCTCAGGTTAAGCTACTACTAAAAAATGTCATTCAAAACCATTGTTCGCGAGCTGAAGGAGATGAGAGACGTGATCGGAAGCATGTCAAGAAGAGGAGTCGAAGGAAAACACTGGAGAAATTGTACTCGATCATCACATATTGCCCCTGATGTACCTCCATTAGAATCAACAACCGAAGGCCGATGGGCAGACTTGCCTCCTGAATTGCTTTTAGACATAATTCGTAGAGTTGAAGAAAGTGAAACATCTTGGCCTGCAAGAACTGTTGTTGTTTATTGTGCTTCGGTGTGTAAGCCTTGGAGAGACATCACTAAAGAGATTGTTAAAACTCCTGAAGAATGTGGAAGGTTAACATTCCCCATCTCCTTAAAACAGGTTAGATTTTCGTAATTTGCTATCTTCATTCTTCCTTCTTCTTTCTTCATTCTTCATTCTTGGTTGTTGATTGCACGTATGTTTCTGCAACTTAAAACAGCCGGGTCCTCGTGATTCTCCAATTCAGTGCTACATAAAAAGAGATCGAGCGACTTCTACTTTTCGTTTGTACTATGGACTCACTCCATGTAAGTAATGATGCTTAATTTTATGAAAGAATTCAACTTTAAGATGTGAATTCATCATTAAGTTTACTTTAATGACAGCTGAAGATGAGAGTGATAAGTTATTGTTAGCATCCAAGAAAATCCGAAGAGCAACAAGTACAGAATTCTTGATTTCTTTGGTTGCAGATGATTTTTCTCGAGCTAGCTCTGCTTATGTTGGCAAATTAAGGCAAGTTTTGGAAATTTCTAAAGTCAATATTTGTTTATCAAAGATTCAAATCCCTTTTTTACTCCATTTAATTCTTATTAAAGAAATCTTTTCACAATAGGTCCAATTTTCTTGGAACAAAATTCATAATGTACGATAGTCAACCTCCAAATGATGAATCATTTGAACCAAATCACACCCGTTCAACTCGAAGGATCAACACAAATCAAATATCTCCCCGCTTACCAGCATATAATTACAATATTGCCACTATCACATATGAACTCAATGTACTCCGTACACGAGGCCCCCGAAGAATGAACTGTTCAATGCATTACATTCCCATTTCCTCAATTCAACAAGGGGGCACTGCCCCCACTCCTAAATCCTTCCCACATTCTCTCTCCTCCTCACATTCTATAAAACAAACTGAAAAACCATCTCATTCCAATTCCACTATCAAAGACTCTTTAGTCCTCAAAAACAAATCCCCAAGGTGGCATGAACAGTTACAATGTTGGTGTTTGAATTTCAAAGGGCGAGTTACAGTTGCTTCTGTTAAAAACTTTCAACTTGGAGCTTCTGTTGAAGATTGTTACAATGTGTCAAATGAAGAAAAAGATAGAGTGATTTTACAATTTGGGAAAATTGGACAAGATATTTTCACTATGGATTATGGATACCCGTTATCTGCTTTTCAAGCCTTTGCAATTTGTCTTAGTAGCTTTGACACAAAACCAGCATGTGAATGACATTAATCTCATTCTTATTATGACAAATATGGATTTGTGTGATTTAATCTTTTCTTTTTTTTTTTTTTTTTTATTGCAACAAATTATTGAATAATGTTTTCGTAAACAATGAGAAAGAAGGTTAAGCCTCCATAGGTAGGAAACTGGTCTTAAAACAGGGTCTCTGATCCATTTATACCAAAATTCCAATGCTTTTAGCTTCACCTAAACCATGATGCTGGTGAACCAAGGTCACTGCAGTTGCTGAAAATTTACAATATGAGTAAGGAACTGAGTTGTGTGGTGTGTGGTACAAATTTCAATTACTAGTTTTTACCTGTGTAGGCAATGAGTTGTCCATCATGGAGTTCACAATTGTAGTTGAAGCTTCAAGTTTCATGTTTAGAAGCTGAAAATGAAAAGAAGACAATGAAAATAAGCTACTAAAGACCGAATAAATTGTAAAAATGAGATTAAATGTCTATTTTAATCTGACATTCCAGTTACCAAATTTTGGTGAAATTCATCATGGGAGGGAGAAAATTAAGGATGAATGGGTAAAGAGATAGTATTCCTCATTATTTTATTGTAACCCATTAACTCATTCTATATGGATTAAGTAAAAAAAAAAAAACAGTAATGTAGATTCTTTCAATAAAAAAGAAATAACCCGTTAATCATCCTTCTTTTTACCACAAGTCGAAAATTATGTAGATTGAGATGAGGATTGTAATCCCTTGTCATGTTCAAAAGGGCTCATTGTAATTTTATAAAGGATATTAACAAATTAATATATATATATATATATATATATATATATATATATATATAAAATAAAAGAATAGTTTTATTCTTTTTTTTTGACATGTGTCATTTTATTAGGTCTCTTAATTAATGCATATTTTATTTTTCTTTTGCAATGTGTCATCATATTATATCTCCTAATTAATGTATGTTATTTGTAACCTATTGATTTTCCATTTCAAATTTCAAAATTTTAATTTTCCACTCTAATTATATTAAATTAATAATATTAGAATAAATATTAAAATAAACTTAATACAAACTATAAAGTGATATAATTTCACATATTTATTTAAATCAATGATTAAAATTTATATAACTAGAAAACTCTCTTTATTAACAATTTATTTAAAATAATTGATTAATAATTTTTAATTTTTATTTTAAAATTTTAATTAATGTATAATCATGGTTACCACGGGTTATAAACTAATATATATATATATATATATATATATATATATATATATATATATATATATATATATATATATATATATATATATATATATATATATATATAGAGAGAGAGAGAGAGAGAGAGAGAGAAAAGTGAGATTGAATTGTAGCCAATCATGTATATTTTCTGGATTTAATTAAAATAATTAATTCAAAAAGTATACTAATCATAATGGTAATTACAATTTATGGAAACTGTCATCTTCAATAACCGTATAACTATGAATATGGTTTAATAATTCGGACTTCATTACTCTTTTAAATAAAACTCAATATTTTTCAAAATTTGAATATACAAGGAGAATAAACTAATTGATTTTACATGGGGAATTTGAAACAAAAGTTGATTATACATGGAGAATTTGATACATAAGTTGAATATATATATATATATATATATATATATATATATATATATATATATATATATATATATATATATATATATATATATATATATATATATAATTTGATACACAAGTTGATTACAAGTGGAAAATTTGATACACAATTTACATATAGATTGATAAAACACAAGTTGAATATATTCAACACTAAATAAATAAGTTGAATATATATGAAAATTTTGATACACAAGTTCTCTCTCTCTTTATATATATATATATATATATATATATATATATATATATATATATATATATATATATATATATATATATATATATATATTCATGAGTTTATAAGAGAGATAATGAAAGTAGACTCATAAAATAAGAAAATTTTAAAAATTTATTACTAACTATAGTATGATTGTCAATCTAGGTTAATATTACATTTTAATAAACGAGACTTAAAAATATTCATAATTTTATTTTGTTTTTTTATCTTTTAACAGAAGATGGTTAAGATCATTGTAAGATAATATGATCTAAATAAAAAATAATTATTATCTTTTGATGAAAGGAAAAAAAAAATATACATCCAATAGTGCTAAAACTTAATTAGTTTCTTTGATATTTTTTTTTATATTATTTGCATAAAATTATGTCTTCCAAATGTAGTAAGAGACTAACACTTCAAATAATTGAATTGTAACTTTACAGTTAATTGCTTAAATTATGTGAACTTTACAGTTAATTTGATATTCAACATGTATTAAAACGAAATCCTTAATTATATTGATTTAAAAATCATGTTGAATTTGTAACCGTTCAAAATCTTACTGATCTCGTAATCATGATGAAATTAATGACTTTGTTATTACAACAAATCCAACCTTCTGCATTATCTGCATTATACAGTTACTTAATAATATTGTTTTTCTAATTAATTAAATCCAAAACGTCAAAATTTAAAGAGATCAACGAAAAAAGGAAGAGTTCTAGACATTTAGAATGAACGGATATGCATCGGATTATAATAAAACCTACTTCATTTTTTTTTTTTTTCTGTTTTTAGGATATTTTTTGTAGAAAAAAAAATGAATATATTTCGTTATCTTTCCATAGAGATCCATATTGATATACAAAAAATGTATTTTTTTTTCAAAAAAAACTCATTTCATTTTTTTTTGTTTTTTGAAAAGTTAAGATCCATTTTTTATCAAAAATTTTTAATTAATAAATTAAAATTCATATTTTTTTTGTACTCTTTAGACATGTTCATATTGATATTGATGTAAGAAAAATGGAATTTCAATTCAGATTACATTGTGAATGTGCTCTGATTAACATTACGAATCTATTCAGATTCACATTACAAATGTACTCAGATTTATAGTGTAAACAATAGTATGTCAAATTCGCATTGTGAATTCTTAAAACTAAATTATATACTGTTTTATATTCACAATGTGAATAAATCCATTTTTTGATATTACAAAATTTATTTATTAGTAATCAAAACGTTAAAATATTATAAATTTACATTGAAATATATTTTGATTAATATGTAAATTTCATTAAATTAATTTGTAAATGATCAAAAAGTTGGAATAGTAAATCAGATTCACTTTGTGAATGTTAAAATTGAAATATTTATAGTTCAGATCACAGTGTGAATCTGAAATGATAGATTTTTTTTAGCTGATGTTCATGTTTATTAATAAAGGACAAAAATTTAAAATTTTTGGTATAGTTAGTTTTTTGGTTAAAAATAAGCTTAAAAAAAAAATAATAAAAAACAAAAAAAAAAAAAAACAAAAAAAACAAAACGAAATAGGATTTTTTCGATTTTTTTTTTTAATATATCGACATGGATCACTATGGAAATATGACGAAAAATCGTGAACAATATATTTGATTTTTTTTTTCGATAAAAACATGGACTAACAAAATTTTAACAAAAAACGAGGTGAATTTTTTTTGGTAAAGATGTGAATTTTCGGTATAATTCGGTGTACGTTCATCGAATGTATAAGTGTACATCTAATCATTTGACTATTGATCATTATGATTTTCGACACTTATGATTGGTTCTTTTCTTTTTTGTTAATAATGGTTCTCTATTGAACATCGTTATATATATATATATATATATATATATATATATATATACTAGCAGCGTACCCGCGCAAAGCGGCGGGGTGTGTAAATTCTTTCGGTGATATGTTTCCTCTACAAAAATATTATGTTACAAAAGAAAGTACATGTCGAAAACAAAATAATCAAACTATAGTGTTATTTGGGAGATGAAGTCATTTTTTGTTCCTAGACGGTGGCTTTATAGTAGATGAGGGAACAAAGAGGTATATGCGATTGGAGGGATATTTGAATCAACATGCTAAATTTAAGGATATCTAAAAGGGTTCAAAATTTGAATGAATCCGGGATTTGAGGGAACAATATCAAATTGTTGAGAAATATAAGGAGATTTGATGATAAATATTTGAATTCAAAATGTGGTTAAGATTTAATATTATTTTATTAATGTTTACTTGTACTATCAGCTTCATTATTTGGACGTCTTAAAAAAATATTATTATTATAATCAATCTATTTTTAGAAATAGTTAGATTTCTTTTATAAGATAGTATATATATATATATATATATATATATATATATATATATATATATATATATATATATATTAAAATAACCTAGTTTTCTGTAATGAATTATTCCGTACCCGATAATGGTCCGGTACTTAGCTCGGTTACTGGTGACCTATTGAGGTATTTGTTTTCTTATAAAAAAAAAATTATTCTTGACTAAATTCGAATTTTGTACAAGAAAAAAAAAAGTAAAAGCTATTATGAATTTCAAGAACAAGTTTGAAATACGATGAATAATTTCGGAATTTTGAAAAAATATTTACTTTTTACTCAAATGTAACAAAAAATTAAAGAAACATAGTAAATGGAAAGTAATTACGATTAAAAAACTTGAAATGTTACATTTTATTCCTACACAACAATTCGTGATTTAAAATGTTATATTATACAACTATAAAACATAAATTGTTATATACGGGAAAAAATTGTTGTGTACGAATCAATATCAATTTTTAAATGAGCATTTCGCAAATATGTAGAAAAGAAATTTGAAATATAATTAATACTATATGTTAGTCTTTTTATCGAGATGAACATTTCATTCATAATAATTATTTTCATTAATATCTCATTATAAAAATAAAAACAAAATAAGGTTAAAAACAAAATGTAATTTCCATAAAGATATCATAAAATAGTAAAAAGAAAGGTCATGTTACCTGAATTTCTATTTGAAGGGATTGAACGTAAGCAATAATTTCATCAAGAATTGCAGCCTTGCTGGTGAAATTATTACACCCTGGAACCAAATCTTGCAAACATTGCATTTTCTTTTTTATTTTCTCCCTTCTTGCCTAAAAAAAATAAAATAAATAATCATAAGATCTTTAGGGTTTCAACCATGCAACCTATATATGGCAATTTTTATTTTTATAAAACTCACTCTTTCAGCTAAGCTATGGGTATCAGTGGCTTGTCCACGACGAGCCCTTACATGAACGTAATCGGGCTTCACATCAATCTTTGGGTTTAATTTTTCATTGAGATTGGGTGGTTGTGGTTCGATTAGGGATGCATCGCCGCCTTCCACCCTTTTCTTTTGAGACATCACTTCTACTTCTACATCATCAAACTAACTCGTGAATTAGACCCCTAACCAAAATCCGACTACTGCTTGATAAAAATGCTTTTAAGTAACATCAAAATAATGATAGTACTTCATATGATTTATTTTATAGTAACAAAACAAAACAATATTTACAATTCTCATGCAACGCTTTGGAATTTTTCGAAGCTTTTTTTTTTATTTGTTTATTTTTAATAAAAAATAAAATCTATGATAAATGTTTAGATTTATCAAATATAATCATTTTAGTATTATCATATTGTTTCTATAAAGTATTTTAAATATATATTTTAATAATACAATGATGTTGTAAGAATATACATATTTAAGTTTAAAAAGCATCTTATTATATTTGATAGTATTGTAGATAATTTTTTTGGTGGTTTTCGTATAGAAACTCTTAAGATCTTGTTTGATAATTTCTGTCTGAGAAAATGTTGTCTGGTACAATATTGTTGGGGAAAGTTTTCTGATTGGAAAAGAAATCATGCTGTTTGATTGTGCATTTCATTGACTGTGCTGAATGAAGAAAAAAAGTAATAAAAAAATAAAAAATAAATAAAAAATAAATAAAAAAAAGTTATTTAAAGAAAATTAATAATCCAAGAAAGAAAGAAAGAGACGGGGTTTGGTGCATAATTATCTTTCCAGTCCATTCAACCAGAAAAATATGATTTTGGGGCTTTCTGGGAAAGACATATCTTACCGGAAAAGACATTTTTTTTGTGCAAATCAAATAGTCTTTCCGGTCTATTTAACCAGAAAGATCCGTTTGAAACTGAAAATATACGTATCAAACGGGACCTAAGACTAGGATTGCTTGGCTCTCTTGGATGCAAAACCCAATCCTGCATTAAATGTTCTTGTTTTTTTTTTTGTTTGTTTGTTTTTTGGTTAAGTGCTAGCTAGCCTACTTTTTGGTTTTAATATATTGTTGGCGTTCAAAAAAAAAAAACCTTTTTCTTGCAATTGTGAAAACATGCTTTTATCGAAGTAGTTGTTGTGCATATAATAAGAGATATTTTTATGTAAAAGTTATATATCAATGTAATTTGTTATATTTTTATACAATTTAATGAAGTATTTAATAGAAATAAAAAGTTCAAGAGTATATTAATCACAAGTCAAATCGTTGTCTTTTCTATTGTTAATGGGGTTTTTCTAGCACCAGTTAATATGTCAACCTAAATAATGTAAACATAGATTTAAATAACTTTTCAACAATAAACTAAAGAATGTTAAAAAATATTTATTTAAAAAGTTTATTAATTTATACTATAGATTTTAAAATCATTATAATCAATATATTGGAAAAACGTCTCTCTTTTAAGTGATCGATGATTCAAGTCATGTGAGGATTAATCGGGTGTATTTAATTTTCAAAAATAAAACCATATATATATATATATATATATATATATATATATATATATATATATATATATATATATATATATATATATATATATATATGGGACGGTTCCATTGAGATTAAAAAAAAAAATTAGAGATCTTGAGATTGAACCTCAGTCACGTATTTCTTACTTGCCGCTCTAACGCTCCAGCGTACCGGCAGCAACGGACTATGCCTAATTACAAATGATTATATGGCAGAGAGGTATAATCATACATGATTATGCATGTTTATACATATATGTCTGTTCACAGACTGAGTAATTATATATGATTACGACAGTTGGTGGCAGAAAAGGTGGTGGTGACAAAGATAGCGATGATATAAGTAACAGAGGTGACAGTGGTGGAGTCGGCTGGTGTCAGAGGTGCTGGTAGGAGTGGTGGAGGTGGCGGTTATGGTGGTGGGGATGGTGGCGGAGGATAAAGGAATGAGTAGTGCTGTGTAATCATTTATGATTATTCCAGACCTGTTGCGCCGGTACGCCGGAAGGTTATTGCGGCAAATGTGAAATACGTGGCTGAGGTTGAATATCGAGATTTCTATTTTATTTTTAATCTCAACGGAACTTTTATATATATATATATATATATATATATATATATATATATATATATATATATATATATATATATATATATATATATATATATATATATATATATGGTTAGGTTCATGTGAGACGGCCTAATTTTGTGAGACCGTGAGATGCATTTTTTTATTTTTTTATTTATTTTATTTATTTTTATTTTTTTAGTTAATTCAAGTTCCGAAAATAATATTTAAAAAAAGAATTTTTGGATTTTTCCATTTATTTTGCATTTTTCCATTTATTTTGCATTTTAAAATTATTTTTTAGAATATGTACAGTGTAATATTCTATTAGAATATTTCACGTATTTTTCAAAAAAAAAAAACGGATTTTTTTTTACTTAATTCAAGTTCCGAAAATAATATTTAAAAAAAGAATTTTTAGATTTTTCCATTTATTTTGCATTTTGAAATTATTTTTTAGAATATGTACAATGTAATATTCTATTAAAATATTTCACGTATTTTAAAAAAAAAACGGAATTTTTTTTATTTTTTATTATTTTTATTTTTTAGTTAATTCAAGTTCCGAAAATAATATTTAAAAAAAGAATTTTTAGAAATTTTCATTTATTTTGAATTTTAAAATTATTTTTAGATTTGATTTTACGGTTTAACAAAATTAAAATGATCTCAAATAAACCTGAACATATATATATATATATATATATATATATATATATATATATATATATATATATATATATATATATATATATATATATATATAATTTACTACTAATAATATAATAATTAAACAAATAATCTATAAGGGGCGAGGAATAGCTAGATGATAGTGGAGGAGACATCTAATCCTTGCTATAAATGATTAGGATTATTAGCATTATTAAATTATTAAATAGGGACCCTATTAAATATCAAAGGAATAGATGATAGTGGAGGAGATATCTAATCCTTCCTATAAATGATTAGGATTATTAGTATTATTAAATTATTAAATGTCGATAATGTTTTAGATTTGTTTCGCTTAAGTATTTTGAAACTTTCTTGAAGACGTTGTAGTATCCAAGTTTCGTTTTTCTTCTATTTATGAAAAGCGATATACTTGTTTACTCGGTTATTATTTCATTTGCAAACCAAGTTTACCTTGACTACTGAGTACTGACCAGCATGCTAGAATTGCAAACCAAGTTTCGCTTAAGTATTCCGAAACCCTTTTTTTTTTTTTTTTTTTTTTTTTTTTTTTTTTTTTTTTTTTTTTTTCTAAATACATAAAATTTATAGGTAAAACTTCAAAAAAATCTTTATATATTTACTTCATAATCGATTTAGTGTTTATAGTTATTTTTTATTCAATTAAGTCTCCAAAACAAGTAATCATATTCAATTTGATATTTTTACTTAGTTAACAGGTCATCCAACTTTTAAAAGTTACACTTTTAGCATATATTTCGAATTTTTTTATAAATTTGGTTCAAAATTTACACTTTGGCCTAGGTTTTAAGTTTTATTAAAAATTGGTAAAAAATTTACTCTTTTACCTTAAATTTTAGAATTTTATTATGAATTCATTCTAACTTTTGTCTTTCATACAATATTTTTCTCAAAAAAAAAAAAAAAAAAAAAACAAAATTCGAATATATTTTTTTCTTTATAAAATCATATTTATACAAAAAAAAACATATTTTCACATAAAAAAATCTAATATTTTATTTTTTCTAAAAACATATTTATATGTTTTTTTATAAACATCTTGTTTATAATAAATACATTTGTATTCAAACACGTTTATATATAAAATGTATATAAACACATTTTTATAAAAATATATTCAAACGCGTTTTTTATAAACAAATGTGTACAAACATGCTTTTATAAAAAAAATATATACAAACATGTTTTTGATAAAAAAAAACATCATTTGAGAAGTAAATTATCGACAACTAAATTATCTTTTTAAATGTATACTTTATATAATAGCTATATAAGAGTTTATACCATAAAATATAAAGCATATCCAAAATTCAAAAGAAATTTTGATCATTGATGAAAAATGTGCGTCTTCAAATTAAAAAACAAAAGTATTGTTATACATTCTTTTTCAACCAACACAACGTTATATTTTTTTTTTAAAATCCAAAATAATATATTAAAATGGGTTAATTTCTAAGTTATAAGTTACCATCTTCCAAAGCAAATTAGATTTCACTTTTAGGGTTTATTTTTTCATTACCTTCGTAACAAAGTTGGGTGCCCAATTATATGTTACCGAATAGAAATAATACTGAAAGAAACTATTCGCACCCATCATTTAACACGGGTAAAAAGCTAGTGGGTGTGTGTGTGTTTATATATATATATATATATATATATATATATATATATATACACACACACACACACACACACAATGAGAGAGAGAGAGAGAGTAGCGCACACACACATGTTTACTATGAAATATATATATATATATATATATAATATGTGTATGTATACATTTTATTTATAAAAACGAATTTGTGTATATTTATGTACTTAATAAATACGTATTTTTAAAAATAGATATTTCGTATAAAAAAAACTTTTTAAAAAAATTATATATAAAATATAAGATTTTTATATGAAAATATATTTTTGTTGTATAAATATGATTTTTTTAAAAGAAAAATCATATTTGAAAATTTTTTTGAGAAAAAAATTGTAAAAAAACTAAATTTGTGACAAATTTATAACAAAATTCTAAAATCTATGTCAAAATGGAAAACTTTTAACCAAATTTGTAATAAAATTTAAAATCTGAATAAAAAAATATAATTTTTTGACCAAATTTATAAAAAATATATTTGAAATTTAGGTTAAAAGTGTAATTTTTTAAAGTTGGATAATCTATTGATCGGGAAAAATGGTTAAATTGAATATGATTACTAGTTTTTAGGAACTTAATTGAATAAAAAAATATATAATAACTAAATCGATTATAAAACTAATATGTAAGGATTTTTTTATTGTAATTTTCCCAAATTTATAATACTACAAAACTTTTTAATCAAATAAGCTTGTCAAAAAATTAAAAAAATCTATATTGTGATGTTTTTCATCCAAAGTATTTCATATTTCTTGTAAATATACATACTCTATGCTCGTTTTACATACTCTATGCTCGTTTTGTGAAGCTAGTTTAAACTCTAGTTTTTATAAAATATAGTTTTATATTTTAATTAAAAATATAGTTGAAAGTTGATAAGTCAACGTTTCAATTAATAATATTTGATAAAAAATAATATAAAATGATATAAATAAACATTTAGATATAACTAAAAGAAATAAAAATAGATATAATTAAATGCATGTTTGGAATAATTTTGAAAAAACTTCTAAGATTATTAAAAACTATCTCAAATAATTTATCAAAATTAGTTCATAAATTAGTTTATAAGCTAAAATAACCTATTTTAATAATTTTACCAACAATAAACTATCTAACTTTTGCCAAACAAAGTCTAATATGATTTTCTTTTTAATTCAATTTTTTTTTTTTTTTTTTTTTTTTTTTTTTTTTTTTTTTTTTTGTAGATATCATTAAATAAGTTCTATGACTTTTTTAGTATCGTGAAGATATGTTAAACCTTTTTATCATTTGTTGAATTGATAATGATATCCCACTAATTATTTCTTTTTTAGAAAAAGAAAAAGTTTCCTTTGCTGTGCATGCTATTATTTATCTCACTTCTTTTATAAACTTTTTTTTTTCTTCTAATGGTATGACAGTGACACATACTTCAATCAAAACACACATTACTTTATAAAGAGGATCTCACCATTTTAGAAAAAAAAAAAAAACAATTATCTTTTATTTTATAAAAAATTAAAAATGCATACGTATATCCCCACTTCGTTATAATAACACTTATTTTATTATTATTATTATTTTTTTTGAAAAGTTGATAAATTAACTTTAACTAAATTCTTGATAGATTTAACTAGGCTGTTTTTTTTGTGGATGTGTAATATCTAATTTTCTATTTGGTAGGAATCATTTTTGTAATTATTTTTAAGCATACAGATTGTTTCTATAAAAAAAATATATGCAAATGAACTTTTTCTGTAAATTACAGGAACAGGTTTTAAATTTATATTCTACACAATAATTATAAAAATTATAAAAAACTATAAAAAAACACATGGTTTGTTTCGGTAAAAAAAAAAATTATAAAAAACTTTTCTGTAAATTACAGGATTCTAAACAGAGACTAAACCGACATCGTACAAAACTTTTATGACCAACGTCTCAACCCAAAAGTATACTATTATATATTCATTTCTCAACTGAATTGAAGTTAGTATTACATATGGCTAGTGATCTACCAGATTCCACACACATTTGTTGCTTGTGGGTGATATCACTTTGTAAGAAGGAAACTAGAATTAAGGATTCACAAACAGAAAACATGTAATAATCAAACAGTTTTGATGAAATGAGAATCATATATACTTGAATTACAAACGGGAAAATAGTAATAATCAAATGCGAAGGATAGAAGGTAAGTTATGATGTAATGAGAATTAAAGCTGCAATTAAGGAAGGATTCATAAACAAAATGGTAGTGTTCAAGCATGAACAATTATAGTTAGCTAATAAGATCAAAAATGTAAGTATTAGTTAGAGATGAAATGAGAGAATTAAATTTAAGGATATGATTATAGTGATGGGATTATGTTTGTAGTGAACAGGGGAAGCAAGGTGATACATCTTCACTCGCAATCTAATTATTGATCAGCGAGATGATCTCCGACAAAACCTGCGCCACCGGTCACCACAATCCTTAACCCCTTCCGTGTAGGTTCACCATTTGTACCCACTATAAACAAAAGAAACATTCAAAAAGGTAATCATATCATTTTAAAAAAACAAAAAAAAAAAAATTTAAGATTCATGTGAACTCAACATTTACGATATTAAATTGCGAATATAGACTTCTATATCAAATTGTAAATACTTAAAATATTATATTAGTTACGGACTTACGGTTTAATTAGTATATAAATAATGTTATATTAATATTATGATTTGTTGGTTGTCGCAGTCTATATTTGTATTCGAAAAAAAATATTAAAACGAATTTAATTTAATTATTAGTTTTTGATATTTGTCGGAATATCTTTTGGTTCATCTTTATTGAATAAAAAACTTAAAACTATATACAACCATTAAATTCGAAGCTAGAGACTTATTTCTTAAAAAGATATTAGATTTCAAAAGGGGTTTTCTTTGTATACCTCCAAAATTCTCATTTCTACCCTTTTTTATTGTCTTCTCGTCTTTTTTGTTTTTTATTGTTTTTTTTTTTTTTTTTTTTTTTTACTTTTTAATATTTTTAATAAATACATAATATATATATATTTTTTTCGTCTAGACCATCAGTGTCTTACTTTTTTTTTTTTTTTTTTTTTTTTTTTTTTTTTTTCATCTGACTATCCCTATATTGTTTTTCCATTCTAATTATCTATATGTTATTTTTCCGGACTATATATATATATATATATATATATATATATATATATATATATATATATATTTTCTTGAGATTATCTCTGTGTTATTTTTTATTAAGATTATCTTTTTGTTACTTTTTTTTCATTCAGATTACTAAAGAGATATCTAATCAAATCATTTTTTAATAATAATAATAATAAGACAAAAGATAAAAAACAAAAAACAAAAAACTACAAAATAAATAAAATATGTCCAATAAAAAATGGTATTAAAGACAAAAAAATAATAAAAATTAAAAATAAAAATGGTGCAAGAAGGAATTTCAAAATATGGGGACACATAAAACAACACCCATTTAAAATTGGTTATTCTATTTCATGTGATAAAAGAATTTTAATGTAATAATCTGAAGTTGAAGTTGTTATATTAATATTGTTTGAAATTCGGGTCATTTGTCTTTTTACTACATTTGGTGTACTGAGTTATATATTTGTAATAAAACTGTCGAGAAAACATAATAATCCAAAATTTTGTAAGTATGACACATTTAATTAATATAACAATTAAAAGATGACATTTTTTAATATGTGCCCTAAGGGCAGTATTAATTAATCATAATTATTATCATAATTAAATGTTAAACACAGTAATTATAAGAAATGTTACTATAATTAAATATAAAATTCATTAATAATCTTCATAATTAATGCATTTCACATTTAAATATGATAATAATTATGATTAATTAATACTTCTTATATATGTTTTTAGAGCACATATTAGAAAATCCCTTATTAGAATTTATTCATCTAATCTACTATAATAAACGAATGATTTTTTTTTACCACATGTCACACTCTAATTCAATTTGTCAAATGTCATTTTATGGTTATTTTGAATTAATTTCTTTTCCACATTTCATTTTATTATTTTTTCTATTTTAATAAATTTCACATAATACTTTAATGTAATAATTACAATAAATGTAGTAATAAATGAATATAAATTCCATTAATAAACTTACCTTTTTATTTCAAAATAATAAAATTAAAGTGTATTAGTTTATTTTGCTTATTTATTTAAATTTAAAAGATAAAAAAAAATCAATTTTAACAATTTATTATTTTTCTTATTATCATATAAATTCAAATTTATTAAATATTTAGATCTTTATATTTAATTTTTTTAATTAACGAATATAATATATGGTCTTACACTTGGTCAATAATAAAGGGTGTTCATAATTAGTTATTTAAATTGCTTATTTCATTTATTCCGATTTAACATTGGTTTTAAATAAAGAGTTTTTTGATAAGTCATTTTCTATTTATTTATGTTATTTAAAAAAATTTTGATAAATTATTTTATTATTACATATAAAATAAGAATTTACTAAACATTATTTATCACCTTTTTTCCGTTTTGAAACCGGATAAACTAATCTATAATTTTTTTTAAACTCTTTGATAAACTTATAAACACTTTTACATATAAGTATAAACTAATTTAAATCAAGAGTCTATTTTCTATTATTACATGAAAATCTTTTTATATAGAATATTAGCCACACAAATTCTATAAATTTACATATTTTATAAATTAAACTTCCTGTGATTTATTTATATATTTACACAGATTTTATAGTAAATAAAACTTACTAAAATTATAACAAATTTTAAAATTTAACGGCTAAATCTGTTTAAAAAAAATCCAAGGCAACTTAACTGAAACAAAACTGAAGAGTCAAATGTAACAACCTAAAACTTAATTACTAAATTAATATTAACCTAAAACATAATTACTAAATCAATTTGATAACCCTACATTTTTTTTTTCATATATAACTGGAGATAATTATATATATAAAAAAAAAGTATAATATGTAATTGCTATTTAATTATTCAAAAAATCCATACAAGTTGTATTATAATTAAATAGAATTTTCATATGTTAGCGGTGCATCGACAAACCTCAAGCTTTCTCTTATTCAAGCTCCGATTATGCCCGGCGACGGCGGTCACCTTCGATAACTCATCAACCGACGAACTCCAGGAGTCCATGAAAGGGCTTCCGGAGAGCTCCGAACAGTGAAAATTATCGAAGATACCAGGCGAGAGGAAATCGGAATCCATCGACCAGTTGAATTGGGATTCAATGTGTACACGATCTCGATGAATTTGAGAAGGTGGAGGAGGAGGCATTTGATGTTGGTGGTATGGCGGTGGAGAGTAGTGTTGGAAGATCTGTAAGATTTCCGACATTATGAGAATCTCGTCGATTTCCGCCACTGTATTTTCCAAAAGTTTATATGAACTTTCGTTTTGATAAATGTATGTCGATGTTATCTGATGCCGGAGAGTTTTATAGGGAAGGGAGGAATTGGGTGGTGTCGTAGGCCGTAACGCCGTAGTCCATAAACATAACAGACATTAACGGCGGTAGCAAGCAGGGACCACCGTAATTGGATCCAACGCAGGTGTAAAAAGCGACGTCGTTTTCAAAAGGTCTTAGTCACCAGGATGGCATTAATCTCTGGCCAAATCCAGCCTTGACGAATTGACGGTTACGTGACAATTTTTTCTTCCGACGACGGACGACGATCCCTTAAAATTTCAGTAAATAGAAATGATTTCTATAATTAATTAATGGTCTGTTTCTTTTTAACTTAATTTATATATGGTATAATGAATGTCTTAATTGCTAAAGTGTTGTGGTACTGTATAAATTCAGACGTCGTTTGTGATTCTATTTCACATATTTGCCCTCTCAAATCCATAATTTTCCCTCAACCTCAACTGACAACTGCTATCGTGATTTTGCGTATGTTTTTTCTTTTTCTTATTTTTGGGTGTGTGCTTATATAATTGTTTATGGCTTATACTATAGATGGCAAAATCTTTTGTGTTTGCATTCTCATTTCTAGGTTGTTGTGTATCGTTGTTTTGTAATTTATTTAATTAAATTCTTTTACTTTTTGTTTCAAATAAATGCTATTTTGTTGATATTCACTACCTGAAAGATTTTTTTAAGAAATTTAAAGCAATTTATTTTTAAATTTGTATTAAAATAGGTCAATATAAATGTTTTGTTTTATAAAAAAATAGATATCTTTAGTTTCGATAAACAGCAAAATCAAATTAGATAAAGGTTTATAATAAATGTATCTTAACATTTTCCGTTAATTTAAGTAGTTTATCATGTTACAGTATTTTTTATTTATTTGAAAATTTAAAACTATTTAATGTGATAAGTATATTTTTAATTTATAACAATTATTTAATAAATAATAATTTTGTTATTTGTCCATTTAAAATAAAAAGATAAAATAATGATTTAATTATATTCAACGCATCCATTCCGTCCAGAAAAAAGAAACATTATTTATCAACAATATCATTCATTTAGATATCATTACCAATTCAATATACTTTATCAACAATATTATTCATTTAGATATCATTGTATAGTTGTATTTGATGTTAAAAAAAATCACTCATATAATGTGGAGGGAGTTTAAATATGTTTTAAGATGCACACACACACATATATATATATATATATATATATATATATATATATATATATATATATATATATATATATATATATATATATATATATATATATATATATATATATATATATATATATATATATATATATATATATATATATATATATGTGTGTGTGTGTTTGCCACTAGTTTAGCATCTTAAATTTATAGATTTGGATAATGAAGATGTTTCCATATTATAAGACGCTCAAAAACCTAATGCCGGGTGTGATCCTTCACTTAGACGTTAACGTTGATTAAATGTGGTTGTGTGGTTGATGTTTACCATTTTTCCATATCATATTATTAATGGAATATATTTTGATTAACGTTTTTAATGATTAGGTGGAGAATCGTTTGATCGAGAGATTATAACCCACACTCCAGGAGCGCGTTGTTTTGTGGTGGTCTACTAGTTAGATCCACTGGCGGTCACATAAAGAAATATTTGGGATTGTACAATTTTTTTAAGGGTTGTGTTGAGCGTGTCAAACCCAACAAATAAAGGGGTAAAATAACTCTTTAAACACTACTACTTCGTACTAGAAATGTGATACAAGGTAAGCAGGGTCGATCCACAGAGATATGGAACAAATGTTTATACATTTTTGCGGAAGGTACAATAATGGTCACATAAATGGGGGGTTGGTATGCAATGATTTAAATAAGAGGATAAAGCAATAAGTAATTGATCAATTAAATGAAACAAATTCAGGATTTGTGAGAACTCCAACTCTATGCAAGACAATTTAACAATGTGATTCCAAGGATGAAATGATATCTACTCAATTCCACCTAAGTTGGTATTTGAAAGTGTTAACACGTTCTAACACTTCTCATTCACCAAGTTGTCAAATTCAAAACAAACTCTTTGAAAATAACCTAACCTTCTAATTTGAGTCTAAACAAGCTCTTAGATAGAAATCAAAAGGTTGCAATAAGATTTATGTGAATGTTCCCAACAACACCCGATACTCCTCACAAGCTTGGGAGTGTAAGAGTATGTGTAATATTTACACTAAATTCATTCAATGGAAATCAATTTAGTGTTTGTTATTTAGTTCCATTCACAAAACAATTACGAATTTTGCAATTTGATAACTTGAATGACCTAACCCTAATTCAAATGGCCAATAAGAATCACAATTAGAATCAAACATTAAATTGAAACAAAATCAAATTCACTAGGTAGGAATTAGAAGCAAACATCAAATCACATGATTGAAATCACAACTAAAAAGTCAAGACATGAAGTTGGAGAAACTAGGGTTCTAGCCACTCATGACTAGAACAAGATCACAAATCTAGAAAATGAAATTAAAGTTCTTACAAAATGAAATCAAGTGTTCCCAAGTGTTAATCAACTTCAAAATCCTCAATAAATTCGCCTTCTCTACTCCAAAAGTCGCCCCCCCCCCTAAGTAAAAAGTCGGTTCCCCCTTTAAGAATGGTGAAAAACTGCTTTAAAACCCACGTTTACGTTTACACGGCCCGCGTAAATTAACACTATCATTAACACGGCCCGTGTAAACGCAAAAATATACTGCGCAGAAATCTACGTTTACATGGCCCGCGTAAACGCAAGGCTTCCATTTACACGGCCGTGTAAACGTCTGTAAAGCCAAAATCCTCATTTCTTTGTTATCTTGCTCCTCGGTGCTCCGCAAGTCTTGAAATTTTGTCCGCAACTTTTATTTACCTCCTCCAACAATATCCTTCCTCCAAAAGTCCCTGAAATATCACAAAAGTATTTGAATGAAATTGTCTCATGAAAAATCCCGAAAAACATGCAAAATGCATGAGTTTAAGCCTATATGCATTGTACTTTTATGAAATAAAGCTACAAAATGGGTACATGAATGCACCTAACAAATCTCCCTAAGCTTAAACCTTTCTTGTCCTCAAGAAAGAACAAGAAGATTTAAACTGGAGAAAATAAAATAGAATAGAAGAATAGAAAATTAAAGTTAAAACTATTTGAATCTTAATGCATGAAATCAAAACAAACATGAAAAGATCCAACCCAATTACCCTGTTTTGTACCATAGTTGAGAATGTACCTGTCATGCCTTGAGTCAACTTGGCTTTAGTCTCAAAATATTATATGATAATAGAAATAAAACTTTGGCCACTCCCTATTACAACTCAACAGAATCAAATATCACAACACTTATTCCTTTTCAATATCATCAAGTCAATTCTTGGAACAAATTATGGTCTTACTTTCGTGAAATTATATGTGACAAAACATGCTCAACCATCTTTGTTTCATAAAATATAACAATGTTCGATTCCAGCTATTTGTTGGTCAACAACAATCTTTTTCTGAAAAATCTTTTCTAAAAATTCCCTAATATTTATCCAGATTGGTTTCAAACTTCAAACCACTTACACCAGTCGAAGTAATTAACATTCAGTCCAATGTCATAAATTCAAATCCAAGTCCAAGGGAATCTTTTGACATCCAAATATTTTTCCTAAACACAATATTCAATTAAACTATAAACACAATTATATACAAACTTCTTAATTATATATATTTTTACAAATAAAGCTCATGACTTTCTTTGAAATCCATGTAACGGGCTTCCAACCAACACATCCAAATCAAATGATCTTAGTGTGCTAGATTTAAATAGATCCCTCGGGTTTACTTGCCCGAACCTCAAAGGCCACATATTAGCTTTATTTGCTATTATTAAGTTCATGACTTTCTATGGAACCCGTGTAACGAATTTTCAACTCAATCAGTCCCAAACAATTTAGCTTTAGGCGATTAGGTGTAAAACACCCCTCAGAGTTTACTTGTTCAAATCCTAAAGGTCATAGATTAACTTAATAATAGTTTTTTTTTTTTTTTTTTTTTTTTTTTATGTAGCACAAATACAAATAACTAAGATAACACAAAACACTCTTATTAATTTATTTATTTGACCAATTTCTTTATATTTCCGTCCTTGACTTTTCTATTGTGGGACATCTCATGGTCTATTACCGTGAGAGACTTCTAGACATTTTTCGGGGACTAAATGTTAACATGCAAAGACCTGTAAGTATAGTTGAAAGCTATGTCCCCAAACAAGGTATATAAAAGGGAATGAGTAGAAACGACTTTTAAGAGCGATTGAAGGCAGGACATTGAGATTTTGCATTCTTTGTATGAACTTTTGAATTTGGCATTTTAAGTTCAATTAAGCATTACTACTCATAAGACCGGTCATATGTCCCAAAGAATTAACTCATACCTGCTGTTATGCTCCAATGTCGACAATCTTCTCACTTTATGTTTTGCACAAGTAGCTTCGGGAGGTGTGTTCGTGTGTGATTAACTTGCTTTTAGATTTTTCAATAAAAGAGTAAGCTAATTTCAAGGCATACGATTCACTTACCAACTCAACTGTTTTGAGAAGATTCGGCTGCTTGGGATTGTATCATTTTTTTTAAATGAATGTAATGCAAAAGTTTAGATGCAAAATTCAAAAAATAATAAAAGTAGAATACAAAGAAAATCTTTTTGGTTTTTGAAAAATTTTATATGCAGAAAAATAAAAAAGAAAAAAAAACATTATGCAATATGTAGAAAACTACATGCAACGAGATTTATGCATGGATGGATGCCCCTCCCCAAGATTAAAATAAACATCGTCCTCGATGCTTGGAGAGATGCATAGTCGGCCTATTGAGAGCCGGATGGTGGAGGATGGTAGCTGGGTTGGGAATGGGTCAAAAACAGTCACAAATGCACACCAATTGAATTTTAAGTAAAATATGAATGATTAAAGATATGGAAAGAATTTACCGAATCGTTCTTGGAGCCTTGTAATTGTGGTGAGAACCTCCTCTTCTTCCTCCCCAAGCTATCCATGAAGTATTTTTGGAGCCGGAGATTCATTTTGTAGGCATAAAAAATAAGTTAAAACCATTTGGGACATAAAAAAAATTAAAAATTACCAAAGACTGAAAAGTTTTAAAAGAAAGGACAAAAATAACCCCGGGTTGCCTCCCGGTTAGCTGCCCTTGTTTTAAGTCGTTGGCTCGGCTTGGCCCCTAAATGTGCTTTGTTCTAAGTAAGTGGGCCTTTACAACACATTAACCTTCTCACCACTTCCTTCAATTGAAAACTTATCTTCTACCTGACTTTTTATTTTGAAAGCACCTGCTCACAAAATGCTTGGCATAAACAATTAGTAACACCGTGTCCCCGACAACGACGCCAATTTGTTGAGCGTGTCAAACCCAACAAATAAAGGGGTAAAATAACTCCTTAAACACTACTACTTCTTACTAGAAATGTGATACAAGGTAAGCAGGGTCGATCCACAGAGACACAGAACAAATGTTTATACCTTTTTGCGGAAGGTACAATAATGGTCACATAAATGGGGGGTTGGTATGCAATGATTTAAACAAGAGGATAAAACAATAAGTAAATGATCAATTAAATGAAACAAATTAAGGATTTGTGAGAACTCCAACTCTATGCAAGACAATTTAACAATGTGATTCCAAGGATGAAATGATATCTACTCAATTCCACCTAAGTTGGTACTTGAAAGTGTTAACACGTTCTAACACTTCCCATTCACCAAGTTGTCAAATTCAAAACAAGCTCTTTGAAAATAACCTAACCTTCTAATTTGAGTCTAAACAAGATCTTAGATAGAAATCAAAAGGTTGCAATAAGATTTATGTGAATGTTCCCAACAACACCCGATACTCCTCACAAGCTTGGGAGTGTAAGAGTATGTGTAAGATTTACACTAAATTCATTCAATGGAAATCAATTTAGTGTTTGTTACTTAGTTCCATTCACAAAACAATTACGAATTTTGCAATTTGATAACTTGAATGACCTAACCCTAATTCAAATGGCCAATAAGAATCACAATTAGAATCAAACATTAAAGTGAAACAAAATCAAATTCACTAGGTAGGAATTAGAAGCAAAAATCAAATCACATGATTGAAATGACAACTAAAAAGTCAAGACATGAAATTGGAGAAACTAGGGTTCTAGCCACTCATGACTAGAACAAGATCACAAATCTAGAAAATGAAATTAAAGTTCTTACAAAATGAAATCAAATGTTCCCAAGTGTTAATCAACTTCAAAATCCTCAATAAATTCGCCTTCTCTACTCCAAAAGTCGACCCCCCCCTAAGTAAAAAGTCGGTTCCCCCTTTAAGAATGGTGAAAAAGTGCTTTAAAACCCACGTTTACGTTTACACGGCCCGCGTAAATTAACACTGTCATTAACACGGCCCGTGTAAGCGCAAAAATATACTGCATAGAAATCTACGTTTACACGGCCCGCGTAAACGCAAGGCTTCCATTTACACGGTCGTGTAAACATCTGTAAAGCCAAAATCCTCATTTCTTTGTTATCTTGCTCCTCGGTGCTCCGCAAGTCTTGAAATTTTGTCCGCAACTTTTATTTACCTCCTCCAACAATATCCTTCCTCCAAAAGTCCCTGAAATATCACAAAAGTATTTGAATGAAATTGTCTCATGAAAAATCCCGAAAAACATGCAAAATGCATGAGTTTAAGCCTATATGCAATGTACTTTTATGGAATAAAGCTACAAAATGGGTACATGAAATGCACCTAACAGGTTGCAATACTTGAAAAAAAACTCATTTTCGACTGTAGTTTTGTCACAAAATCTATCACTAAAAGGGTTTCTTCGACAAATTTATACTAAATTTACACTTTTTAAGACTCTGATATCCAAAAAAAGGTTCGCAGATTTGTAATGGATTTTGACAAATTTATACTAAATTTTGCATTTGATGATAAAATTTAGGGATGAGCATGAGTCGGTTTTGACTTAAAACTAAACCAAAATTCGAGTTATCGATTTTCAGAAAACTAGAACCGAAACCAACTCAAAAACGATGAGTTTGGTTTCTCGGTTATTAGTTTTTCCCCAGTTCGGTTTCAGGTTGATTTGTTTTAAAACCAAAGATCTTAAACTTAGTCACTCAGTCACCATTTAACAAAGGGTTAAGTTTGGATTAACTAACTCTCATGAGTATGAGAAATCTTATATAGAATGATGAAGTAGGCATATGTTTTATACCACCACTGATGTAGGATACCTCAAGTTTAGAATGAAAAGGAAAGGAGAAGATACCAATGCTAATATAAGCGTTAACATAGGAGAAGGTTTCATCCCACCATCGATGTGGGATGCACTGTATACCCTAGTAAAATTGAAAGGATGGAAACAAAACTGTTGCACAAAAGAAATGAACATAGGACCTCAAGGTATGTTGACGACGTATTGAACCAATTGAGCTTGTCTGTTTGTGATATGGGTTTACATATATATATATATATATATATATATATATATATATATATATATATATATATATATATATATCACTTGTTTAGAAAAAAAACATTTTTAATAAATTTGGTTCGGTTTAGTTTTTATCGATTTTTGCATATTCTAAAATCGAAATTTAATCCATTAATTTGGTTTTTAAAATATCAAACTCAAACCTTCGGTTTTGGTTTTGTCAGTTTTTCGATTTTCGGGTTTAATTTTTCTCACTCCTTGTAAAATTTGAGGGGTTGCACGTGCCACCCCAAGACACCTATTTTATCTTTCCCTGGTTGGCCCTAGATAGATACAACGAAACTACTAGAGTTTTGGTTTTTGATGTGTTGAAATTGGTATGCATGTCAATATTTGATGATGTTTATTTATGTGTTGAATGTTCTTTGTTTAAAGATAATCTCGAACTTATGATCCTTGTTGAACTAGACGAACACTTTAGGCTTTCATCAATTAAATATTTATATTAGAATTTATTCATTTAATCATCAAATGTTTAATATTATATTTAAAAAACATATTAAAATGATACAAATCTAAAGAAAATCAAATCATTTGTAGGATATTATTCACTATGCCTTTCAATTACTTTCACCTTTGACTTAAATTTAGGCTTAACCTTAGATTTAATCCAACTTGATGATTCAAACTTTAAGGTTTTGAGTGAGAACATATATGACCAGGTTAGGCGTATGTGTCAAGTCTGTAGGAAATGATTGCATCTTTTCCTTATCAGACCTTCTTTTTTGGGAGGAGATATGATTATGGTTTTATAGATATGCATGTTATCGTATATCTATCAGTGGTGGTTATATGTTCATGACTTCATCCAATTGTTCATATTCAGTTGGAACTAGCACAAGATGTCTTTATATGTTTCCTCTCCATTATGAAATATAGATGCACACATCTATCGCAGTGTTCATCTCTTAGTAGTCTGAAAGTTGCTAATGCATGACCACACATTATACTAGTCAATTGTCATTTCTCATATATATAAGTTTTATCTTGCAAGTTGACTATACAATCTTTCTTTTGTCTAATTACTTGATATTTTTTTATATCAATATCATATACTGTTGTGATATCTTCCCCGGACTTAACGTCGCCTTTTGTTGTCTCAATGGAGTTAAGCCTGAGAATCACAACACAAAGAAAAAGGCCGTCAGTCGTTGTCCGAGATGGGCTCCTGGAATGAAGCTTCAACGGTCAAGTTAGTGACAAGTAGAGATAGTATGGGTTTAACTAAAGAGTGAATGAGTGGTGATCCACTTTCCTAGAAAATAGGGGTTCTATTTATAACTATCATGGTTGGGATAAAATCCTGACAATACCATTCGACCCCTATTAGTCTGACAGGACGAGGAGGCGTCTTATTGGCGGATCGTGCCCAACTACTGATTAGATGCCATTTGTGACAACTCGAAATTTCTATCTTGTAAAGCCAATCAATTCAATCATAAGTCAGACTTGTTTCTGCTATCTTTTAGCATTGTTAAGGGTCTGTTTGAGTGTTCTAAGTCTAGTACATTCAAGGGTTGTATCTAGGGATGTGTTAACTTAAGTTCATTGTGTTGCAATTGATCCAGAAACTCCATCAAGAGGAGTTTACGGCTGCAAACTAGAGTTTACGGCTGTAAACTCTATGTTGGCCGTGAACCCCTCCCTTAAGTATGAATTTCCTTCATTTTTTATTCATTTCTCACATCTTCAAGTCAAGAACACTCATTTCTTTCTCAAGTATCATCAAGAACACTTTCGTTCCTCTTCAAATTTGTAAGTGATCCTTTCATGATTAGTTGATATCCTTCTCATTCAAGAGAAAGCCTTTGATTTCATCCATTGATTTCAACACTTTTGGTTTAGATCTTCAATTCTTCATATTTCTCACCAAGAACACCAAGAACACACACTAGTTCTTGGTGGCCGTAAACACCCTAAAGGCTTCCAAAATCGTGAGTATCTCTTCTATAATCTTGTATCCACTAGCAACACTTGATTCCTGGCCATGAAACAAAAAATTAGGACATGATTTTCAAGAGTTTACGGCCGTAAACTCTTCCTTAGGTCGTATACCCTTCTTGTGATGCAAGATGAGGTTGTGAACACTTCATAGATGCAAGTTAGGACCACAAACACTTCATAAGACCAAGCTTTTCTAGCCGTAAACACACCCATGGTTGTAAAAACTTATAAGTGTGGTCGTAAACTCCCTTTAATCGTTCATTTGTGTATGATACACTCCATTGTGAGTGATTCCTAATAGATAAGGATGTTTCCCTTACATGCTTAGTTGTTATGTACACTAATTGTACACGTATATGTGTTATCATATGTTTATTAGGATCTGTTTGTGCTCGGGACTTCACTTGGCATACTTAGCATCCTATATCGATCTTTCATTCTAATCACTCACTGCGGGTGGGTTCATACCCCTAACTTACCTTTTAATTGGTTTTAAATGCTTTTATGAGGGGGGGGGGGGGGGTAGGGAGGTGGGAATACAAGTAGAAAACATTATAGTTATTTAATTAATCACATGTGATTTATAACTATCAAACAAAGATTTCTTATACTTAAAACTGTGTTACCAAACAAATTGTTTCAAATCATTTTATAAACTGACACCAAGTCATCAATATTTATTCAAATAGTTAAACTCTTTAAATGTTTTACAAAACTCTTTTTAAACTTATATATTGTCAAAAGCATATCTATATAAATATATTTATATAAATAAGGTTTAAAGGACTTATGACTGATAACTCGCCTTATTTCCTTTTCCTTGTTTGGATTTGGACTTAGGGTATACGGTTGTTTGTCCAAATGTCGTTTAAATCTTAGTTATATATTGTGTATATGTATATAAATGCAAAAGTACTATCAATCGGTTTAATACCTTTAGGTAGCAAAGGTGTACATACATGATCATTCATTCAACTACAGAAATTACTAGTAAACTATAATAGGTAGAGTTTAGAGGAACATTGTTACTATAACAAGTACATTAAGAGACATTATCACTATAAAAAGTACAGTAAGAGACATTATCACTATAACAAGTATAGTAAGAGACACTATACTATAACAAGTAAGGAACACTAACATTATAACAAGTACACAAAGGAATGTTATCACTATAACAAGAATAGGATAAGATAATGTGAGATACTATTTCATGTCATAGCAATACTTTCTTGTTGTGTCATGTTTTGTAACCAGAGCCTCCTAGAGGGAGAGTGTGAGTTTGTGTATAGATCTATAGGGGATTGACCATCCCACACCTTATTGCTAGCTACAGCGGGTCCTGCAGATCTATGGGTGACAAACGTCATTTCATTTTCGATGCCTGAAGAACATCGTGTTTTACACTAGTCAATCAGATATGGTTATAATCTCATCACATTTTACCTTAATTAACCAGTTCAGTGTTAAAGGTACTTAAAGCATAAGTAGTATAACTATTCAATACTACTATAGGTCTTCTTTTTCCATTACATTCATACAGTGAACTACTTGTAAGAGTTAAGAATACTATTTTTCTAGTAAAGATAGTTACCTATATGGAAAACATACATTTTATACTATTTCAAGTACAAACATACATTTTATAATATTTCAAGTACAAACATACAGTTTATCCTATTTCAAATACAACCATACATTTTACATCACTTTGAGAAAACAAAACACACAAATAGGTCAATCTTGGAGAGTAGACTACAATTCATTTAAAGTAGAAAATATAGGATTTTCTGGAAAGGATTCAAACTAATACAAACATTTTTACAAGACATTTCAAACATTTTCAAGAAACTAATACTTATGAACTCACCAGCTATAATGTTGATACTCGCTTTCAAAATAACTTGTATTCTCAGGAAAACGGTAGACAGGTACGTTGGACCCGGTTTTGAGAAGACGGAGCATATTCAAGTCTCGTCTTTTATTTTGATGCTACATCTTTGGCGTCTTACTACTATCAAAGAACATACTTATATTAAAACTATCCTATTAATGCAATGGATGCCGTTGCTTTATTTTCTATTGTGCATTGTTATGATACTGTACATGACGTCCTCCGTCCCAGAACGTTTATGTTGTTCTAGTTTTGGGGTGTGACAGATTGGTATCATAGAATTGTTTATATTGAACTAAGTATATCGACCCATAAAAGATATACAACTATAAATACATTTGGGATTAAAACACGCTGACCAAGATGTATACTTTTAAAATAACAAGATATTTTACTAAAGTATACATACTTACATACATAACAAAGAATAGTGTCATACTAAGAACAGAACAAAAGTAATTAGATGTTGGACATTGCAGTCAAACCTGGGAAGTTATGTAATCATATTTAGGATAAATATGGCCTGATCAACTATATTTATTCGAGATACGACGAACATGTGTTTGGGAATGATGGTAGTGTGGCGACAGGTCTAAAACTTACCAAACTATACATATACAGAAGAACGATAGAACAAAACATAAAGTAAAATACTATAGGATTATTTTAGGCACTACATTCAAAGAAAAAACTACATGAAAACAAAGGACTTTTGCTGATAGTTCTATGAGTACTAAGTGCATGCATTACGGTTATATATTATTAAGTTTCATAGACTGGGAATATGTGATCTAAGCTTTATTTCCTTTTCCTTGTTTGGATGTAGATTTAGAGTAGGATCATTTATTCGAAGGTCTATTCGACCTAAGTAATATATAATTTGTATGCACTATGTTTTCATAGAAGGACCAAGTAAGAGTCATATTGAGTAGATTACTTTATTAGTTATATGTAGGTTTCTCTTATAGAAACTTGTAATTGTTTAATCGCTTTATTTAGAATTGTTAAACATTTCTTATATCCTTATTTCTTACTTAGATAAATATGGCCGGATTCCATCTCCCCAGAGATCCGTACTTTCCAAATCAAGGGAATGTTGGTTGGCTCGACGCCAAACCAGAAGAGAATGCTAAGATTCCTTTAGATGACAACTTTGCTTAAGACTTTCCCGAAGACGATGATTCAGAATCAGAAGCTTACAATTTGCCTCAAGTTGCTCAGAACCCTAACCCTCGTCAAGACTTTCAAGGCCCAACGCCTCTGTGGGCCATAAACTTAGATAGGTGGAGTGACGAACAAGGTCAGAATCACCCTTACTAAGGAGATCGAAGCTTCTACAATCTAGAAGCAGGGGGTTTAACTGATAGAGCCCTTCTCGTGCTAGTTCGTTGTGTTGCTCGTAACACAGAACATAGAAGAGCCGCCATCGACCGCATTATGCAGGTTGATGCTGCCACTGGAGTTAACACCGTTTGTCTTCGCAACCTAGAAGACAATCATGATGCGACCAAAGATCGTAATAAGTTCTTGCAGAGAGAACTAGAGGTATCCCAAAGCCTAAGTTAGAGAGCTGCGAGATCGTTAAGTGGTACATGAAAGGTGATTGTTTGAATTAGAACGCCAGTTGTCCAAAGCCAGAGCCGAATTTATTAGGAAGTAGATTGTACTATAGTTTCTCTTTTGGTTTTAACTTAAATTCTTCGGATATGTCATAACATTATTTTTCATGTCTTTCAATTCGACCGCGAAATTTCATTTTCGGTAGGTTAGTCTGATGTCGATGTTTTCCCTGTACGGTGGTATATTGTAGACATGTTTTAAGGTCAAGTTTTCCCAAACTTTATATATTGAATATACCAGTACCAATCAGCATGCATATCATCTTTTTTGTAAAATAACTACTCAACTTCATGTTATCCTTTCTATAAGTGTTGCTTGTAACAGACTGTTATTTCTAACTCCTTACAGAATTCATGTAGAACTATGTGTTGTTGTCACACCCCCAAACCAATGATGGCGGAAACGTCCGGGGGTGGAGGACTTCATGTATAGTATCATAACAATAATTTCAATAGTGATTAAAGTAAACACAACCAACATAAATATAATTGAAAGAGTTACATCGTTGTATGAGTTTACATGTTTCCAAATCAATTACATTAGGTTGAAAAAAATGAAATGTTTTGACGCCTTAACATCCCATCCTCAAAAGCACTTGGTTACCTGTTTAGTGATTTCCTGATAATACAAGTTGTTTTGAAAAGTGTCAACGCAAAGGTTGGTGAGTTCATAAACATTTGTATGTAGTTATGAAAACCTTTTCTTGTAAGAGTAGTGTTCGTTCCAAAAAATCCAATATTCTCCTCAATACGAAAAATGTTGTCTTAAAAACCCAAAACCAAATTGTATAAGTAACCTTCCTTACTTATAATAAATAATGCAAGTTTAAAATCGATGTAAACTTATTTTATTTCAATGAAATTCCCGTAAATTCCTACGTTTGTTAATACTTAATGTGAGTTATTATAACCATACTATGACCTAGATGGCCTGAAACGACGTTCTTCAGGCGTCGGAAATGTTATGACATTTATCACCTCAGACCTGCCGGTCTAACTGTTGCATGCAGCTAAGGTGTGGGTTTGTCAGACCCAATATAGATCTATATACACCTATCACGCTCTCCCTCCAGGAGACTCTGGTTACAATACATGAATTATTTTATAAAGTGAAGCGAATGTCTCACAAAAGTAATTAACGAATTTACGTGTAATCTAATGGAAACCCTTTTTATATAAATGTGACCTTTAGTAATGAGTTTGTTATGTAAACGTATCACAAACTATACCTATTATAGTTTATCAAAACAAGGGTAGTAGTAGTGTACACAAACTATACTTATCATAGTTTACCAAAAGTTGGTATGTAATGGATGCAATTTCGTTCATAACAATTTGTCATTTAACATGCTTATTATAGCAAAACAAATCCATTTGATAACTGATGTTTGTCTAATAGTAAGACAAAATGACATATCTGATAATAATATATGATCACATAATGATACACACATTGTTCAACGATTTACAAGGTGTAAATGAAATGATAGCATTTTTCTAGTAATAGCATTTCTATTTCCTGTTCTTAGAAAATTTATAGAAAATTCATCAAAGGTCCAAATCAGAATCCGTAAATTCTGGGAGTTTGAAAAATGAGTCTAGTTTGTTCATAAATTTTCTCATGATTTTTAGTGACCTCCAACCTGTGTAAAAAAGTCCATAATCACAGACTGGTCCAGATTTGTTCTTGAAATGATAGACAGTTTTGTAAAAATACCATAAATTGTAGAAAAATGATATGGAGATGTTCAAGTAGAACTTTTAAAGCTAAGAACTTGAACTATTTTCACCTAGTACAGTTTTGATAACTAAAATGTTTAAGTTGTCCAAAACAGTCTGTGAATGGAGTCCAACTTTTCTGATGAAAGCTGTTTGGAAGAGTTTAGTTGTGTTCTTGTTGTCTTAACTTGTATTCCCCCCCTACAACTTAAGAAAACGTGAAAATATCGGTTTTGAACTTACCTTACGTTATTTTAGTGGATGGATGTTGAAGGAGAGAAGTGTTCAACTCAAGAATACTTGAAGGATTGCTTGAAGATTCGAGAATCTAACACAATTATGATGGAGTTTTTGTAAGAAATCAATGATTTGAGTAAAAGGAAATGTAATATCCATAAGAAGGGTAATAATACTTACCAAATGTAGAAGGAAAGCTTGAAAAATGCCTAGGAAATCTCGAAATTATGAGAGAGAATTTGAGAGAAAAGAGGTGTTTGATCTTTGGTGAAATGAGTGAAAATGAGTGAAGTGAAGAGAGAGGGTGGGTTTTCCAGCTCTTAGGACGTGAGCATGGCTGGGAAATGAGTGGGAAAGGACTATGAAGTGACTAGGGGTGGTGGGGAGGACAATGGCTGGTCATGGAGTGGGCATGGGGGTGGTTGCTTGTGTCAAACACTATGGAAGAGTCAACACTCCACCATAAAATCTTACTTAATAGATCTTATTATTAAATAAGGATCCCTTAAAAATATGCTGAATTTATGAATATATGGGACCTTATATGTTAAAATATAATTTTAGGTGAAAATCCCTCGTTAAAATAATTAAAAACGGGCTTAAAACGGAGTCGTGGTCGAAAACCGGGTGGAAAATGGTAAATCCGAAGTCAAGGCGAGGGTTCGGTCTCAGCAGCCTTAGAACTAGAGTGTTGGTTGAGTTGGTGAATTAGATCCGAGGGGGAGGGGACTGCGGTCCGAGCAGGTACCGTAGGCGGCTCATCAGGAGGGACCGAAGGCGGGGTCAGGTGCGGTGCTCTAGCTGCGGGTGCGGTTTAGCGCTGCGGTCTTTAGTAGCCTTGGTCTTCAGTAGTTCCGGTCCGGTGCGATGGCTATGGCTACTTAAGGGGACTTTGGTCCTGGTTCTTGGGGCTTCGGCTCAAGGAGAGTTTGGTCCCTATAGAGGGACTTTGGCCCTAAGAGGCTATTTTCCAAGTTATCACTCCTTTTTGAATGATTTTTCACCAAGTCAAGTGTCGGGATGCCCCAAACTCGAAAGAATTCATCAAACCCCCAAACCAAGGATGGCGGAAATGTCCGGGGGTGAAGGACTTCATGTATAGTATCATAACAATAATTTCAATAGTGATTAAAGTTAACACAACCAACATAAATATAATTAAAAGAGTTACATTGTTGTATGAGTTTACATGTTTCCAAATCAATTACATTAGGTTGACAAAAATGAAATGTTTTGACGCCTTAACGTCCCATCCTCAAAAGCACTTGGTTACCTGTTTAGTGATTTCCTGAGAATACAAGTTGTTTTGAAAAGTGTCAATGCAAAGGTTGGTGAGTTCATAAGCATTTGTATGTAGTTATGAAAACCTTTTCTTGTAAGAGTAGTGTTCATTCCAAAAAATCCAATATTCTCCTTAATACGAAAAATGTTGTCTTAAAAACCCAAAACCAAATTGTATAAGTAACCTTCCTTACATATAATAAATAATGCAAGTTTAAAATCGATGTAAACTCATTTTATTTCAATGAAATTCCCATAAATTCCTATGTTTATTAATACTTAATGTGAGTTATTATAACCATACTATGACCTAGATGGTATGAAACGACGTTCTTCAGGCGTCGGAAATATTATGACATTTATCACCTTAGACCTGCCGGTCTAACTGTTGCATGCATCTAAGGTGTGGGTTTGTCAGACCCAATATAGATCTATATACAACTATCACGCTCTCCCTCCAGGAGACTCTGGTTACAATACATGACTTATTTTATAAAGTGAAGCGAATGTCTCATAAAAGTAATTAACGAATTTACGTGTAATCTAATGGAAACCCATTTTATATAAATGTAACCTTTAGTAATGAGTTTGTTATGTAAACGTATCATAAACTATACCTATTATAGTTTATCAAAACAAGGGTAGTAGTAGTGTACACAAACTATACTTATCATAGCTTACCAAAAGTTGGTATGTAATGGATGCAATTTCGTTCGTAACAATTTGTCATTTAACATTCTTATTATAGCAAAACAAATCCATTTTATAATTGATGTATGTCTAATAGTAAGACAAAATGACATATCTGATAATAATATATGATCACATAATGATACACACATTGTTCAACGATTTACAAGGTGTAAATGAAATGATAGCATTTTTCTAGTAATAGCATTTCTATTTCCTGTTCTTAGAAAATTTATAGAAAATTCATCAAAGGTCCAAATCAGAATCCGTAAATTCTAGGAGTTTGAAAAATGAGTCTAGTTTGTTCATAAATTTTCTCATGATTTTTAGTGACCTCCAACCTGTGTAAAAAAGTCCATAATCACAGACTGGTCCAGATTTGTTCTTGAAATGATAGACAGTTTTGTAAAAATCACCATAAACTGTAGAAAAATCGTATGGAGATGTACAAGTAGTCATTTTAAAGCTAAGAACTTGAAATATTTTCACCTAGTACATTTTTGAAAAATAAAATTTTTAAGTTGTCCAAAACAGTCCGTGAATGGAGTCCAACTTTTCTGATGAAAGCTGTTGGAAGAGTTTAGTGGTATTCTTGTTGTCTTAACTTGTATCCCCCCCCCCCCCTTAAAATTTAAGAAAATGTGAAAAGATAGGGGTATGAACTCACCTTATGTGATTTTAGTGGATGGATGTTGAAGGAGAAAAGTGTTCAACTCAAGAACACTTGAAAGATCACTTGAAGGATTGCTTGAAGATTCGAGAATCTAACACAATTATGATGGAGTTTTTGTAAGAAATCAATGATTTGAGTAAAAGGAAATGTAATATCCATAAGAAGGGTGATAATACTTACCAAATGTAGAAGGAAAGCTTGAAAAATGCCTAGGAAATCTCGAAATTATGAGAGAGAATTTGAGAGAAAAGAGGTGTTTGATCTTTGGTGAAATGAGTGAAGTGAAGAGAGAAGGTGGGTTTTCCAGCTCTTAGGATGTGAGCATGGCTGAGAAATGAGTGGGAAAGGACTATGAAGTGACTAGGGGTGGTGGGGAGGACAATGGCTGGTCATGGAGTGGGCATGGGGGTGGTTGCTTGTGTCAAAAACTATGGAAGAGTTAACACTCCACCACAAAATCTTACTTAATAGATCTTATTCTTAAAAAAGGATCCCCTTAAAAATATGATGAATTTATGAATATATGGGACCTTATATGTCAAAATATAAGTTTGGGTGAAAATGCCTCGTTAAAATAATTAAAAACGGGCTTAAAACGGAGTCGTGGTCGAAAATCGTGTGGAAAATGGTAAATCTGAAGTCAGGGCGAGGGTTCGGTCTCAGCAGCCTTAGAACCGGAGTGTTGGTTGAGTTGGTGAATCGGATACGAGGGGGAGGGGACTGCGGTCCGAGCAGGTACCGCAGGCGGCTCGTCAGGAGGGATCGAAGGCGGGGTCAGGTGCGGTTCTCTAGTTGCGGGTGCGGTTCAGCGTTGCGGTCTTTAGTAGCCTCGGTCTTCAGCAGTTCCGGTCCGCTGCGATGGCTGCGGTTACTCAAGGGGACTTCGGTCCTAGTTCTTGGGGCTTCGGCTCAAGGAGAGTTTGGTCCATATTGAGGGACTTCGGCCATAAGAGGCTATTTTCCAAGGTATCACTCCTTTTTGAATGATTTTTCACCAAGTCAAGTGCCGAGATGCCCCAAACTCGAAAGAGGTTTTGAGAGAGATTTGTGAGAGATTTCACATTTTTGGAGAGATCCCTTATTCAGAGTGAGATTTGGGAGAGATTTTTAATAGATAGAGATAGGGTGAAATAGATTGGGAGAAGCTTCTTTTGTGACCTTTTTTGAGTGTTTGGCTTCGCAACGCAAGGTCCGTAAGCCCCGTTAAGCGATGTTTAAGGGTGTTACACACTCCCGATGAGTATGCAACATTGTTTTATCGGTTTGGTTTGTTAGTTACCACAATTTTAGGTTAAGGAAATCTAGATATACAAACTTTTCAATTGGTGATTTCTCATTAGAATAACGATCTGTATTGTAATTACATAGTGTAAACCCTAGTATACAAGGGTCAATTGAGTTAACCGGTATGACTTGTTGACTTTGACTTGACCAGAATTTGATGGTTGTCACAGTTGTTATTTCTGAGATATCAACCTCATATTCATTCCTAATATCTTATCATCTTTCTATCTTTTAGTTCTTAAAGTGAAAGATGCCTCCACATAGAAACCCGAGACGTACTAATGTTAATGCTATGCCGACACCGCCACCACCACCTCAAATTGACACTACATTGTTTAAGGCAGTCGTCACTGCAGCTGTTGCAGCTGCTATGTCCTAAATGAGCAACACAGACGCTAGTGGTTTAGGGACTTGGGGTTAACCCACAAATCAATGTGACAGTCACAGGCACCCTAGGGAGTGTTCGTACAAAGACTTTTCCAACTGCAAACCCAAAATCTTCAATGGGACTAGAGGGATCATTGTACTATCATAATGGTTCGAGAAAACAGTGTCTATCTTTGAGATTTACTCCTATCCCACGGGTAACAAAGTAAAATTTGTCACCTGCACCTTCTCCGAAAGATCCCTCACTTAGTGGAGCAACCATGTCAAGTTACTCACTCTGGTAGTGGTGAATGCTATGGGATGGGAAGCATTGAAAGAACTTACAAGGGAAGAATATTGTACAAGAGGCGAAATTCAAAAACTTGAGCAGGAATTATGGAGTCTTACAATGAAAGGCTTTAACATCGTAGCCTACACTGCTAGGTTTAGCGACCTAGTAGCTTTATGTCCAGGAATGGTCCCCACTGAGAACAAGAAGATAAAGAGATACATTTGGGGACTGGTACCTCCATATCAGGGGAACGTCTTAGCTTCGAACCCGACTACCTTTGACAGTGCCAAGCGGTTGGCACAGAGACTAATTGATCATGGAGTCAATCCATCAACGACCACCACTACTATCCCAAAAACAATCAAAGCCAACAAGAACAATAGGAAGTTTTTGGACAAGAATAAGAACCAATCGGGGAAGAACTCTGACAAGAAACAATAGATCATGGTTGTTCATGCCACGATAACCCCTACTATCCCCACACTAGCGAGACAGTACATAGGGAATTTGCCAAAATGCGCCAACTGCAACTTCCACCACCATGGACCATGCAGGGAAATGCAATGTGCCAACTGCAACATGAAGGGGCACATTGTCCGTTTATGTAAGGCACCAGCCAAGCCAATCAACCAAGTCCTGAGCATTGGATTGGATCAGGCCTGCTACGGGTGCGGAGAAGTTTGGCACTACAAACGGAACTGCCCAAAAGCAAGAAATGTTGGGGGTGTAGGAAAGATTTTGGCGATAGGCCATGATGAAGCCGTGGCTGACCCTTCGGTGGTTACGAGTATGTTTCTCCTTGATAATTCATATGAATGCATACTATTTGATAGTGAAGTTGAGAGGAGTTTGTAAATCAATGATTTAAACATTTACTTACACAACCACCACAAACACTGAAAGAAACATTCACAGTAGAGATGGATAACGGGAAAACGGAGAGCACTAGTGGAATTTACATAGGATGCACACTTACATTAGATAACTGTTCAATTCTAATCAACCTCATGTCGGTCTCAATTAAAAGTTTCGACATCATTATCGGTGTGGATTGGTTGAGTCTACATCCTACCGACATCATGTGCTTTGAGAAAGCTGTTTGTCTTAACCTTACAAATAACAAAAATTTAATTATCTATGGCGACAAACCAGACACAAACCTTTGCATCATCTCTAGTATTCAAGCTCAGAAGTACTTACGAAATGGATATCATGCATTACTTGCTCACGTAGTCGATACAAACCAAGAAGTGAAAGACCTAAAGAACATTCCGGAAGTCCGCGATTTTCCCGACATCTTCCCAGAAGAACTGCCAGGATTACCACCACAACGTCAAGTCGAGTTCTGAATCGACTTACTTCCAGGAGATACCCCAATAGCTAAAGCACTCTATCGACTAGCTCCAGCAGAGATGCAGGAACTTTCCAGTCAACTTAACGAACTTCTCAGTAAGGGATTTATTACACCAAGCTTCTCACCCTGGGGAGCACCGGTCTTATTCGTGAAGAAGAAATACGGATCATTCTGAATGTGCATCGACTATCGCGAACTAAACAAACTTACCGTTAAGAATTTTTACCCACTACCTCGCATTGACAACTTTTTTGATCAACTATAAGGGGAGAACTACTTTTCGAAGATTGACTTACGATCCGGGTACCATCAATTACAAGTTTTAGAGGAGGATGTGCTGAGTTATGAGCATTCTAACACTCCTAAGTGTACATGCAACCCTAAATACCTTGGATCTATGTTTTCTCTATTATACATGCAAATATGAACATCCAAGGTATTATTCTAAACTAGCATACAAAACTATCAATATAACAAGATAGAATACATACCTCTTTATTGGTGCTTGTCTTCATGAAGCTTGAGTGCCTAGTGCCCCAAGTGTGACACCTCAAATGGTTCACAATCATCAAAACACTTAGAATAACTTAGAGAGAATTCTACACTTCATGAAAATCGGCTAGCCCTTTCTTGAATAATACTAGTGGCCGATTTTCCTCAAGAATAAGATGCTTATATAGTTATACAATTAGGGTAAACTCTAATTGTCATGAATTTTCATTTCCCTGGATCCATGGGTTCAAATATACCATGGAGCATCATATGGGTTTTGGCCCAACTAGATAATCCATGGAGCATTAGCCCACTATACAAGTATGGATGATTTACACAATTAACCCATATATTTAATTAGTCTTCTTTTGATCACATAATTAATCCTAGATTAATTCTTGATCAATACTAATTAAATAATCTCATTATTCTTATTATTAATACACTAGAACTTATAATATATTAATAACCATAAGTGTCTTATTTCTCTCATTATAGTCTATCCAAGTGCATGATGGTATGCAACCCAAATGGACCATGTCGGGTTGGGTCAAGTCTTACCAATTATAGTTATGGACTTAGACATTAATCCAACAGTCTCCCACTTGGATAAGTCTAAAACTATTATTGCGTATGACTTCAGGAACCAACTGGCAATCGTAGCTCTCAAAAGCTTCTGTCGAACTCTGACCTTGTCGATAAACGCTGACCTTTGTCAATTACTTGTCCATTAGATAAGGGATCATATTTTCCTCCATTCTAGATATCATATGGACTGAGACATGGATTATAATCATTCTCTCTATCCATTTGTTGTTTCCCGATTTCCGATTTATGACGACTGACTAATTGAACAAATCAAATCAGTCCTGGCCCGGCCGAGCACTTCCATTTGTCATCATCAAATCATCGAGGGGCCCACAGATATCGCTTTTATCTCGAAGGTAAAAGGAATGGATAAACTTCGACTCATATGGCTTGTTCTACTACTTGTTGAATCATACACAAAGACACGTTTTATAACATCGAGTTACCAATGCGTTTTCGTGCAATCAATGTACTATCAACTCATAGTAACAACTCGTATCTCTAGGTTTGAAGAATATAAGATATTATCGTCTCATGATCACTCGTGATAAAATCCATGAAGTGATTCCAATGAGCGCGGGTTGAATCCAATACTCAGAACTTATGAGCACTCATGAGTGTTGTAGCCCTTTGTCCAACATCTTAGACCTCTACAAGCCAACCCATGACAATCTTGATTCATATCTACTTCCAACATATGACCGACTGTGGATGGTTTGAATAACTTAGTCATTCCGGAAGAATAACCTAGTTTATTCTGGAAGTCAAAACATGCAAAATGAAAACACAATAATAATTGAATCCAATATGGTATCAAAACCTATGAACATAAATAAAACACCTTTTATTTATCACCATATGATTACACATTATTTATTGTATACTATTTCAGCTATCAACTTTATTCTTGAATTTAAAACAATAGTTGTCCCATGCTCCAAGCATGTACACTATGTTTTCTAAACACTAGTCATGCCACACACCAAGTATGCATACTATGTTTGTATATGATCTTTGCTTTGTGAACTAGATCAATTGAACATAACTTCAATGATTCTCTTTTCACACTCCCAAATCCTTACTGCAAATGCAAGAATTCCAAATTCATGTCATTTACTGAAATCTGTTAGATTCTAAACTTATATGCATTGATCCTCTTGTAATGGTTATGTACAAAGTCAGAAAGACTTGACAACAATCATTACAGAGCATTCCAAAGGAGATCAACTCCTTGGAACCATCCTTCTTGCATTAAGTTTCCTTAATCTTACACAGATTGAAAATTCTAACTTTGAAACATTTCCAGATTCCATTTTAACTATCACTTCTGAACAAGAGTTGCCTCCTTACAGATTATGTCAATATGGTCATTCCAGAATTATCACTATACTTCCAACTGTCCTTGAGCAACCAATCTTTGGTAAACCTTAGATTGTCCTCGACAATTGTTTAATCCTTTTAGTCATATCCAGTTCTAAACCTTTTCCCTTCTTAATGCCCCAGGCATTTGGAAACTTTTAGAAAGGATGAATATAGCACATGTAATCGATCCTATATCCGAAGCATATGGGACATGATTCATGATGTCTCACATAAAGACTAAACCAGTCTTTTGCTATAACATTTCCATTTCTATTTGCCAAGTTCTCATAATTCAGATTATGAAAAGGGATGCTGTAATCATAATCAAAATTTAGAACGCAAATAATGGACTCATATACATAATTTCCTTATGTTGAGCTATTCCAACATGAAATTCATATATATTTCCTTGACTAAATGATTAAAACCTCACGATCTAAGCTTATAGATTTGAGATGAAGTATAATTTCCTCTCCCTTAATTATAGCAAAACAACCTTTTCCCAATTGAAACCTTTTGTTTTCTATAATTAACATTTCTAACTTGCAATCTTTATCATAATTATCATGCTCCCACTAACATGATGATTATTAGCATAACACTTATGCTCCCACTAGCTTTGACATGTACTCAGAAATCAACTGGACTTCTAGAAATCAATACTCTATTGACTTTCTTACCAAAGTTCAGATTTCTGATACTGGATTGTTTTGATAGAACTTTATCAAAATCATACACCTTCCCTTAGATATCACACTTGTATGTCTAAACAATTATGAAGAGGGATGCCGTAATCATAATGGTTAGAACTTTATGCCACTTCTCACAAGTCCAGGTTAGTGTGCCGGTAAACCACACACGCTCCACTAACGACTTTGAGAATGCAAATATCACAATTGCTATCCAGCTAAAATCTACTTAGTGAAAGTGTTTCCTCACCATCATTTTCATGAATCGGAGAGAAACCTTATGACACTTAGATTTAATGGTGTGTGTGTTCTTATCCATGTGAATTGTCAAAACCATAGTCACAAGACAAGGATAATGACAAATCCAAACTCAGATGGACTGAACTCAATCTTAACTTCTTGCCACCTGGCGGCTTAAGGGCCTGCCATTGCTTCCAAGTTGTTGTGCAACACATTAAGAACTCTAAGAACTCATATGCAAAACCAACTTTAACTGGAATGGGCACAGAATATGTCAACACGATAGGTTATAAACCTCAAGTTATGTGCTAGTGAGGAACTTTAGGTTTCATTCTTGATTAGTTCTTGAGACTTTCAAGACCTTTAAGACTCCCACTATCCTCTTGACCTATAAGACTCCCTTGTCAAACATCCAAGAGATAGTGTGGATTCTAATCAAGACAAACACTTCACACAATTGGCCGAAGTTGGTCTTTTTTTTATCCAAAACATCACAACTTACCAATTTCAAATGTACAAGAGTAGAAAACTTTTACTCTTACATTTGATAAGTGTTTTTAAACCTTCTTAAAGACATGTCACTCAAATTACAATCTTGGAGTACGACTCTAAGACTTGTATTGGAACGAAGTATGACTCATCTTCTTGATTTAACCATTTCAACAATTCAAGATCCCTTCTTCTTAGTCATAAGAATGCACTAAGACTTCCTTAGAGAACTAATTTTGATATGGTTTCTTAATCATCAAGAAGATCACAAAACTGATACTAAAGTACTCTCCCATCTTTTCAGATTTGAGAAACTTTTATCCTTCTGCCTAAGTTGATTCTTCTTATTCGCTCTACCTTACATTGGAACCTTTTCCAATGTCTCAGAGTTACATTTAAGCTTGTAAGTATAACCATATTTACTGAGCTTTAGTAAACTATGACGAATAATCTTATCAATCTTTTGTGGTGGACTTAATCAGTGCACATGACTATGTACTCGATCCCTTAGTCCATTACTTGACTCACACATCCATGTGAACAAGTAATTAGTCTTAATTTTTCCAATACTTGACAGTTCTCATTCATCATGCTATACACCTTGCATGATTCCAAGTTCCGGTCCAATTGAGACTTGGGTGATGAGAATCTTTCCTTTATTTGATAAATTTAGACATTACCACAAATGAAAGAATCAATTTCATACTTCCACTCTTGCTATTAATGGAATCATATAAGCAACAATTTTTCCTCAAATGCCATTGTAAGGATATTTTAAAATAACTAAAATAAAAAATTTTCTTTTATTTTAAAACTATGCGGAAAAACTTATCCTTACAATCCATATGAAAACTTGTTGTTATCTATTCCTAAGCAATATCTCATAACTCCTAAGAAGTAGCTCAAGAATCCGATCTTCAAACTACGCGATAGAAATCCATCTATGCGATCAGATTCAGCATATTCTTTCTTGAGTTCCTTTACTTTTCTTTGATTCTTAAAACATTACCATGTGACCCAGTCACATCATGTATCAGGAATCTCAGAATAGAAACTTAACAGAGTTAGATAGTGGACTTTACCTGAAGTAGAGTCAAACTTATTGACTTTAACATCCTTAGGTAAACTTGGCAGCTTCGCAACCAATGCCCCTTCCTTTGGCAATATAAACATATGGAATCTTTGATAATGGTACACGGGACTATCACAGACTTAACTTTTCTCTTTACCATTTGTTCAACCGAGTTGACTATGGCCGATCCCTTTCCATTGGGAAGAGAATGCTTTACTAGATATCCAATGTCATCATTGTCAATGTCCATTAAGTTTTAAGGAAGTTGATCTTAACAAATAGATAAGATCATTAAGGGTCTTGTCATAGTCTGTTTCATAGGTGTTCCAAAAGAATTCACTATGTGACTTAGAAAGTAGTTGAACCACCAACTTTCTCAAGACTTTGACACCCAACTCTCCCGGCTTGTCAATATGTGACTACATCTCCAAGATGTGACCATACCAAGACCTTTACTTGTCAATAGGGCTCGAGTGACCTTAAACCTTTCAAGAACTTGTGGGGTAGGGAGAATAATTGGAGGAGGAGAAAGAAGTATGATATCCATGGGACATCATCTTTATTAGGAAAGCTTGTTTCAAGAGATTTGGTAAGATCATAAATGTCTAATCCAGACATGTTTTGGGAGATATTCAAGATAGTTGATCTTAAAGTCCTTAATATGACACCCAATATGAAATATTAAGGCTAGGACCCAAAAAACTATTTTATAACTTAGAAGAGGTATGCCGTAATCCAAGCTATAAAACAATTTGAAGGTAGGTGAATGACGATTCATCAATTTCCACCAAGATAAACGAAATGTATTATTAGGTTTAATTGGTTTTGAAACTCCTAGATCTTTTGAGATTCATTGAACTGTTCAATGGCATGTTTCAATCTCGAGTGTGCCCTTCAGGTTTTGTGACTGGGATGCCGAGGATCACAAAACAAGGTGTGAAGTAACCATGCAAATTACTTGGTACCCTTAACAAATTACCCCTCAATCGATGTGCCGGTTAACCACACACGCTCCATCGATACTATGATAAATATTAAGTCACCCTTTACCTACCTTGTTAAGTCGAAGTTAATGTGCCGGTTAACCACACACGCTCCACTAACGACTTAGACAAAGTGTAAAGTGTAATTTCATGGATTAGCACCTTATTCACAATTTTCCTAAGTAACTAAGATTGGGAATTATTAAGAGTTTAGTTACTTAGTATTTAGCATTAATACTTTTAATGAAGGGAGAATTATAGTCCTGTCAAACCCTTTCGGCTAACGACCCTCCACCGGTCAAGCGAGCGGTGGGTGAGAGTGGACACCCATTAAGCTGCCATTTTATAGGCAACAACTTTATACCCACCTTATAGACCGGCTTCGTGAATGAGGCGTACTAGCGGTAAGACTGACTTTACTCTTATACATATATATTATTATTAACTTATAATATTATAAAGTCTAAGGGTTGAATTTTAACTCTTAAAATTCTAAGGGCTAACTTGGAATTAAAGTATTCATAAGTGAAAACTTTACAAATTCCAAAACTTGAGGGCAAGTTTTGAAACTATTCAAAACTAATTAATTTCATAACTTATGTGTTTAAAGTAGTTTTAATCCAAAAACTCTTCAAGTTCCATAACTTATGGAAGACTTTAAACTAATAAAAGAATTAACTTTTCTTTATTTTTATAACTTATGGAATTAATTAAGGTTACATTTTTTTATTTTTTTTATTTATTTAATGAAGAGACTCTTGGTCCTCCATAACTTGAGGACAAATTATGGAGTCATAACTCCAATTAATTAGAACTAGACTCTTCGTTTTTTTGTAACCTTTGCCAATTTTATGAGTTTTATGAGTCTTTAATGTGACTCTTCATGTAACTTGAGGACAAGTTACACAAACACATTTTATACTCAACTCTTAGATTAAAATGGATTGAAAACAACTATTTCAATTAACTTTTCTATTAATCTAAGCAACTCATAAGAACAAGATAATTCAAATCAAACTTTTTCATGTAATTAGTCTTTAAACTAATACAAAACATGAATCTATTGACAATTATCTTTGAAAATGGATTAGCATGAACATTACCACATTAAAAAAAACAAGTTTATAAGTTCAAAAACAACTTAAGGTAATGTTCCTAGTCCATTTCTAGCCAAAAACCTCGAAAATATGCTGTAGGGTCCAACTTGTCGAGTGCATGAACATAACTCGGCGAGTTGGATGCATTTTGCCTTGGACTCGTCGAGTCCCTTCATGGACTCGGCGAGTCTGCTGGGTAGACAGCAACAAAACTCGATTTTTTCAACTTCTATTGCAAGTATAACAAGAAAACAAGCCTAGGCTCTGATACCACTGCTGAGTTATGAGCATTCTAACACTCCTAAGTGTACATGCAACCCTAAATACCTTGGATTTATGTTTTCTCTATTATACATGCAAATATGAACATCCAAGGTATTATTCTAAACTAGCATACAAAACTATCAATATAACAAGATAGAATACATACCTCTTTATTGGTGCTTGTCTTCATGAAGCTTGAGTGCCTAGTGCCCCAAGTGTGACACCTCAAATGGTTCACAATCATCAAAACACTTAGAATAACTTAGAGAGAATTCTACACTTCATGAAAATCGGCTAGCCCTTTCTTGAATAATACTAGTGGCCAATTTTCCTCAAGAATAAGATGCTTATATAGTTATACAATTAGGGTAAACTCTAATTGTCATGAATTTTCATTTCCCTGGATCCATGGGTTCAAATATACCATGGAGCATCATATGGGTTTTGGCCCAACTAGATAATCCATGGAGCATTAGCCCACTATACAAGTATGGATGATTTACACAATTAACCCATATATTTAATTAGTCTTCTTTTGATCACATAATTAATCCTAGATTAATTCTTGATCAATACTAATTAAATAATCTCATTATGCTTATTATTAATACACTAGAACTTATAATATATTAATAACCATAAGTGTCTTATTTCTCTCATTATAGTCTATCCAAGTGCATGATGGTATGCAACCCAAATGGACCATGTCGGGTTGGGTCAAGTCTTACCAATTATAGTTATGGACTTAGACATTAATCCAACAGGATGTTCCCACGACAACCTTCTGAACTCGTTATGGTCACTACGAGTTCGTAGTGATGCCCTTCGGATTAACCGATGCACCGACAATATTCATGGACATAATGAATCAGGTGTGCCACCATTACTTAGATAAGTTCGTGATAGTATTCATCAACGACATACTTATCTACTCTCGTAGTAAGGAGGAACATAGTAAACACTTACAACAGGTACTAGAGACACTACGATCAGAGAAGCTTTATTTGAAGTTTTCTAAATGCGAGTTTTGGATTCAAAGAGTCAAATTTTTTGTAACACCCAATTCCTGGTATGCATTTAATTCAAGAAACTTCATATTTTTCTCTGGGACTCGACGAGTTGGGGGGCCTAACTTGTCGAGTAGACGTGACATCCTGCAGGAGTTTAAGTGATCTACTCGACGAGTCAGGAGACCGACTCGGCGAGTAGGTGTTGTTTGAGTGAAACCCTAAATTTGAGGGTTTGAACCCTATTTAAACAACTTATCTCTTCCCATATCAACCTCCCTCGTCACTTATACCTCCAGAAGACCTTAAATTGAAACCCTAGCCTTGTTTGAGTGTTCTTAAGCCATTTTGTGCATTTTTGGTGGATTATGAAGCTTGAGAAGAAGAAAGGAGCTTGGGAGTTCAAGTTGAAGCTAGAAGATCTAGAGATTATGTTCCATTTCCAGCCCATTTAAGGTAAAAAGCTTCAATCTTGACTCTTCATGTGTTTAATCATCTTTAGGGCTTGGATTTTGGTATCTTTAGGACATTCTAAGCCATTTTCAGGTTGTGGGGTGTAATGTGGAGATATGGCTTCAGATCTTGGACTTTGGAGGGGTCTCATTGCATAAAGGTGCCAACTTTATAGCCATGAGAGCCCCATGCATCTTATAGACCTCATTTTTGTTCCTTTAGAGCTTAAAGACCCATGCATTGACGTAAAGTTCGTGACTTTACATGCTATATCTACCCTGAGAGGTCAGATCTACCCTTTAGATGAGATGAGCTTGATAGAAATCGAGTTTATGGACATGGACTTTAGTGGAATTAGTGAGTTATTCTTAGGACTCGGTGAGTGGGGTAACGGTTCCCCTACTTTTGCTATTTTAAGGGATCTGGTTGAGTCTAGAGGAGGACTTAATAAAGTTGGACGTGATTATAGACTTGGAAATCATGGGACTCGATGAGTGTTTGATCAAACTTTGCGAGTCCAAGGCAATCACCCAATCCATGAAGATAGACTCGATGAGTTGTTCATACAACTCGATGAGTCATAGACTGGACACATTCATATGAGGGAGACGAACTCGACGAGTTGAATGATGAATTCGGTGAGTTAGTGGAAGATGGTCCCGATATTATGGTTAAAGGAGAACCCGTCGAGTTCTTGCTAGACTGGATGAGTAGAGTTAGGGGTTGTATTATGCTGGAGGAGTATGGAATCGACAAGTTAGTAGACCAACTCGGTGAGTCAACTCAACTGGAGGTTGACTTTGACCAGATTTGAGTTGACCCTGGTTAGGGTTACAAATACAAATTGATAACTTAGAAGAGTTGTCGTGTAGGGATTGATGAGTCGAGGAGATTTGATTTTCACACCGAGGACAGTTCAGACACTACACGACATTGAGGTGAGTTACCTTCCAATAGAAGTGGGTCTAAGGCACCAAGGCCGACCCACTAGTAGTTGTTTAGTTGAGACGATTGTCTTTGTGATAATTGTCTGGTTGCTATTGCTTGATATGTGTGTATGTTAGCATGATGTGTTATATGTGATAGTATCGGTAGGAGGGAACTAGACCCCAATTTGGTTTCTAGGACCAATGGGTAGGTCGGACACCCCATATATGTCTGACAACATGATTATGATATGATATTATATGCTAGCGGTAGGGGGTGAAATAGTTCCCGTATTCGGTTAAGATAGACTGGAGGTCAGGTCGACACCCTAGGATGGCCTGACATGGGTAGGTCAGCACCCCAGAACGTCTTGACATGGGTAGGTCAGCACCCCAGAATTGCTTGACATGGGTAGGTCGGGCGCCCTAAAATTGCCCGACAATATGTATGTTGTTTGGTATACGGTATGATGGGGGAACTCACTAAGCCTTGTGCTTACAGTTTCAGTTTTGGTTTTAGGTACCTCTTCGTCCAAGGGGAAGGAGCCGGTGGTGTAGCAGCACATCATACACACATGATTTCCTCATGGAGTTTTATGGGATTATACTCTGATTTTTAATTACTTTTGATGATATGGTTTTGAGACACGTTGTTATGGTTTTATAAATTGATATGACATTGGCAATGTTTTGGTAAACTATTTTATAAGTTAATTAAAAATGGAATTTTTGGCCTTGAAAATTGGGATGTTATATTTTTGGGTCACGTGGTTAGCGAAGAGGGTATTCACCAAGGACGCCTACCAAGATTCGTCAATTCTTAGGCCTCGCTGGATACTATCATAGGTTTATTCAGAACTTCTTAAGGATCGCGAAGCCACTTACAACATTGACCCAGAAAGGTGTGAACTTTGATTGGGAAGAGAAACAAGAAAGAGCATTCCAAACGCTGAAGCAAGCCTTATGCACCGCACCGATACTATCCCTCATAGAAGGGATAGAAGATTTCGTAGTATATTGCAATGCATCCAACCAAGGGATTGGTTGTGTTCTGATGCAACGAGAAAAGGTCATCGCCTATGCCTTACTACAGCTTAAGACACACGAAGTCAATTAAACCACACATGATCTCACTACTAGAAAAACAGCCTTTTACGATGCTCATTGCGCGTCGTAAAACGCTCAGACTACGCGCAAATGCGTGTCAAGGAAGGCCCTGTCATAACGAGAGACGACGCGCTTTTGCACGTCCTCTAGAGACGACGCGCATTTACGACACGCATTTATGACACGCAATGCGTATCAACAAAAGTCGCTGTCAAGAAAGGCCATGTCATAAATGAAGATGACAAACTTGTTTGCGTATCGTAATTTTTATTTTTATTTTAAAAAAAAATTATTTATAGATTTACTAATTTTCAAATTAAATTTGCATTTCATGTATCATAATAGAAAATAAAATACGATTTGCAAAAAATACAATCCATTGCACAAAAGTTAATGTCATACAAAATACAAAATAAAATACAATAAATAAGAAAGATAAATCATTGCACTAACATGTCAAATACAAATAATCATCCCTAAATATATAAGCTAATACTACATTGATATTAAGGGACATCATCATAACTCACTAAAGGTCTTGGAACAATGTTCTCGTCATCAACTCTTACGCTAACCTTGCTTTAGTAGATGGTCTTGTAGCTACATTGCAATTTAGCCATTTCCAACTGCAATGTTTTATAAATTATTATTATTTTAGATTTATTTATCTAAAACCAAAAATAAATATATTGAAAATGACACATACTAGTCCAGTAGACATTGCTAATTCACCCAACTGCTTCCATTTCGACTCACTTTGTGCTACTAGTACGATATCCTATATACACAAACAAATGTTATTATTAATTATAATTCATAAAGTCAAGTATTGGAATATCTTTTGCTTACCTTCACAATCTCTAGTTTACCAAGCTGAATATCTAGTTCAAATCTATAATCAAGACCTGTAGCAACTGCTAAAGCTTCATCAATCATTCCACGTGACTCCAATAAATGAGCAACACTATCGAGAAAAGAAATATTCATATATTAAATTGCTTTGGTTTATCTCAATCAAAGTACAATGATACAAAGTAAGTTGCCTTTATCATTTTATTATTGATCTTTGATATTTTGACAAGATTGAGAGAAAAAGAGACTTGCACTACATTAAGGGGGACATCCCCTAAAGAAACAGTTGCCACAACATTAATCACAAGGGCAACCACATTTACAGTGAGTTGGAACTGAATAAATTTTTGTATGTTTGCATGCCAAAGAAACACATTAATCTCAAAAAATAATAATAATAATAATAATAATAATAATAATAATAATAATAATAATAATAATAATAATAATAATACTTTTGAAGCGTTTTCTATACCAACATAAAGACCAAAAACAGAAGATATCAGACCTTTACAATGGAAGCGAAATTGTCTTCCAAGATTACGATATCACTACTTTCTTTTGCAACTTCAGTTCCTTGGATGCCCATAGCAAGACCAATATCATCCTACAATTTCAATTTCAAAAAATAAAAATCATAAAAATACAGCAAAAATAATTAAATTAATCATGAAAGAGCTTTAATTATTACCTCATGTAGTGCAGGGGCATCGCTTGTTCCATCTCTAGTGTAGCTAAGTGAAAAACAGCAAGAATTCATCTAATCTGCTACTATGCTATTCAGACTCGTATATTCAAGAAAAAGAAATCAAAAGATTTGAATTTTAAAAATATAAAGATAGGGTTTTTGATTGATTGTGCAAGATTTAGGAGGACAGGAAAAAAAAGATACAAAAATAGATTATACTGTGTTCAGAGAGATGTGTGGTGTGAAAGATATATAAACAGTACTCTCCATAAGTGCTATGATCAGAACTCATACAAGTTTACACACAATTCTCCATAAGTGTTACGATCATTTTTCATCGAAAAAATGGCCACCAATAAGATTATGTAAATTTGCCTACAAGGAAGAAGTACAACAGCTCGTACAACTAAGGCACCAGTGGCTCCAAGGGCAGAAGGGTCATATGCAATAATAGCATAATTATGAACAGGGTGAAGACACATCGGCTGAAAAAATTAGATAATAACCTTAATTAAGAGATTAAGAATTAAGAATTAAGATTAATATTTAAAAGTTAAAAGTTAATTTCTCTGTTTCATAATCATACCTCTCATGGGATTTTCAACTTTTCTTGTGATTCTTGAAATTTCTGCAGTTCAAGCTCAAGTCTAAAGTTGTCTTTTGTCGTGATTCTTGACACTTCTACCCCTGTATGCTCTTCTACATTGTCTTCATCAACTACTGATTGTTCTGATGCCTCGAGAATATTTATCTCCAATTTCTGTTTTTCTATTTGTTCGTCTAGTTCCTGGAGGATAGAAACTAGCTTAAGATTTGATTCTTGAGTTTTACTCAATTGTATACTCAAATTATTATTCAAATCTTATGGAAATTTTATTTCTTCTTCAAGTTCTGCTTGGATACCATTTTTATCTTGAACCTGAGCTTTTAGATTAGATCCATAGATCAGGTTTTTTTATTCTAGATAGATAAAGCGTGATAACTGCCATGCCGCTTCTTCACCAGGACGATCTTTTCTAAGACCATGCCTCTTCTGAAGAGAAACAGATTGACTAGTCAAACATGGTCAAACATGAAAGTAGAGGATGCTATGATATAATCAACAAATATAATCACACCTTGTTATCAAATTTTAGTGGGAAGCCACTGTTTGAGTTGTTCATACTATCTGGTGCTGACTCCAGAAATCTCATATTGTAAATTGCCTTCATATCTTCAGGAAGCAAATCTGCTAACTGAATATTAAAAAATGATGTTATTGGGTATATTTTACAAACTACAATGCCTTGATAACAAAAATACAATGCTGTAATAGTAAGAGAAAAAAAGATCCTCACCTCCAATATCTTTGCAAGTTTATCAGTCTCAAATTTCTCGGTATGAGTTGCTACATATATCATTAATAATCGGATCTTTTGTTCATCTGTTGCATCCTGCATGAAGCAACAACATACAACATTACAATTATGGACATGAAATCTAGAATGCATATAATAAATTATTAATTCCTGCTGTTTGCTCACTTGTTCTTTGAGAAACTTAATGATATCTTTTGTTCTTGCATCTCCAAAGACAAGGTCTTGCTCTAATTGCCCCACTTCTCTAAGCCCCATCTCCCTGATAATACCATTAATCTTTCCAGCAAGCTGTTTCAGTCAAACTAGTATCAGACATAGTTGACCATTATATCAACATAACCCTAGATTTATTTATTTATTTATTTAAAAAAAAACAAACAAGCAAATACCCTAGTGACTTACATCAACATGGAGGGATAGTTTGTCCATTTGTTCATTAGCAATGCTTGAACCATCTTTTGCAAGTCACGAGTAGACATCTCCCCACCATCTCTACAAAAACAATTATTTTGTTGAATTACAAGGGTAAAATGGTCATTTAGTCTCATTTAGACACTTTATTCATTCTAGAAAGAAAAAAAAAACAGACCTTATGTATACAACAACAATTTACATGGTCATTTAGTCTCATAAGAGTAAAATGGTCATTTGGTCTCATGCATACTAGAAAAAACAAACAAACAGACCTGCCATGCATCTGAGCAGCTTTATTTCTGGACACAAAATTTGTCATCTTGTCATGCAAGCGTTCACTAGCCCGAGAATGAACCATTGATCAAAAGCTATATAATTATATATTTTATTAAAAACCAAAACCAAATAAATAAAAAAATCTAAAAAAGACATACATCTGCTATATGGGAATGTCGGAGCTCCAGCCATACTAGATCATGATCCTCTAAAAGGACCTCTTTCCTTTCATAACCATCACCTGTTTTACTTGGAACCTAAGCAATATAATTACTTGGCTTATAATACAAAAATAATATAAAAAATTTCACTAACAAGATTTTATAATAATAAACAATGTACACTACACTAACCACGTGAACATATTTATTTCCCTCCATTTCAAGTAAATCATGGCACATTGCATCATATGTCCATTCATGAATAACAGGAGCAATCTACAAGTAAAAAAAAAACAGAGTTAGTTCCTAACTCTACTAAAAAATTAAATTAAAGATGACAGGTTGCATCCTATTATTATAATTTGATAAAGGCCTAGAAATGGAAAAGGAGACATGAGAAGATGATCCTGGTCGTGAAGATGACTCTGAAACCACATTCTTCCCCACTCCCAGAAGCTCATTGGGTCCCACCTTCCTTTGCTCAGAACCAGCTGTCATATTTAACCATTCATAAATACAATTAATTTACATTAAATAAAAAATAATTTCAAATACAAAACAAGATGATAACAAAATGGTGATTAAATAAATTTAAAAAAAAAATTCTCACAAGAAGTCGATTTGATCACAAGAGGGGTCTCTTGAATTTGTTCAACTGCAGCTACTTTACTCCCAGCCTCACATCTAATAGTACCCACAGACAGCCGTGAATCTTGTGATGGCATCAAAATAGGATCTTTTTCAGACAAATATACCCCTAGTGATTTCTACATGATTATACAGGCACAAACAGAAAAACCTACAAGCTTCCACGTTTTTAAGCATACTGAAACCATAATTACACAACTGCGTACCTTGAGAAACTGACCCCTTCTGTTTTCCCCAATGTCAAAGTAAAACACTTGAAGAAAGAACCCTAATCAGAAAGGTAATTGGACAGATATGAAGGTTATTTGAAAGAAAAATCTATGATAATTGTTGAAGAAACTAGTAAAGTCAATCCACATTTTGCAGAGTAATAAATATGAAAGTGTATGTATAGTATGTGTAATGTGTAATATAATAAATTGCCTAGCTATCAAGCTGAAGTTCCTTTCTAGAAATATCTTGGTCATCAGAAGTGACGTAGTAGTTGAAGATATCAAAGAACCAATAGATTCCATTGAAAGGTACGATTATGGTGGACCTTGTCGCCGACGTCTTCTCCGAAATCTTCAGGTAACGACAGCGTGGTTCTCCTTGATATCAATGTAAAACAACTTATGCTCCACCGCTTCGTGCACCTCCGCCGCCGCCCGAGTTAAACTCCATCTCCCCTTACGTCTTCTCCTGCACCTCCACCTGTAACATCTTAGACAACAACTCCTCGTTGCCCCTTACGTGTTTTGAACCAGGCGAGAGAGATGAGATGGAAAATCGAGAGTGAGATAGAAAAAATTAGGGTCGGATTTAGGAACCCTAAATCATCGGCTCAAATTGATAACTGGGAGGTAAGAACCCTAAATCCTCAGCTCAGGATCGAATTAAGAGTGTAAGAACTTGTTGGAACCGAGAATTAGGTTTTTGGTGGAGGTGATGGATCGAGGAATTGAGGAAGATGTGGATGAAGACGAAGGCCCTAATTCGAAGAGGCGTGGAATTTTTCGGATGAATAGGCGGGGTGTTAATTTTTTGGATTTTATTTTCCCCCCTAAAACGCGTGTTTCCTTAAAAAAAATATAAAGCGACATAGTGACACGGCGCACATTTTTTTGTAGGTGCCCTCCGTATTTTTTTTCTGACACTAATTTTATGGTACGCAAAAATGCGTGTTATCTATCCTTCAAATTTTCGAAAACTAACATTAATTTTTAGGGCACACACAAATGTGCGCCCTCTATCAGTGTGCGTCATTAATTGCACGTCGTAAAAGGCTATTTTTCTAGTAGTGTCTTAAGTTTGGAGCAGTCGTATTTGCTCTAAAGATCTGGAGACACTACATGTATGGTATGAAAAGCACTATCTTTACAGACCACAAAAGCCTTCAACACATATTCAACTAGAAGGAGCACAACATGAGACAACGACAATAGGTCAAGCTACTAAATGACTCCGAATGTGATATTCGTTATCATACCGATAAATCCAACGTAGTAGCTGGCGCCTTAAGTCGGACAGAGTACTCAGGTCGAAGAGTCAAGTCATTGACTATAACAATCCATTCACATCTATCCATACAAATTAAGGAGGCTCAGCAGAAAGCCTTAAATCCTGAAAATGTGGCAGGTGAATCCCTTAGAGGGATGGATAGGAACTTAGAAGGCAAGAATGACGGAGCCTTATACCTCATGGATTGGATTTGGACATCGAAGTTTGGTGGATTTAGAGATGTGGTCATGAGAGAAGCACACAATACCTGATATTCTGTTCACCCAGGATCAGATAAGATTATGGATCTCAAGAAATTATACTGGTGGCCTAACATGAAAGCAGAGGTTGCTACCTTCATGAGTAAGTGTCTTACTTGTGCCAAGGTTAAGGCCAAATACCATAAACCCTTAGGTTTACTTCAACAACCAGAGATACCTGAGTGGAAGTGTGAGTGGATTACAATGGAATTCATAACCGAGTTACCCAAGACAACAGGTGGACTTGATACTATTTGGGTAATCATTGATTGATTAACCAAGTCCGCATTTCCTACCTATCAAGGAGACTGAAAAAATGGAGAAGCTGACAAAACTTACTTAAGAGAAATAGTGTGACTTCACGGTGTACCAATATCTATTATCACTAATAGAGACAGTAGATTCACCTCGAGGTTCTGGTAGTCACTACAGAAGGCACTAGGGAGTAGGCTATACATGAGTACAACCTACCATCTACAGACAGACGGATAGAGTGAGAGGACTATTCAAACTCTAGAGGACATGTTACGAGCCTGCGTAATAGACTTTGGGAAGGCATGAGATACTCATTTACCCCTTGTTGTGTTCTCCTACAATAGCAGTTATCACACAAGCATAAAGGCTTCTCCATTTGAAGCACTCTATGGCCGCAAGTGCAGGTCACCTCTATGTTGGGCTGAAGTAGGTGATACTCAGTTAGCTAAAGGGCAAGTCCCTAACAACACTCTCATGGGTCCATAAATCATTCGGGAAATGACAGAGAAGATCGTTCAGATTCATGAATGATTGAAAGCCTCTAGAGACCGACAGAAAAGCTACGCTGACAAGAGAAGGAAACCTTTGGAATTCCAGGTTGGTGATTGTGTTCTATTGAAGGTCTCACCCTAGAAGGGCTTGATACGCTTTGTGTTACACCCCCGAACCAGACGGCGGAAACGTCCGATGGCTCTTGTGTCCTAAATTGAACACCATCACAATGAATATACATGAATCATAACATAAATCATCAGCATGCATTAAAATAATACAATTGATATTGTTTACTTCCAGTACATTGTTTTAATCATTACAACTTCATAATAAAAATTGTCTGATAGATATCATAAGCAAAACACCCTGACATTACTTGGTACTTATTCTTCAGTTTACCTGTTACCTGAGAATACAAGTCATTTTGAAAAACATCAACATATGAAATGTTGGTGAGTTCATAAGAAATGTTGTGATAAAATGATTTAGTGTAGTTTGTAAAACCCATAAAATCCGATATTTTCTGAAAAGATTATTGTTTATAGAAAAAATGAGTGTGAAGATCCGTAAATATATGCTTGTTGAATTTTTTTTTCAAAACATGTATAACTGTTGAACTTTTGTATAAATTGCGCAAGTGAAAATGCTGAACTTCCCAGGAAAACCTGATGTTTTCCCAATACATAAAATACAGTGATTTCTCTATTGTTATACCGTTACGACGAATGATTTTGATTACTCGGGTGGCATTGGATTAATTAGGGTTTGTGAGTTGTTATAATCACGCATTAAAAAAAATGACTAGTTTATAACTACAGATTACGAACGATCCTTAAAGGCATCGCCCGTTACTACTAATTTAATCCAATCACCATGATTACTCTTGATTAACGCCCTGAATCTGTTTACTTTGATTTCTCATAAGCCCAACAACCGAGGAGAAAGGGGAGTACGAATTCCCGTTATTTCCGTGAGTTATTTAAGGCTATCGGGAATGCGAAAGACACGTTGGCCCAACTCGCATATGACTTCTCGATCTTACTAGCAGTACTAATGGGCCACTAGGACCCAATAGCACATTAGAGCTATTGAAAGTCCTTTTACGTGAAATCGGGTCATAGCAGGCCCAATAACACATAAGCATATTCCCTTTGGGCCCAAAGATCATGTTAATGGGCTAGCAAGGCCCAAAAAGGATGATTTGAAACTTTCAAGCCCAAAGTTTGTAAGTTAGCTCATCATAGTTATCATGTGTTTATTGAAATGCTTTGGTTTAACGATTTTGTTTTGTTTTGTATTGATTCAAGACCGAATCAATTCGTTTTATAACGATATTTGTTATTGAATGTGTGTTCGTTTTCCGTCTTGACGGTAGTCGTTGGTCTTGTATTTTGTCTTAATGAATTAATTTGTTTAAAAGTAGAACTTGACCTTTTCACTACATTTCTTTTATAAAAATAATGCTTTTGGTCCTTTTATATAAAAGAATTGCATTTTTAGTCCTTAAAACATTTTTTTGACACTTTTGTATCATTTATTTGTTGCAAAGATAGTTTTAACCCAAAATTTAATTCGTTGACAACTTCAGCCTTTCCAGAATGGTGTTTCTCGGTTGGAAACCCATTTTTCACACCTTTTACAGTTTTGGACCAAAATCTAAAAAGTTTACATTTTTGGTCCTTTTTGATAGTGAAAAGCATTTTTGACCCTTAAAATGATTTTGTTAAGCTAATTACCCCTTGTTTTACAGAAAGTTACATTTCAGCCCCTTAAACTAATCATTTTTCGCATTTTGAGGCTTATTGGGCCGAAAAGCCCAAAATTAGCGCATTAAGCTAAAAATTTACATTTTAAATCCCTTGAAAATTTTATTATTCAGAAAAATGATTTTAGAAACTGTTTTGACCCTTTTGACCCTCAAAAAACCGTGATTTGTCGATTTGTAACCCAAGGTTTGTATTTTTGACAATTAAAGTCGTAAAATGGGTTTTATGTTAGAATATGTTCATCATAACCTTATAAGCTATTATTCTTGACTTGTCTAGTGTAAGATAGCTTAGATTATGTTTATTTCCTTTCTCATGTCATAGATCTCGGGTTTACACCCCTTTTGGAAACATATTCATCACAAACATACTTGAAATCACACACATACATGCATAAAATCACACATAGCATACACATACACATAGATCTACACATTTTCTTGTATTCTACCCCATAAAGACATGAAAACCGAAAAGAGAGGGGTATGAAGCTCACCTTGAGTGTGGTTTTAGTTTTTGAAGGAAAAGATGAAGAAGATTCGATCCTAGCAAGCTTTCTTGGAGGATCTCAAACTTAGATGTTTCTAAGGTTCAAGATCACGAGTTTTGTATGAGATAAAGAAGATTGTTGGTAAAATGAAGAAGATATGGTATGAATCAAAGAGATAACTTACCAAAGATGTGAACTACTTGATGAAAACCTCTTGAAACACAAGCAAAATTCGAGATTTTTGGATGAAGAAGAAGAGATGTTTCTTAAGTGATTTAGAGAGAATTTTTGTGAGGTGTGTGTGTTTCTTTGTGTCTTCGGCCGAGTGAAGAAAAAGGAGGGGAGAAGAGAGAGTGAGGTTGCATGGAAATATGAGAAGTGCATAGATGTTTGAAGTATAATACCTAGTTATCCCACAAATAAAAATGATGTGGCATGCAAAAAGTCAACCCTTCCTTTCTTTTGGGCTTGGGCTGAGAATGGAGGGGGAAAAGGAAAGAATTGGGCCCTTAAATGCTTAAGCCCAAATTATAAATAATTTAGATAATGCTTGGTCCAAATAAATCAAGGTGTAACCTTTATAACTCATTAGGGCTAAATTTGGTTGGTTGTAACCCATTAAGGCCCAAAATATGATGTTTCATGTATATGAGTCCAATTAGGGCCCATTAGAGAGTTATAGGTTCAAGATAGACAAATTGGAAATTTATTAGTCCATTAGGCCCAATAAGGAAATCCTAGTCCAAAATGGACTTAAAACAGGATTTCAAAGATTTCCAATTCTTTGTTGACCATTCGTAGTGATAGAATGAATTATTTGATGAGGTTTTGTTGTTATAGAAAAAGCATCATGCCTACTTCACATTGTTGGTTCATATTTGTTATCATTGTTAAATGTTTACAAGGCATCGAATCTCCTAGTTGTGACACTTTGGAAAGCGTGGGAAGTTGAATCCAAGGTATATTGGGCCTTTTGTGATTCTCATGCGAATCGGCCCCGTAGCTTACAAACTTCTACTACCACAGGAACTTAGTAACGTACACCCTACCTTCTACGTCTCAAACCTTAAAAATGTCTATCTGATGAGACACTCATGATCCCGCTCGAGGAGATCGAACTAAACGAGAACTTACATTTTGTGGAAGAACCAGTAGAGATCATGGACCGAGAGGTCAAGCAAACTAAACAAAGCCGTATCCCGACAGTGAAGGTTCGCTGGAATGCCAAGCAAGGACCTGGATTCACTTGGGAGCGAGAGGATCAAATGAAACTAAAATATCCTCATCTTTTCCCTTAGTTATCTGTATTTTCTTAATCTTTAATTTGGGGTCGAAATTCCCTTTAACTGGGGCATGATGTGACAACCCGAAATTTCTATCTTGTAATGCCAATCAATTCAATCAAAATCCAAACTTGTTTCTGCTATCTTTTAGCATTGTTAAGGGTCTAGTTGAGTGTTCTAAGCCTAGTATATTCAAGGATTGTGTCTAGGGATGTGTTAACTTAAGTTCATTGTGTTGCAATTGAGCCAGAAACTCCATCAAGAGGAGTTTACAGCCGCAAACTAGAGTTTACGGCCGTAAACTCTATGTTGGCCGTGAACCACTCCCTTAAGTATGAATTTCCTTCATTTTTTCTTCATTTCTCACATCTTCAAGTCAAGAACACTCATTTCTCTCTAAAGTATCATCAAGAACACTATCATTCCTCTTCAAATTTGTAAGTGATCCTTTCGTTATTAGTTGATATCCTTCTTATTCAAGAGAAACCCTTTGATTTCATCCATTGATTTCAACACTTTTGGTTTAGATCTTCAAATCTTCATATTTCTCACCAAGAACACCAAGAACACACACTAGTTCTTGGTGGCCGTAAACGCCCTAAAGGCTTCCAAAATTGTGAGTATCTCTTCTATGATCTTGTATCCATTAGAAACACTTGATTCCTAGCCATGAAACAAACAATTAGGACATGATTTTCAAGAGTTTACGACCGTAAACTCTTCCTTAGGCCGTATACCCTTCTTGTTATGCAAGATGAGGCTGTGAACACTTCATAAATGCAAGTTAGGACCACAAAAACTTCATAAGATCAAGCCTTTCTGGCAGTAAACACACCCATGGTCGTAAACACTTATAAGTGTGGTCATAAAATCAATTTAATCAATCATTTGTGATTCATACACTCCATTGTGAGGGATTCCTAGTACCTAAGGATGTGTCCCTTACATTATTACTTGTTATGTACACTAAATGTACACATATATGTGTTATCGTATGTTTATTAGGATTTGTTTGTGCTCAGGACTTCACTTGACATACTTAGCATCCTATATTGATCTTTCATTCGAATCACTCACTACAGGTGAGTTCATATATGACATCCCCAAAATCTCGGCCAGAAAAGACCGGTTTCATTTATGCTTTTTAAACATTTTCAGAGTAAATCCTTTTGATTTTAAAATAGATGCGGAATTTATTCCCAAAAAAAAAATATGATAAAATAGATTTTTATCAAAACATTTCAGAAAGAAATATAATTTCATTTCATAATCAAAAATCGGGATGTCATGTTCCGATACAGACCATAAAGCATAAACGATAACATTACAAGTCATTCAACAAATATATACATATACAGACTTCTAAACAAAACAACTTGATGATTCATCCATCTTATGCCCTTGGGCCACTTCCTATAATACAAATAAACTGAGTGGGTCAGGCTTGGGAGCCTGGTGAGCATATAGGGTTTTCAACCCACAATAAGAAATTATATTTAATTCAGCAATCAACAATAACCCGATTACCCATTCCCGTTATCCTCACTTTATGTCCCTAAAACAACATGATGAGAATAAAACTAAGATCGATTAGATCTTTCACAGGTAATAAATAAGAATCAAACGAAGACAAACATAATGATATGAAGAACACATAATAGAATCAATAATGTGCTTATGATTCAAATGTAGTCACGCCTCAGCAGAGCTCGATCAAGAACTTCCACTGTAGAGGTGTGCTAGGGTTTACAAAACAGAAAGCAAATAATAATGAAAGCGTTAACTACAAAGACTGCATGCATGCAACTTATATACTAAATCCTAGAGAAAAATATGCACGGTTGGACAGGCCCAATACCGGCAACCAAAATTGGGCTAAATACCAAGCCTATTACGCAACATTATAATCCCAACAATCTCCCCGTTTACGTCAAATGAGGCGAGAGAGATCATTTCTTTTGAGTCGGCTTTACTATCTTCACCACTTTAAATAGCCAAGGGATTATTGCAAGAATTGTCTGCCGAAACTGGATATACTATCTCAGCATGTCAGAGAACAACTTCTTGTCAGCTGCACTATTACGAGCACATCTTTGTATATTCTCTAAAATATGCTCCAAGCAGGAAGTTGAGAAGAGATGCTTGTAAACAAGAGCGAACATGCATTTCTGTCCTTCGCCCCTGATGAACATAACAATATGGTATGTTGAATCAATCATCCCCTTGACCATTTTATTGATATTGCCAGCTCTGCTTATAGGTTTAATCGTGGTTCACTTGTGAATGGAAGAGGCAATCTCTTGGTCCATCTTCGCCACTTCATGAATGTAGCACACAAGCATTCGCTTGACATGGTCAATAATTGGTTGATATTCTTGTGGATTTGACAATAAAATATTGTTGAGGAGTATCCAATCATGGGGATTAAGGTTCGGTAGACCAGCCAAGGTAAAACTATGAACTGAGCCTTCGGTGCCTCGAGTCACTTTAAATTTGATGTTCACAAATTTCCCCGCTGAGTAGGGCTTCATAACCTTGACCGTTGTAATTTTCTTTGAACTCCAGGTCAGATATTGTGGTTGAGCAAACTCCAAGTAAAGCTCCAACAAATCCCTATCTACCTTCGGGTCTGGAGAAGGAATAGCAACAGTTGAATTAAAGTAGTGGAAAATAAATTCCTTTCGCGTGATCGACATATCAAACTGTGCATCCTTAGAGTTGTCAAGCCCAAAAGAAATCACAGGCTCTAGACAAAGAATGCTTGGCTCATCGATGGCGCATCTCTAAAGCGATTCTGTAGTCCAGACGGGAAAAATGGACTTCTTCTTTTCTAGAATCTCCGCCTCTTTTTGCTCTCGCTCGAATTCAGCCTGTTGAATCTTGAGCTTTTTGGCTATTTCTTTGTCAAAAGATTTCACCTTCTGAAAAGGCAATTCAAGATTTTCTTCATAGATTTCATCTTCAGAATCACTGTCATCCTCACCGATTTTCTTCTTCTGTTTCTCTTTGTTACTGACCAAAGCTACATTACCCTTCGGTTCAGTGGATGGTTTCGGCGGAATAGGAGGTTGTGTTGTTGCCTTTTCCGTTTCCTGTTCTCCCCCTTGTTTCGGTTGGATGCCAGACACCGAAACAACCTCAATGCGACTAAGGATGTCCAATGTCGGTCGGAGTTTATCATCTAGATGGCATCGAATAGTGATAGGGATGATAGGATCATGTGCCTCAAGGAGATGAAGAAGGATGGAGTGAACATCACCTGCAAAACTTCGGATAACTTCCCTCTCAGACTTGACATTATTGAGTTCAGATGTGGCATTGCGAATTTTAAGATTCTGCATCTTCAGCTGGGATGTTCGTCTATCAAGCTCATCCATAATGCGATTCTCCACAGCTAAATTGGACTCAAGTTGAGTTAGGCGATCATTAACATTAGTATGTAGAGATTCATTGGCAGCTTCGATTGCTTGGCGTGCAGCCTCAAGGTTGGATCGTTTTGATTGAAGAGACTTTTGGAGTTTATCCACCGAATCGTCAACAGTTTGAGAATTCTTTTTGGTAGCCTCCTGCAAGGAATCTAGAAAAATTTGAGCATCAGAAACTAGTTTATCGACTTTTGCGGTCGCTTCCTTGCATTTTATGGTGGAAGCTTCTACAACGAGAGAAGCTTGTTGACATTGAGAAGTGGAGGCTTCAATGGCCTTAGCTGCATCAGAAAGCGTGGCACTGTGTTGTTGAACAATATAAGAGAATAGAGCCTTTAATGCATCTTCAGAGTGAGCACCCGATGAGGAAGAGGAGAGAAGTTGATCGAGTTTTTCATTGACTGTTTTGAGATGATGCTTGGTAACCGGCGCATCATCATCATCATCACTCTGTACATGATAAGGACTAAAATATGTGGAATCAAATTCCAAGTCCTCACCGCCTAGAACGGGGTTGGTATCTGTAGATTGTGTAGGAGATTGGGGTTTGGAAGTAATCAGAGGTTCGGTTGTGACTGGTGGTTCGGTTGTCATTGTGGTTTCGGTTGTTACTGGGTATTCGGTTGTTACTGGTGGAGTAAGAGTGGTAGACTTAGCCCCGGTGGTAGAAGTGGTGGTTGTGGCTTCTGTGAATATAGGTGGAGGGATGGGAATTGTGGTAGATGGTTGAGTGGTTATGATAGGAAATATGATAGGAATGGAAATAGGAATGGTAACATGAGGAGGTGAAGGAGGTAGAGAATAAACCAGAATCTCTGGAGTAGGAGAACGAGGCGGGGTATCACCACGACCTGAAGCTTGATCACCAGAGCTTTCGTTTTCTGAATCTGAAGAAGGAGCAAATTGATGCTTGGGAGGAACATACTCTGAATCTGATTCACTTAGATATTGGAGTATGAGCCTTCGAGCAGGCTTCTTCAGCTTCTTAGGTTTGGACTGGGAAGTAACAGGCTTATCAGACTTTCATTTCTTATGGGTTTGCCCCTTGGTTGGTTTGGAAACTTGTACCTCCTTCTGGGTTTCATATTTCTTCCCCCGTTTGGCTGGCTTGTCAGCTTCTTCAATGGAGCGAACCATTGCTGGTGTAAGCTCCCTTGGACCCTAAGATGGAAGCTTCCTGAATTGTTGTAATACATTACTCGATGCAGAGATGCAAGCGAGCATGGTTTCAGGAACAGATCCAATGTAGGAGAACTTGGTCGGATCTGTGATAATAATCTTGGTTGTGTGAAAAGTAGCAATTGAGGAGAGAAGAGAATCCTCCATGATTGGAACGTGAAGACGATCCATGGCCCATTTGGTGATGATTGAATAGTATCTACCACATGAAATTTCTAAGTGTTTTGAAGAGGAGCTCAAGCTTTGAACAACCTGTTGCCAGATGATGGATCCATAGTCCAGATTTATCCCATGATATAGACCATAAAGCATAGTCATGAATGACTTGCTTGCTCCATCTGAGCCAGCACTACGCTCAAAGAGTCCTTTGAACAACAAAGTAAATAAACCATTCCATTGAGGAGGAAGGCAGGACTTCTTAAACTTGGTTATAGTGGTTAGGGTTTCAGTATACCCCATTTGGTAGAACATGGAGAAGATCTGACCAGTAGTGATAAAATCAGGGTGAACCAAGTTTGGATCTTGAGAGCGACCGATTAGGGCACAGAAGCGGTGCTTGGAGATTGAGGCCTTCTCATTGTGGACTTCGAAGTGAATCCGTTCAGCAGCTTTGTCATAGAATGCAGTGGAGTAGAGAGGGGAGAGGCACGACATGGGCACAATTTCAACTTTGGTCAGTGCATCTATGAGAGGCGAGTATTTGAGACACTCAACAACATAGATCATGTAAGGTTCATAGACAAAGGGAGCGAGATCGATGATCAGGTTTTGTTGAGGTTTGATGGTGAGAAGGCTCGGATGAACAGAAGTATCATGAACTGAAGAAGATTCTGCCATTGTAGAAGCTTGTTGAAGATGATGAACAGTTAGAGAAATAGCCCTTGTGCTTTGAGAGAGTTAGGTAAGTGATGAGAGGGTAAAGAGTACCATTCCAATTCCTTTTATACGTGCAAGGATGAGAGAGAAGAATCCAGCTGAGATCATGGATTATATCAAAAGTCGTGCCTGACTTGACGGGTGAACAGTTGGCTTGCCGATGATGACACAGGAAAGAGAAGAGAGATTTCCTAATCGTCACCGTTAAATAGATTTGAAACGCTATCGCCTGTGGTACATAATTGAATAGTTGTAAAATAACCAAATTTTGGAAAATTAAAGAAAATAACTTTTGTGCATAGAGTGTAAAAGATAAAGAAATAAAACAAGCTTTTTGGGATAAATTGTGATGTCTGAAAAAGACATAAAACAATTGATTCTGGGCATGAATCTCTTCCTTCAAAGTCAAGAGAGACTGAAAAGTGTTTGTTTGGTTCTCACAAAATAACGATCAAGTACTTGTTGAGAAGTATTGAAAGGCATCTTTTAAATTAAGGCTTATAATGGGTGGCTTTCGCTTCAATTCAAGAATTCGATACTTGATATAAGACCGAACCAGAACGAAGTACTTGTGAGATCAATGTGATCTGTTGAACAAGTAGGTAGGGTATATTGTATAGTGACAAAAGAAATTGTAGCAATCTCAAAAACAAAAATAAACTGGATCTTTAAGGGAAGAAAAGCCTTCATTTTAAACAAATTCATAAAAGATCACTAAAAAAGAAGAAGAGATTTCATTAGGTAACAAATAAGGTCTTGAATATGATAATACCATCAATTCTTTATTGGTGTTGGATGGTGGGTTTTACTTAGTTCATAGTGGCACGAAACTAAGATCATTAACACAGAGTTTGTATAACCATAAACCTCAGTGGTATATTATGAGAGTCGCAAGGGTTAAATTGGTGAAACGAAATATAATGGAGAAAATATTTGGAGATGGTGAAAGAAGTGAATGTACCTCTACTAATAAAAGAAGGACGAAGTAGAAAACTCGAAACTCAATGTGAGTAGAGTAAGATAGCTCTTGATTAGAGAGAATATTGCAGCCTAGTTTGGGAAAACATGATTTGTATATATCATTTTATTAAGGCTTCACTCAAAATCAGTTGAGGCTTTAGTCAACATACAACAACATGCTTCTAGGGACAAGAGAAAAGGAGAAAAAGAAGCCATACCTTGGAAATCTTCAATCTTGAGAGTAACACACAAAGAAAAACAAATAAAACTAAAAATGTTTTTGTATTTTGTCAAATAAGCTAATTGAACAAAAAGGAAAATATTTTTTAGTTTTTAGAAGAAGTAAGTGAAGTGCTAAAAAATATACAAAAAAAACACAATTAAAATGCCTTGATAGAAAAAAGAAGCGAACGAGTTCAGAAGGACCGAACCAGAAATAGATCGAACATTCGGTTCATTTCGGTTCAGGGTTGAATTTCACTCACAATAGACCGAACCCAAAATAGACTGAATGCTCGGTTCATTTAGGTTCATTCCATTTCTCTTGTTACCTTTATTGAAGCGAAGGCAATTGTGGTACTGATTTTGCTTCCATCATTCCTAGGCCTTGTAAAATCTTGTTGAAGCTCGCTTCAGGTAAAGCCTTAGTGAAGATATCTGCCAGTTGATCAGTTGTCCTTACAAAGTGAATTTCCACGTTGCCATCTTCCACATGGTCCTTAATAAAGTGATACCGCAATGCTATGTGTTTGGTCTTTGAGTGTTGCACTGGGTTATGACAAATCCTAATTGCACTTTCAGAGTCGCAATATAGTGGGATTTTCTTCATGTTCAGCCCATAATCTCTTAGCTGACTTTGAATCCATACAACTTTAGATATGCATGATGCAGCATCAATGTATTCAGCTTTTGGAGTAGATAGAGAAACACAGGTTTGTTTCTTCGATTGCCAACTAACCAATTTACCGTCTAGAAATTGGCATCCTCCCGTAGTGATTTTACGATCTAATCCATAGCCACCTAGGTCGGCGTCTGAGAATGCTTGAACAAAGAATCCTGAGTTGGCTGGATACCACAGACCGAGAGATAAGGTTCACTTCAAATAACGAAAGATGTTCTTCACTGCTTGCAAATGAGGTTCTCGCGGGTTAGCTTGGAATCTGGCACAATAACAGACTGAAAACATGATGTCCGGTCTACTGGCTGTGAGATACATCAGAGACCAAATCATTTGACGATAAAGTGTCACATCGGCAGCCGGTTTCTCCAGTGAGGGTGTAAGCTTCATCCCGAAAGCCATTGGAACTTTCAGTTTGGAATCCCCCGTTATACCAAATTTATCCAACAATGTCTGGTGTATGCCTCCTGATTAATAAAAATGCCTTCGGGTCCCTGTCTAATGTTTAAGCCAAGGAAAAAGTTGATAGGACCCATTAAGCTCATCTCAAATTTAGTTTCCACCAACTTTCTGAATTCAGCTATTACACAAGGATTCGTGGAGCCAAAGATGATGTCATCAACATAAATTTGTACAATCATAAGGTGGTTACCTTCTCTCTTTGAAAAGAAGGTTGGGTCAACCGAACCTTGTTTGAATTTAGACATTTTTAAGAACCGAGTTAGAGTTTCATACCATGCCCTAGGAGTCTATTTTAAGCCATATACCGCTTTATCAAGTATGTAGCAGTGATCTGGATACTTCTCGTTCACAAAGCCTGGTGGTTGCTCAACATATACAGTTTCTTCAAGTTCTTCATTAAGAAAAGCACACTTGACGTCCATTTGATAGAATTCAAAGTTTTTATGTGCAACATAGGCAAGAAAGATATGAACGGATTGTAATCTTACAACTGGAGCGAAGGTTTCTTCATAGTCAATGCCCTCTTCTTGACAGTAGCCTTTGACAACTAGCTGAGCTTTGTTACAAATGACATTCCCCTCCTTATCCATCTTGTTTCTGAATACCCATTTGAGACCGACAACCGAAGCATCCTTTGGAGTTGGAATTAGTCACCATACTTTGTTTCTTTCAAACTCATTCAATTCATCCTGCATGGCTTGAACCCAATCTGAATGATCAAGTGCAACATTAACGGTTTTCGATTCCACTTTGGAAACAAAGGAGTTGAACATGCAAAACTCTACTTGTGAAAAGAGTGCAACTTGTTTGGCTTTGACTTGGGATCGAGTTAACACATTTTCAGAGGATTCCCCAATAATTTAACTTTGAGGATGATCTTTTGTCCATTTAACAAGCTGTGGGTAATTTGGATCACAAGTGGGATCTAATTCTGCATTGATATCTTCTACTTCCAATTCAGACATATATTCATCATCATGAAAGATGGTGTTCTCCCCCTCGAAGGATGACATCTTCTTAGTTTCTGGGTCAGTGTTGCCTCCTCCTTTTGAATTTTTAGATGAGCTTGAAGATGGTGAAGATGGATTCTCCCCCTGGAACGATGAACCTTGATCATGTTGAAGAGTTGGACCCTCCCCCTTGACATTAAGAAGATCATCTGAAGGTTCGCTTGCTTCTGGCCTTTTGGTTTCTACAGGTTGATCATTAGCCATCTTTTGAGCAACATCGTCGATGATCTGTTTTAGATTATCAACTTTGTTGTCTTTTGCCTTGGATTCAGAATCAATCTCCTTTGTGGGCTCATCAAACAGAAGTAAATATTGCTAAAAAAAAGGTTTGAAATAGAAGCAGTAACTTGACCATCCTTTGGAAAGATTTCTTGCGATGTACCTTCGGTTGACTTTAGTTTCTTAACATAGCAATCGTCAAAAGTGACATAGTATGTTTCTTCAATTTTCTTAGAGCGCTTATTGAGAACTCGATACGCCTTAGAATTCAGGGTATATCCTAAGAACATTCCTTCATCAGCCTTAGCATCAAACTTGTTTCGATTTTCTCTGGAGTTGAAGATAAAGCATCTTGAACCGAACACATGGAAAAATTTCACATTCGGTTTACAATTGTTCAAGATTTCGTAAGGAGTGATGGAAAATCGTTTGTTTAGGTAAGATCTGTTTTAAGTATAACAAGCAGTAGCAATTGCATCAGCCCAGAAATATAGCAGCAAAGAAGCGAAACACAACATTGTGCGAGCTGCTTCATACAGAGATCAGTTTCGTCTTTCAACGATACCATTCTGTTGTGGGGTGTATGGGGCCCAGAAATTATGATTCGTTCCCTTCTCAGCAAGAAACTCTTCAAAATCTTTGTTCTTGTATTCCAAGCCATTGTCGCTTCTTATGTTACGAACAATCTTTCTTAGTTGAGTTTCCACCTGTTTTATAAAGAGCTTAAGCATTGGAGTGGCTTTAGACTTTTGCTTCAGAAAGAACACCCAAGTGAACCGAGAAAAATTGTCCACTATGACCAGAATATACTTATTTCCACCAATACTTTCAATGGACGAAGGGCCACACAGATCTATATGCAAGAGCTCCAATGGTTCTATCACTTTTGTATTGATAATGGAAGGATGACTTTGCCTACTTTGCTTTCCCATTTCACATGCTGCACAGAGATGTTCTTTGTTAAATTTCAGAACAGGAAGACCCTAAACATGATCACCTAAAACTAGCTTGTTGATGTCCTTGAAATTCAGATAAGAGAGTCTTCGATGCCATAACCAACTTTCATCTGATTGAGCCTTTGTGAGTTAGCAAACTGCTGGTTTACCTCAAATTGGGTTGAGGTTCAAAGGATACATTTCACCCTTTCGATTTGACTTCAGCAGAACGTTATTGGATTTCTTCTCGACAATCTCTGAGCCTTCATCATCAAATGACACCTTCAAGCCAGTGCCAACCACCAGCTGTGACACGCTTATAAGGTTGTGTTGGATCCCTTCAACATACACTACTTTTCTTATTGAGAATTCGCCATTAGTGATCATTCCATAGCTTTTTATAGTACCGAACGAGTTGTTGCCATACTTCACAATACCACCATCTTTGAGAGACTGAAACTCCCTGAGTTCCTCTTTCCTTTCTATCATGTGATGTGACCAGCCACTATCAATGTACCATTCTTCGTCAAACTGCTCGTCACGAATAACCTGCAAAATATCAAGCAGATTTAGGAACCCAAAGTTTCTTGGGTCCTTGTGAGCCTTTTATAGGACAGGGAATAGTAAGAGAAATATCGACCATGTAAGTTCGTTTAATTAAAGTTGTTTCATCTTTTCTCTTTATGGTGAAAACTTTAATTTTGGTTGGTTCAGATTTGGTTGGTTTGGGATTAAAGGTATTGACGACAGCATTCTTGCGAATCTCTTTTGGATATGCATCATCTTCTGGATAGAGCTTTCCTTTTCCCTTTAAATCTTTTGAAGAAAGAGAATTAGTGTTAGAAGTGTTGGATTTAGAAGTGGAATTGGATCTTCTAAGAGTCTGATTGAACTTGCAGGGACGATGACCGAAACTCTCTTTTTGGTTCCAATTGGGTGGAGAACCGAGACCGCTCTTTTGGTTGATGTTGTTTCGAGGACCGAAACTTTCCTTTCAGTTCCTTTCGGTTGAGGGACCAAAACCATTCTTTCGGTTGACATCCCTTTGAGGACCGAAACTACCTTTTCGGTACATATCGTTTGTGGGACCGAAACTCCCCTTTCGGTTCCTTGATTCCTCTTGCGATTTGTGGTTCCTGTCTATCCTCATAAAGTGAGAATTTTGTGATTTCCAAAACTGTTTTCTTTCTGAGAGATTCTTCTTGTATCTCAGATTCCTTTCGTGTTTTCGATCAACCACCTGTTTTGGGTTTCAGTGGATGTTGGCCTTTCCCTTTGGAGTGTCATCACAACATTCACCTTTTGTTGAGGATGTTTCACTCGTGGTTTGTATAGGTTCACCCCTTGAGGTTTTGGTTCCACTTGTGCTTGGCACATCATATTTTGCAGGTTCATTTAGTGGTTCGGGTATATATCTACCTTTCACTCTCCATGAGGCCTTCTGAAACAGGCCCTTAGTTTCATCAGCATTGTCGATTGGTGCTAACCAGAAAAGCTCACCACATCCGCCAGCATTATCTTCTTCCACCATGGCTGTCAATTCTGCAGTTTGTTGTGGAGTGACACCCGGTACCGTGTAGAATTGATTTGGAGTAGTTTTAACCTTTTGATACACAACAACTTTTGATTTGAGAACTTTGGTCTTGTCGGTAGAGGAGCGAGCGAACTCAACAGAGTTTTCAGAAATCAGGTTTTTGTGTGACTTAGGTTCGCTTTTAACAAATTCTGAATAGTCCACCACATCCTCTACAGAGATTTCACTCAGATCATCATCCTCATTAAGTTTAGATGCATTTTCAACATCAATTTTATTTTCTTAACTTAATTTGGCATTCAAAGAGTCAAACTTTTGTACAGTTTCGGTTCTTACTTTCAATCTATCATTTTCATCTTAAAGATTTTTAAGCATGTCCTTGTGGTCCTTGGACTTTATGTAGGATTCAATTTTTTCCAGACCAATTTTATAAGTAGGAGAGACCTCGTCAGATGATACAACACTTTCACAGTTGTATGCTTCAGCATCGATTTCATCCTCCTTTAACTCAAGGAAGGGTAAAATCGTGCGATGTATCTTCTTTCCTATTTCACAATCAAGATGCAACTGAGTGATGTTAAAATAAAGTCTTTTAGCAATCAAACAAAACACATTTCATTGTTTAAGAAGTTTAAGATCGTCTCTTTGCAAATAAATTGAATCATCCTTAGATCTAATCAACTCCTTCTCCTTCTGCTCGATCCACATCCTCATTTCCTCACTCTTTGATGAAATCCTACTAATTTGATCGGTTACGTAAGAATTTGTGACACGGGTTTGGGCGAGACTGCTACTTATGCTTGAAAATTTAGATTTTAAGTTATTTAATTCCTTTTCATAGTTAGTAACAGGAATTTTTAGAGAGGTAAGAATATTTTGTACCTCCTTAATCAACTCATCACATTCCTTGATCTGTGTACTAATAGGTTTGGCAACAAAACACATGTCCTCTCACTCCTTCTCGCCTTCTATTTCCCTGTCGGTTGTATAACCTCTCATCCGAGACACACCTTCGGTCACTACGAAGCACCTTCCAGCTACAAGTTCTTCTTTTGCCAGCATAGTCTTCCCATGAGTGGGCTTCCTAACTTCATCATCCACCAAATCGGTTGACCAAACTTCCACACCACCAAATTCATCACAGTTGTTTGTATCCTGCACAATTAAAGCATTCATAGTAGTATTGTTAGCAGTAGACTTTCTTTTCCTGATTTCCTCCAGCTTTCTCAGGAGGCTCGCTTCCTCATCTTCATCATTTATCCTTTCCTCTTTCTTCTTCAACATACAATCTTTTGCAAAATGATTTTTGTCTCCACAGTAATGGCAATCAAATCCTGAGTCTCCTCCAACTTTCGCTTCTTTCTTTGACTCTTTAGACTTTGACCCCATCTTCGGTTCCTCCTTGACCTTTTCGGTGCTATAGATTCCCTGCCAATTTTGGTTCTTGTTGGCTGGGAATTTCTTCTTAATGAATTTCCTGGGATTGGAGACCATCATTGCATATTCTTCCCCAGTTAGATCATAATTGGCTAGATCCATTTCCTCATATTCATCAACTGAGCTTTTTCCTTTAGAAATAAGAGCTAATGAACCCAAACCAGAAACCACATTTGTTTCCTTAGATAGTGCACTCTCATGGGATTTCAAAATACCCACTAGTTTCTCCAGAGAATATGACTTGAACTGTTCATGAGCTTTGACTATGGATACAACAACCATCCATTCAGATCTAAGGCCGTTCATAAAAGTGACCTTTTGTTCAATTACTTTTCTTTCAATGCCATGCTTTATCATCTTGCTTAAAAGATGATTAAAGCGATCAAAGGTTTGAACAATTTTCTCTTCGGGATTCTTCTTAAAGTCTCCAAATTCAGAAAGCAAGAGAGTTTCAATTGAATGTTCCAAGTCTTCGTCAGTAGAATACAGTTCTTTCGATCTGTCCCAGATCTCTTTAGTCGTGGCACATCAACTTACCAAACGAAACTTATCTAAATGCAAAGCAAACCTAATCATCCTTAAAGCCTTGATGTTGCATTGAAACTTTTCCTTCTCATCTTGAGGAATATCTTTGACATCGTTAACAAGTTGATTGTACTCTTTCTGAGTTTTGACAATCTTTGAGGTGCTTGAGTGAGTGAATGAGCCATTTATGATTGCTTCCCAGATCAAGTACCCATTATCTTCCGATCCAATCACATAGTCTTCAAAATGATGCGTCCAAACTTCATAATCTTGAGTGTATAAGATCTGAATCCTTGTGGTTGAACCAATGCTATTAGAGATGTTGATCGGATTGGATTGAGAATCATCCATGGACATTGTAATGACTTTTTGATTGATTACCTGTTTAAGATCAGACTTGTAATATATCGTTAGGGTTTAATCAACAATCAATGAGATACGTCAATGTTGAATGACGGCTCAATTAATATTAATCAACGCAGAATTAAAAACCCTAATAACTTCTTTAACAGAATAGATGTGTATGAATTACACAGTCTCCTGCTCTGATACCAATTGATGAGAATAAAACTAAGATCGATTAGATCTTTCACAGGTAACAAATAAGAATCAAACAATGAAAAACACAATGATATGAAGAACACATAATAGAATCAATAATGTACTTATGATTCAAATGTAGTCACGCCTCAGCAGAGCTCTATCAAGAACTTCCACTGTAGAGGCGTGCTAGGGTTTACAAAACAGAATGCAAATAATAATGAAAGCATTAACTACAAAGACTGCATGCATGCAGCTTATATACTAAACCCTAGAGCAAAATATGCACGGTTGGACAGGCCCAATACCGGCAACCAAAACTGGGCTAAAGACCGAGCCCATTACGCAACATTATAATCCCAACACAACATCTATTACAAGGGACCTAATCTAGGATTTTCATCAGGATGGACATCACTGCTAAGGGGCTTCCTCAACAATAATTGTCCTAAAGGCAACCATGGGGGGGATAGAATATACCGGTGAACACATCATTCACAACACCTATAGGTTATGAGCCTGGTAGTGTTCCACATGACTGTCTAGAAGAGTCTGTGGTTGTCATCCATACTCTGCTGAATGAATAGAAAAACACCAACAACGAGGCCTCTCATCAATTTACTTCATTGCACACCAACTCTCTACCCATGTTCTACCCAACATATTAGTAGATAAAATATGCATGTTTTATACATAATTTTTAAAAAAAAAACTGTATAACATGCTCTTTCAATACTCCATCCAAATAGCAAGTAATACGTAAACTCATAACAAGAAATATCAAGGAGAGTCATATAAGTCTATGTGTTAAAAGGTAATAATAATACCCTTACACAACCCATATTCTTAAATACATTCAACGATTACTTGTATAAAATTGTGTATTTGAAAGAGACTACACACTCACTTGATCAGAAGATGATCCGACAGCACTACGACTTGTAGAAGTAGTATTCTTCGGTAGATCTGGAAGATCTTCACAAAAATCGGGCTCCTTGCAGGCAGGGCTTCGGCTGGGGAATAACACTCCTCAAGATCTTCGGGACTTCGGAACTTGCTCTGGGGCTCGAGAATGATACCGGGGCTTCGGGATATAATTGGCATGCAAAACGATGCAAAACATATAGAGAAAGGAAGAAAAATGGCAAGGAAAATGGCTGATCTCGGGTTCTATTTATAAGCTGATGGGTCTGGGATTACGCTGGGCGTAACCTCAAGTACGTTGGGGAACCAGGCCTTACGCTGGGCGTATTAAACGTCATTGCATGCGTCACTTGGTGGCACTCGAGTATTGGTCAGGCAACTTGCACCCCTCTGAGTACACTGGGCGTACTCAAATTACGCTCGGCGTAATTTGACTCGTCAAACTTCTAAATTGCATAACTTCTGCATACGAGCTCCGTTTTCGACGTTCTTTATATCCACACGTAGCTTAGACCATACTCTACAATTTGCATTTAGACTCTGTTGGCTAATTTTGAATTTATTTTTATTATTTATTTTAGAAGGCCGGGATAGAAAAACTTCGTTAGAAATTCATAACTTCTTCGTCTGACGTCTGTTTTCGTCCCTCTTTCTGTCGTTGCACTACCATCGACGAGATCTTCGATTCTCGTTTAGAAAGTTTTGGCTAAAACTCGCTCGATCTCAATTCAAACTTTTGGGCTGTCTACTGCTAAGCTGAAACTTCAAAAAATCATAACTTCCTTATACGAAGTCAGATTTAGGTGTTCTTTTTGTGCACGCTCTCGATTCAACATTATCTATGTCTTTCGTGTTGATCACTAAGGCTAAATATCGCTCCTTCGTAAATTCACTATTTACGTCACGCTGTGCTACACCGGTTTTGTCGCGAAACTTCGACATGTCATAACTTCTTCGTTATAACTCGGATTTCAGCATTCTTTATATTTTTGGAAACCTCGTCTCAACCACTACATCTTCGTACATCGATATCGAGTTTATATAATATTTCATTTTTACGCTTATTTTTATTCTTGATTAAATCAAATCACATAATTAAGCAGATAAGTATAAAACACATAATTCGCAAATAATACATTCTTATTATTTCAAATGGGTTACAAAGGTTAACCTAGACTATTACATTGTAAAAAATTGCAAGCCCAGAAACACGGGCGTTACAATTCTCCCTACCCTAGGATGATTCCGTCCCCGGAATCACACATCAACAAACAAATACGGATAGCGAGTCATCATGTCACTTTCCGTCTCCCAGGTGAGATTTGGCCCATTCGTTTGTTTCCAATGGACAAGCACTAACTCAACCATATTACGTCGCAATTTCTTAGTATTTCGGTCAACGATTGCCTCTTGTTCTTCAATAAACCTTTTGTTTTCATCAATTCTTAACTCCGAAAGTGGAATCATATCGGGAACTTCTCCCGTGAACTTCCTTAAATAACATACATGGAAAGTGTTATGAATTCCATTAAGTTCTTCGGGTAATTCGAGCTTGTAAGTTTGGTTCCCAATCCTCTAAAGAACTTTAAACGGTCCAATAAACCTTGGACTTAACTTTCCCCTTTTACCAAACCTTATAAGTCCCTTCCACGGAAAGACTTTAAGTAAGACCGAATCCCCAACTTCAAAAGTTACCGGTCTCCGCTTCTTGTCAGCATAGCTCTTTTGACGATCCTGAGCAGCTAACACTCTTTCCCTTATTATTTTAAGCTTTTAGGCGGTTTGATGGACTATCTATGGTCCCATAAACTGCTTCTCCCCATCCTCAAGCCAACAAGACGGCATACGACACTTCTGTCTGTACAAAGCTTGATAAGGTGCCATCTTTATGCTCGAGTGGAAATTATTGTTGTAGGAAAATTCTACCAATGGTAAATGTTCATCCCAGTTACCTTGGAATTCTAGGGTACATGCTCTTAGCATATCTTCAAGCGTTTGTATCGTTCGTTCACTCTGACCATCAATCTGTGGATGGTAAGCTGTACTCAAATACAACTTGGTACCCATATCCTCTTGTAGACTTTTCCAAAACCTTGAGGTGAAACGGCTATCACGATCCAACACAATCGTTAGTGGAACACTGTGAAGCCTCACAATTTCCTTCACATAAGAATTCGCAAGCTTTTCCATAGACCATTTCTCGTTGGCTGCTATGAAATGCGCACTCTTAGTGAATCGATCAACGACCACCCAAAAATAATGTCGTGACCATTCTTTGTCCTGGGCAGTTTAGTGAAAAAATCCATCGTGATGTCCTCCCAATTGCCTATACGCACAGGAAAAGGTTCTAAACTCTAGTATGGTTTCTGATATTGTGCCTTGACTCTCGCACAGGTCACACACTCCGCCACATACTTTGCAATGTTGAGCTTCATCGTCGGTCACTAGAAGATCTCTATACATCTTTGTGCTACCGAGATGAATGGAGTACATGGTTTTGTGAGCTTCTTCCATCAGAAGATCTCTTATTCCTCCTGACTTAGGTACCCAAACCCGATCTTGGAATACCTTCAGTCCATGACCGTTTGTATCTAACACCAACGTTTTACCCAAACGTTCCTCTTTCCGGTCATTCTTTTAAGAAGCTTCGCTTTGAGCTTTCTTTATACTTCCCAAAATAGTCGAGGAAACTTCTATTCTCAACATTCTTGGCCTTCTCTTTTCAAGATTGACTTTCTGACTGAGAGCAGCAGCAACAACATTAGCTTTACCGGGATGGTAAAATATCTCACAGTGATAGTCCTTAAGTAACTCTAGCCAGCATCGTTGCCTCATATTCAATTCTTTCTAACTAAAGACATATTGGAGACTCTTATGATTAGTGAAAAGTTTGCACTTCGTGCCTTAAAGGTAATGCCTCAATATTTTCAGAGCGAAAACTACTGCTGCCAACTCCAAATCATGAGTCGGGTAGTTCTATTCATGCTCTTTTAGCTGTCGAGACGCATATGCGATCACCTTTTCTCTTTGGGTCAAAACACAACCCAATCCAACCCCAGACGCATCACTATAAACAGCGAAATCTTCAACCCCATCAGGTAGAGATAGAATCGGTGCCTCACATAGCTTCTTCTTTAGCAACTCAAAAGCTTCTCTGTGCTTATCATTCCAAGCATAAACGGCTCCTTTGTGGGTCAAAGATGTCAATGGACTAGCGATCGAAGAAAAGCCTTGGATAAACCTTTGGTAATATCCGGCTAATCCCAAAAAGCTTCGGATCTTCGTGGGATTCTTTGGTTGCTCCCACTTTGTCACAGCTTCAATCTTTGCAGGTTCAACCATTATACCTTCTTGGTTGACCATGTGACCCAATAATTGGACTTCTCGAATCCAAAAATCACATTTGGAGAACTTAGCATACAACTTCTCATTCTTCAAGACTTTTAACACTTCTTGCAAGTGTCTGCCATGCTCCTCTTGTCTTTTCGAGTAAATCAAAACGTCATCAATGAACACTATCACAAATTTATCATGGAACGGATTAAACATTCTATTAATCAAATCCATGAATGTTGCTGGAGCATTAGTTAGTCCAAACGAAATAACTAAAAACTCGTAGTGTCCATATCGAGTTCTGAATGCAGTTTTCTCGATATTCTGCTCTTTTACTTTTAGCTGATGATATCCTGACCTTAGATCGATCTTTGAAAAATAACTTGAGCCTTGCAGTTGATCGAACAGGTCATCAATTCTTGGCAACGGATATCTATTCTTTATTGTTGCCTTATTCAACTCTCTATAATCGATACACATTCTCATACTCTCATCTTTCTTCTTTACGAATAGCACCAGAGCTCCCCAGGGTGATGAAATAGGTCTAATGAAACCTTTGTCCAATAGTTCCTAAAGTTTCATCATAAGCTCCTTCATCTCCGTTGGTGCTAGTCGATAAAGTGCTTTTGCAATTGGCGTTGTTCCGTGCAACAAGTCAAAACGAAATTCAACTTGTCGATCAGGCGGTAATCCAAGAAGATCTTCGGGAAACACTTCCGGATAATCGCTCACCACTGGAATATCCTGCACCTCCTTCTTCTCTTTCTTAGCATTGATCACGAATGCTAGATACGATGTACATCCTTTGGCCAAACACTTTCTGGCTTTCATTAGCGAAATGATTCCAGAATTTACTCTGCGTTTATCTCCATACACCATAAATAATTCCTTCCTAGGCGGGTTTACTTTAACTATCTTCTTTCTGCACAATATTTCGGCGTCATTGGCGCTAAGCCAATCCATTCCCAAGACGATGTCGAAACCATTAAGTTCAATAGGCAATAATTCCTCGTGGAAGTTATTCCCATTCAAGTCAATTAAGATGTTTTTCATGCGATGGCTACACAGGTACAAACTTGCCACTAGCAACTTCGACTAATAAAGCATCATCTAGTCTAACAACAGGCAAAGGTAGTTTTCTACCAAATTCATGTGATATAAAGGAGAAATTGGCTCCAGAATCAAACAAAATTTGGGCAGGCAAATTGTTTATGAGAAAAGTACCTGAAGAGACATCAGCTTCATCCCTCGTAGCTTCCAATGTCATTTGATAGGCTCTCGCCTTCGGCTTTGGTGGAATGTTGGGCTTGGTTGCGTCCTTCTTCTTTGGACATTCTCTCGAGATGTGCCCCTCCTCACCATACCTATAACAAACTTTCTTGGTGAGGGTGCATTCGTTAGCAATATGCCATGGCTTTCCACATTTAAAGCATGTGACCAATTCCCTGTCACATTTCCCATGATGCTTCTGTTTACACTTGTCGCACCATTTCACCTCTACCTTTCCTCTATTTCCTCTTGAACCAAATTTCAAGAATTTACTTTTCTTGCTGGACCCTGAAGATCCCTCGAACTTACTCTTTTCACCACCCTCAACGTTGTTGGTGGTTCTCCCCTTAATCATATTTTCAACAGACTTGGCAACCCAGATAGCTGCCTCAAGAGTATGTGCTTGACGCACTGGCACCTCGTACTCCCATGGGAGTCCCTTCACATACCGGTCCACCTTTGTTAGCTCATCCGGGACGATGTGCAAGGCAAACTCCATTTTTTATGTAAAGGCGTTTGTGTATTCGTCAATTGTCATGCTGCCTTTTGTCAACGTCATAAACTTGTTTTCCAATTCCAGTAGATTTTGGGCTGAGCAGAACTTGCGTTTAAACTGCACCAAGAATTCTGCCCAAGTCAATTGTAGTGGTTCATTAGGGTTAAGGGTTTAACCCAGAGTGTTCCACCAACGAACAGCTCCACTCCAGAATTGACGTACTGCGAACATGGTCTGCAACTTGCCTCTACAGCCACAAGTCATGAAGGACAACTCCATTTCGGAGATCCAATCCATTACTCCGATCGGGTCCTCCTTTCCAGTAAAAGTCGACGGCTTGCAAGTTAAAAAGTCCTTGTACTTGTACCCCAATCCATATTGACTATTGTGTCTATTAACAGGTGGGTTCTCTTGACCAATTATCCCACTGAGGTTTTCTCCTTCGGACTGCCCTCCATTAACTTCGGGCTCTTCAACTCGAATTGACGATTCTTTGCGATTCTGCCTAATCAGACGTCTGGTTTCATCCATCTGACGATACAACATTGCATGAATCATCATTTGAACTCCTACCATTGTCATTGGCTCTGGTGCTGCGGCTGCAATAGATACTCGTTCAATCACATGCTCTTGCTCGACTACAGGCGGCTGATTCCTGTTTTCATCAATGTTTCCAACACTGCTTCTTGTTCTCACCATTTTTGATCTATACACCGAATAAGGTGAAATTAGATCCTCTTTCACGATAAAATTTCAATTCATCCTTATTACTCCAAACGATTACATGCTAGTTTTAATATCATCGTCATACACTTAGAATCCTAAACAGATAAACCTTCAGATCCGGTTGGCAACAAACCGTAGATCCGAACAAATAATATCATATATGGAAACATATAACATTTAGCACATAAAAGCATTTTAGCCAACTTTCCTAAAATAAACCAGTGCTTGTGTCTAAAATTCATCACACACTCAACTCAAATTTCCACTTATCATTCTAAGTTTAAGTCTAGAAATCCTACCAATTCCTAGTTCGCTTAAACTAATGCTCTGATACCAACAGTGCCATCCCCAAAATCTCGGCCAGAAAAGACCGGTTTCATTTATGCTTTTTAAACATTTTCAGAGTAAATCCTTTTGATTTTAATAGAGATGCGAAATTTGTTACCAAAAACAAAACTTGATAAAATAGATTTTTATCAAAACATTTCAGAAAGAAATATAATTTCATTTCATAATCAAAAATCGGGATGTCATGTTCCGATACAGACCATAAAGCATAAACGATAACATTACAAGTCATTTAACAAATATATACATATACAGACTTGTAAACAAAAGAACTTGATGATTCATCCATCTTATGCCCTTGCGCCACTTCCTGTAATACAAATAAACTGAGTGGGTCAGGCTTGGGAGCCTGGTGAGCATATAGGGTTTTCAACTCACAATAAATAATTATATTTAATTCAAGAATCAACAATAACCCGATTACCCATTCCCGTTATTCTCCCTTTACGTCCCTAAAACAACATCTATTACAAGGGACCTAATCTAGGATTTTCATTGGGACGGACATCACTGCAAAGGGGCTTCCTCAGCAATAAATGTCCTAAAGGAAACAATGGGGGGGGGGGGGGGGATAAAGTACACTGGTGAACACATCGTTCACAACACCTACAGGTTATGAGCCTGCTAGTGTTCCACAGGACTGTCTAGAAGAGTCCGTGGTCATCATCCATACTCTACTGAATGACTAGAATAACACCAACAACGAGGCCTTTCATCAATTTATTCCATTGCACACCAACTGTCTACCCATGCTCTACCTAACATATTAGTAGATAAAAATATGCATGTTTTATACATAATTAAAAAAAATTGTATAGCATGCTCTTTCAATACTCCATCCAAATAGCAAGTAATACGTAAACACATAACAAGAAATATCAAGGAGAGTCATATAAGTCTATGTGCTAGAAGGTAACAATAATACCCTCACACATCCTGTATTCTTAAATACATTCAACGATTACTTTTATAAAATTGTGTATTTGAAAGAGACTACACACTCACTTGATCAGAAGATGATCAGACAACACTATGACTTGTAGAAGTAGTATTATTCAGTAGATCTGGATGATCTTAACAAAGGCTCCTTGTGGGCAGGGCTTCGGCTCGGGAATAGCGCTCCTCGGGATCTTCGGGACTTCAGAACTTGCTCCAGGGCTCGAGAATGATACTGGGGCTTCGGGATATAAGTGGCACACAAAATGATGCAAAACTTAGAGAGAAAGGAAGAAAAATGGCCGATGTCGGGTTCTATTTATAGGCTGTTAGGTCTGGGATTACGCTGGGCGTACCCTCAAGTACGCTGGGCATACCAGGCCTTATGCTAGGCATACTAAACGTCACTAAATGCGTCACTTGGTGGCACTCGAGTATTGGTCAGGCAACTTGCACCCCTCTGAGTACGCTGGGCGTACTCAAATTACGCTCGGCGTAATTTGACTTGTCAAACTTCTAAATTGCGTAACTTCTGCATACGATCTTCGTTTTCAATGTTCTTTATATCCACACATGGGTTAGAACATACTCTACAACTTTCATGTAGGCTCCGTCGGCTAATTTTGATTTTATTTTTATTATTTATTTTTAGAAGGCCGGGACAGAAAAACTTCGTTAGAAATTCATAACTTCTTCGTCTGACGTCTGTTTTCGTCCCTCTTTCTGTCGTTGCACTACCATCGACGAGATCTTCGATTCTCGTTTAGAAAGTTTTGGCTAAAACTCGCTCGATCTCAATTCAAACTTTTGGGTTGTCCACTGCTAAGCTGAAACTTCGAAAAATCATAACTTCCTTATACGAAGTCAGATTTAGGCGTTCTTTTTAGGCACGCTCTCGATTCAACATTATCTACGTCTTTCGTGTTGATCACTAAGGCTAAATATCGCTCCTTCGTAAATTCACTATTTACGTCACGCTGTGCTACACCGGTTTTGTCGCAAAACTTCGACAGGTCATAACTTCTTCGTTATAACTCGGATTTCAGCATTCTTTATATTTTCGAAAACCTCGTATCAACCACTACATCTTCATGCATCGATATTGGGTTTATATAACATTTCATTTTTATGCTTATTTATATTCTTGATTAAATCAAATCACATAATTAAGCAGATAAGTATAAAACACATAATTCGCAAATAATACATTCTTATTATTTCAAACGGGTTACAAAGGTTAACCTAGACTATTACATTGCTAAAAATAGCAATCCCAGAAACACAGGCGTTACATCATACCTCTAACTTACCTTTTAATTGGTTTTAAATGCTTTTATGGGGGGGGGGGGGGTACGAGTAGAAAACATTATAGTTATTTAATCAATCACATTTGGTTTATAACTATCAAACAAAGATTTCTTTTACTTCAAACTCTGTTACTAAACAAACTGTTTCAACTCATTTTATAAACTGACATCGATTCATTAATATCTATTCAAATAGTTAAACTCTTTAAATGTTTTACAAAACTCTTTTAAACTTATATATTGTCAAAATCATGTCTATATAAATATAGTTATATAAATAAGGTTTAAAGGACTTGGGACTGATAAATGCCTTATTTCCTTTTCCTTGTTTGGATGTGGACTTAGGGTATACGGTTGTTTGTCCGAATGTCATCTAAATTTTAGTTATATATTGTGTATATGTATAAAGATGTAAAAGTACTATTAATCAGTTCAATACCTTTAGGTAGCAAAGGTGTACATACATGATCATTCATTCAACTATAGAAATTACTGGTAAACTATAATAGGTATAGTTTAGAGGAACACTATCACTATGACAAGTACATTAAGAGACATTATCACTATAACAAGTACAGTAAGAGACACTATCACTATAACAAGAAAATTAACAGACAGTATCACTATAACAAGTAAGGAACACTAACACTATAAGAAGTACAAAAAGGAACAATATCACTATAACAAGAACAAGATAACATAATGTGAGATGCTATTTCATGTCATAGGAATACTTTCTTATTGTGTCACGTTTTGTAACCAGAGTCTCCTAGAGGGAGAGTGTGAGTTTGTGTATAGATCTATACGAGATTGACCATCCTATACCTTTCTGCTAGCTACAGCGGGACCTGCAGGTCTATGGGTGACAAACGTCATTTCATTTTTGATGCCTGAAGAACATCGTGTTGTACACTAGTCAATCAGATATGGTTATAATCTCATCACATTTTACCTTAATCAACCAGTTCAGTGTTAAAGGTAGTTAAATCATAAGCAGTATAACTATTAAATACTACTATAAGTCTTCATTTTCCATTACATTCATATAGTGAACTACTCGTAAGAGTTAAGCATACTATTTTTTTTAGTAAAGATAGTTACCAATATGGAAAACATACATTTTATACTATTTCAAGTACAAACATATAGTTTATACTATTTCAAGTACAAACATACATTTTATACTATTTCAAGTACAACCATACATTTTACATCACTTTGAGAGAACAAAACACACAAACAAGTCAGTCCATGAGAGTAGACTACAATTCATTTAAAGTAGAAAATATAGGATTTTCAGGAAAGGATTCAAACTAATACAAACATTTTTAGAAGAAATTTCAAACATTTTCAAGAAACTAATGCAAACATTTGACACTAAATACTTATGAACTCACCAACTTTAACGCTGATATTCACTTGCAAAATAACTTGTATTCTCAGGAAACCAGTAGACAGGTACGCTGGACTCGGTGTTGAGAAGACGGAGCATGTTCAAGTCTTGTCTTTTATTTTGATGCTACATCTTTGGTGTCTTACTACTATCAAAGAGCACACTTGTATTAAAACTATCCTATTAGTGCGATGGATGTTGTTTCTTTCTTTACTATTGTGCATTGTTATGATATTGTGCATGACATCCTCTGCACCAAAATGTTTATGTCGTTCCGGTTTTGGGGTGCGACACCGTTGGTGCAGAATTCTCAGGAGGCGTGACCCTAACCATCACACTTATCGTCCTGGGAGACGATTGGTAGTGTTTTGTCTCCGAGTGGGCTTCAGTGCTTGGGCGCCATGGAATAATCATGGGATCATGAGGGTGAGGACGAGGTCATGGTCTCGACACTAGGCGTACATCGATCCTTTCCTGCCACGTTTATTAGACGTGTGCTCTATTACATTTAACGTATTCTTAGCGGGATACGTTAATATATACCCTCCATACTACGGACTTATGAATCCTCCTATCAAAAACCTTCTCAACATAACAGGTAACATGCTTTTGAAGTTGTACTACAGATGAATAACAACAAATTGTCATGCATAGTAAAATAAGGTAAACTAAAGTTATATAAAAAAATATATATTTTAATTACATACATCATTATGCCATTGACAAACATATTGTTTCATTGTTTCCAGCAAAAAAAAAGTGAACAAGCATTGCTATTGGAAGTTTTCATGCATATTTTGATAATGCATTGACATATTAGGCACTGTTTGATATCATTATACTATAACAAACCCTAAGGAAACACTGTTGGATTAAGGTGTCTAAGCTCATAAGTAAATTGGTATACTATTTTAGTTAAAAGCAAAGTCCTTTTTTTTGTGTTTCCTCATAACTAGAAATAGCTATAAATGATATTGGGAGAGAGAAGTATAATTTATTAGATTATTATATGATTAATAAACTAATTGGAAATTTTGGGAAAATGATTTGTTAATATATTATGTGATTAATATATTAATTAGAAATAAACAATTGATTTGTTGATTTATTGTGTGATTAATAGATTAATATTAGATCAATTGTTAAATAATTGATTTGTTAATTTATATGATTAAAAATTAATGTGAAATAAGTTAGAATTGATTATTTATTAATCAGAATTAATCTTAAATTAATTCGGGATTAATTGAAATTAACTGAAGGTGCAAGGGGGTGAATTGTATTTGTTCAATAATCCGAAAAAAGTAGAAATTCTAGAACCCTCCATGGTATGGATGGTTTTGGAGGGTTTCTTAGGGTTTCTGGAAGCCTCCTAGTTGCATTAAAGGAAAGGATTAGAACTAGGATTAAATCTATTATTTAATCAATTCAAATCTTGCTTTTCCTACAAGTTACCAAAACTATAAATAGGACTGCTTGGCTTGAAATTTTCATTGAACACATTACCTAAAGTCACAGGAACAAAATTTCCCTCATATCTCATCTCTCTTCCTAATTCTACGATTTTTGGTTTTGGGTGTAAGCTATTAGAGCCACCATCCTTTTGGTGCTAGCTTTCCAATACCAATAAGCACAATGGATTGAAGTGATTTGTTTACTACAACAAATCAAAGGTATGTAACCCTTATCCTATGTATATTCCAATTATAATAGGTTTCTCTTAGATTTCTTGACGTTCATAGTTTATTGTTATCAATTAGAGAAAACATAAATCATTTATAGGTTGTATGTGAAGTTAAGTGTTAAGATTTTCCACTTTATATGTTTTTGATAACCTATAAATCATATCAGTGGTATTATAGCCTTAGGGTTTGTGGAAATTAAACCCTAACGGTTTAAATTATCTCAAAAGGCTAGGGTTCTTGAAACCCTGCCCTTCACCCCTTATTTTCGAAAATTGCTAGGTATCCCTTAGGATTTGTAGTTTCCTTAATTACAATTTTAAATGCCTTTAAATTTGGATAATTAAAAACATGGTAACCCTATACCTTTTTTCAAAAATTAGAAGGCTATATTTGCAATTAGGATTAAATTTGAATTATTTTATTGCATAATTGAAGATAATTATTATTACCTAATAATTCAAATTTGAATTATTTTATTAATTATTTAACTGAAAACAATTATTTAAATCCTTAATGATTTAAAGTAATTTAATTGGTTGATTAAATGATAATTGGTAAATCATTAATTGGTTAAAATTAATTAATTAATTGTTAATTTCGAAAATTGATTTTAAATCAAGTATTTTTGAAAAGTTTTAAAATACACCTTATACTATATATGATTAAATATTTAATATACTATACGTATAAGAAAAGTTAGTTGAATCGCTAATACACATTATTCATGAAGCCATAGTATAAGGGGGTGGGGGTTATAAAGAAACGACCTATAAAATGATCGTTGAATGGGTGTTTATTCTCACTCATCGCTTCCTTGTATGGTGGAGGATCGTGAGCCAAACGAATTTGATAGGATATGACCTCATTAAAAGTATGATGTTATAAAGTATAGAACCCACTTAAAAAAAATCTCACTCTAGCTACTTTATGAAAAATGTGAAATGTATGCTAATCCATGAAAATGCACATCGTTTCTTTATGAGTCGTTAGTGGAGCGTTCGTGGTTAACCGACACATTAATGTGAGACTATAAAGATGAAATGATGAAACAACTCGTGTTTGTAATTGTTGATGGAGTGTGTGTGGTTAAACGACACATCATTGGGAGATTATAAATCTAACGGGGGTGTTTGAGCGGCTTTGCATGGTTATTCACATCTTAATTATGATCCTCGACATCCCAATCACAATTGGTAAGAGCATAATGTGATATCAAACATGTCATTGATGTTTCAATGAAATCTCAAAAGATCTAGGAGTTTCATATGATTGAAATTGGTGAAATGTTTCTACCTACCTAAAATAGTTTTGTGATATGACTACGACATCCATCTTCATATTACTAAATGAAAATATGGATCCCATCATTAATTTAATTTATGGGTTAATAATTGCATATTAAAATCAACTAACTTGAATTCTCTCTTCTCCCAGCTTTAGATGTCTTATGAAGATAGAAATGGTCTTCCTTGTTCTTATGGAAATGGTTTTCCTCAATCTCCTAGAGATGGTCTTCCACATTTGATTTAAGGTGAAATTGTTTTCCCTTCCATAGTAAATGGTGGAGTTGGACACCATATTTCTTCAACTCTTCCACCTCCTCCTCCTGTGACTCTCCCAACGTCATGTTTTCCTCGAGTTGAAAGATATGAAATGAATCAAGCCCTTTTGGCATGTAAACATAAACATGGAAATTTTGTGTGTGCGTTACATTGAAAAATTAGAGAGAATGGGTGTCGTATTACCAAAGGAGTAAGCCAATGATTTGGTTCTTCTTTCGCTTCCAAAGTCATATGGCCAGTTTATTAATAACTTACATATGAGGAATCTCAATGTAACCTTAATTGATATGACCCAAATTTTGATAGTTGCTGAAGCAGAAATACTTTAGAAGACCATCACATTTTGTTTGGGGGGCATGATTAGTAGGCATCTTTTGAGGCCCTGAGGCGGAGATTATGTGAGGCGCTGATTTTGACCCCGCCGAAGGGTGTTGAGGACTTCGTGGTTTATTGTGATGTATCAATCACGGGTTTGGGTGTAGTTTTGATGCAGAGGGGTTGCGTGATTGCTTACGCTTCGAGGAAATTGAAGCCTCATGAGGTGAATTATTCGATGTCTGATTTAGAGTTGGAGGTTGGGGTTCTCGCCCTCAAGATTTGGCAACATTAACTCTATAGGGTCCATTGTATTATTTACATGGATCACAAAAGACTGAGGTATCTGATGGATCAACTGAATCTGAATATGAGGCAGTGCCAGTGGTTGGATGTGGTGAAGGATTATGATTGTGAAATCCTTTACCATCTGGGGAAGGCCAATGTGGTGGCCGATGCTCTCATCCGCAAGCCGGACGCGACTCCGATAAGGGATATTTGTTTGAGGATGACCGTGATTGTCACTTTTGGAGTGGATTCATGAGGCTCAGATAGAGGCTATGAAGGAAGAGCACCAGAAGACTGAGTATAGATTGGGTCAGTTGGCTTCCTTTAATTATGACAACCGAGGGTTATTAACTCTTCATCGAAGTGTATGGGTTCCATATTAGGGTGGTGTGCATCAAGTTCTGATGGAGGAGGTGAATAAATCGAGGTTTTCATCCATCCCTAGGCGACGAAGATGTATAGAGATCTTCGTTCAGATTATTGGTGGTCATGCATGAAGAGGGATGTAGCTTGGTATGTGGAGAGGTTCTTGACTTGCAAGAAAGTCAGGGTCGATCATCAATGACCTCATGACAAGATGCAACTGTTGGATATTCCTTTTTGGAAATGGGAGGAGATTACAATGGATCTCATTACGAAGTTGCTTCATACTGCATGCAGAGTGGATTCGATTTAGGTCATTGTGGATCGCCTGACCAATAGCATGCATTTTATACCAATTCAGGAGAGTATCTATGCGGAAACGTTTATTGAGATATACATCAAGGAGGTCGTAGCCGGGAATGAAGTGCCAGTTTTGGTGGTTTCAAGCAAGGACTTCCTATTCACTTCCAGATTTTGGAAGAGGTTCCACGATGAGGTTGGTGATCGTCTCCATTTCAGTACGGATTTCCATCTATAGACTTACGGTCGGAGTGAGCAAACTATTAAGACCTTAGAGGATATGCTTCATGCGTGTGTTTTTGATTTCAGTGGGATTTGGGATACGTATTTTCCATTAGCATAATTTTCATATAAAAACAACTATCACACCAACATCAATCGACCTCCTTTTGAGATGCTCTATGGGAGGAAATGAAGGACCCCGATTTGTTGGGGTGAGGTCGGTCAGCAAGTCATGGGGATTACCAAGGTGGTACTCAACACTACTGAGTTGATACAACAAGTTCGGAATAGACTCTAGACAGCTCAGTGTCGGCAGAAGAGCTATGACGACAAGCACCGATCAGATCTAGAGTTCCAGGTTGGGGACAGGGTTCTCCTGAAGGTGTCACCTTGGAAAGCTATCATCCGATTCAGGAAGAGGGACAAATTAGGCCCCAAGTACATCGGTCCTTTAAGGGTTTTGGAATAGGTGGGCAAGGTCGCTTATCGCTTCAATCTTCCTGAGGAACTTAGTCAGATCCATATCACATTCCATGTCTCTCAGCTGCGGAAGTGTTTAGCAAATGATTCCACGGTGGTTCCATCGGAGGATATTCAGGTGGATGATCACCAAAATTATGTCGAGTGACCGGTGGCGATTGTTGACAGGAAGCCAAACACCTTCAGGAACAAGGTTGTTGAGTTGGTGAAAGTCCAACAGCAACATTGCAAGAATGGACGTGGGTGCCGGAGGACAAAATGAGGGAGCACTACCTAGAGTTATTTGAGGCAACAGACTTAAGGATGAAATCAGATTCATGTGGGGGAGAATTGCAACATTAGAGTTTTGCTAAGTTTCATTTTATCCCCTTTAATGAAAATTTTAACATTTTGGTCCCTAGCTAGTACGTTGGGCGTACTCTACGAGTACGCTTAGCGTACTAGCTAATTCCTGATCGCAAGTTTCACCCACGTACGAGGGGCGTACGTGGAGTACGCATGGCATATGTGGTGAAGGGGCAACCCTAATTTTTAGGATTTACAGCCTATTTAAACCTCATTATAGCACCTCTTAGATCTTTTTGATCAACCTCCATCTCCCTTTACCCTAAAAACAAAACCCTAAGTGTATTTGGTGAGATTTGAGCTTGAAAGTGTGTTTGCTTGTGTTTTGCGATGAAGAATAAGAAGAGGAAAACTTGGAGGAATAGCTTGAGCTTGTAGATCTAGAGTTACCTTAACATTTGCAAGCCTTTTGAGGTAAAAACCTCTCACCTTGACGGTCATTTGTGTTAGATCTACTTTATGGTGTTATTCGTGCATTTTTGAGTCTTTTGAGTTAAAGTTGAGCTTTTGATATACTCCAGAAGCAATAGATGCTAGATCTTATCTCCGTTAAGGCCCATGTGTTGGATTAGTGTCTAAGTGTGTAACTATATTTGGTAAGTACTTGACCCGGTTGTGCATGGTCATTTTGGGTTGCCTTCACCAAAACAACTTGACAAGGTGATTTATGAACAGAGAGGTTAATATGGTTTATTAATATATTATATGAATAATATATTAACAGAGAAATCATATAACTAAATTAATATTAGACAAGAATTAATTAAGAAATTAATTATGTGGCTAAAAGACATTAATTTAATATCAGGGACTTAAATTGTCAAATATGTGATAGTTGAATATTGGGTTGATGAGCCTCTTAGACTAGGCATGGAAGAAATTAGGATGTGTCCATCTCTAATTCCGGCCATATGGGCCTTATTCTAGAAGCCTCTTTGGATTTCTTAAGGCCTAAGCTGTCCATTAGGGTTTAGGTTGAAACCCTAGCTGCTCCAACATAAATAGGACCCCTAAGGCTCCCAATTTTCGGTCACTTGATGTAACGCCTGTGTTTTGGGGCTAAGAATTTGTAGATAATATTGTTGGATTAGTGTCTAAGTCCATAAATATTTTGGTATGTACTTGACCCGATGGTGCATGGTCCTTTTGGGTTGCCTTCACCAAAGAAACTTGATAGGATGAATTATGGAGAGAGAGGATTAAATATGATTTATTAATATATTATGAGAATAATCTATTAAAGGAGAAATGCTATTGTTTAATTAATATTAGTCAAGAATTAATTGATAATTAAGTTTGTGGCTAAAAGAGATTAATTAAACTTAAGGGATTGGAATTCTAATTATAAGATAATTGCAATTGGGCTATGGATTGCCTTATTATATAAGGTTGGACGAATTCTATGGGGGAAACCCATAAGAAATCGTCCAAGGCCTTAAATAAAGGATTCCATGGGTTTCTTAGAGCTTAAGCATCCAAATTAGGGTTTCCTTGTTAGATAACCCTAATAGCCTCACTATATATAGAGAGCCCTTATGCTTCAAAAACATGGACAAGCTTTCTTCTAGGGTTTCCACACATTTTGGGCAGCCTCCTTCTCTTCTCCTCTTCATCCTCTTGCTCTTGGTGTTTGTGAACCATTAGAGGAGTGACATTTGTGACTCTAAGCTTTCTAAAGTCAATACAAGAAGGATTTGGGATTGTTATTGCTACATAACAATCAAGGTATGATCTAAACCCTAATTATATGTTATATTGATTATCATATGCTAGATCTAGGGTTTATAGTCTTGGATAACTTGCATGTACAATAGAGAAACCTAGATCCAAGCATTAGGGTTTGTATGAGCACATAGGATGTTCTTATGACTAAAAACCCATCAGTGGTATCAGAGCCTAGATTGGTTTCTATTGTATTGATGCTTTATGTTCCTGAAAATCGTGTTCTGGCTTACTGTTCGACCTGACTCGGCGAGTCACTACTTGGACTCGGCGAGTCAGCCCTACTCGGCGAGTTCTAGAGTGTGACTCGGCGAGTCGGTGCGTCAGACAGAGGAAATTTCGGATTTTGTTGCTGTTTTGCTTAAAGATTATTACCATACTCGTTTTAAACCTATAAAATACGAATTTTATTGTTTCTTAATGAATATCCTTGCCAAAACACAAGATAATTACCAATTGATTAGATAATAACTTCCTTATATGATAAAGATTGGATTATTTGTATTAATTGGGTAACTTATTTTGCAAGAAATTGAAATTAGGTCAAATATAGATAATGATGAAATTAATTGTTTAATTTATATTATTTGTTATTTGATCCCTGTATTATGAAAAGTTACAATTTTCCCCTTTAGGTTTTATAGTTTAAATTTAAACTCAAAAGTTTAGTTTTGAAATTTAAATAGTTGAAATCCTAATGTTTTAAAAAGGTTTCAAAACTTGTCCTCAAGTTTTGGAATTTAAATTTTGATTAAAAGTTTAATTTTGATGTATATTTAAATTCTAAACCCTAATGTTTTGAAATGTTTCAAAAACTTGTCCTCAAGTTTTGGAATTTAAAAGTTGATTAAAGGTTTAATTAGGAATGTTAAATTCTAAAACCCTAGTATTGTTTTTGAAAAGTTCAAATCACACCGTTATGGTTTTATTAATTAATTAGGGTGTATAATTAAAAGAGGTTTAATAAATCCATAAAATTTTAGGTTTACAATTTAATTGAATTATAAGTATAATTGTTAAATTTGAGCACCTAGTATTTTAAAAGTGTAAAATACACCCTGTACTATATATAGCATTAAAAGTCTAACATTATATATATATATATATATATATATATATATATATATATATATATATATATATATATATATATATATATATATATATGTATGTATGTATGAGTAAAAGTCAGTCTTACCGTTAGTAGGCCTCATTCACGAAGCTGGTCTATAAGGGATGTTTAAGGAAATTGCCTATAAATATGCGATTGAATGGGTATCCACTCTTACCCACCGCACTCTTGACTAGTGGAGGGTCGTTAGCCGAACGGGTAGGATAGGACGAAACCTTCCATTATAAGTATAATGAAGTAGAAAAGTAACTAAATGTTTTACAAATTCCCAATCTTAGTTACTTAGGCAAAAGTGAATTGATGCAATTCCATGAAATTACACTTTGTGCCCTTGCGAAGACGTTAGTGGAGCATGTGTGGTTTACCGGCACACTAAATGGTTCTAAGCAAAGGTAGCAAAGGGTGACTCAATGTTTGTCATAATTCGGTGGAGCGTGTATGGTTTACCGGCACATCGAATAGGTGACCGTAACATGTGAGGGCACCATGTAAGTTTGCATGGTTATTCACTCCCGCTTTGTGATCCTCGGCATCCCAGTCACAAACAAGAGGGGCATATCGAGATTTAAACATGCCATTGAAATGTTCAATGAATCTCAAAGGATCTAGGAGTTTTCATAAATTTAAAACTTATATTTCTTTTTCGTTTTTCATGGTGGAAATTAGTGAATCGTCATTCACTTACCTTCAAATATTCTACAACTAGCTTACGGCATCCCTTTTCTAGGTTGTAGCATATTGTGTTGGGTCCTAGCCTTAGTATCTCATTTGGGTAATTTACTAAGGACTCAATCAATTAACTAACTTGAATTTGTTTTCTGCTGTTTTGTAGATGTCAAAGTTCGACAACTATGGTCTTCCCAAGTCCCGTGGAACAAGAATTCCACATGAAGATGATATTCCACGATTCGATCGAGGAACAAGAGATCATGCTTTACTTCCTCCTCCTCCTCCCGTTATTCTCCCTAACCCACAAGATCGAAGAATTGAAAGGTTCGATGTCACTAAAGCCCTATTGGAAATTAAACATGAAGATGGTAAATCCGTGTGTGCCCACGTTTTGGGAATGAAATCACACATTGATAGGTTGAAAATGTTGGGTGTGTCATTCCCGGATAAGTTGGCTGTGAACTGTGTTCTACAGTCACTTCCTGAATCATATAATGAGTTCAAAAGAAAGTATTATATGATGGATCATGACGAAAACCTCATTGACCTAACTTACATGCTCATTACTGCTGAATCAGAAATGGTTTGGCAAAGCAATGGAGCATATTTGTTGGGAAAGTCAACAAACCATGCTTCCGAGGATGTTCTAGGAGAACCGAACTGCGTTTGCTACCAAGAGAAAGGGTGTTGGATACAAGTTTTCCCCATTTACCTATGAGATCTAAGAGATGGGAGAGTCAAAATGTATGGCTCTGCTTTAAGTAAAATCCATTGAATAACTCTTTTAAGCTCCTATTCTAGATTCTTAATACATAATGTGATAAGATTACAATTGATGTTTTGTAGGATCGAAGAAAGGAGAGGAAGCTTAAGGGAAGAAGTGAGCAGAATCTAACCGTGATGAAATGGATTTCGATCGCATTGCTTGAAGATTAGATTCTTTAGCTACTACTTAGAGTTAGAATTAGATTGCTAAGAAATATGTATTAGCATAGTTTTTCAATGAATTACATTGTAAGGAAAAAAAATTTTCGCAATAAAATAAATTTTGACTTTATATTATTTATTTATCCTTGCAATAGCGTGTATGAAAAATTGATGTTTGAATGTTTCTATTATTAGCAATAATGGATTTGGTTCTTAATTATGGAAATGTCAAAATTTTACCAAATAAGGAGAGTTTCTCATCGCCCAAGTTTCAATTGGACAGAAACTTGGAATCATGCAACTTGATTGCACGATGAATGAGAAATTTCATATTTGGAAATTAAACTAATTCATTGACAAAGTGTCAGGTGAAGGACTAGGAGATCAAGTACACAAAGTTGCGTATTGATCAAGTCCACCATAAGAGTAACCAAGATATTCGTCATGATTTACTAAAGGTTTAGTAAATATGATTATACTTATAAGATTAAGTGTAATTCTGAATTGATTGAAAATGTTTAAATCAATAGCAGAACGAACAAGAAGAATCAAGTAGGCAGAAAGATAAAAGTTTCTCCATTCTAATAAGAAGGGAGAGTACCTTTTATGCTTTATGATAGGTCTTAAGAACCATATCTTAATTGATCCTCTAAGTAAGTCTTAGTACAATTGTATGTCTAAGAAGAGGAATCAAGAATTGAAGAAATGGTTAAATCAAGAAGTTAATCATACTTCGTTACAAAACAAGTCTTAGAGTTAAGATTGTGAAATTGAGTGATATGTATTAAGAAGGTTTATAACATTCATCAAATGTGGAAAGTTGTGATATATTGGATAAGACAAAGACCAACTAGGACCAATTTATGAAGTGTTTTGATAAAAACTACACTAACTCTTGAATATTTGCTTGTCAAGAAATGTTTATTGACAAAAGAATCTTATATGTCAAGGAGTCAGTGGGAGTCTTAATGGTCTTGAAGGGTTTCAAACAAATCAAAATAAACCTTATCGATCATCACTAGCACACAAGTTGAGGTTTACAACCTATCGTGTTGACACTATTTTGTTTCTATGCCATTCCAATTAAGTTAATTATGCGTATGAGTTCTATGAGTTCTCATTTGAACACATAAAAGGCAGGCACCTTGATCAATGAAAAGCACATTGATAGGAAAAGGTGAGCTACTTAACTACTTGGAAGACATGGTGGGCAGCTGTGCTACCATAAGGCAAGAAATCCAGATTAAGAAAGTTCGGTCCATATGAGTTTGAATTTGTCATAAACCTTGGTTTTGACAAATTCACATGGATAGGGACACATACACCATTAAAATCTAAGTGTCATAAGATTCCCTCCTTCATGAAAATGACTGTGAGGAAATGCTTTCACTAAGAGAGATTTTAAGAAGATAGCAATTGTAAAATTGTATTCTCAAATTTAATCATGGTTACGGTATCCCTTTCCATAATTCAAATTGTGAGATTTGACAATTAGTCTTAATTGTTTAGGACACACATATGAGTTATCTTGGATAAAGGTGTATGAAATTAAGAAGCTTAGATAAAGGATTATCAAAGCATTAAGTATTAGAAATATGAACTTAAGAAATTCAATAGGTATTGTTTTTCTGGAAGTTAAGCTGTTTCTGAATACATGTCAAAGCTAGTGGGAGCATAAGTGTTATGTTTATAATAATCATCATGATAGTGGGAGCATAAATGTTATGATTGTATGATTATTAAGGCAAGTATTGCAAGTTAGCAATATTAATTATAGAAAAACAAGAGTCATACCTCGAAAAGTTAAGGGATGAATAGTTGTTTTGCTATAATTAAGCGAGAGAATATTATGCTTCGTTTCAAAATCTAAAGCTTAGATTGAGAAATTTTAATATATTTAGTCAAAGTATACATAGTGCGTTCTTAAATTTCGGTTATGATTACGACATATTTCGAATTAGGAGAACGTAGCATGTAAAATATTATGGAAAAAGATTGATAAAGTATTAAATCTTCATGTAAGACATTGTGCATCGTGTCCCATATGCTTCAGGTATAGGATCGATGGCAAATGCTATAATATTTGACCATTCTAAAATTTTCCAAATGTATAGCGCATTTAGAGGGAAAAAGGACAAGAATCGGTTTTGACTAAGATAATTAAACAACTATCAAAGGACAATCCAAAGTTCGCCAAGGATTGGTCGCTTGTGAGTAGTTGGAAGTATGATATTGGATGGAGCATATCGACTTTATTATGAATAGATAAGATTCTATTAAGAATGAGTTGTCATATGGAAAATATGGAAACGTGTCCATATTGGGAATTGAATATTGAAAATCTATATCTAGATTAGAAATGTTTATGCAAAGGATGTTCAAAGGAATGTACTTTGAGTGAGAGACATCATATCTAAGGAATTGTATTGTAACAATCTCCGATAGAGGACTTTGTAATATCGTTGGCAATACTCTTTGTGACTTTTTGTGCTATGACATTACGAAAGGATCATTGCATAAAATGTTAGAATCTAACATATTCTATAAGTAACAAGAATTTGATATTCTATCACTTATGAAAAAGGATTTGGAGTTGTGAAATGAGTATGATTGGAAATGTGTTCATTTGATCTATTTCACAACGTAAGAACCATAAGTAAACATTGTGTGCATGATAAGAGCATGGGACAAGTGTAATAATTCAAGTAAGAAGTTGATTACTCGAAACAACAAATAATGATTAATTGATATGGTGATAAATAAAAGGTGTTTTATTTATACTCAAAGGTTTGAGGCCATATGGGATTAGTATTATCCTTGTGTTTCACTTTGCATGTTTTGACTTCCTGAATAATTAATTATTTCAGAATAGTCAAATTATTCAAACGGGCCACAGTCGGTCATATGTTGGAAGTAGGTATGAATGAAGACTGTCGTGAATTGGTGTGTGGATTGTCTAAAGAGCATTAGACATAAGCAAGTGTTTGCTTCAACGTTCATGAGTGCTTATGAATATGATTTGAGCATTGGATTAAACCCACGCTCACTTGGATCACTTCATGGATTTTATCACGAGTGATTGGTGAGACGATAACATCTTATATTCTTGAAACTGAGATGTGTGAGTTGTATCTTGCGAGTTGGTTGCACCTTGATAATATGTAAACGCATCAGTAACTTGGTGTTATAAAACATATTGTTGTGTGTGATTCGGTGAGTGAGTGCAAGCGAGCATTGAGTCAAATTTTATCCGTTCCTTTTATTCAAAGTAGGATAAAAGCGATATCTTTGGGACCTTCGATGATTTAGTGATGACAAACGTAAATACTCGGCCGAGCTAGGGCTAATTTGATTTGTTCAATTAGTCAGTCGTCAGAACTCGGAAATCGAGAAATAGTACAGAAAGAATGATTTGAAATCATGTCTTATACAATATCTAGAATGGAGGAATATATGATCCCTTATCTAAAGGACACGCGTATCTAATAGGATCAGAGTTGACAACGGCTTTGGAAAGCTACGATTGTAGATCAGGATCTGAAGTCATACGCATAATAGTTATTAGACTTATCTAAGTGGGAGACTGTTGGATTAGTGTCTAAGTCCATAACTATTTTGGTATGTACTTGACCCGATGGTGCATGGTCCTTTTGGGTTGCCTTCACCAAAGCAACTTGATAGGATGAATTATGGAGAGAGAGGATTAAATATGATTTATTAATATATTATGAGAATAATCTATTAAAGGAGAAATCATATTGTTTAATTAATATTAGTCAAGAATTAATTGATAATTACGTTTGTGGCTAAAAGAGATTAATTAAACTTAAGGGACTGGAATTGTAATTATAAGATAATTGCAATTGGGCTATGGATTGCCTTATTATATAAGGTTGGGCGAATTCTATGGGGAAACCCATAAGAAATCGTCCAAGGCCTTAAATAAAGGAGTCCATCGGTTGCTTAGGGCTTAAGCATCCAAATTAGGGTTTCCTTGTTAGATAACCCTAATAGCCTCACTATATATATAGAGCCCTTATGCCTCAAAAACGTGGACAAGATTTCTTCTAGGGTTTCCACACGTTTTGGGCAGCCTCCTTCTCTTCTCCTCTTCATCCTCTCGCTCTTGGTGTTTGTGAACCATTAGAGGAGTGACATTTGTGACTCTAAGCTTTCTAAAGTCAATACAAGAAGGATTTGGGATTGGTATTGCTACATAACAATCAAGGTATGATCTAAACCCTAATTATATGTTATATTGATTATCATATGCTAGATCTAGGGTTTATAGTCTTGGATAACTTGCATGTACAATAGAGAAACCTAGATCCAAGCATTAGGGTTTGTATGAGCACATAGGATGTTCTTATGACTAAGTACCCATCAGATATAATTGTCTAGGTTAACTGCTATAACTCTTTTTGAAGTAATAAAGATGAATTATTTGAGTATTATGTGAATTTATATGTTTTATACTTAATTATAAAGGTATAATTAATAAAGAATAAAAATAAGCATCAAAATTAAAGTGTGAGATAAGCCCGATATCTATACATAAATTTTTAGTGGTCGAAACAAGGATTCCGGGGATATAAGGAACGCCGAAATCCGAGTTATAACAAAGAATTTATGACCCATCGAAGTTTCGCGATGGAACCGACACGACACCGGGAAAACATAAATAGTGAATTTACGATGGAGGAATTTTTAGCCTTAGTGATCTAAACAAAAGTTGTAGTATACATTAAACCGACAACATACAAAAAAAGAACGCCCAAATCTGACTTTGTATAAGGATGATTTGAAATTTCCAAGATTTGGCATAACAGTGCACGACCCGAAACTCGAATTATAGTTCGAGCGATTTTTGGCCTACAAAACCTAAATGAGAGTTGAAGATCTCATTAATAGGAACTCAACAATAAAAAGACAGACAAAAATGGAGTCCGTATGTAGAAGTTATGAATTTTACGCGGACATTTAATAGTATAGTCTCCTCCTACTATTAATTTTAAGATTGGTCGAGAATTAATCGATGGAGTCTAAATGAAAGTTGTAGATCTTGTTTTTACCTACGCGTGGATATAAAGAACATCAAAAGAGGAGCTCGTATGTGAAAGTTATGGGGTGTAGAAGTCGGCAAGGTGTTGTGCGAAATCGGGTGACATGGCTGAATATGGGCCAAGGCTGTCTCCCCAAGGCAAGCCACCAGAAGGTGACACCTGGCCATGGACTCGACGAGTAGGTACCCCTACTTGATGAGTAGAGCAGGATTCTAGTCTATAAATAGAGGTGCCGAGTTCCCTTCATTCTCCAGACCATCCAACTTCACTTTCTCTTTCTAAGCCCTAAAACCCCCCTAAAGTCTAGGTAAACTCCTTAGCACCCGAAGGAAGCCTCGAGGCTCCTGGAGTCTTGAGAAAAAAGCCTTTCGGCTCAGGAACGCTACTCCAGCGAAGCCCGGTTTTGCGAAAACCCATTGTAAGTGAGCTTCGCCTACCCTATCGTTAGTATATGTTATGTTTTAATATATTAATGTTATTAGGACCTTATAATAAGTGTTTGGACTATTATTATGAGTTATGTAATTGTCGTTATAATACCTTTTAACCACTGCGATACGGGTAATCTGGTTTATAGGGCCGCATAAGGTTGTCGGATTTTAGAAGTGCTATATGCCAAAATGGTCCTGTCCTCTGGGGTTTTCACTACTAGAAATACAGCCATTTACGACGCGCAATACGTGCCATAAAATGCTCAGACGACTCAAAAATGTGTGTCAAGGAAGGCCCTATCATAACGAGAGACAACGCGCAATTACGACTCACTTTTTCAACGTACAGTTATGACACATAATGCATATCAAGGAAGGCCCTGTCATAAAGGAAGATGACACGCATTTGCGTGTCGAAACCTTACGACGCGCGTGTTTATGACACGCAATGCGTGTCAAGGAAGCCCCTGTCATAAATAAAGACGACACACAGTTTTGCATGTCATAATTTTAAATCTTTTTAAAATTATATATTTTTGATAGATTTACTAATTTTCAAATTAAATATCACATTAAAAATCTCATAATACAAAATAAAATACCATAAACAATAAAGATAATTCATTGCACTAATATGTTAAATATGAATAATCATTCCAACAGTAAGTAAACGTAACACATTGCTAATATTGCATAATATTTATTATAGAAACAAAACATGCACAACATTAAAAGAAACCCATGACTAAATTCTCCTTCGACAATCTCCTTTGATAATTTCCTTTCTAATAGAATAACCTGAATGCAAGAACTTTGAGAGGCTACAGGGCATGGAATGAGGTTGCTAGTGAGCTTTAGGTAGTTATTAATAGCATAGAGGAATGCTAGAACACCAAGAAGCACATTGTTGCGAGCTGCCTGCAGAAAACCATGGCAGACATAAAGACATGAGCATGAACTTTGTTACTGCTTTTATAAAAACCAAACTTATTCTATAGGTTATAAGATATAGTATAAATTTTTAACATTTAAGAATTCTATAGCTAGAATAAAGTAGAATTTGGAATCATTAAGAATACAATGAGTACTTTGTTGTTGGTGCTTGTCCTCCTGAAAACACAACTCCTATCTTCAAGGCAAATCCTGATTCATTAGATTCACCTGGCACCAATATCGTTGATGGTTGCCCAAACAGGGATGGGAAAGTTTTTCAATTTCATCTGAAAGCATTAGAACAAGAACAACTAAAGTCATAATCCTTCATCTTTACACTCAATCTGTGCAAGTTATCAGATGTGTTTTGCAATTCTTTTATGTGATTTTGGATTATAAAAAACAAATGTCCAATTTGTTTTAGTACCGATTCGTTTTACAAGGGTTTCACTAGATCTTTATGGTAAGCAGTTAACTTAAAACTAAAAATGCAAAATTCGATCATAAAACCTAATTAACATCTACACGGAACGTAATCAGTTAACATAGCTAGAAAAACACTTAAATTCTTGTTTATCCAATGCATCAGTGACTGAATTAGAAAGATTATTATCAATCCATCATTAAAAAGACTTCGATCAATTGTGATCTTAGCATAAATAGTTTTCCTTTTATAGGGGTTGTAAATTCACTTCATTATCAATATGAAGTGAGAAATACCTAGATTTCTAGCAGCGGAGCTAGCGGGGACCATCGACGATTTCGAAGGGGCTTCTAGAGCAAGCGACAAGTCCACAGGGTGATCGTATGCGAAAGTTACGGGTTTTAGAAGTCGGTAGGGTGTTGTGCAAAATCGGAGCTTGTATGATAAAGTTACGGGGTTTAGAAGTCGGCAGGGTGGTGTGTGAAATCGGAGCTCGTATACGAAAGTTACGGGGTTTAGAAGTTGGCAGGGTGCTATGCGAAATCGGGTGACGTGGCTGAATATGGGCCAAGGCTTTCTCCCCAAGGCAAGCCAACAGAAGGTGACACCTGGCCATGGACTCGGCGTGTAGGTACCCCTACTTGGAGAGTAGAGCAGGATTCCAACCTATAAATAGAGGTGTCGGGTTCCCTTCATTCTCCGCACCATCCAACTTAACTTTCTCTCTCTGGTTTCTTTCTCTAAGCCCCAAACCCCCCTCCCCCATAAAGTCTAGGAAAACTCCTTAGCACCCGTAGGAAGCCCCGAGGCTCCCAGAGTGCTAAGAAAAGAGTCTTTCGGCTCAGGAACGCTGCTCAAGCGATGCCTGATTTTGCGAAAAACCCGTTGTAAGTGAGCTACGCATACCCTATTGTTAGTATATCTTATGTTTTAATATGTTAATGTTATTAGGACCTTATAATAAGTGTCTAGGATATTATTATGAGTTATACAAGTGTCGTTATAATATCTTTTAACCACTCGCGGTACGGGGAATCTAGTTTAAAGGGCCGCATAGGGTTGTTGGATTTCAGAAATGCTATATGCCAAAATTGTCATGCCTTCACGTGTTTTAGGTTTGGCCCCTGTCTGTATATATAGTGGTTGAGAAATATTATTTTGGGCTTATATAATTGTAATAATAACAAGACTATTAATTAGTCTCGGTGAATATTAGACTAAACTTTAGTGGTAATGATAGTAGGTTGAGAAATATTGTTTTAGGTTTGGCCCCTCATGGTTGACTTAAGGACATTTATTATTGAGGAATCCCCTTAGCATTAGTGTCCATCCCAATGTTGATCCTTAATCTAGGTCCCTTATGATAGGTGTTTTAGGGATGTAATGTGAGGATAACTGGAACAAGTAATCGGGTTATTGTTGGTTGATGAAATTAATAAACTTATTTATTGTGGGTTGAAAACCCTATGTGATCTCCAGGCTCGCAAGCCTGACCCACTCAGTTTCTTGTATTACAGGTAGTGGCGCACGAGCATAGATATGATGTTTAGGATGAGAGATTATGGATATAGGCCTGTAGATATGAATAAATGTAGTAACACTTATATTGTATTGTTTATGCTTTTGATTTGTATTGAACATGACATCCCGAGATTTTTAATGAAATACATTTCTATGGAAATGCTTTGATAAATCTTTATCATATTTTATTATGGGAACAAATTCTGCAACATTTTTATTTAAAATATTACTATGATTTTTAAACAAAGCATAAACAAAATCGGTCTTTTCTGGACGTGAAAAATGGGGATGTCATAGTTGGTATCAGAGCATTAGTTTAAGCGAACTTGGAATTTGTAGGATTTCTAGACTTAAACTTAGAATGCTAAGCGATGATTGTGAGAGGAGTGTCTAGTATATTTTAGACACAAGCACTAGTTTACTTTAGGAAAGATGCCTAAAATGCTTTTATGTGATATATGTTATTATTTGTTCGGATCTATGGTCTGTTGCCGACCGGATCTGGAAACCTTATGTGTTTAGGATTCTAATATTATGACTACGATATTAGAACTAGCATATAAACATTTTGGAGTGTTAAGGACGATTTAAATGTCTATCCTAAATAAAGATCTAAATTCACCTTATTCGGTGTATAGATCAAAATGACAAGAACCCGCAGTTGAGTTGGGAATACGAATGGGAATAGGAATCAACCCCCAGTGATTTAGCTAATACATGTTGTAGTAGAAATTGCACCCAATCCAATCACCATGGCTGGGTTACAAGCCATGATTCAGGCTCTGTTAGCATAACAAAGGGAGGAAATGAGGCAGATGTTGCACGAAAATAGGGACGAACCTACCAGGCCAGTTGAACAGCCCGAGCTGAATGACGGGTAGTCTGAGGAGGGTAACTATAGCAGGACCATTGGTCAAGCTGATCCGCGAATGATTAGGAGGAATAATCAAGATGATAGAGTTGAGAGGAACGGATGCAAGTACAAAGATTTTCTAACTTGAAAGCCATCAACCTTCACCGGGAAGGAAGATCCGATCGGAGTTATGGATTGGATCTCAGAGATGGAGTTGGATTTTATGATGTGTGGTTGTAGAGGCAAACTACAGACCACATTTGTAGTGTGCCAGTTGAGAGGAGGCACGATTCATTGGTGGAACACTCTGGGGAAGACTTTAAGACCCAATGAGCCCCTGCAACTGATGTGGGCAGAGTTTTTGGTGCAGTTCAAATGCAAGTACTACTCGGCCCAAAACCTGCTAGAGCTAGAAAACCAATTCCTAACCCTGAAGAAAGGAAGCATGTGTATTGATGAGTACACCAACAACTTCATAGAGAAGATGGAGTTTGCCTTGCATCTTGTCCCAGATGATCTGACTAAAATCAAAAAGTACGCGAAAGGACTTCCATGGGATCATGCGGTGCCGGTACGTTAGGCAGTTACTCTGGAGGTAGCTATCTGGGCTGCCAAGTCTGTGGAGGAGATGATCAAGGGAAGAGCCGCCAACAAGATTGAGTTTGGTGAGAAAAGGAAATTTGATGGATCCTCGACGTCTGACAAGAAGAGTAAATTCTTGAAGTCTAGTTCGAGAGGAGGAGGAGCCGAAGCAAAATGGTGAGACAAATGTAAGAAGAAACACCAAGGAAAATGTGATGAAGGGGTCACCTGTTTCAAGTGTGGAAAGCCTGGGCACTATGCCAACAAGTGCAAGTTCACTAAGAAGGTTTGTTATAAGTGCAACGAGGAAGGGCACATTTCAAGGGACTACCCGAAGAAGAATGAGGTAGGAAGACCCAACATTCCACCAAAGTCGAAGGCAAGAGCCTTCCAGATGACACTCGAGGCTGCAAAGGAGGCAGAAGACGTCGCTTCAAGTACCTTTCTTGGAAATGGATTACCTGCCAATATACTATTTGATTCGGGATCAAACTACCCCTTTGTGTCACATAAGTTTGGTGGGAAACTAGCATTGCCCGTAGAGAAACTTGATAATGCCCTAATTGTAGAAGTTTCCAGTGGCAAGTTCGTGCCTTTTAGTAATTTTATTAAGAACATAGTCATCAACTTAAACGAAAATGAATTCCATGAAGAGTTGTTGCACATAGAGTTGAATAGTTTGAACATCATTCTGGGAAAGGATTGGCTTAGCGCCAACGATGCTAAGATATTATGTCGGAAGAAGATAGTAAGGGTAAATCCACATGGAAAGGAGTTATTTATGGTGTACGGGGACAAACACAGAGTGAATTCTGGAATAATCTCCTTGATGAAAGCCAGGAAATGTTTGTCCAAGGGATGCACATCATATTTGGCATTCATGATCAATGCTAAGAAAGAGAAAAAGGAGGTGCAAAATATACCGGTCGTGTGTGATTATCCGGAAGTCTTTCCCGAAGATCTTCCCGGATTATCGCCTGATAGACAAGTGGAGTTTCGGATAGACTTGTTACTAGGAATGACACCAATAGCAAAAAACTGTACCAACTAGCACCGACAGAGATGAAGGAGATCATGTTGCAACTTCAGGAGTTGTTGGACAACAGTTTCATGAAACCTAGTTCATCACCCTGGGGAGCTCCGATATTATTTATGAAGAAGAAAGATGGAAGCATGAGAATGTGCATAGATTACATACAACTGAAGTGGAAATGATAAAGAACAAGTATCCTTTTCCAAGGATTGATGACCTATTCGATCAGCTGCAAGGTTCGAGCTACTTCTCAAAGATCGATCTTCAGTCAAGATATCATCAACTGAAGGTGAGAGAGCAGGATATTGAGAAGACTGCAATCAGAACTAGATATGGACATTATGAGTTCTTGGTTATGTCATTTGGACTAACCTATGCTCCAGCAATGTTCATGGATTTGGTGAACAGGGTTTGTAAACCAGTCCTCGATAAATCCATGATCATGTTCATAGATGACATTCTCATCTACTCGAAAAGCTAGGAGGAGCATGGCTAGCATCTACGAGAAGTTTTGGAAGTGTTGAAGAGGGAGAAACTTTATGCAAAGTTCTCCAAATGCGATTTATGGATCTGAGAAGTCCAATTCTTGGTCATGTGGTTAACCAAGAAGGGATAATGGTTGACACAGCAAAAATTGAAGCAGTGATGAAGTGGAAACGACCAAAAAGTCCCACGGAGATTTGAAGCTTTCTAGGATTAGTTGGATACTACTGACGATTTATCCAAGGCTTTTCTTTGATAGCTACTCCATTAAAAACTTTGAACCACAAAGGAGATACGTATAAATGGAGTGAGAAGCACAAAGAAGCATTCAAGAAGCTAAAGAAGAAATTATGTGAAGCACCGATTCTTGCTCTACCCGTTGGAGTTGAAAACTTTATGGTTTATAGTGACGCATCTGGAGTCGGGTTGGTTTGTGTTCTGACCCAAATAGAAAAGGTGATAGCATACGTATCTCGATAATTGAAGGAGCATGAAAAGAACTACCCCACTTATGATTTGGAGTTGGTAGCGGTAGTTTTTGCATTGAATATATGGAGACATTACCTCTATGGCATGAAGTGTAAACTTTTCACTGATCATAAGAGTCTCCAGTATCTCTTTAATCATAAAGAATTAAATATGAGACAACGACACTGGCTAGAGTTACTCAAGGACTTCGACTGTGGGATACTTTACCACCCTGGTAAAGCAAATGTTTTCGCTGATGCTCTCAATTGAAAAGTCAACCTTGAGGGAAAAAGGCCAAGATCATTGAGAATAGAAGTTGTCTCGACGATTGTGGAAAGTATCAGAAAAGCTCAAGAAGAAGATTTAGAGAAGAATGACCGAAAGGAAGAACGTTTGGGCAAAACGTTAGTTTTCGGTACAAACAAGTAAGGACTGAAGGTATTCCAAGATCGGATTCGGGTACCTAAGACGGGAGGAATAAGAGATCTTCTGATGGACGAAGTGCACAAGACCATGTACTCAATTCATCCTGGTAGCGCTAAAATGTATAGGAACCTAAAACCCTACTACTGGTTGCCGACGATGAAACTCGATGTTGTGAAGTATGTGGCCGAGTGCGTAACTTGTGCAAGAGTTAAGGCACAACATCAGAAACCGTATGGGAGTTTAGAATCTTTACCTATTCCCATGGGTAAATGGGAAGACATCACCATGAATTTTGTGAATAAACTACCCAGGACGAAGAATGGTCACGACATGATTTGGGTAGTCGTGGATCGTTTCACAAAGAGTGCACACTTCATAGCAGCCAACGAGAGGTGGTCTATGGATAAGCTTGCAAATGCTTACGTGATAGAAGTGGTAAGACTTCACGATGTTCCTCTGACGATTGTATCGAATCATGATAGTCATTTCACGTCAAGATTTTGGAGAAGTCTACAAGAGGAATTGGGTATGAATTTGTGTTTGAGTACAACTTACCATCCACAGACTGATGGTCAGAGCAAAAGAACAATTCAAACACTTGAAGATATGCAGAGAGCATGTACCTTGGATTTCCAAGGTAACTGGGATGAGCACTTACCTTTGGTAGAATTTTCCTACAACAACAGTTTCCACTCGAATGGCACCCTATCAAGCTTTGTACGGATAGAAGTGTCGTACACCTTCTTGTTGGCTTGAGGATGGGGAAAAGCAGTTTATGGGACCCAAGATAGTCCATGAGACTACTAAGAAGTTGAAGGTGATTAGGGAAAGCATGTTAGTAGCTCAAGTTCGTCAAAAGAGCTATGCTGACAAGTAACGACGACCAATGACTTTTAAAGTTAGAGATTCTATTTTTCTTAAAGTCTCACCGTGGAAGGGACTTATAAGATTTGGGAAACGAGGAAATTTGAGTCCAAGGTTTATTGGACCGTTCAAAGTTCTTCAGAGAATTGGGAACCAAGCTTACAAGATCGAATTACCCGAAGAACTAGATGGTATTCATAACACCTTCCATGTGTGTTATTTGAGAAATTTCATGGGAGAAGTTCCCAACATAATTCAATTCTCAAAGTTATGAATGGATGAGAATAAGAGGCTAATCGAAGAGCTCGAGGCAATCGTTGACCGTGAGACTAAGAAGTTATGACGCAAGATGGTTGATTTAGTGCTAGTCCGTTGAAAACATTTGAATGGGCCGAATCTCACCTGGGAGATAAAGAGTGACATGATGAGTCGCTATCCTCATCTGTTTGTTGATGCATGATTTCGGGACCGAATCATCCTAAGGGGGAGAGAATTGTAACACCCGTGTTTCGGGGATAAGCATTTTTTAGATGATTTAATAGTCTAGGTTAACTACTATAACTCTTTTTGAAGTAATAAAGATGAATTATTTGAGTATTATGTGAATTAAGTGAATTTATGTGATTTATACTTAATTATAAAGGTATAATTATTAAAGAATAAAAATAAATGTCAAAATTAAAGTGTGAGATAAGCCCAATATCTTAACATAAAGTTTTAGTGGTCGAAACAAGGATTATGGGGATATAAAGAACGCCGAAATCCGAGTTATAACGAAGAAGTTATAACCCATCGAAGTTTCACGACGGAACCGGCACGGCACCAGGAAGACATAGATAGTGAATTTACGATGGAGGAACTTTTAACCTTAGTAATATAAATAAAATTTGTAGTATACATTAAACTGAGAACATACAAAAAAAGAACGCCCAAATCTGACTTCGTATGAGAAAGTTATGAATTTTCTAAAATTTGGCATAACAGTGCATGACCCGAAACTCGAATTTTAGTTCGAGCGGTTTTTGGCCTACGCGAACTAAATCAGAGTTGAATATCTCATTAGTAGAAACTCAACGATAAAAAGAAAGATGAAAACAGAGTCCGTATGTAGAAGTTATGAATTTTACGTGGATATTTAACAGTATAGTCTCCTCCAACTATTAAATTTAAGATTGGTCGAGAATTAGCCAACATAGTCTAAATGAAAGTTGTAGATCTGGTTTTTTGCCTACGCATGGACATAAAGAACGTCGAAATCAGAGCTCGTATGCAAAAGTTACAGGCTTTAGAAGTTGGCAGGGTGCTATGTGAAATCGGGTGATGAGGCTGAATATGGGCCAAGGCTTTCTCCCCAAAGCAAGCCACCAGAAGGTGACACCTGACCATGGACTCGACGAGTAGGTACCCATACTCGACGAGTAGAGCAGGATTCCAACCTGTAAATAGAGGTGTCAGGTTCCCTTCATTCTCCACACCATCCAACTTCACTTTCCCTCTCTAATCCCCAAACCCCCTCCCCCCCCCCCCTCTAAAGTCTAGGTAAACTCCTTAGCACCCGAAGGAAGCCCTGAGGCTCCTAGAGTCCCAAGAAAACAGCCTTTCCGCTCAGGAACGCTGCTCTAGCTAAGCCCGGTTTTGCGAAAAACCCGCTATAAGTGAGCTACGCCTACTTATCGTTAGTATATCTTACATTTTAATATAGTAATGTTATTAGGACCTTATAATAAGCGTTCATACTATTATTATGAGTTATGTAAGTGTCGTTATAATACCTTTTAACCACTCTTGGTACGGGTAATCTGGTTTAAAGGGTCGCATAATGTTGTTGGATTTCAGAAGTGCTATATGCCAAAATGGACCTGCCCTCCGGTGTTTTCACTACTAGAAAAACAGCCTTTTACGACGTGCAATGTGTGTCGTAAAACGCTCAGACGACACGCAAATGCATGTCAGGGAAGACCCTATCATAACGAGAGACGACGTGAATTTATGACACGCTTTTACGACGCGCATTTATGACACACTTTTACGACGCACAGTGATGACACGCAATGCGTATCAAGGAAGGCCTTGTCATAAAGGAAGACGACACACATTTGCATATCAAAGAAGCCCCTGTCATAAAGAAAGACGATACACAGTTTTGCATGTCATAATTTTACATGTTTTTAAAATTATATATTTTTGATAGATTTACTAATTTTCAAATTAAATATCACATTAAAATTCTCATAATACAAAATAAAATACCATAAACAATAAAGATAATTCATTTCGTTAATATGTCAAATACGAATGATCATTTAAGTAAACATAAAACAATGCTAATATGGCATAATATTTATTATAGAAAACAAAACATGTACAACATTAAAAGAAACCCATGACTAAATTCTCCTTCGACAATCTCCTTTGATAATTTCCTTTCTAATAGAATAACATGAATGCAAGAACTTTGAGAGGCTAGAGGGCATGGAAGGAGGTTGCTAGTGAGCTTTAGGTAGTTATTAATAACAAAGAGGAATGCTAGAACACCAAGAAGCACATTGTTGCGAGCTGCCAGCAGAAAACCATGGCAGACATAAAGACATGAGCATGATCTTTGTTGCTGATTTTATAAAAACCGAACTTATTCTATAGGTTATAAGATATAGTATAAATTTTTAACATTTAAGCATTCTATAGCTAGCATAAAGTAGAATTTGGAATCATTAAGAATTCAATGAGTAGTTTGTTGTTGGTGCTTGTTCGCCTGACAACACAACTCCTATCTTCGAGGTAGATCTTGATTCATTAGATTCAGCTGGCACCAATATTGCTGATGGTTGCCCAAAAAGGGATGGGAAAAGTTTTGCAATTTTATCTAAAAGCATTAGAACAAGCACGGCTGAAGTCATTATCCTTCATCTTTACACTCAATCTGTGCAGGTTATCAAATGTGTTTTACAATTCTTTTATGTGATTTTGGATTATAAAAAACAAATCTCCAATTTGTTTTAGTACTGGTTCGCTTTTACAGGGGTTTCACTAGGTCTTTATGGTAAGCAGTTAACTTTAAAACTCAAAATGCAAAATTCGATCATAAAACTAAATTAACATCTTCACACAACGTAATCAGTTGATATAGCTAGAAAAACACTTAAATTCTTGTTTATCCAATGCAACAGTGACTGAATTAGAAAGATTATTATCAATCCATCATTAAAAATACTCCGCTCAATTATGATCTTAGCATAAATAGTTTTCCTTTTATAGGGGTTGTAAATTCACTTCAGTATCAATATGAAGTGAGAAATACCTGGATTAATAATGTCATTAGAAAAAGGTTTTCAATACATTTATTATCAGAGAATTCCCAGAACCATGTCATAAACATAAACACGAGGAGCGGTACGATCACGCCTTCGCCTTGCCACGGTCTCCTGAAGAACCTGAAAAACATTTAAACCAAAACTATAAGCCCGAAAGCTTAGTGAGATACCCCCAAAATACCAACCACATATACGCCCTTCCAGGCTACGACCTTCCGATCCAAAACATATTGCCTTATGGCCCATAACATATTGCCTTCCGGCCCATAACATAAAAAGCATACATAACATAACAGAACATAGAACAGCCATGCATATCAGGTCTACTGTGTGACTGGTCCGCCGTATCGAGCCTTCAGTCCATCGGGTCCACCCTCCGAGTGTGGTCATTTCCTTCGAGTCTGCAGTGTTGTTGGTCCACCCCCACCGGGCCTTTAACCCACTTGGTCCACTCTCTGAGTCTACAGTATGAATGATCCGCACGCATCGGGCCTTCAGTCGGCCTGGTCCACTCTCCGAGCCTCGGCACGTCTGGTCCAACCTCGTGGGGCCTACAGCTTATCCGGACCGCTCGCTGGGCCTTCGGAACAACCGGTCCACCTTGGGTATCTTGGCCTACAGCACAAAGCAGGACCCGCCTCAACCCAACTCCAGTCCAAACAACCATGTGCACATAACATACAATCATATAACAGTTCATAGTCAACAAGCCGATCAAGCAGATCACATAACATATCATTACCTTAACCAGAATACCGACCTAACTGGTCACTAGCATAGCATCACCCTACATATCAGGAAACCGACCTTAACCAGGTCTCTAACATATACCATCCTAACTACCAGGATGCATACATATCAAAGAAATAACGTAACAACGAATATCCGAATCTCAATCCGATAAAGGGCCGACCTTGGTGGCTTAGACCCTGTCGATATAGTGAGGACAACTCACCCCACGAATGCCGATACTCTGAACGGAAGAAGCAGACTCTCGAATCACCAACTCACCGCAAATCCCGAATTAACCATCATAACAAAATAAACATTAGGTCAATCATACTTCCACTTACCGGGCCAAGACCAAAGTCCAAATCTCATACAAAGTCCAACATTGGCCCAATTTACCAAATTAGGCCCACTTCACCAAATGGGCCTAAAACCAATGTCCATAACAATAATTGGGCCCAAAATACTCTATACATAAATTCCCATACTTGGCCCAATAACCAACTGCCCACCAACGGCCCAAACTCAAAAGCCCAAAATGAAAGTCCAACAGGAGGAGTACGCTGGGCGTACCCTCCTTGGAACGTTGGCCGTACTGCAATGTTCACAAAAGAAAACGGGGTACTGGCCCGCTACGCCGGGTGTACTCTAAGGCTACGCGGGGCGTAAACCTGATGCTCAAGAATTCCACATAATGACTTAATGGTTTAAGCTCTGAAGCCCAAACTTCAGATCCCTAGGCCAAATATGATTAGAATCCATAAAGTCTCAAAATTTATTACTTGGGACGTCCATAAGCTCTTAATCCATTAAGACCTATGTTTCTCACACATGGAACAACTACAGCCCTTGGGACCTCATTTTTCTCACTCAAGACCTCTCCAAAGGTCTGGAAGGACCAAGGTTGCAGAACTCGTTACTCGGTACCTGTTCGGCCGACTACCGAGTAGCGAGTACCCGGGAGTACTCGGGGAGTACTCGGATTCGGTAATTCATGTAGAAATATTTTTAGGGAAATTATATATTTCAAAATCATAAGTTAAAATCATAAGTTGATTGAAATATATAACAAAATTAGATACATGTGAATACACAAAAGCTGAAAAATCACATAATGGTCTTACTTCGCGAATAATTACTGAAAATTTAAGATATATATGTAGCAATAATCATATGTATGTGTTAAATAATAAATCATTAAGTATATTATAGATATTAATCACCGAGTTGACCATGTTTTACAAAACTACTCAGTTTAGTAAATAGGCCGATTGGGGAGTACTCGGGATTTTTTAACTCGCCTCGGTAAGGGGCCGAGTAGCGAGTACTCGGAGGAGTAATCGACCAACTCAGCGAGTTTTACAACAGTGGGAAGGACAGATAATCTTGACTAATTCAATACATGCAACAAGGTGAGGACTTTTGGGACAAGAATGGTGTCAAAGCTTCAAAGTACATAGATCTACACAAAATCAATGTCAATCAAGAAGCTTTATACCTCAAACAAGCTCCAAAGGATGGTATCTCTTCAGATCTACAAGATCCAATCGTTCCTCTTCTTCCTTGACAACTTCTCTTTTCTCCTTCAAGTCTTTCTTTTGCCAAAATAAGCTTTCCAAGGTTAAACACACCAAATAATGGAGGGAATACGAGTTCTAGGGTTTTCTGAGGTTAAGGATGAGCATAAGGAGGCTAAGGGGGTGAACCTTCATGTTCCTTATATAGTGGCTGACCCTAAATTAAGGTTTGGAGTTTCTGAGAGTTAGGGGTGTGCAAAAAAACCGCAAAACCGAAAAACCGAGCCGAACCGGCCGATCCGAAACCGAAAAAAACCGAAACATAAAAAAACCGAACCGAAAAAACCGGATATCAACGGGTCGGTTTTGGTTTGGATACTTAGGTATCCGCGGATAACCGAACCAAACCGCTTGATATATATATATATATATATATATATATATATATATATATATATATATATATATATATATATATATATATATATATATATATAATATTCATCTTCATTGAACATTTAGCCATATTCCAAACAAAAATCATGATCGGCTATTTCAATTTTACAATTCTACGTTATGTTTTCTTCTATTTTTATTTTATATTTATTATACCAATTATATTGTATATTATTTGACATTTATTATGTTTTTATAATTCTTTGGACTTAGTAATTTTTAGAAAGAAATCGTTGGAATGAAGTTTATAATTTTAATTGTATTTGAATTTTTATATTTAGCGGGTACCCGTGAACCGAACCGTGGTTACCCGCCTTTATACGGTTCGGTTCGGTTCGGTTTTTTTGCTAATTCGGTTCGGTTTCGGTTAGTGCACATGAAGTACCTGCCCCGTGATGACGGTTCACAATTTTATTACTATCCGAACCGAACCGCCCCATTAACACCCCTACTGAGAGTACGCTGGGTGTAACATCCCAAAATACAACTCAATTTTTTTTTCTTTTATAATAAAATCATATGCTGAACGTCATATCATAAATCCATACGTCAAATATCTCAAACCATAATAAAATGTTGTGATACAACTGTATCAAATCAAACTAAGTATCAAAACAATCTCCCAGGACAAAAACTGAAGCTTTGGTGTGTGCGATGCCATCATCCCGAGCTCTTCCCTTTACTTGCGGAAGTACCTGAATCCAAAACTGAAACTGTAAGCAGGAAGCTTGGTGAGCTCCCCCAAATTACCACATACCATACAAACATAAAACAACTACTAGGCCTTTCCCACTGCATCGGACCGAAGTCCGGAAACTGCATTGGACCGAAGTCCGGAACTAACCAGGGCCTTGCCCTCTGCATCGGACCGAAGTCCGGAACTACTGATGCCTTGCCTCCTGCATCGGACCGAAATCCGGAACTAACTGCATCGGACCGAAGTCCGGAACTGACTGCATCAGACAGAAGTCCGGAACTACTGAACATAGCATAGCATAAACATATCAACTATCACAACAACACCTACTGCATACTGCTTCGGGCCATAACCCGGAACACATAACATGCAAACCTGTCTGAGCCACAAAGGCGTCAAACATACTAACTACTGCATCGGACCGAGGTCCGGAAACTACTGGTAGCTAAACGGGCCGGCATTGTGGCCTTAGACCCGTTCCTACTGGAAGGAAACTCACCACGTGAACTGGCTACTGAGTGTATGGCTCTGGAAGATATCTGTTGCTGCTTCGGTATCTCCCTGGCTACAATTCCACAAACACACTCAATCAAATACTAATAACTTCATTGGGGTAAAATGACTCTTTTACCCCTGGCTAAAGTCAACTCTCCCCGTCAAAGTCAACTTACAGTTGACCTGACTCGCCTAGTTGGGCCGCCAACTCACCGAGTCCCTACTCTCACTTCTCAACCCCGTTCGCTGCTACTCGTTGAGTATGGCATCAACTCAACGAGTTCCCTTTCGATTCTAGAACTCAGGCTATCTGCATCCGACTCGTCGTGTTGTATGAACAACTCGATGAGTTGTTCTTGAATCTATGAAGATTGCCTTCGACTTGCCGAGTTGTATGAACAACTCGTCGAGTCCCTCCATTACTGAGTCTAACCTCCGGCTCACTGAGTCCATTCTACTACTCACTGATCCCCACTCGGAATCACTCAAAAGGGGAAAAATTGGGGACTCGCGGCTCGACTCGCCGAGTCCGAAGAACGACTCGCCGAGTCACATGCATGTAGTTACTAAAAACTCGATTCTGCTTGAATCCAACGCATATAACTTGTAGATCTGGGCTTCTTATGCTCGATTAACACGTAGAGATTCTATCTTTACATGCCCATAAGCATCCATGAAGATTAAAAGGCTCAAAAGGCATAATAAAGGCTAGATCTAGGGTTTTCATGCAAGGCAACTTCGAAAATGAAATAGATCAGGGCTTTAAGATTCCTAAATGAACAGATCTAGGGATATCTCGACCCAACAAGGCATCCATACAACTATAAAGCTTGGAAAATACATTAAACTGGCTTTAGAGGTGTTCTAATGGAGGTTTTAAGCACAAAACAGAATAATTCTGAGACATACCTCAATGAACTCTGACTTTGGCCTTGGATCTTTGCTCTACACTTCCTCTTTTTGGTCCTTTCTTCTTCTTCTTCTTCTTCAATCCTTCAAGAATCCACACAAAACTCTTTAATCATACAAGGAATGGTTTAGGGTTTCTCACAAGCTCTCTGAGGGTGAAGGAGGCGAGTTGGGGCACATAACATTGCTTAAATAGTGAGCAAACTCGGGGATTTAGGGTTTCTTCCTGGCAGGCGGACTCGCTGAGTCCCGAATATGAACTCGTCGAGTCGCCGACCTACACGTGCTCGAAATCCCGTCTCTACTCGACGAGTCGGGCTATAGACTCGATGAGTCCCTCTTGAAAACTTCTAAATAAATATCATGGAAACAACATACCAGAGACGGGTCGTTACACTGGGTGTACTCATCCGGCCATCCCGCATACATCACACCATTACGCTGGGCATACGTCTAGCTTACGCTGGGCGTACCCAACCAGACTTCAAAACACATGCATGGGACCCTTTTTCCACTTATACCACAAAGAGCTATAAACAATGATCAATTCAAAACACCGCAACTCCTCTAATCTAAACCCACTCCCAAATAACTTTACATTCATACGAGGGTGACGAGAAGCCCAATGCTTCTAACACATACACCAGCCCGAAACCTTCTCGGATGAAACTCATTTCTTGCAAAAGGACCAGAATTACCCTTCCTATTAAATCTCAGGGACTCATAATTAAACACTTAAAGAATGGAGTGTTACAATTCTCCCCCACTTAAATTAGGCTTCGTCCTCGAAGCCTGCGACAACTCAACTCTAGAAATTCTCTCGCATTACAACTCCTGGCATTAACCCAGCCAGGTTTCCCCAAAGTACAACCATGGAAACCAAAACTCACTTTCTCCTTTCTCACGGTGTCCTGACCATCGTCACAAGCCTGCCACCGGCTTTACCCTCTGATAACCACACCTAACAACTGAGTACCACCCATAGTGCAACACTGCTCCGAATCACAACCATCACTCGAACCATATGAGAAATAATTAACTATGCACCACCGGATTCCCAATCCGAGTCCAACTCTATTCATTCCATGCTGACAGAAAGACACATTCTTCAGAGCAACTCCCATGAGTTCTCCTCTTGCAATCACCTGCACATGCTGAACTAGCTCTAGCACCCTTAGGTTAGGAAAATCCATCACACTGGAGACCCTCAAAACATCCCTCAGGATGAACCACTACTACATACACAATTCCTTGATCAGAATCAGACTGGGAGTCCAAGACTCCATCCCTGCATCCCTTCCGGGCCTCTCAGTTCTACACCCGCGGAATTCCTTCCGCGACCTCAGCAAACATCCCATCTGGATGTGATCCCATACCACTGCCGCAGTCACGCTGCTCAATGACCATAATTTGACCATTCCAATCATAACCTTACGCTGCTACTTCCACTTCCATGAATTTACACTCCCTTATAGCATAACCGCTATCCATGCGACACACATGTCCTGAATCTGCTCGCAAGGACTCTCGAGTCCATGCACTACCTCCACCAATCAAGATCAATACCTAGAGCCAGACCTTCTAATGCTAACACATCACAACATACCAAACCCATTTCCTCGAACCGATCCAATAATACCTGCAGATTCTTCAGCATGACTGGACCACCTCACCAGGTCTTCAGCCAATCTGGACCGCCCTCCAGGGCCTTCAGTCTGGCTGGACCGTCCCCCGAGCCTTCGGCCTGACTAGTACGCCTACCAGCCTTCAGTCTATCCGGACCGCTCAACTAGCATCCATCATTCCGAGTTATCTCTCCGGGAAATCCTCCCATGCATAATGTTCTAGCCCTCTAGGGGTTCCGAACTCTATCTCCATCATACATACTCAGTCCCGGCCTAATCCCAAGCCCTCTATAATCAATGCCATAGGTCTGTATCCCGCCCCGCGCGCCTACTACTCACCCATACCAGTCTACTCTCAACTGACAGAAATACCCTTGAATCCCAAGCAGCTAAACAATCTCTCAAGCCTATCGACCATCCGGAGAATTTCCAATTCTACCCCACTTAAGGCACTGACTATCAACCACCGGTCGCTATCACCGACCTCCCAAAACAACCTTGCACAAAACCCAACACTTATACGCGGACTGATTTCCACCAGCACTAGAAACCTTCACCAAAATCACATTTCCACACTGATCATCCCGCTCGAAAGAAACTCAATCTTCAACTATCCACTCCTCAGACTGCAGATGCTACCCGACATTCAAACCAATGCCGAATTTCCACTAATAACCCTCGTGAATGATAACCAACAAAACCCAAACTCTAACCCATAACCATACCAAAACCTCAAGGAACAACGGATACCAATACGAAAACCACCCAACGAAACTAGCAGATAATAATACCCCACAATATTCACAAGATAACAAGATATCAAGAAAGGAACATACCCGCAGCTGCATCCGACACTGCTCCGACCTCCTTTGCTGAAAGCTGAAAAGCACGACCCTAAGCCCTTGGGGGCTCCGCTCCACCTGTGATCCTCAAAGTGGCCGGTGCTGGAGCCTGCACCGGTCCTGCAACAAGCTGTGGGTAGTTGACCCTCAAGTGCCCAACCTAATGACAATGATAACAAATCCTCAAATCCCGAATCGGCGCTGACTGCCGATAATCCCTCGCATAATGCCCCTCCTTTCCGCATTTTCGACATGCACCACCGGACCGACAAACTCTGGTGTGACCTCTCCCACACTTCCCACAAACATGGCTGCCCTGCTCTCCCATCCTGGAAATCGATGGTCTTAGACCGTTTCGTCGCCGGCTGCGACTGCACCGGAGCTTGCTTCAGCTTACGCAACTGCAACTCAATCTCTAACTCACGCCGCCTAGCGGCCTCCTACAACTCCATCAAAGTCTCATACCTCTGCGCAGACACAAACTTTCTGATATCTCTCTTCAGCATACTCAGATATCAGGACATCTGAGCCTACTCCGAAGCGAACTCAGGGCAAAACATCGCCCTCTCAGTAAACATCCTGGTGATCTCCGTCACCGACTCCGAATCCTGATTCAGCTCAAGGAACTCCTGAGCCAACCTCTCCCTCTCGACCTGTGGAACATAACGAGTGCTGAACATCTCTCTGAAGTGATCCCATGAAACCGTAGCCTTCTACACATCCAAGTATGACCCCGTGGTCAATCTCCACCAATCCTTTGCCCCGAGCCTTAACAGGTTCAGAGCACACCTCACCCTCTGATCAGCAGGGCATGAACACATGAAGAAACACCCCTCCACGTCCGATAACCATCTCATAGCAACAATCGGGTCCTAAACTCCATCAAATGTAGGGGGCTTTGTATTATCGAAGTCCCGATACTTAAAACCTCTACCAGCTCCTCCCCCTGCCGCTGCTACAGCCGCTGTAGCCGTCGCGGCAGCCGTCTCTGCAAGAGCCGTATAACGCTCATCAAAATACTCCACCATGGCGGTCTTGATCGACCCAAACAGTTCCGGCAGCTCGGCCCGGAAAAACGCAGCAACCTCATCGTGCAGGATCTCACGTATCCTAGCATCCAAATCACCTGTGATCATCTGACCAATAACCTCGGGTGGTACTGACCCGCCCTGATCTCCCTCTCCTGCTCCCGATCCTGACCCGGATCCATTCCCAGCATACCTCGAAATCTCCATACTAAAAAAGCACCACAATATCTCAGACACTTCCCACTATCCCAGGAACCAACTCTCAACCCATCCCTAGAGGTCATTGTTTCACTGATACGCGTGTGGGTCCTGTGCTTTCAGTAGTACGGGCCCATACTACCTTCCACACCTACCCATATTTGTATGAAGTACTATCACAACACCCTAGTGACAAATAGCAAGTGCTCAATCCTCACTCCTAGAGGAACACTGGAAATCTCATACAGAGGAAAACCTTAGGCTAGCAGGCATCATAAAACAGGAAACATTATCATGAAATCCTGAAGATCCCTAGCCTAGTACTAGCATGCTGTTCTATCAAAGCTAGAAAACAAATATCATGTATGGTAATTTGGGGTTACTTACTGGCTCCGGCTGATCGTACCTCCGTGTCCTCTTTTTACTAACTTTGAAAACCATTTTAATTTCTCTTTTAAAAACTCTCCTTGATTTGAGACTGGATTCACACAAATGTTCCTCCAATTCACTCAAACCAAGGCTCTGATACCAACTTGTAACGACCAAAACTTTCAACAAATTTTAAACCTTTAAAAAACAACCCATTTTAATAATGTCATTACAAAAAGGTTTTCAATACATTTATTATCAGAGTATTCCCAGAACCATGTCATAAACATAAACACGAGGAGCGGTACGATCACGCCTTCGCCTTGCCACGGTCTCCTGAAGAACCTGAAAAACATTTAAACTACAACTGTAAGCCCAAAAGCTTAGTGAGATACCCCCAAAATACCAACCACATATACGCCCTTCCAGGCTACGACCTTCCGGTCCAAAACATATTGCCTTCCGGCCCATAACATATTGCCTTCCAGCCCATAACATAAAAAGCATACATAACATAACAGAACATAGAACAACCATGCATATCGGGTCTACTATGTGACTGGTCCGCCGTATCGGGCCTTCCGTCCACCGGGTCCACCCTCCAAGTCTAGTCATGTCCTTCGAGTCTACATTGTGGTTGGTCCACACGCACCGGGCCTTCAACCGACCTGGTCCACTCTCTGAGTCTACAGTATGACTGGTTTGCCCGGATCGGGCCGTCAGTCGGCCTGGTCCACTCTCCGAGCCTCGGCACGTCTGGTCTGCCCTTGTGTGGCCTACAGCCTATCCGGACCGCTCGCTGGGCCTTCGGAACAACCGGTTTGCCCTGGGTATCTTGGCCTACAGCACATAGCAGGACCCGCCTCAACCCAACTCCAGTCCAAACAACCATGTGCACATAACATACAATCGTATAACAGTTCATAGTCAACAAGCCGATCAAGCAGATCACATAACATATCATTACCTTAACCAGAATACCGACCTAACTGGTCACTAGCATAGCATCACCCTACATATCATGAAACCGACCTTAACCAGGTCTCTAACATATACCATCCTAGCTACCAGGATGCAGACATATCAAAGTAATAACATAACAACGAATATCCGAATCTCAATCCGATAAAGGGCCGGCCTTGGTGCCTTAGACCCTGTCGATATAGTGAGGATAACTCACCTCATGAATGCCGATACTCTGAACTGAAGAAGCAGACTCTCGAATCACCAACTCACTGCAAATCCCAAACTAACCATCATAACAAAATAAACATTAGGTCAATCAAACTTCCACTTACCAGTCCAAGACCAAAGTCCAAATCTCATACAAAGTCCAACATTGGCCCAATTTACCAAATTGGGCCCACTTCACCAAATGGGCCTAGAACCAATGTCCATAACAATAATTGGGCACAAAACACTCTATCCATAAATTCCCAGACTTGACCCAATAACCAACTGCCCACCAACGGCCCAAACTCAAAAGCCCAAAATGAAAGTCCAACAGGAGGAGTACGCTGGGCATACCCTCCTTGGTACGCTAGGCGTACTGCAACGTTCACAAAAGAAAACGAGGCACTGGCCCGCTACGTGGGGCGTACTCTAAGGCTACGCGGGACGTAAACCTGATGCTCAACAATTCCACATAATGACTTAATGGTTTAAGCTCTTAAGCCCAAACTTCAGATCCCTAGGCCAAATATGATTAGAATCCATAAAGTCTCAAAATTTATTACTTGGGAGGTCCATAAGCTCTTAATACAAGGTCTTAATCCATTAAGACCTATGTTTCTCACACATGGAACAACTACAACCCTTGGGACCTCATTTTTCTCACTCAAGACCTCTCCAAAGGTCTGAAAGGACAGATAATCTTTACTAATTCGATACATGCAACAAGGTGAGGACTTTTGGGACAAGAATGGTGTCAAAGCTTCAAAATACATAGATCTACACAAAATGAATGTCAAGCAAGAAGCTTTATACCTCAAACAAGCTCCAAAGGATGGTATCTCTTCAGATCTACAAGCTCCAATCGGTCCTCTTCTTCCTTGACAACTTCTCTTTTCTCCTTCAAGTCTTTCTTTTGCCAAAATAAGCTTTCCAAGGTTAAACACACCCAATAATGGAGGGAATACGAGTTCTAGGGTTTTCTGAGGTTAAGGATGAGCATAAGGAGGCTAAGGGGGTGAACCAACATGTTCCTTATATAGTGGCTGACCCTAAATTAGGGTTTGGAGTTTCTGAGAGTACGCTGGGCGTACTCATCCGGCCATTCAGCATACATCACACCATTACGTTGGGCGTACCCAGCCAGACTTCAAAACACATGCATGCCATGCATGCATGGGACCCTTTTTCCACTTATACCACAAAGAGCTATAAACAATGATCAACTTCAAAACACCGCAAATCCTCTAATCTAAACCCGCTCCCAAATAACTTTACATTCATACGAGGTTGACGAGAAGCCCAATGCTTCTAACTCATACACCAGCCCGAAACCTTCTCGGGTGAAACTCATTTCTCGCAAAAGGACCAGAATTACCCTTCCTCTTAAATCTCAGGACTCATAATTAAACACTTAAAGAACGGGGTGTTACAGGAGCTAATGGGACCATCGATGATTTTGAAGGGGCTTTTAGAGCAAGCGAAAAGTCCACAGGGTGCTCGTATGCGAAAGTTAGGGGTTTAGAAGTTGGCAGGGTGTTATGTGAAATCGGAGCTTGTATACGGAAGTTACGGAGTTTAGAAGTTGGCAGGGTGTTGTGCAAAATCAGGTGACATGGCTGAATATGGGCTAAGGCTTTCTCCCCAAGGAAAGCCACCATAAGGTGACACCTGGCCATGGACTCGATGAGTAGGTACCCCTACTCGACAAGTAGAGCAAGATTCCAACCTATAAATAGAGGTGACGGGTTCCCTTCATTCTTCTTACCATCCAACTTCACTTTCTCTCTCCAGTTTCTCTCTTTATGCCCCAAAACCCCCAAAAGTCTAGGCAAACTTCCTAGCACCCGTAGGAAGCCCTGAGGCTCCCGGAGTCCTAAGAAAAGAGCCTTTCGGCTCGGGAACGCTGCTCAAGCGAAGCCCGATTTTTGCAAAAAAACCCGCTGTAAGTGAGCTACACCTACCCTATCTTTAGTATATCTTATGTTTTAATATAATAATGTTATTAGGACCTTATAATAAGTGTTTGAGATATTATTATGAGTTGTATAAGTGTCGTTATAATATCTTTTAACCACTCACGGTACACGGAATCTAGTTTAAAGGATCGCATAGGGTTGTTGGATTTCAGAAATGTTATATGCCAAAATGGTCCTTGCCTCCGGTGTTTTAGGTCTGGCCCCTGTCTGTATATAGTGGTCGAGAAATATTGTTTTGTGCTTATATAATTGTAATAATAACAAGACTATTAATTAGTATCGGTGAATATTAGACTAAACTCTAGTGGTAATGATACTAGGTTTTGTCAAAGGAAAATTGTGTTAAGAGTAAGGAAGTGCTGTCCGGGTGCCGAGTCACCACATTCTTGGGTGAGTACATAGTTATTTTCATCTTACACATAGATATGAAGTATTTAATATAAACTACGATGCTATGTGTGCATATTGTCTGAATATTTGTTGTCTATGCTGATGAAAGATCTTTATACATGTTTTAAATGATTCCAACTGTATATGTATTTTATATCTACAAAAATGTTGGGGTAAAACACGGGTTGATGTAATAGATGATGTGTGATAAAATGATGAGAGGCCTCGATGTTGTTGTTGTTGAATCTGTCATCTAGCGGAGTATGGATGAAGACCACAGACTCTTCTAGACAGTCCAGTGGAACGCTAGCAAGCTCGCAACCTGTAGGTGTTTGTGAACGATGTGTTCACCGGTTTACTCCATCCCCTCTCATGGTTGCCTTAAGGACATTTATTGCTAAGGAATCGCCTTAGCATTAGTGTCCATCCCAATGTTGATCCTTAGTCTAGGTCCCTTATGATAGGTGTTTTAGGGATGTAATGTGAGGATAACGGGAACGGGGAATCGGGTTATTGTTGGTTGATGAAATTAGTAAACTTATTTATTGTGGGTTGAAAACCCGATATGCTCACCAGGCTCCCAAGCCTGGCCCACTCAGTTTCTTGTATTACGGGTATTGGTGCACGAGCATAGATATGATGTTTGGGATGAGAGATTACGGATATAGGCCTGTAGATATGAATAAATGTAGTAAGGCTTATATTGTACTTTTTATGCTTTTGATATGTATCGAACATGACATCCCAAGGTTTTTAATGAAGCAAGGAGAATAAAACTAGATGTAGATGCAAATTTAAAAGAGTTTGATCCATCACCTTACCTGATCATCTTCAATCTTTTCAATCAAAATTTAATTTGCCTAACAGAGAAAGATAAGAATCAGCCAAGAAAATAGATGTAATGGTAATAGACTTTAACAAATTTAATTTCACAGATGACAATGATTCAATTTTATTGCAAGAACGTACTCCTTTAAAACCCTCCACTACCTTAAGCAACTGAAGCCGAAGCTTTGGCCCACTTGCAGGGTACTTCATATGAACATTAGCAGTACACACTGCTAGAGCATCAATACCAGTGTCATCAATGAACTCTTGAGCCTATAATTCATATGGACCATGATTAAACCCTTGTTTTTTTCTTATTAAAAAATTTATAATAATTAAATAATAAGTGTTAACCTGATTTACATCGGTCAACTTTGCATCATAGTCTTCTACAGTCAAATCATCTTTAGTTCTAGATAATCTGCCTAATTCAGCATCCACTGTTATTCCTTTTGCATGTGCTAATTATGAAATGTAGTTTGTGTATGGGATATTTTTCTTGAGGGGTAGGTGTGAACCATCTACCATGACCGATTCAACTCCCTATGTATGAGTTTAGAAATTAAATAAATAAACATAAAGTTGTAAAGATTACAATATAGTGGATGAATTGAATAAAAAGATTTGTCCTTTTCCAGAAATAAAATTGAAGAGGTAAACTTACCAACTCGAGAACTTCCAGTTGCTTTTTTAGCAGCAGAGATGCAGCATGCCACCAAAGGGTTTCCGCCATGCTTTAGAGCACTTGGATGAATCTGTAGAAAAAAAACATGCACTAAGAGCTCCAGCTTAAGAAATGCCAAACAAAAACCATGGATTTTCAATTTTTGTTTTGTTGAGTTTTGAGTTTAATGATTCCTACTATTAGCCAATGATGACTCCACTGATGATTAAAAGAAACCCAAAACCATAACCAAAACTCATTCCAGCTACCCACATTGAAGGTGTAGATGGTAGTAATATGGTTGGGAAGATTGCTACAAAAGTGAAGATGAATACTGCTAACACTGGTTTGGTGAAAGTTTTGGTTTCCCAATTCAAAATAGGGATGACCTCCTGAAATATGTGAGAAACAGAGGGATTGAAGTTATAGAAGTTAGAATAATTTCATAAATCCAGTTGCATTGTTCTTGAATTATGCATATAAATCAAGGAAACAGTCGAGAATATCATTAAAATTGGGAATTAGGGTTCTTTCTAAAGAGGCGAGTTAGGGTTACTTTGAGGAAATTGGGGAAATTAGGGTTAATGAGCGATTTGTGCATCAACGGTAAGAAAAAAAAGAGGAATTTGCAGATAAAATAATGAAATTCGGATAAATGCAGATCGACATACCTTATTCATTAAAAAGAGGTCTGATCCATCGAAAGAAACAAACCCCCACAACATCCAAGAAGATTAACACAAGAATGAGCTTCGACCACCACCAACGAGAGCACCAAAATCCATCACCAACACTACTACAACTCCTCAACGACGAGGAAGAAGAAGGCAGTGAACAACAACCGACGCTTCCGCGGCCATTACCACTGCCCAACACCTCCGGTTCCTTCAAAATTACGTAATCATCCTTGGGATCTTCAATTGTGATCTTCAAAAGGGTGACTACATCTGCTTCCTTGTACGTCATAATAATAACAAATTCAGATCAAATCGTAATCAATTTGACAAAAACAACCCTAAAATCGGAAGTTCTGCATGTAGACGTTAAAACTGGTTGGATTGAATTGTGGATTATCTGATAGAGATGGAGGGATCAGAAACAAAACAATCAAATCCAAAAGAACAGTGTAAAAGATCAGGGAAACAAACGTCGATTCAAAAAAAGAGATAATTATTTCAGATTATTGGGAAAGTTAAAAGAGATCATTGAAGGTAGACATATGAGAAGTATCTTAGACATGTTGGATTTGAAAACGTAGTATCCGAGACATGTTGCCTTGACAGACGTCGATGACCGGGAATAGCAAGCAACGATGGTTGAAGTGCGAGGGAAGAAGCAGGTGGCAATCAATGCTAGGAGGGGAAAGGAAGAACGTCGATAATTAGGGAAAGAGGGAAAGAAGGAAAAGGAAGCAGGGTTTAATTTTTTTGGATTTCATTTTCCCCCCTGCAATTAAAGGATGGAATGCACGTTTCCATTAAAATTTATATAACGACACCCTCAGACGACACACGTTTTATTATAGGTGCCCTCTGTGTTTTTTTAGACACTAATTTAAGGGCACACAAAAATACGCATCCTAAATCCTTAAAAATTATACAGAGATGACACTATTTTTAGGTCACACACCTTTGCGTATTGTAAATCAATGCGTATCATAAATTACGCGTCGTAAAAGGCTGTTTTTCTAGTAGTGTTTATGTCTGACCCCTGTCTGTATATAGTGGTTGAGAAATATTGTTTTGTGCTTATATAATAATAATAATAGCAAGACTATTAATTAGTTTTGGTGAATATTAGACTAAACTTTAGTGGTAATGATACTAGGTTTTGTCAAAGGAAAATTATGTTAAGAGTAACGAAGTGCTGTCTGCATGCCGAGTCACCACCTTCTCGGGTGAGTGCATAGTTACTTTCATCTTACACATAGATATGAAGTATTTAATATAAACTACGTGCTATGTGTGCATATTTTCTGAATACTTGCTGTCTATGCTGATGAAAGATCTTTATACATGTTTTAAATGATTTAAACTGTATATGTATTTTATATCTACAAAAATGTTGGGGGTAAAACACGGGTTGATGTAATAGATGATGTGTGATAAAATTATGATAGGCCTCGATGTTTTTGTTGTTGTTGATTCTGTCATCTAGTGGAGTGTGGATGACAACCACGGACTCTTCTAGACAGTCCATTGGAACACTAGCAGACTCGCGACCTGTAGGTGTTTGTGAACGACGTGTTCACCGGTGTACTCCATCCCCCTCATGGTTTCCTTAAGGACATTTATTATTGAGGAATCCCCTTAGCATTAGTGTCCATCCAAATGTTGATCCTTAGTCTAGGTCCCTTATGATAGGTATTTTATGGATTTAATGTGAGGATAACGGGAACGGGAAATCGGGTTATTGTTGGTTGATGAAATTAATAAACTTATTTATTGTGGGTTGAAAACCCTATGTGCTCACTAGGCTCCCAAGCCTGGCCCACTCAATTTCTTGTATTACGGGTAGTGGCGCACGAGCATAGATATGATGTTTGGGATGAGAGATTATGGATATAGGCCTGTAGATATGAATAAATGTAGTAAGGCTTATATTGTACTGTTTATGCTTTTGATCTGTATCGAACATGACATCCCGAGGTTTTTAGTGAAATACATTTCTATGGAAATGCTTTGATAAATCTTTATCATGTTTTATTATGGGAACAAATTCTGTAATATTTTTATTTAAAATATTACTCTGATTTTTAAACAAATCATAAACAAAATCAATCTTTTCTGGCTGTGAAAAATGGGGATGTTACACTTGATACCCTAGAAAGATCATAGCCAAAATTGTGTGCCTTTCCCCTCTCTCTAAATCATCTTCTTGCTTCTGTGGTGTTTGTGATCCATTAGAGGAGTGACATTTGTGACTCTAAGCTCTAAGACCAAAAGAATCAAGCCATTATCAAGAGGTAATCATCTAGATCAGATTTCTTATGTCAATTTCAGAATATGTATGCTAGATCTAGGGATTGTAAATCTTGGATGAATTGCATGTACAATAGAAAAACCTAGATCCAAGCCTTAAGGATTTGCATTAACACATAGGATGTTATTTTGTGTAAAATCCATCAGTGGTATCAGAGCCTTGATTGGTTTTTATTGTATTGATGCCATGCATGTTCATCTACTTGAAAAATCGTTTTTCTGCCTTCTGCCCGACCTGACTCGGCTAGTCACTTCCTGGACTCTGCGAATCCAGATTGGTGACTCGGCGAGTCGAAGCGTCAGACAGAGGGTTTTCGGGATTTCTTACCGTTTTGCTGAAGGATAATTGCCTAAATCGTTTTTTACTAATAAAATCTGAATATTATTGTAGTTATGTGATTATCCTTACCAAAACAAAAGATAATTACCAATTGTTTGAATAATTAATTCCTTATTTGATAATATTTCATTATTTGATTTAATTGACGAATTATCTTATGAATAAAATGGAATATGTCAAATTTAGATAATCAATGATTTAAATTATTTGCTATTTGATCCTATGTGTTTTGAAAAGTTCAAAACTTGCTCTCAAGTTTTGAAATTTAAATTTTTTGCTTAAAAGTTTAATTTGAATTATTTAAATTTCAAACCCTAGAATTTTACAAGTTTAAAATTCAACCTTATACTTTATTTATTATATATATATATATATATATATATATATATATATATATATGTGTGTGTGTGTGTGTGTATGTGTGTGTGTGTATGTATGTATGTATGTATGTATGTATGTATAACTTAAAATGGTAGTCTTACCGTTAGTAGGCCTCATTCACGAAACCGATTTATAAGGGGGGTATAAGGTTATGGCCTATAAAATGACCGTTTAATGGGTGTCCACTCTCACCCATCGCTTCCTTGATTGGTGGAGGGTTGTTAGTGGAACGGGTAGGATAGGGAAACCCTCTCCTTGTTAAAAGTATAATGAATTTATAAAAGTAACTATATGTTTTTCAAAAATTCCCAATCATAGTTACTTTAGATAAAAGTGAAATTGATGCAATTCCATGAAATTACACTTTATACCCTTGCTAAGACGTTAGTAGAGCGTGTGTGGTTAACCGACACACTAATTGGGTTCTAAGCAAAGGTGGCAAAGGGTGACTGATTGTTTGTCATAGTTCGATGGAGCGTGTGTCGTTAACCGGCACATCGAAAAGGTGACTGTAGCAATGAGGGCACCATGTACATTTGCATGGTTATTCACACCTTGTAACATCCCATATAAATAAAATAATTAAATAATAAATCCGGAAACCTGAAATGTAATTTTATTATTTTTTTATATTATTATCGTCCAAAAGTTAAATAATAATAAGCGGGGTGTTGGTTTCGGGAAGCCAAATGGCAAGATTTGAATCTCCAGGGGATAAAAGTGTATTTCTAGGACTTAATTTGTGAGAATTTTCAGGAGTCAGGGACTGGTTGGTAAGATTGAGACTTAAATGGAAAGGATATTGAAATGATGTGGACTAAATTGTAAAATTCGGATTTAATTTGAAAGGATGTCATGGGGAGGGGGCTGATATGTAAAATGTGTATAAAGTTTGTTTGGAGCGGGAGTTGAACCCGACTCCCTTCCCCATCGCCCCGTTAGCCCATGTATGTATATAGTCTTATTAACCGCATGCAACACCAAAGACCCTAAACCTAATTCTTCAGCCGCCATGCTCGGTTCCTGCCGCCACCACCCTCCATGGTCGCCGATGAAGCTGCTGCCCAGATGATGAAGATAGAGATGCCGACAAGGACCACCAGCAGGTCCGCTCCCCGGTTGTTGTTGCTGTCGTTCGAGTAAGCTTTGACAAAAGGGAGTTCCACCGCCAATAGCCGCTGCTGTTTCCTTACTGCCATCGTCGCAACCCATGGTGTTGGGTTTATTTTACGGACAAGATGCATGTGTCGCCGTTGAAGACAAGGCCGTCGACGGATGTTGTGGTTGCAAACGATCGGAGGAGGAAAGCATGAGGCTGTCGTTGCTGTTATTCCTGGTGAAGAACCGTTTGTCTCCCTTTACTGTCGCACTGCCGCTCACCACCGCTGCTAAGACTGTTTATGTATATGTTTCAGTCGTGTATCAGGCTTGGTGGTGCTTTGAGGGTTTCTGATTTCCATATGGATGCTTGAAGGATAGAAAGACCCGAAGATAAACCACCATGGCCGCCCGACCATGGTGGTTGCCACCTCTAGTTAGCTGTTATCGCTTTTGTTGCTGCCAGGTGGGTGGCTGGCGTATATTTTGATACCGGATGTGGGCGTGTGTGTTTTGTGAGGCTGAAAAGCTGGGGCTGCCACCCTCTACCACCACCGGCCGCCACGGTACGACAGTGTGTGTGTGTAATTACTATGTGTTTCAGTGGTTGTGTGTGTTAAGAGGATAATATTGTAATTTGTAACCAAAGTGAAATATTGAAAGAGAAAGTTTGAACCACCACCATGAGGTGGTGGCTGCCGCCTCTCGCCGCCACTGCCCGCGGGTGGCGGTGTGCCTTGTTTGCATTTTTGGACTCGTTTGGGGATGCTTGGTCAACGTGGGCCCAATGAAGCCCTAATAGGCCCAAAGAAACCCTAATTTACCTAATAAAACACTAATAGGCCCAATGAGATCCAATGTGACCTAAAAGCTTAACCAATGGACTAATGAACTAGTATTGGGTTAGAAAACCCTAAGGGCATAGAACCCTAACTTGTGGAAATTGATCGGGACACACACACGGGAATTATTTAATAAACTTGAAATATTAAACAGTAATCATTGGCGAAATTAACCTAAAAGCAATATTGGACTTAATGAATTAAGTCCTTGGTAGATTAAGTCCTTAATGGGTTAAGTAGGAACACTTAACTCTAATCATCATTTCATGTGAAAAACCCTAATTTTGGGATTTTGGGCTTGGACTTATCGGGACCCACATTTAGGCCAATGGAATGGAATTAAGTATTAAGCCCAAATACATCATAAGACTTATTTAGTAAAATGATGGACTTAATGGATTAAATCCTTAATGGGTTGAGTGAGAAACACTTAACCCTAATTATCATTTTATGTGAAACCCTAATTTCGCTTGGGGTTTTATGTTGGGCTTTTCCTTTGGACTTTGGTAATTAGATTAATAATGGGCCATCCAAGAATAGTAATATGGACTAGAATATGTTGATGGGCTTAGGGTAAGGCCCATATGAGGGTGTGGGACCAATTTGGAAAATTGGTCCATTTGTTGGGTTTTGGCCCATTACTTGACTATTGAGCCTTTAGTGTACGAGTTGGACTTTGGGCTTGGAACCTAATTATTAATTGGTGTTGTTTGATGTTGACAATTCGAGAATCTATCAACCAGTAGCTGGAGTTTTATCGGCGGGACTTCAGCAGTGCCAAGTGAGTTATCCTCACTACATCAATAGGGTCTAAGGCACTAAGGTTGGCCCTTATGTATTGTATTCAGATTATCGTATGATATGCTTAATGATTTACATCCTGGTAGTTAGGATGGTGATATGCTATGCTCAGTGATCCTGTAAGGTTGGTAACCTGTTTAAAGGATGTTGCTATGGTTAGAGATCTGCTAGATTGGTTTGACTGTTATATGCATGGTATTGTTTGTATATTATCCATGTGCACATGATTGTTTTTTTGAGGGTTGGGTTGAGGCGGTGTCCTGCTTTGTGCGGTTGAGGAAAACATACCCGGGGCGGTCCGGATAGGCTGTAGGCCGGTAGGAGGCGGTCCAGTCATGCCGAAGGCCCGACGAGTGGTCCGAATAGGCTGTAGGCCCGTAGGAGGCGATCCAGTTATGTCGAAGGCTCGGGAGCGGTCTAGATAGGCTGTAGGCCTGTAGGAGGCGGTCCAGTCATGTTGAAGGCTCATTATGCATGTTGTTTTGTATTTGTATTGATATGATATTTGTTTTGGTTAGTATGGGTTGGTATTTTGGGGGTAACTCACTAAGCCTTCGAGCTTACATTTTATCGTTTATTGTTTCAGGTATTTTTGATGAACGCGGGAAGACAAAGTCATGATCGTACACCTCCTCATATTTTCATGTTTGATTCTAGGGATACTCTAATGCTTAAACTATTTTGAAAACAAATTGTAATAACTTAATGGTTTTAATTGTTTTAAAAGGTTTTAAATTGACTTGAATTTTACGTGTGTTACACACCCGCTTTGTGATCCTCGGCATCCCAGTGACAAACTAGAGGGGCATATCGAGATTTAAACATGCCATTGAAAAGTTCAATGAATCTCAAAAGATCTAGGAATTTTCAATACATTTAAAACTTAATCTCTTTTTCGTTTTTCATGGTCGAGAATTAGTGAATCGTTATTCACTTACCTTCAAATTATTTGCATGTTAGATTATGGCATCCCTTTTTCTAATTTGTGAATAATATTATTGGATCCTAGCCCTAATTTCTCATTTGGGTGTTTAATTGGGGATTCATATCTAATCAAACTTGTCTCTTTTCTTTTTCAGATGTCGAACAACAATCATTCCGGCTCAAATTCGTCTGGCTCGTTCTCACTCATGAATTTGCATAGGAGAGTGATCTTTGACGGGTCCAATTTCAATGATTGGATCCACAATATCCGAATGGTCACTGGTTACGAAGACAAAGAGTATGTCCTCGATGAGAAACTGAAGGAAATGAACATCAACACTGCCTCCCCTGAAGAAATCGATGCCTTTGAGGCCCTTGAGCGTGATGCTACAAAAGTCCATTGAATCATGCTGGTGACTATGACTGCAGAACTCCAGAAGTCCTATGAGGACATGTACCCTTATGAGATGCATCAAGATCTGCTGGACCGGTACCACCAGAGTGCTAGTCAAGAAAGGTATGAGATCATCAATTCGATGATCATTGGCAAAATGGGTAATAGAGAGTCCCTTACTTCTCATCTGTAAAAGATGCAAAGATATGTTGATCGTCTGCTAAAGTTAAATGTTAACCTTGATGAAGAGCTGGAAATTAACATCATCCTTCATTCATTACCCACTGCTACAACCAGTTCCACATGACCTACCACATGAATAAGGAAGAGGTCACTTTGAGCAATTTTCAAGGCTTACTAAGAACTACTGAGAAAAATCTCAAAGATAAGTCTGTTGCATCAACTCCTACTCCTGCTGCTGCCCCAATCTTAGCAATTGGGCAAGGAAAGGGTAAGAAGAGGAAGGCTCCCTCAAAGAGAAACCATAAGGGAAAGTCCTATAATGGTACCTCTTCTAGTGGAACCAATGTTGGTTATGCTAAACCTAACCCTAACCCCAAGGAGGCAGAGTGCCACCTCTACCATGAGACAGGGCATTGGAAACGAAGCTGCCTTGAGTACCTGCAAGCTATCAAGAATGGAAGATCAAGCCATCCTTCGCAGGTATATACACTCTTAAATCTAATGATTCATCGCATGCTATTTCATGGGTTCTTGATATAGGATGTGGTTTTCACATATATTCTGATTTGTAGGGACTAAGAAGAAATAGGGATGTGGAGCATTGAAAAATAAACTTGATCATGGGAAATAGAAGATCATCGCCTGTCACCAAGATTGGAGTTTATTCCTTAGTTCTTAGTAATGGATTCGGTTTAGATATAAATAATTATTGCTATTCTCCATATATGGCAAGAAACATCATTTCTTTTCATGGTTTATGTAGACAAGGATTTAGATATTCATTTGATAATGAAAAGGGTTCTATTTATGCTTATCTTAATGGTGTTTTCTATTTTGAAGCATTGCCTTGTAAAGGAATATATAAAATTATGATGATTGTAGATAATTTAGGAAATGATGTGTTGTGTATCGATTCTTCCAATAGTTTGGATACAGCGTGCTTGTGGTATTGTCGTCTTGTACATGTCAACAAGAAATGCATAGCCCAACTCCAAAAGGATGGAATGTTGGAGTCATTCGACCTTAGGGATGATGACGTGTGAAAGGGGTTAGGTTTATTGGATCTCATACACACCGATGTGTGTGGGCCCTTTAGATCCACCACAAGGGATGCGAACCGCTTCTATGTGACTTTCACCGATGATTATAGCAAATATAGGTATATCTACTTAATCAGGCACAATTCAGAATCTTTGAAAAGTTCAAAGAGTTTAAACAAGAAGTGGAGAATCAATTGGGCAGGAAAATCAAGATGCTTCGATGTGACCAAGGAGGAGAGTACCTAAGTCTTGAATTCCACGACTACCTTAAGGAATGCGGAATATTTTCGCAATTGATGCCACCTAGGACACCATAATTAAATGGTGTAGATGAGAGGCATAATCGAATCTTGCTTAACATGGTTCGTTCCATGATGAGTCATGCTTCCCTACCTATCTCATTCTGGGGGTATGCTTTAGAGACTGCCGCCCATATCCTTAACTTAGTCCTTACGAAGAAGGTTACCAAAACACCTCACGAGATGTGGACAGTGAAAGCTCCCTCATTGGCACATATCAAGGTTTGGGGTTGCGAGACTTTTCTAAGACGAGAGACTCACAACAAACTCGAACCTCGTAGTGAGCGATGTATTTTCATCAGTTACCCGCAAAAGTCCTTTGGATATGTCTTCTATAGACCGAGTGACAATGTTGTCTTCATTGCAAGGAGAGGGGTTTTCCGAGAGAGAGAGAGAGAGAGAGAGCTTATAAGCCAAGAGGACAGTGGGACTAAAACTAGCACACAACCCGAGGAGGAAACTCTTGTTGAACCGATTGACGAGTCCGTACCTTTTAGACGGTCCAGCAGAGTTAGTGTTCAACCCTAGTTTTATGGTTTTCATATTACTACTGAAGGGGATACATTTATTAGCGAAAGTACACTAGTAAACTCGGACGAACCTAACATCTACAAGGAAGCCATGGCAGGCCCAGAGTCTGCGAAATGGAAAGAGGCTATGGACAGCGAAATTAAGTCCATGTATGACAACCAAGTTTGGAATTCGGTTGACAAAGTACCAGGTCGTAAGACGGTCGGGTACAAGTGGATCTTCAAGAAGAAGACCGATATGGTTGGGAATGTGCATACTTATAAGGCGCGATTGGTTGCGAAGGGCTTTACTCAAACTCCTGGACTTGACTATGATGAGACTGTAACAGCCCGGAATTTCAGGTATTGTTTTTAAAACTATTTTTGGGACATTTTAGGAAGGGACTCGGCGAGTTGGTGCCTGACTCGCCGAGTAGGACCACAGGCTTGGTCGCGGATGCGCGACTGGACTCGACGAGTCCAAATATGGACTCGGCGAGTCGACGCTGTTCAGCAGAAACCCTAGCCGTTTAGTTGGAACGTATATAATGCCTCTTAGGCCGTCATTGTACGTTTTTTTGGCCGATTGTGAAGAACCTAAGCATCTGTGGACGACTAGAGGAGAAGGGAAGGCTATTGAGACCTTGAGGAGATTGTTAGGCAAGAAGAGGCAAGGTTTTGGTCAAAGGAAGATCAAGAGGATTGAGTTATGAAGGTTGGGGACACAGAGAACACGTTTTTCAGGTAATACTCGGACCATTTCTGTTGTTTTGGTGGTGTACACGAATCTAGGGTTTATGAGACCCATTTGGGGATTAGATAGATTATTATGTTTCTACCAAATCGTTTATACCCCAGTAATAGGATGCTTAGAGGTCCAGAAAGTCCCATGATTGCATGTCTCGGGACCATGCGTATTTCAGGAGGCAGATGATCGACTGCATGGCATGGACTCACCGAGTCCAATGATCAGACTCGACGAGTAGCTTGAAGATTTACTGGGACTCGCCGAGTTGTTCTTCAGACTCGGTGAGTAGCTTGAGGATTCATTGGAACTCGTCGAGTTGTTCTTCAGACTCGGCGAGTGGAGTCGGGGTGGCCCCGCGATTCTTCCATGAGGATCTCGTCGAGTCAGGAGGGATACTCGACGAGTAGAAAGGGGAACAACATGGAAGTTGGGGAGGACGTCTAGACTCATCGAGTCGCCTTTGCACTCGACGAGTCCGGTCAAGTTGACCGTTGACCAGAGTTGACCTGCATGTAATTTCGTAGGGTCAGTTGTCTTGTTTGATAAGATTATTAATAAGGGTATATGGTATTATAGGGAGACTGCAGATCGGCGGACCGAGTGCGAGTGGTTTCAAGAGTTTATAGTTTACATACTACGAGGTGAGTCTTCTCACTATACTGTACCCGGAAGGGTATCTATGTGTGACCGGAAGGTCGGATGTGTTATGTGTTATATATATGCTATAATTGAAAAGGTAGTTGCTATGCATGCTATGTATGTTCTACGGGCCGGAAGGCAAGTATTATGTGATAGAAAGGTCAGGTATGATATATGATATATGTGCTATATGTGTTTAAGTAATTGTACTATGTGTTGAATATGTTTGTGGGCCGGAAGGCAATATGTTACGGGCCGGAAGGCAATATGTTACGGGCCGGAAGGCAAAATATTATGGGCCGGAAGGCGATTATCTCATGGGCCGGAAGGCGTTGTACTGTGGACCGTAAGGTTTGGGCCTGGAAAGGCGTATATGTGTAGTGGTATACTGGGGAACTCACTAAGCATTTATGCTTACAAGTTGTTATGTATGTGTTTCAGGTACTAGCGAGGACCGTGGGAAGGCGCCGGCATGACGCATACACACTGCTGCTAATTGAGATCTTGGGGATTTTATATATGTATTTGATATGAAACATGAAATAAATACTATTGGTTGAATGAAATCACTTTGTTTTAAACGAAAAATTTATTTGAAAATTTGCGTTGTTACAGAGACCTTCTCATCATTTGCGAAGATAAAGTCTATTAGGGTAATGTTGGCCGTTGCTGCATTTCATGACTATGAAATATGGCAGATGGATGTCAAAACCACTTTCCTTAACGAGAAATTGGCTGAGGATGTTTACATGGCTCAGCCAGAGGGTTTTGTCGACACAAAGTACCCTAATAGAGTGTATAAGCTTGAGAAGTCCTTTTATGGACTTAAACAAGCATCTCGCATATGAAATCTTTGTTTCGACGAGAAATTCAACATGTGTATATGTCAAAGACAGTGGGAGTACAGTTAGCTTCCTCGTGTTGTATGTCCATGACATACTACTCATAGGAAATGATGTCCTGACACTGCAGGAAGTGAAGTCCTTGCATGGGAAGTGTTTCACTATGAAGGACCTCGAAGAAGCGATCTATATTTTGGGAATAAGGATAGTGAGAAACAGAAGTAAAAGACTAATAAGAATTATTCAGAATACTTAATTGGACAAGATACTAAAATGTTTTAGTATGGAGAATTCCTAGAAAAGGGGAGTTATCAATCCAAAGTAATTCCAAGTTTAGTAAGACTTAAAGTTCGAGTACCAAAGTCGAGATAGTAGAGATAAGCCGAGTTCCATACGCTTCTGCAGTTGGCTCGATTATGTACGCTATGACTTGTACTCATGCTGATGTGGCCTTCGCTTTAAGCATGTTCAACAGATATCAAGGGAATCCTGGCAAAGCACATTGGACCGCAATCAAGAATATCCTTAAGTACCTTCGGAGGACCAAGGAATGGTTTCTAGTACTCGGTGGGAAGGATGACTTAAAGGTGCGAGGGTAGAGTGATGCCAATTTTCAGACCGACAGGGAAAACTACCATTCACATTCGGGCTGGGTCTTTACTACAGTTGAAACAATTGTTGAGTCCTTACCTCTTAGACGTTCCGAAAGAGTTAGAGTTCAACCCAAGTTTTATGGTTTTCATATTACTACGGAAGGGGATACATTCATTAGTGATAGTAGACTGGTGAATTTGTTCGAACCTAACAACTATAAGGAGGCCATGGTAGGCCTGGAGTCTACAAAGTGGAAAGAGCTGATGGACAGAGAGATTCAGTCCATGTATGACAACCAAATTTGGAATTTGGTTGATAATGTATTGGGTTGTAAGACGGTCGGGTGCAAGTGGACATGGATGGGAATGTGAACACTTATAAGAAGCGATTGGTTGTGAAGAGATTTACTCAAACTCCCGGAGTTGACTATGATGAGATCTTCTGACCAGTTGCGAAGATACAGTCTATTAGGGTGATGTTGGCCATTGCTGCATTTCATGACTATGAGATATGGCAGATGGACGTCAAAACCTCTTTCCTTAATGGGAAATTGGCTGAGGATGTTTACATGGCTTAGCCAGAGGGTTTTTTTCGATGCAAAGTACCCTAATAGAGTGTGTAACCTTGAGAAGTCCATTTATGGACTAAAGCAAGCGTCTCGCATATGGAATCTTCGTTTTGACGAGAAAGTCAAAGAGTTTGGTTTTCTGTGAAGTAAGGATGAATCATGTGTATATGTCAAAGCCAGTGGGAGTATAGTTAGCTTCCTCGTATTGTATGTCGATGACATTCTACTCATAGGAAATGACATCCTGATGTTGCAGGAAGTAAAGTCCTGGCTTGGGAAGTGCTTCACTATGAAGGACCTCGGTGAGGCTGCCTATATTTTGGGAATAAGGACAGTGAGAAACAAGAGTAAAAGACTAATAGGACTTAGTCAGAATACTTACTTGGACAAGGTACTAAAACGTTTTAGTATGGATAATTCCAAGAAGGGGGAGTTACCAATCCGAAGTAATGCTAAGTTGAGTAAGAATCAAAGTCCGAGTACCGAAGTCGAGATAGTAGAGATGAGCCGAGTACCATACACTTCCGCAGTTGGCTCGATTATGTATGCTATGAGATGTACTCGCCCTGATGTGGCCTTCGCTTTGAGCATCGTCACCAGATATAAAGGGAACCCTGGCAAAGCACATTGGACCGCAGTCAAGAATATTCTTAAGTATCTTCGGAGGACCAAGGAATGGTTTCTAGTTCTCGGTGGGAGTGATGACTTAAAGGTGCAAAGGTACAGTGACGCTAGTTTTTCGACCGACAGTGACGCTAGGTTTGATGCTAGTCTTTACCCTTAATGGAGGAGCAATGACTTTGAAAAGTTCCAAGCAGGAGACTGTAGCTGATTCAATGTGCAAATCAGAGTACATCGCAGCGAGGGAAGCGTCAAAAGAGGCAATATGGTTGAAGAACTTCATTGAAGACCTTCGAGTTGTCCCAACCATACAGGAGCCTATGGAGATTTTCTGTGATAAAGAAGTTGTGGTTTCCTTGACCAAGGAACCTAGAGATCGTGGTAGATCTCGTCAAATTGGCAGAAAATATCACTTTATTCGACATCGGGTAGAAGAAGGACTCCTCGTAGTGAAGACGGTATCGTTAGTGGATAACCCAGTTGTGCATGCTCCTTTTGGGTTGCCTTAACCAAAGCAACTTGAATAGAGAGGTTAATATGGTTTATTAATATATTATATGAATAATATATTAATAGAGAAATTATATAATTAAATTAATAATAGACAAAAATTAATTAAGAAATTAATTATGTGGCTAAAAGACATTAATTTAATATCGAGGACTTAAACTATCAAATGTGTGATAGTTGAATATTGGGCTGAGGAGCCTCTTGGACTAGGCATGGACGAAATTAGGATGTGTCCATCCATAATTTTGGCCATAAGGGCCTTATTCTAGAAGCCACCTTGGATTGCTTAAGGCCTAAGCTATCTATTAGGGTTTAGGTTGAAACCCTAGCTGCTCCGATATAAATAGGACCCTAAGGTTCCCAATTTTCAGCCACTTGATACCCTAGAAAGATCATAGCCAAAGTTGTGTGCCTCTCCCCTCTCTCCAAATCATCTTCTTGCTTCTGTGGTGTTTGTGATCCATTAGAGGAGTGATATTTGTGACTCTAAGCTACAAGACAAGAAAAATCAAGCCATTATCAACAGGTAATCATCTAGATCTGATTTCTTATGTCAATTTCAGAATATGTATGCTAGATCTAGAGATTTTAAGTCTTGGATGAATTGCATGTATAATAGAAAAACCTAGATCCAAGCTTTAGGGATTTGCATGAACAAATAGGATGCTATTTTGTGTAAAACCCATCACCATGTTCATAAAAATGAAACTTCATGGAGAATATTGGTCCATGCAATCATTAAGATCTTTATTAAGCTCCTTTTTTAGCTTTGAGTCCCACTATGCCATGCATGGGTGTAAAGTTGCCAAATTTACGTGATAAGTCACCCTTAGGAACCAAATCTGAGAGTTTCGCAAAAGGTCTTAGCTGTTTAACTGCTTAATGAATTATTTTGGGAGCTTGAGGCATACGTTGGGCGTACGAGCTGAGTACGCCCCCATACTCAACAGATGGGCATTTAGGGTTGGCATTCTCGATTTGGGCCATAATGTAGGCTTTCTAAGTTTAGACCTTGTTGGGTCATTATACTTCTAATTTGGGCTTTTTACTAGTACATTGGGCTTCCTTTGATTTAAATCCATGATGGGTTTTCATCCTAATTTGGAAGATTGGGCCATAATTGGTCCTTGAGTTACCATTTAGGATTTAGGCCTTTTGATTAGTTGGGTTGGGCCTTGGTTTTGGGCTAAGTAAGAAAAAGGGTAGAATGGTATTTTACCCTGGTTATGGGCTAAGTAGCTTAGACTCTTGGTTATCGGTCGAGATCTAATTAATTATTCTCTTGATGATGATAGCGCGGGGATTTTCCAAACCAGTAGGCAGATATTCATTTGGGTATTTCAGTAGCTAGAGTTTCCTCACTGTGTTTAGCAAGTCGAAGGAACCAATGCCGGCCCATGGTTTTTTATGTTAGGGTGTTAGATGTCTGCGTGACTCTTGCATGTATTATGTGCTTGTATGCTTACCGGGCGGCGCCCGATGCCAGGTGGGGCCTGATGACCATTTTGTATGCTATCTATCTTTGTGATTATTGCATGTGCTATGTTTTTATTTTGTTAATATGTTTATATGTATACCGGGCGGGGCCCAATGACTAACATATCTTTATACCGAGCAGGGCTTGATGTCCGGTGGGGCCCGATAAAGGGCGGGGCCCATTATATGTTTATTATGTATGGTATGTGGTATTTTGGGTAGCTCATTAAGCTTTGTGCTTAATGTTTTCAGGTTCTGGTTCGAAGGGGAAGATCCCGGGATGATTGTAGTGCACACACCACCTCATTCCGCATTTTATGATTACTCTGATGTCCTATGATGTAGTTTATACACTTTGTTCCAACATGGTTTTATAATGATGTTTTATATAATACTTTTATAAATTTAAAAACGGAAATTTTTGGTCTTAATTTTTGAGACATTACAACAACTTTCCTTTCGATCTCAACAACTAATTCTCAATGTATTATAAATTCATCATATGAAGATTACACTATAAAAGATCGTGCAAAAAACACAAATTCTTCATACGAACTCCGTTCTTGAATATCTCTATATCGACGGATTCACTTTTATCAGATCTGCAACTCTCATTTACATTGTTTTGGCTAATAATCAACTAATTTTAATTTTGATTTCTTTGTCGCATATTGTTGTACCGTGTCATACCGAAACTTCGAAAAATCATAACTTCCTCATATGAAGTCAGATTTGGGCGTTCTTTATATCTAGAAAATTGTATTGACGTATACTACATGTTTATGATGATTATTTTGACTGAAAAGTATATATGTTTCTACTTCAAATTTTATACACAAATGTTTATATTAAATTCTATTGTAAAGTGAAAACTGAGTGTTACAAAAAGTATCGACATGGTTGACAAACTTTATTGGAGATCTTGGAGTTGCTCCTTCAATCCAAGAACCAATAGACATTTTATGTGATAACCAGTGTGTTGTTGCTTTAACCATAGAACCATAGCATCATGATAGATCAAGGCCCATCGATAGAAAATATCATTACTTTCGATAACAAGTTGAAGAAGGCAAAATCATAGTGAGTATCATTAGAGGATAATCCTACTGATCCTCTTATGTAGGGATTAAGCAAGATCAAGCACTTTAGGCATGTTATGAGCATTGAGCTAAGAGATGATGTCAGACTCTAGATTTTAGTAGCTAGCTGATATTTTTAAATAATATAACATTAAATTGTAATTGAATTGTGATTTATATATGTTCAAAGTGTGTGACACCATTTGTCAATTAATTTATTCTTGTGTTTCAATTTGCATATTTTACTTTCTGATTAATATTCTATTCAAAATACCACAGTCGCTCATACTTCTGGGAAGTTGGTGTTGATTCAGGACTATCATGAATCATTTGTAGATTGTCCAGAGGGATTGGACATTGCATGGCGAATGCTTTAATATTCATGAGTACTTAGAAAATAGGGATTTTGAGTATTAGTCAGAACCACGCTTAGAGATTGCTTAATGGATTTTAATCACGAGCAATTCTAAGTCGATAATATATTCTATTCTTAAAATGGAGATATATAAGTCATAGTTTGCAAATCTGTTGTGCATTAGTTTACTCCAACACATCCATAAATGGATGTTATGAAGTGTAATTCCATGCATGATATGACATGTAAAATGTATGATTATATAGTCAAAGTTTATTCGTTCCTTTGCTTATTTAGGGAAAGTGATATATTTTGGCCCCTCAATGATTTGATGTTGATATTATAAGTGGTGGGCCCAGACGGTACTAAAATATATATGTTCAAATAGTAGTCTAATGACGTCATCAAAAATCGGGAAATCGAGAAACATATTCTTGGATCATGAGATTGATTCGAATCAATGTCTCATGTTCATACGATTTCTAGAAGAACAGAGGAATAGTGATTACTTATGTTAGGGATAACGTTTGTTTAATCAGACTTTAACAGTAGCTTAGAATGCACTCTTTACTAGTTGCTCAGAGAATTATATTTAAAATTATAGTTGACGACTTATTCAAGTGGGAGATTGTTGGATTAGGGTGTCTAAGGTCTTAACTAAATTAGTATAATTGGTTAAATAATAGTACAGTCCTCTTTGGGTTGTTCTCATAATCAGGAAATGGCTTGGACTAATGATAAGAGAGATAAAAATAACTTTTTAATATATTATTCGATTAATATACTAAAAAGAAATAGAAGTAATAAATTAAGAATTAACCAGGGTTAATTTAATTAATTTTTTCGAATTAATTAGAAGTAATTAATGGGTCTAAGGGTTAGAGTGGAATTCTTCAAAAGTTCAACAAGGTAGCATTCTAGAACCTCCCTAGGAGGGGACGATTCTAGGAGCCCCTTCTAGGGCTTCTGGAAGTTTTATTAGTTGATAAGGAAAGTGAATTTGAATTGCAATATAATATTATTATCTTGAATCAAATTAGGGATTCCTACAACTATAAATAGGGACCTCCATAAGACCCAAGAACCCTGCATAATTACAAGGATTTTCAAAAATCCCTCTCTCCCATCTCTTATTTCAATCCTATGGTTTTCCTGGTAAGATACATAGGATTTTCAATCCCATAATGTTTTTATGATAATAATCCATAATCAATGAACCTGCAAAACCATCTTTCATTCAATTATATCATCATAAACATCTATAAGACATTTTCAAATTACCAATCTCATCCATCCTCACATATCGATCCTAATATAGTGATCTTAAAAATTCCATCCTAGTGGATCACTATAAGTAATGAGTTGATTATACTGCTTTAGAGTGTCCTTGGCAGTAGGCGATAGTCAATAAAGGCAACTATGAGGGTGTGGAGTGCATCAAACGAACACACAGTCCACTAACACCTATAGACTATAAGTCTGCTACCGTATTCCACAAGACTAGTTTTAGTCAGTGGTTGTCATCTCACTCTGAAAGATGACTAGTCACCCTTTGGTTTGATAAAGACCGGTCATCTAGGAACATAACGACTACTTGACCTAGACATACCTAATAATGGCTCGATACAGACACATCCCATTCAGTTGTATAAGCAGAAGTGAGAATACTTAATATAGTACTCATATACGTAAAACATACCCCACTAAATGAACATCGTCGAACAAAGTTCTACTCTCCGTTCTCATCTCATGCATACCCTTGATGCTACCTAATATCCACCCTTAATTGAATTCTTCTGTCGTACCCTAGGCCGTCAGCCAACTGTCCCGACGTTCAAGCATTTTTTAAATGCTTCCACCTAGTATAGGACTCGAACCCTTTCTTGTAGGCGGGGAGTCCCTGCCCTCATTCATGATAAGAAATTCAAGAAGAATTGGCAGGAGAAGTTTTTGTGGGTGAACAGCGATCTTATGGTGCTTAGCTACCCAAGGACTAAGGCATATGTTGACCGCACTCCAACACTATTTGGTGCTGACAAAGAACTAGATGATGTCCTAGAGAAGATCAACATAAATGGTGAGGACTAGCTCGACTTCTTGTTGGCCGCTGGCGGGATATGCGCCACTTGTACAACTTATGTCAAGATGCCTAAGTTTTTTGTCGCGAAAGAAGGTATGATGTTTTTTCTTCTGTTTTCTCTTGCCCTCATCCCCCCCCCCCTTTTACTTGACAAAGCGTGTTAAAGTTTGCTTTTTAGTTAACCGTTACTGTCTTTGCTTTGTTGCCAGGTGTGGAGGAGGTTATTTCCTTGTAGAAAGCTCTTCAAGGTTTATTTGACAATGATTTGAGTTTCGCGATGTTGACCTTGTAGAGACTCTACCTCCCCCTGTTTCTGGTCGGGGAATTGAGGTTATCGTCGGTTCGGAAAGTGTTGTTGGCACTAGCAAGGATCCAGATATGCAGGACGTTGTTGTTACTAGCACTTCTCAAAAGGATCTTGCCCCTTCCGAGTACCCAAAGAGTCTCCGTCGTTTCAAGAGGCGATTCACTTTCTTGGAAGCCTCTTCCGACAGTAGTGCTGAGACGGTTAGCGCTGACCCTCTCTGCGCAAGAAATGTAATCTGAGTTTTTTGCTAGGGGTTTCAAAGGGTTCCACTAGTACCCCGATGAAAGTCCTCTGAAACTACTAGAGGGGGCACACAACAGGGTGGTTGAACTGCCCGATCATAAAGAGAAAGGAAACACCGACATGACTGGCCCTAATCCTACTGCTGGAGGAGCCAAGGCGAAAACTGGGTCTTTACCTTCCCAGGGTATCGTGTTAACTTCTTTTGGTAAAACAAGAATTGTCCCCCTTTCTATAGGGTCTCATTCAGGTGCCTACGGGCCATCTTGGAGCCTAAACCCCAGAGACCTCGTGTCCGACCACGACACTGCTGTTGAGTGGTGTCGTCATGCTTTTCCACCTGCCAAAACTGAAGCTTTATCTATTTTGGAGGATGAGCACATGGCTGACGGTCTTCGCTATGCCGCCGCCCAAGTGTCATCTTACCTGGTTTCAGCTGTTGAGCGTATTTCTGACATAGAGATGGAGGATGCCATTGCGGCGTTCACGGAGACAGATTTAGCCAACTATCTCCGACTTGGCGATACAGATTTGGTCGGGCTCCGTGATCTTTGTCAAGATGCTGATAATGATGGGTCAGGTCCTGGCCCAAGCTCTCCACCTAGTGTTGGTAATTCCCCTGCCCATAAGTAATGTTATATGCCTGGTTTGTTTTGATGTAACTTCTTTGAATAATATTTTATATTTCTTTCTTTCTCTCTCTCTCTTTCTCTCTCTCTCTCTCTCTCTCTCTCTGTCTTTGTGGCCTTAGTGGCAATCCTAAAGTCCGGGAGTCTAGCGATTTGACAATGTTTGCTTTATATTCATGGATGTGAATGTTTCATATTATCGCATACATTCTTTTGTTTGATTGCTTTGAAATTCTTTATGTTAACCATCACGTGGTATTTGTGCAGGTCTTGCTTAATCCATGTTCTGAGTCCTTTTACTTGTGGACTCTTTGTGTTTTAGTCATGCTAGTCTTTGAGAAATCTGTTCTAACTTGCTACTTAAAGACCCTAGATGTAGCCAAGATCGTTATCTTGAGGCTCACCTGGTTGTGCATTTGTTATTAGTGGAAGATTATGACTCTTCTAAACTTACATTAGATGTTCTTTAACATGTTTATTTTTGGGAACGTTTTCTTGAATGTGAGTGATGAACATGTTATGGGGGAAGGTTATGAACCTTTTATATATAAACCCCATGGCTGCCTCCTTGTATCGATTTTGCTCATGTGATGTTGGATGATCAGTCCTTGTTGTTACATGGTAAACGTGTTGGGTTTTGAGCACTATAACACTTCCTAAGTGCACATGCAACCCTAAATGTTTTGGATCTATGTTTTCTGTAATTATAGATGCATTTTCATTTTTCCAAAGCATTGTCCCTAACTAGCATATAATTGAACAATACAACTAGTTAGATAACTTACCTCTTAGTAGGACTTGTAGTTCTTGACCTTTGAAAACTTGTGCACCTCAAGTGTGATGCCTCTAATGGTTCACAAACACCATATGCAAGAGGTGGCTTGAGAGAATAAGCTTATGTAGCACAAAACCAATACACACACTCTCCAAAAATGTTGTGGATACTCATGTAACTGATTTTGGCTCTCAGGGGCTTATTTATAATGTGGCAAATGCTAGGCTTACACTTTGTAAACCCTAATGACCTTTCATATACTTAGGATCCATGGGTTAAACCTCCACTGACTATCCATGGATTAATGGTTTAGCCCATCCTAAATAACTACGGATCATTAGCCCACAACATAAAAATGATTGGTGTACACAATCAATCCCCATATATATTTAATTAGTCTATTTTGATCACAAAATTAATTCCAAACTAATTTTTGATTATACTAATTAAATAATATGATTTCATATTAATATATTATACTCATAATATATTAATAAATCATAAATAACCTTATTCTCAAAAGTCCATCCTATTAAATTGCACTGATGAAGGCAACCCAAAAGGATCATGCTACAATCGGGTCAAGTACATCCCAATTATAGTTATGGCTTAGACACTAAGTCCAATAGTCTCCCACTTGGATAAGTCTAATAACTATAACTGCCAATGTAACTCTCTGATGTTATCGTCTCACGATCACTCATGATAAATTCCATGAAGTGATTCAAGTGAGCACGGGTTGAATCCAATACTCAAATATTATTTTAGGAGCACTCATGAATGGTGTAACAAACGTTTCTATGTCTAACACCTTAGACATTTACAAGCCAACTCATCACAATCTTCTTTCATACCTACTTCCAATGTATGATCAAATGTGGATAGTTTGAATAATCTTATTATTCTGGAAGTCAAAACATGCAAAGGGAAACACAAGAATAATACTAATCCTATATGGTCCCAAAACTTGTGAGTGTAAATAAAGCACCTTTTATTTAATCACCATATTGATTATTCATTATTCATTGTATAATGTTTCGAATAACCAACTTGATACTTGAATTAAAAAATAGTTATCCCATGCTCCAAGCATGCACACTATGTTTACCTATGGTCCTTACTTTGTGAAGTAGATCAATTGTAAACATTTCCAATGACACTCATTTCATAATCCCAAATCCTAATCATAAGTGTGAGAATACCAAGTCCTCATCACTTACTATAATTTGTTAGATTCTAAACTATCATGCAATGATTCTTTTGTATTGGTTAGGTACCAAAAGCCATAGAGACTCGACTAACGATATTACAAAACTTTCCACTGGAAATTGTTACAATGCAATTCCAAGAAAGCAAAGTCTCATATTCAAAGTTCATTCCTTTGAACATCCTTCTTGCTTAAAAGTTTCTAACTTTCTCATATATTCTTAATCTCCAACTCCCATAATGGAAACTTTTCCATAATTGCCGTATAACTATCTATTCTTAACATAATCATATCCATTCAAAATTATATCAATATGGTCCATTCATTACTATACTTCCAACTATCCATAAGCAACCAATCCTTAGGGAACCTTAGATTGTCCTTGAGAGTTGTTTAACCACTTTAGTTATATCTGGTTCTAGTCCTTTTCCTTCGTAATGCCCTAGGCATTTGGTAAATTAGAACACGTGAATATTATAGCATATGCAACCGATCCTATATCCAAAGCATATGGGACACCAATTATATCCTTGACTAAATTTGATTAAAATCTCATAATGTAAGCTTTTAGATTTGAAATGAAGTATGAGTTCCTCTCCCTTAATTATAGCAAAACAATTCTTCAAACCCTGCAACTTTGCGAATTAAAACCTTTGTTTTCTATAATTAACATTGTGAACTTGCAACATTTCCCATAATTAATTATGCTCCCACTAGCATAACAATTATTTTTGTTACTAGCATAACTTTTATGCTCCCACTAGCCTTGACATGTATCCAAAATCAGCTGGACTTCTAGAAATCAATACTTATTGACTTTCTTACCAAAGTTTAGATTTCTAATTCGAGATGCTTTGATAAGCCTTTATCTCAGCGCATACACATTTTATTAGAAAGCTCATATGTGTATCTAAACTATTTCAGAACTTACAGTAATAAGTTCCGAATGTTCAAACTTTATTTGCCATTTCTCACAATTTGATCTATGAAAAGGGATGCCGTAATCATAACCGAATTTGAGAATGCAAATATCACAATTGCTAACTCTTAAAAATCTTCTTAATGAAAGCATTTCCTCACAATCATTTTCATGAATAGGACTAAACTCAATACTTATTGACTTTCCTCACAATCATTTTCATGCATTTCCTCACAATCATCTACCCTAATGGACTGAACTCACTAAATCTTAATTTCTTACCACTTGGCAGCACAATGGTCTACCATGTCTTCCAAGTTGTTCAACAGATCACTCTTATTGATCAATGAGCTTTTCACTAACCAAGGTTCTTTCCCTATGAAAACATTTAGGAACTCATAGAACTGACATGCATAGTCAACTTTAACTGAAATGGCACAACAATAAGAATATGTTAACACGATAGGTTACAAACCCTAAGTTGTGTGCTAGTGACTAACAATAGGTTTATTAGTTATTGAAACTTGTCAAGATCTTTAAGACTCCCACTAACCTCTTGAAAAATAAAATTCTCTTGTTAAGATACATTCTTGACAAACAAATATTCAAGAGTTAGTGCGGATTCTCATCAAACAACACTTCACACAATTGGTCTTAGTTGGTCTTGGTCCTTACCAAGACATCACAACTTACCAATTTCAGGTGTACAAGAGTAAGAAACATTGTACTCTATATTTAATGTGTGTTATAAACCTTCTTTAGATATATCACTCAGGTTACAGTCTTGGAGTATGACTCTAAGACTTGTTTTGGAACGAATTATGATTCACCTTAATTGATTTAACCATTTTAACAATTCCAGATTCCTCTTCTTAGCCATACAAATGTACCAAGGGGTCTTTAGAGGATCAATTGTGATATAGTTTCCATAATCACTAAGATGATCATAAAACATGATAATACAGTACTCTCCCACCCTTTCAGATTGGATAAACTTCTATATTTCTGCCAAATTTGATTCTTATGCTATACATTGAAACTTTTACAATGATTCAGAATTATATTTAGTCTTGTAAGCATAACCATATTTACTAAATTTTAGTAAATCATGACGAATAATCTTATCGTTCTTTGTGGTGGACCTAACCAGTGAAAAACAATGTGTACTAGATCCATTAGTCCTTCACTTGACTCACATATACATATGAACATGAATTAGTCTTAATTTACCAAATATGAAGGTTCTCATTCATCATACAATACAAGTTGCATGATTCAAAGTTTCTGTCCAATTGAAACTTGGGCGATGAGAATCTTTCTTATTTGGTAATTTTTTTTTGACAATACCACAAACAATAGAATCAAATCCATTTTCAATATTGCTAGAATATACATAAACATCAATTTTCACAAATGCCATTGCGAGGAGATATAAAATAAGATAAAAAACGAACTTTTATTTATTTATAAAATGCGGAAAACCTTTTCCTTACAACACAATTACAAATGAAAACTATGTTATTACAAATTTCTAAGCAATCTATCATAACTCCTAGGCTGCAGCTCAAAAATCTGATCATCGAACCATGTGATCGAAATCCATCTCTTTGTGATCAGACTCAACATCCCTTTCCTTTAAGCTTCCTTTGTCCTACAAAACATCAAAATGTAATCTTGTCACATCATGTATTAAGAATCTGCAAATAGGAACTTAATAGAGTTAGACAGTGAACTTACCTAAAGCAGACTCAAACTTTTTGATTCTACTTTCTCTCAGATCTTTCAAGTAGTCAGGACAGCTTTGCTTCCAATGTCCCTTCTAATGGCAGTGGAAACAAATGGCTTCTTTTGCATTGGCACATGATACAATCCAAAAATTAGCCTTTCTCTTATGATAAAAACTATTAACCATGGCTAATTCCTTTCCTTTAGGAGAAGGAATCATTTCCAAGATATCAATTTCATTGCCCATCTCAGCTTGGGAGGTAGATCTTCCAATCAAATTTGCTTGACCATTACGCCAAATCATTGCTGATTCAGCAGCAATTAGCAAATAGGTAAGATCAATAAGGGTCATGTTGTGATCTATCATATAGTAATCTTTGATGAACTCACTATATGACTCATGAAGTGATTGAAGAACCCAGTTAACATCCAACTTCCTCGAGACAACGACACCTGATACTCTCAGCTTGTCAATATGCAGCTTCATGTCCAAGACATGAGCACATAGAGACCTTCCATGAACTTTTCAAGTCTTTGAACTTGTGCGTCAGGTAGAATTATTTGAGGAGGTGCAGGAAGTGAAGTATGAGATTGTGGAATATCATCTTCGTGTGGAAAGCTTTTTCCAATAGATTCGGGAAGACCATAGTTGTTTGAACCAGACATCAACACGGGAGAAATTCAAGTTAGTTGATTTAAGTCCTTAATATACCACCCAAAATGAAATATTAAGGATAGGACCCAACACAATATTTTACAATTGTAAAGAGGGATGTTGCAATCCAATTGTAAAATATTTGAAGGTAGGTAAATGACGATTTACCAATTTCCACCATGAAAAACAAAATAGTTTATTAAGTTTTAATTGGTTTGAAATTCCTAGATCTTTGAGATTCATTGAACTTTTCAATGGCATGTTTAAATCTCGATTGTGCCCTTCAAGTTTGTGACTGGGATGACGAGGATCACAAACAAGGTGTGAATAACCATGCAAAAATCAGCTTGGTAGACCCAATGTTACAAATCACCTAATCAATGTGCCGATTAGACACACACGCTCCATTTATATATGATTAACATCAAGCTACCCCTTTACCACACATTGTCAGTCCCAGATTAGTGTTTCGGTTAACCACACGCGCTCTACTAACGACTTAACAAGGTGAAAAGTGCGATTTCATGGATTAGCACCATTTTCATATTTTCCTAAAGTAACTAAAATTCAGAAATTAATAAAAGTTTAGTTACTTCATTTTTTTATCACTATACTTTTAATGAGGGAGAATTAATGTCCTATCCTACCCGTTCAGCTAATGACCCTCCACTAGTCAAGGAAGTGGTGGGTGAGAGTAGACACCCATTAAACTGCCATTTTATAGGCACTAACCTTATACCCCCTTATAGACCGACTTCGTGAATGAGGCCTACTAACGGTAAGACTGACTTGTCGTATATATATATATATATATATATATATATATATATATATATATATATAATAGTATAAGGGTTGAATTTTATATATATATATATATATATATATATATATATAAGTATTAAACTTTAATATTATAATAGTATAAGGGTTGAATTTTAACTTTTAAAACTCTAAGGTTTGGAATTGAAATTTCATTAATGTAACTTTTTCTAGTTCCAAAAGTTGAGGGAATGTTTTGTAACTTGTCAAGACTTTTGAAATCATAACTTATGGATTTCAAAGTTGAATAAATGAGACCTTTACAATTCCATAACTTGAGGACAAGTTATAAACTTTTCATGACTCTTGGTACTTTAAAACTTAGGAGTTTAATGGTATTTAAAAAAAATACTTTTCATTTTCCGTAACTTGAGGACAAGTTATGGAGTACATTTAAAGGCATTTAGATCATTATTTTAATTAACACAATAATCAAATAATTCATCCATGATCTAATTAATCTCATAAGAACAAGATAATTCATATCATCAATCTTCAAGAAATTAGCCTAATAATATAAACTAATATAAAACTTGAAATTATGGCAATTATATTTTAAATTGGATAAGCATGATCATTACAACATACAAATAGATTTCTTGGTTCAAAAGAGTTTAGGGTAATGATCCCAATCCAATTTTGGCCATAAAACTCGAAATTCTGCACACAAGAGCACCAACTCGGTGAATGTATGAACTGGACTCGTCGAGTTAGTTAGTTTTCTAAGTGGACTCGTCGAGTCAGATAGTGGACTCGGCGAGTTTACCTATTAGAATGTAGAAAAACGATTTTTTTTCAACTTTGAAAATCAAGTAGCATCAAGTATATTAGAAAACTATCCTAGGCTCTGATACCACTGTTGGGTTTTGAGCACTATAACACATCCTAAGGGCACATGCAGCCCTAGATGCTTTGGATCTATGTTTTCTCAAATTATACATGCATTTTCATTTTTCCAAAGCATTTTCCCTAACTAGCATACAACTGAACAATACAACTAGTTAGATAACTTACCGCTTAGTAGGACTTGTAGTTCTTGACCTTTGAAAGCTTGAGCACCTTAAGTGTGATGCCTCTAATGGTTCACAAACACCATATGCAAGAGGAGGCTTGAGAGAATAAGATTATGTAGCACAAAACCAATACACACACACTCTCCAAGAATGTTGTGGCTACTCATGTAACCGATTTTGGCTCTTAGGGGATTATTTATAATATGGAAAATGCTAGGGTTACACTTTGTAAACCCTAATGACCTTTCATATACTTAAGCTCCATGGGTTAAAGCTCCACTAACTATCCATGGATTAATGGTTTAGCCCATACTAAATAACTATGGATCATTAGCCCACATCATAAGAATGATTGATTTACACAATCAATCCCCATATATTTAATTAGTCTCTTTTGATCACAAAATTAATTCCAAACTAATTCTTGATTATACTAAGTAAATAATATGATTTCCTATTAATATATTATATCATAATATATTAATAAATCATAAATAACCTTATTCACAAAATCCCATCTTATTAAATTGCATTGATGAAGGCAACCCAAAAGGACCATGCTACAATCGGGTCAAGTACATCCCGGTTATAGTTATGGATTAGGCACTAAATCCAACAAAACGTACACAACCTCTTTATTTTATTTTTCAAGCTTGAAAATAAGGAGCATCTGAAATGATCTTTCTCTTTTCTCTAATTTTATTGTTGGAATGTTATAAGACTAGAAGTGGTAGAGTAATTTTTGCTAGTTAAATTTTCATTCCAAAATGAATATACAATGCCTTTGCCAACATTCAATTTTTCTTTGACACTCATTTTAAGAATAGAATTGACGCAGAGTCTGTGAGTTCCAAGTTCTTGGGATCGCACGCCCGTATTGGGCTTCTAGTACGTAAGAGCCATTCTTATGGGCTTCCACAAATTTGTATGGTCCCTCCCAAGTGATACTAAGTTTACCCAATGGCTCGACATGGATGGACTCATTTTTCCTTAGCACCCATTCTTCAACATTGAAATTCTTGACCCGGACTTGGCGGATGTACTAGTTCTCAGTGCACCATTTGAACAATGCTTGGCGCATCTGGGCAACCTCATGTTTTTCATCTAGCATGTCCAAGTCCTGGCGTCTCCCTTCTTCATTGGCTATTTCCTCGAAACCATCTGTTGGCAATAAGCCAACCACTATTTCCAATGGGAGGACTGCTTCCATTCTATAGGTTAGGCTGAATGGCGTTTCTCCCGTGCTTGACCTTGTTGTGGTACGATATGACCACAATACTATTAGGAGCTCATCCACCTAGGAAGACTTTGATCTGAGTAACCTCTTCTTCAGACCATTGACTATGGTTTTGTTTGATATCTTAGTTTGTCCATTAGCCTCAAGGTGCACCACGGACGTGAACCGGCGGTGAATTATGTTGTATTTACACCACTCCTTGATGGGACTCTCTTCAAATTGTGTGTCGTTGTCGCTTATGAGAACTATGGGTGTACCACAACGAGCCAAGATATTTTTAACCATGAACTTTATCATTTGTTTTTTGGTGACAGTGGCTAACGGTTATGCATCTATCCACTATGTAAAGAAATCCACAACAACTAACAAGAATTTCACACCCCCTAGAGCTGGTAGGAATGGCCCCACTATGTCAATTCCCCATTGATGGAAAGGCCAAGGGCTAGTGATGCTGGTCAATGCAACGGCATGGCCAGTTGATTATGGAAAGGAGCGAATGTCTGGCATCCTTTGCATTTCTTGGTTAGGGCTGCTATCTTGTTGTTTATGTCCAACCAATATACTTATATGCAGAGTATTTTGCCCATGAGTGCTCAAGCGCCTTCGTACACAACGACATCTCTAGAATGACTTTCTTCTAGGAGCGTCCATCCCTTTTTCTTAGAGATAAATTTTAGCAATGGGCTTAAATACCCACTCTGATACAGTTGGTTGTCTTTGATTGTGAAATGTGACACCCTGATCCTAACTTTCCTCACTTCTTCTAGGTTTTCCGGGAGTACGCCATGACGCAAGTAATCGACGTATGGTTTGGTCCATTCTGGGATAGTCGAGACTGTATTGATCTTTTGGTTATCAATGCTTCTTTCTGGGAGCACTTCGACTAACACTTTCTTTGTTAGGTGGTCGTAGGAAGTTGAGGCTAGCTAGTTGAGAGAATCCACCCTCGCATTTTTTTCCACGGGAAATTTGTTTTATGGAAAAGTTTTTGTATGTGCTTGTTAAGCTGCGGACAACATCTAGGTATTTCTGCACCCTTGGATCTGTTGCTTCATATGTTCCATTTATTTGGTTTGTGATAAGTAATGAATCATTGAGAGCTGCTAATTGCTTTGCACCAACCTCCTTTGGTAACCTTAGGCCCGTTAGAAATGCTTCATACTCCCTTTCGTTATTGGATATGTGGAAATCAAATCGCATTGTGTAAGTGATTTCTTCGCCCTTAGGGCTTTGAAGGATCAGGCCTGCGCCTGAGACTTCCTTACTTACCACACCTTCGGTGTATAACTTCCAAAGTTCTTTGATGGCTTCAGGTTCCTATGGGTCGAATGAGATTGTCGTTGGTACTCCCTTGATAGTGTCTAGGATTTTGACTACGAAGTCTGCGAGGGCCTGGGCCTTGATGCAAGTCCAGGGGTGATAATTGATATCGTGCTCGCCTAATTCTATGGCCCACTTGGCCAGGCGCCCAAACTTTTCCGGCCTTAGCAGAACTTGCTTTATCGGATAGATGGTTAGGACATCCACCTTGTGGGCTTGAAAATACCACCGTAGCCGCTTGGCAGCGTTGTAACGACCCGTTCCCGGTATGTTGATTTATTGGTAATTATAGTGAGTTTTCTAGAGGGACTCGGCGAGTTCTAGCCTGACTCGCCGAGTCGGGTCGCGTCTGAGGGCACGCGTGAGCCGGGGACTCGACGAGTCCATATCCCCGACTCGGCGAGTCCATCTGTCTGGGTGAAACCCTAAAATCCCCGGGTTGCCCACTATTTATACCACCTTATAGCCCCCATTCTCGCCTCCCTCACCCTGAGAACGCAGTATTAGAGCCCCAAACCTCCATTGAAGAGCTTATATGTGTTTTGGTGCCCTCTTTGTGAAGGTGTGAAGAAGGAGAAGAAGAAAGAAGCAAGGAGAAGGGTTGTAGTGCAAAGATCCAAGGCCAAATCAGAGTTTATTGGGGTATTTTCGGAGTTCCATCTTATTATATGCTTTAAACTTCCATTAGAGCTCTCCTAAGAGCTAGTTGGTGCTTGTTTCAAGCCTTACACTTGCATGAACGTCTTATTAAGTCGATATATCTATGGATCTGAATGTTGGGGTGTTGTAGAGCCCAGATCTACTATCTTTTTGGAGTTATATTGCATGATAACCATAGATCTACCCATTTTATGCATCTTTTAGCCTTATTTCCCTTATTCATGAGGTTGTGCACGTAAAGTTGGAAACTTTACGTGGTAAAACAGCTTATTGGACTCAGATCTATCAATTGTATGCATTGGATTCAAACAAAATCAAGTAAAAATCAGTTGCATGGCGGCGACTCGGCGAGTCGGAAGAACGACTCGACGAGTCGGGTCGCGAGTCCCGAGTCCTTCAGTTTTATCAGTGTCGAGTGGTCGAGGTGAGTCAGGAAGTGGACTCAGCGAGCTGAGAGTAGACTCAGTGATGGAGGGACTCGACGAGTTTGTTCATACAACTCGGCGAGTCCAAGGCAATCTTCTTGGAATCAAGAACAACTCGTCGAGTCTGTTCATGCGACTCGGCGAGTCGGATGAAGATTGTCTGAGTTCTTGGATCAAGAGGGTACTCGTCGAGTCGATGCCAGACTCGACGAGTAGCGGTGAGTAAGAGTGAAAAGTAAGAGTGGGACTCGGCAAGTTGGGTGGCCCAACTCGGCGAGTCAGCCCAAAAGATAATTGACTTCGACCGAGGGTAAAAGAGTCATTTTACCCCAAGCGCAGTGTTTAGTATTTGATTGAGTGTGTTTATGGACTTGTAGCCGAGGAGATTCAGGAGCATCCGCCGTTAGCTTCCCGAGCCACACACTCAGCAGCCAGCTTACGAGGTGAGTTTCCTTCCAGTAGGAACGGGTCTAAGGCCACAATGCCGGCCTGTTCAGTTAGCAGTAGTTTCCGGATTTAGGTCCGATGCAGTAGTTGGTATGTTCGATGCCTTCGTGGTTCGAACAGGATTTGTGTGCTATGTTTTATGTGTTAAGTACTATGTGTTCCGGGCCATGGCCCGATGTAGCATGTCGTATATGTGTTATGCTAGTTGATGTGTTATGCTATGCCATGTTCAGTCAGACAGTTCCAGACTTCGGTCCGATGCAGGGGACAAGGTCCCAGTCAGTTCCGGACTTCGGTCCGATGCAGTTAGTTCCGGACTTCGGTCCGATGCAGGGGACAAGGTCCCAGTCAGTTCCGGACTTCGGTCCGATGCAGTTAGTTCCGGACTTCGGTCCGATGCAGGGGACAAGGTCCCAGTCAGTTCCAGACTTCGGTCCGATGCAGTTAGTTCCGGACTTCGGTCCGATGCAGGGGACAAGGTCCCAGTCAGTTCCGGACTTCGGTCCGATGCAGTTTTCGGGCTTCGGCCCGATGCAGTGGGCAAGGCCCAATATGTGTTTATATGTTATTGTATGGTATGTGGTAGTTTGGGGGATCTCACTAAGCTTCGTGCTTACAGTTTTAGTTTTGGTTTCAGGTACTTCCGCAAGCAAAGGGAAGAGCTCGGGGTGACAGCATCGCACACACCATAGCATAGCTTTTATCCTGGGGATGTCTCTTGATGTTTTGGATTGATGTAGTATGATACAGTTTTCCGCACAATATTTTATTATGTTTTGGGGATACATCGCGTATGTTTTATGTTACGATACTTATATTATGGTTTTGATTACATGGAAAAACGAAAATTTTTGGGTCGTGTTTTTGGGTCGTTTCAAGTTGGTATCAAAGCCCTGGTTTGAGGGATTCGGATACACTTCCGGGTGTATCTGAACTCAAACTAAGGGAAATAAAAGATTTTAATAAAAAAAATTTTACAAAAAGAATTTTGAAAGCACTCGGAAGGAAAGAATTGTTTTTAACAAAGATAGAGGTGTGTGCATGCGGTCAGCCGAGCTCAAGTAAGTACTCCCAAATTACCCATACAAGTTATTTGTTCAGTTTCAGTTTCAGTAGAACAGCATGCTAGTATAGGGATAAGGATCTAGGAGAATGCCTTATGTGCCTGCTTATGTGTTACAGCTTTATGAGTATTGCATGCTAGAATTGAGTAGACAGCAGTAGGATAGCCTGTTTAGGTTATCCCTGATAGTAGGAGCTTAGCATCCTATACTAGTGCAGTTTCTTGTTATAAGAATAGTTTTGCCTGAGTCTATTTCCCGTGTCCGAATGCTGCTTGCTTCGTGCGTAGTGGGGTTCTGAGTAGTGGGAGTTAGCCATTAGGTGAACACGTCACACCACATGTGATCAGGTTTGAATAATCCCAGAGTGCTGGAACTGGCTCTACTGCGCAGCTCTTGTTTGAGTCCAACCGTTGTAGGGACGGATCTTTTACTTGAAGGATTATCTGATCCTCATCACATGTGATGGTGTTTAGGTGGTGGCTAACTGGAATTATGAGGAGACCTACAGCAGTTGAGGGCCAGTCGCGTCGAGCTTGAAGTTTCCCTAGGGCAAGCCTAGGATGAGAGTAGCAGAGAATGGCAGTAGTAGAAGTGACTTGGTGGAGTCAAGGCAGTTCTTGAGGAAAGTACGGATAGATGTGGAAGGTAGTAGGGGCCCATACTACTGAAAGCAGAGGATCCGTACTCGAATTAAGGAAGGCCAAGACAAGACCAGGAAGCTAGTAGTAGTATCATGATCCCTTGAGATATTTCAGTGTTCTGATGTTGTTATGATATGTTTCAGAATGGTAGTTTTGCGTCCGAGGCCAGCAGCCGGCAGTTCAGATGCCGGAGGGGGATCAGGATCGGGATCAGGCCCAGAGGCCGGGCAGATGGATGAGCAGACTAGGGAGTTCCTTTCTTCTGAGGTTACCCGCATCATACTAGAGCAGACTCCTGTGATCTTCGGTTCGATCAAGGAGGGTATTTTAGAGCTGATGGATGAGAGATTGAGTACTTTCCGTGCCGAGATGGCGGCCGTGATGGGGTCGCGCACACTTACGTTCAGGGAGTTCAGGGCATGCGGGGCTCCTGACTATCATGGGGCACGGGACCCCATAGCGAGTACCAGATGGTTGGCGGATGTGGCCAATGCATTCCGCACTAGCAGATGTCCCGAGGGGGACAAGGTCAGATTGGCGTCCTATCTTCTGAAGGACAGGGCACGAGACTGGTGGGAGGAGGTCGGACATGCCATCGGGGATGATGCGGCACTGGATGCCATGACCTGGGCTGATTTCTCTACCAGGTTCAGAGCGGAGTTTGCACCGGTCATTGAGGTGCAACAGTTAGCTAGGGAGTTCCAGGATCTTACCCAGACTACCGAGACAGTGGCGGAGATCACCGCCAAGTTCAGGGAGAGGGCCCTTCTTGTTCCTCAGTATGCAGCCGATGAGGAGATGAAGAAGGCCCGTTATCATGAGATACTGCGGAGTGACATTCGCATGTTTGTGAGCCGGTCCAGTTGTAAAACGCTGGACGACATGATTGCTAGAGCCAGAGAGAGGGAGATTGATCTCGAGATGGAGAAGAAGAGGAAACCGGAGGCGGTTTCGGGTTCAGGCAGTGTGGGCAAAAAGCCCAAGGTTTCAGATCACAGGTCCAGGGGTCAGCAGAGCCACGGTCGGTGTGGCAAGTGTGGGAGGTTGCACGAGGGGGCGTGCAAGGCAGGGAGTTCCGGCTGCTACAAGTGCGGTCGGACTGGGCATTTGAGTAGGGATTGTACGGCCCCTGCTACTACGGTTACAGCATCATATCTGATTTGCTTTCAGTGCAATCAGAGGGGACATAAAAGGTCCCAGTGTCCCAGTTTAGCTGCAGCAGGGAAGGTGGTTGCACCTGCCCCTGCCACCCTGAGGATTACGGATGGCCGGCAGGGCCGAGCTGATGCGCCGGTGGCGAAGAGCAGGGCATTTCAGATGACAGCAGAGGAGGCGCGAGCGACTCCTGATGTGGTGACGGGTATGAATCTTTCCTTCATCTTTAATTGTTATTATATCGTTTGAATATTACTTGATGATATGTTTTATTTAGGGTCGTTCTCGGTGAACGGCATCCCTGCTTTGGTATTGTTCGATTCGGGGGATACCCGATCATTTGTATCGCTTGCGCTTAGCAAGAGATTTAGCAGAGCTCCAAGGGAGCTGGATTGCCCACTAGAGGTTGAGATAGCAGATGATAGGACCGTGAGGGTCGGCAGAGTACATAGAGGGTGTTCCCTTCAGATATTTGATGAGCAGTTTTCAGTGGACCTGGTTCCTATTCCCCTGCGTGGGAATAAAGTTATTGTGGGCATGGATTGGCTGAGCCCCAATGGGGCGGTGATTGATTGTGAGCTACAGCTAGTGAGGGTTCGCACTCCCAGTGGGGGAGAGATAGTGATTCAGGGCGAGAGGCCCCAGGGAGGACCGATCTTTTGTTCCGCCGCGAGGGCGAGGCGCTATGTTCAGCAGGGTTGCGCCGGTTTTGTAGCTTACGTCTTGGATGCCCGGGAGAAGGGCAAGGCGACGATTGATGATGTTCCTATTGTTCGTGACTACCCGGATGTATTTCCCGAGGATTTTCCGGGGATACCTCCAGAGAGGCAGGTTGAGTTCAGGATCGACCTAGTTCCTGGTGTGGCTCCGATAGCCAAAGCACCGTATCGACTTGCTCCCCCTGAGATGCAGGAGTTGTCTACACAGCTTCAGGAGCTGTTAGACAAGGGTTTCATTCGGCCGAGCAGTTCGCCTTGGGGAGCGCCGATCTTATTTGTGAGGAAGAAGGATGGGTCGCATCGTATGTGCATTGATTATCGGGAGTTGAACAAAGTAACGGTGAAGAACCGTTACCCACTTCCGAGGATAGATGACTTGTTTGATCAGCTTCAGGGAGCGTCTTGGTTCTCCAAGATCGATCTACACTCCGGTTATCATCAGATGAGGGTTAGAGATGAGGATGTACAGAAGACTGCTTTCAGGACCCGGTATGGTCATTATGAGTTCGTGGTGATGCCATTTGGGCTCACCAATGCCCCAGCCGCATTCATGGATCTCATGAACCGCGTGTGTAGACCGATGCTGGATCGGTCGGTGATAGTGTTTATAGATGACATCTTGGTGTATTCCAAGACACAGGGGCAGCACGAGGAGCACCTGCGGGAGGTGTTCGAGACTTTGAGGAGGGAGAGACTTTTCGCAAAGTTCTCCAAGTGTGAGTTCTGGTTGCGCGAGGTGCAGTTTCTTGGTCATCTCGTCAACCAGAAGGGTATTTTGGTAGATCCGGCCAAGATTGAGGCCGTGATGCAGTGGGAGGTCCCGAGGTCTCCATCTGAGATTCGGAGCTTCCTGGGGTTGGCAGGGTATTATCGGAGATTTATTCAGGACTTCTCCAAGATAGCAGTGCCGCTCACCCGACTAACCAAGAAGTCGGTGGTTTTTCGTTGGGGGCCTAAGCAGCAGGCGGCGTTCGAGACTCTCAGGCAGAGATTGTGAGAGGCTCCGATCCTTACCTTGCCAGAGGGAGTAGAGGATTTCGTAGTCTATTGTGATGCTTCGATCACAGGTATGGGAGCAATATTGATGCAGCGAGGCCATGTAGTAGCTTATGCCTCGAGACAGTTGAAGCCTCACGAGGCTAATTATCCTACCCACGATTTGGAGCTGGGGGCGGTTGTGTTTGCCCTCAAGATTTGGAGACATTACCTTTATGGGGTCCGCTGTACTATTTACACGGATCACAAGAGTTTGTGATATCTTATGGATCAGCCGAGTTTGAACATGAGACAGAGGAGATGGTTAGACGTGCTGAAGGACTATGACTGTGAGATCCTTTATCATCCAGGGAAGGCCAATGTGGTGGCCGACGCCCTAAGCCGCAAGGTGTCGACGGCCCCTATCAGAGATCTGTGTATGAGGATGACAGTGATCACTCCGTTGTTGGAGCGGATCAAGGAGGCTCAAATGGAGGGCCTCAAGGAGGAGAGGCAGAAGTGTGAGAGGATAGTGGGCCGAGTAGCTTCATTTGATTACGACAGTCGGGGTTTGTTGACGCTTCATGGTAGGATATGGGTACCGTACTGGGGTGGGGTACGGCAAGTATTGATGGACGAGGCTCATAAGTCTCGATTTTCTATCCACCCAGGAGCGACGAAGATGTATCGAGATCTTCGACCTGATTATTGGTGGCCCTGCATGAAGCGAGATGTCGCTTGGTATGTGGAGAGATGTTTGACGTGCCGGAAGGTCAAGGCGGAGCACCAGAGACCTCACGGCAAGATGCAGCCGTTAGACATTCCCGTGTGGAAATGGGAGGATATCACCATGGATTTTGTCACTAAACTCCCCAGGACCGCACGCGGGGTGGACTCGATATGGGTAGTAGTGGATCGGTTGACGAAGAGTGCCCATTTTATTCCGATTCAGGAGAGTATATCGGCGGAAAAGTTAGCCGATATCTATGTGCGAGAGATTGTGGCACGTCATGGAGTGCCGGTATCGGTAGTGTCGGACCGAGATGTTCGTTTCACGTCCAGATTCTGGAAGCGGTTCCACGACGAGATGGGTACTCGTCTCCATTTCAGCACCGCTTTTCATCCTCAGACTGACGGGCAGAGCGAGAGGACGATTCAGACTCTTGAGGACATGCTTAGGGCATGTGTTCTAGATTTTGGGGGCAGTTGAGATACGTATCTTCCGCTAGCGGAATTCTCGTATAACAACAGTTATCATGCGAGCATTGATCGACCTCCTTTCGAGATGTTATACGGCAGGAAGTGCAGGACCCCAATTTGTTGGGGAGAGGTCGGTCAGCGAGTCATAGGGAGCACCGAAGTGGTGCTCAAGACGATGGAATTGATCCAGCAGGTTCGTAGTAGGCTGCAGACTGCGCAGAGTCGGCAGAAGAGCTACGCCGACAGGAGGCGTTCGGACTTGGAGTTCCAGGTGGGCGACATGGTTCTTCTGAAACTCTCACCTTGGAAAGGTGTCATTAGGTTCCGGAAGAGGGGCAAATTGGGCCCCAGATTTATTGGTCCCTTCAGGGTTTTGGCCCGGGTGGGTCGAGTTGCTTATCGGTTAGATCTTCCTGAGGAGCTTAGTCTGATACACAACACCTTCCACGTGTCGCGGTTGAGGAAGTGTTTGGTGGATGAGACAGCAGTCGTTCCCTTAGAGGACATTCAGGTTGATAGCGGCCTAAATTATATCGAGAAGCCGGTCGCGATTCTGGAACGAAATACCAAGACCTTGAGAAACAAGGTAATTCAGCTAGTAAAGGTGTAGTGGCAGCACCGGAAGGGGTCTGAATGGACGTGGGAGGCAGAGGAGGAGATGAGAGCGCACTACCCGGAGTTATTTGCAGATCCAGCCGTAGCAGACTTCGAGGACGAAGTCTGAGACAAGTGGGGGAGAATTGTAACGACCCGTTCCCGGTATGTTGATTTATTGGTAATTATAGTGAGTTTTCTAGAGGGACTCGGCGAGTTCTAGCCTGACTCGCCGAGTCGGGTCGCGTCTGAGGGCACGCGTGAGCCGGGGACTCGACGAGTCCATATCCCCGACTCGGCGAGTCCATCTGTCTGGGTGAAACCCTAAAATCCCCGGGTTGCCCACTATTTATACCACCTTATAGCCCCCATTCTCGCCTCCCTCACCCTGAGAACGCAGTATTAGAGCCCCAAACCTCCATTGAAGAGCTTATATGTGTTTTGGTGCCCTCTTTCTGAAGGTGTGAAGAAGGAGAAGAAGAAAGAAGCAAGGAGAAGGGTTGTAGTGCAAAGATCCAAGGCCAAATCAGAGTTTATTGGGGTATTTTCGGAGTTCCATCTTATTATATGCTTTAAACTTCCATTAGAGCTCTCCTAAGAGCTAGTTGGTGCTTGTTTCAAGCCTTACACTTGCATGAACGTCTTATTAAGTCGATATATCTATGGATCTGAATGTTGGGGTGTTGTAGAGCCCAGATCTACTGTCTTTTTGGAGTTATATTGCATGATAACCATAGATCTACCCATTTTATGCATCTTTTAGCCTTATTTCCCTTATTCATGAGGTTGTGCACGTAAAGTTGGAAACTTTACGTGGTAAAACAGCTTATTGGACTCAGATCTATCAATTGTATGCATTGGATTCAAACAAAATCAAGTAAAAATCAGTTGCATGGTGGCGACTCGGCGATTCAGAAGAACGACTCGACGAGTCGGGTCGCGAGTCCCGAGTCCTTCAGTTTTATCAGTGTCGAGTGGTCGAGGTGAGTCAGGAAGTGGACTCAGCGAGCTGAGAGTAGACTCAGTGATGGAGGGACTCAACGAGTTTGTTTATACAACTCGGCGAGTCCAAGGCAATCTTCTTGGAATCAAGAACAACTCGTCGAGTCTGTTCATGCGACTCGGCGAGTCGGATGAAGATTGTCTGAGTTCTTGGATCAAGAGGGTACTCGTCGAGTCGATGCCAGACTCGACGAGTAGCGGTGAGTAAGAGTGAAAGGTAAGAGTGGGACTCGGCGAGTTGGGTGGCCCAACTCGGCGAGTCAGCCCAAAAGATAATTGACTTCGACCGAGGGTAAAAGAGTCATTTTACCCCAAGCGCAGTGTTTAGTATTTGATTGAGTGTGTTTATGGACTTGTAGCCGAGGAGATTCAGGAGCATCCGCCGTTAGCTTCCCGAGCCACACACTCAGCAGCCAGCTTACGAGGTGAGTTTCCTTCCAGTAGGAACGGGTCTAAGGCCACAATGCCGGCCCGTTCAGTTAGCAGTAGTTTCCGGATTTAGGTCCGATGCAGTAGTTGGTATGTTCGATGCCTTCGTGGTTCGAACAGGATTTGTGTGCTATGTTTTATGTGTTAAGTACTATGTGTTCCGGGCCATGGCCCGATGTAGCATGTCGTATATGTGTTATGCTAGTTGATGTGTTATGCTATGCCATGTTCAGTCAGACAGTTCCGGACTTCGGTCCGATGCTGGGGACAAGGTCCCAGTTAGTTCCGGACTTCGGTCCGATGCAGTTAGTTCCGGACTTCGGTCCGATGCAGGGGACAAGGTCCCAGTCAGTTCCGGACTTCGGTCCGATGCAGTTAGTTCCGGACTTCGGTCCGATGCAGGGGACAAGGTCCCAGTCAGTTCCGGACTTCGGTCCGATGCAGTTTCCGGGCTTCGGCCCGATGCAGTGGGCAAGGCCCAATATGTGTTTATATGTTATTGTATGGTATGTGGTAGTTTGGGGGAGCTCACTAAGCTTCGTGCTTACAGTTTTAGTTTTGGTTTCAGGTACTTCCGCAAGCAAAGGGAAGAGCTCGGGGTGACAGCATCGCACACACCACAGCATAGCTTTTATCCTGGGGATGTCTCTTGATGTTATGGATTGATGTAGTATGATACAGTTTTCCGCACAATATTTTATTATGTTTTGGGGATACATCGCGTATGTTTTATGTTACGATACTTATATTATGGTTTTGATTACATGGAAAAACGAAAATTTTTGGGTCGTGTTTTTGGGTCGTTTCAAGCGTATACCAAAGTGAGGACCAGCTTCTCTAAGGCTGGGTAAATGACCTCTGACCCTTGTAAGGCCCTACCCACAGAATGGATGGGGACCTACTTGCCTTCCCTTTCCACTACCAAAACGAAGGAGATAGCTTCTTCCAAAGCGGGTAAATACATCTGTAGTGTGTCCCCTGGTAATAGGAAAGCGAGAGTCGGTAGTTGGTGTAAGGCGTTTTTCAATCATTTTAGTGCTTCGTCTACTTTTTCTGTCCATTTGAACTACATTTTATCTAAGCACCCTTTGAGGTTTTGGTACAGAGGAAGCGCCTTTTCCGCTGATTTGGCGATGAATCTTCCCAATGTCGTTAGCCTACCGTTGATTTCTTGTACACCCTTGAGGTTGTGGGGAGTTTTCAACTCGAGGAACTCTTGGATTTTGGTGGGATTGGGCAGGATCCCTTCCTTGGATATTTGATACCCAAGGAATTGACCTTCCTCTACACCGAAGGTACTCTTAGCTGGATTTAATCTCATCTACGCTTTAGCTAGCGTTTTAAAAGTTTCTTTCACATCATGGAATAGAGTTTCTTCATTACGGCTTTTGACTACCGTATCATCAACATAGACCTCGATATTTTTGCCAATTTAATCATCGAATATCTTGTCCATTAGTATATGATATGTAGCACCTGCGTTTTTTAGTCCAAATGGCATTTTCTGATAGCAGAAAGTGCCCTTCTCGGTATGAAAGGTTGTTTTCGCCTCGTCCTCTCGATTCATCTGTACCTGGTGATAACCTTGTATGTGTCGAGGAAACATTTAAACTGAAAACCTTCAAGCGATTGGACTTTCCGATCGATCTCCGGGAGAGGATAGCAATCCTTTCGACAGGCTTTATTAAGATCTGAGTAATCAATGCACATTCTCCATGATCCATTGGATTTCTTTGCCATAACAGGATTTTCTATCCATGTCGGGAACATTACTGTGACATCCCCAAATTCACGGCCAGAAAAGACCGATTTGTTTATGCTTTTTTTTTTATAAAATCTGAGTAATCCTTTGATTAAAAGTGTTGCGGAATTTGTTCCTAGAAAACATGATAAATTCTTTATCAAAGCATTTCCGAAGAAATGCAATTTATTCATTTCAAAACATTTGGGATGTCCTGGTTAATACAGACACATAAGCATAAACAGAACTTACATTATTTTACACTAATGATTTATATCTCCTTTAATCTCTCAGTGAAATATATCTTCGTATCGATACATGTGATACAAAGAAAACTGAGTGGGTTAGGCTTGGGAGCCTGGAAAGCATATAGGGTTTTCAACCCACAATAATATAATTATTATAATCATTCATCAAACAATCAACCTAATTACCCATCCCCATTATCTCCTTTATATATTAATGTCACACCCCCGAACCAGAAGGAGAAAACGTCCGGGGGCTGGCGTGACTATCAATTGAAATATCATCACAATGAATATACACGAAACATAACACATTCATAACCAAACATTACATAGTACAACTGGCATTGTTCACATCAAGTACATTGTTTACATTACATAATCCCAAAATATTAAATGTTTGATGTTTAACAATATCACAAAAGAAACCTTCATTACACACTTGATGCTTCCTCGTTCTAACGGTTACCTGAGAATACAAGTTATTTTGAAAAGGTCAACATATATAATGTTGGTGAGTTCATAAGTATGTTTGGTGTAAAGTAGTTTATGTCGCTTGTAAAACCCAGAAAATCCGATATTTTCTGTAAAAAGACTGTTTATGAAAAATGTTTTGAAGATCCCATAAGTGTATGTGTGTGTGATTTAAGACATGTGAAATGAATAACTTTCATATTAGTTCATCGTATAAAGAGTATATGTTTATAAAAAATACCGTTGTTACCCCCGAAAAACCCGATGTTTTCCGTTTTAAAATAGTATGGCAATTTTTTTTGTTGTATTATTGAATAATTTCTCGTACGTTTACTATATATGAATTTGCCCTCCCAAACAATGAAATGAGTAACGAATCTCGATGTGAGTCGTTATAACCATACATGATGATGACTATTTTGCCTGCCTTAACAACTTTGAAAATGTCGGATTTGATCAAGGTTTTGTCACCCTAAACTGGCCAAGTCTAACTGTAGCGAACAACTTAGGTGTAGGGGAGTCACCCCCATATAGATCTATACACAAACTCTCTCTCTCCCTCCAGGAGATTCTGATTATAACTACAGCCTACACCCAAACACTCATTGGTGCTGAACGACGTTTCTCACTAAATCCAAACTGATAGTTTATGATTATGAATAACCTTGTCCATAATTGTTTAATGCTTTCGTGAATATGAAGTGGGCCTAACAAACATGAATGAGGACCATGACGGACCGTAGGTCATGTATGTTATTCTAGGCTTTCCAGCATACGACGGGCCCGTTAAAGCCCATTAAGCTCGTGATGAGTGTTTGGGACCACATTAGTAATACAAATGGGTCACTGAGGCCCAATAGCATTTAAAAGCTAATGGAGGTCTACTAAACACGTAATTGGGCCACTAAGGCCCATTAAGCATATTTTAATCATAATGGGCCCAAGAGATTATGAAATTGGGTCACAAAAGCCCAATAAGCACAAATAGGGAACAATGGGCCCAATTATCGTATCATGTATTTGTTTGTCTATATAATTAGTGACATAGGATTTGCTTTACTTTGATTATTTATTTACAAAGCAAAAACACCCGATGTTCAATTTATAACGACAATATGGTTTAACGATATATGTAGATATATACTTCGTGTCTATAAGTTAGAAATTGTTGTATTCTTGACATATTTGATCAAAATGTTTGTTTGGTCACTTCAGCCCATTCTTCACCAAAAGTAACATTTTCAACCCCTTTTAAATAAAATGTCATTTTTAGTCCTTTTTAAATAAAAGTGACATTTTTGGTCCTTGAGTTTATTCTCTTGGCATTTTCAGCCCAAAATATTTATTAAATAGAGTTTCAGCCCAAATTATAAACTTTGAACATTTTCAGTCCTTTGTTTACAAAATTTTACAGTTTTGACCCAAATTTCGAAAGTTTTACATTTTTAACCCAAAATCCAAAATCTTTGCATTTTAGTCCTTTTTGATAAATAAGGCCATTTTAACCCCTGAAATAGGTTCATTTGCATTTATAGCCCCTATTTTGAGAAAACTTTCCATTTCAGCCCCTTAAATTTGATTTTTCGCATATTTGAGCCTAAATAGCCGAAAAGCCCAAATTTTAGCCCATTAGGCTAAAATTTACATTTTTAGTCCTTTAAAAGCATAATATTGATAAAAGCTCTTATTTTAGCTGTTTTGACCTTTTGGTCCTTGTAAAAGTCGTGAATGACATCTTTTTCCCCATCTTTTGTTTATTTATCAAAAATAGTCCAATAACCAATTTTTATGTTGTAGTATGCTTATTATAAACCTTGTATGGTAGTTTATCTTGACATGTTAAGTGGAATATATCCTAGATCACATATTTTTCCTTCTTGAACTATATATTTTCAAATATATTTCAATTTTAGCACATATTCACCAAATAACCACAAGAAATCACACATGACATACAAATACACATAGATCTACACATTTTACTTGTATTCTCCCTCATAAATCATATGAAAACCGAAAATAGAGGGGTATGAACTCACCTTGATTTGATGTTCACGGTTTTGAAGAAGAAAGGATGGAGATGATGAGATCTTTCGGCCTAACAAGCTTCTTTAGAAGTCTTTGAGCTTAGATTATTTCTAAGGAGTATGATCACGAATTTAAATGGATTAAAGGATAATTTTTGACGAGACATAGAAGTTAAACTTTGGATTTAAGTAAAAACTTACCAAGGATTTGTTTTATGAGTGAAAGATCTTCTTGGCATGTAAGCAAGTCTCGAAATTTTGAAGGAAGAATTGAAATGTTCTTGAGAGAATTTCATAGTATTGGAATGGAGTTTGGTATGTGTGTGTGTTACTATCTTCGGTTGAGAGATAAGAAGAAGAGAGGGAGGAAAGAGAGGTGAGGTGACATTGCATGGATGTCCACCATGCAATAAGGAGGTAGCATCCTCACAAATTTTCCATATTTTCCCTTTTTGTTTTAATTCTTTTTCCATTCTTATTATTCTTATTATTATTTTTTATTCTTGGCCCATTGGGCCCTTAAAGTGACCCACGACCCAAATTGTATAAAAGAATGGGTTTTATGGCCCATGAAAGCCTACTAGATTAGTTATGGCCCAATAAAGTCCATTAGGGTAGTTTATTTCATTTTAGGCCCATTATGGCCCAAAATGTTAAGTTTTATGAAAGTGGATCCAATTAGAGCCCATTTAAGGGTTCTAAGCCCAAAATAGTCAAATTGGAAGCTTACTGGTCCATTAGGTCCAATCATAAAATCCTAGTCCATTATGGACTTAATCGGGATTTGTAGGGTTTCCAAATCTTTATTTGACTATTTGAAGTGTTTGTATGGTGTTCTTGATGAAATTATGTTTTCATTGAATAAACACCAAGCGTGTTTTCAAAGTTTGGTTACAAATGTTATGATCATGGTTGTTATAGAGGCATATAATTTCCTAGTTATGACAATTAAGGATTTACCCTAAGAATCAACTATCCTTCACTCATTAATTCCTAAGGATTGACCTAAGGAATTGGCACAAAGTTCATTGTTGCCCGTGGTTCATACATCTGGTGAACACGTAATTCAAAACATCTGGTGAGCACTTAGTTCTAAAATACCTAGTGAACACACTCAGTTCAAGAATACCAAGTGAACACAGCTAGTTCAAAAATACCTAATGAACACATTGAGTTCAAAAATACCAAGTGAACACATAGTTCAAAAATACCTAATGATCACATTGAGTTCAAAAATACCTAATGAACACATTGAGTTCAAAAATACCAAGTGAAAACATAGAGTTCAAAAATACCTAATTAACACATTGAGTTCAAAAACACCTAGAGGTTACGAACCTGTTAACTTTTCATTGGATTGTCTAGAACAGTCTGTGGCCACCATCTCTATTCCACTAGTTAACTAGAACACTGATATCATCAAAACTTCTTATCATTTCGTCTCATATCAACTATTTCATCTACCCATGTCCTACCCAACATATTTCTAGATGCAAATACATATACTGTTTAAATCATTTAAAAACCTATTTGAAACATTCATTCAACATCTATCTCAAGTAAACAAACAATTTATAAACACATAGCACGTATTTCATAGCAAATACTTCATCTCTATGTGTTAGAAGAAAGTAACTATGCACTCACTTGATAAGACGATGATCGGACAACACTACGGCTCTTCAAGTACTAATTCTTCGGTGAAACCGGAATGTTTCCTCAGAAACCGGACTTCTCGCTGGAAGAGCTTCCACTTGAAAACTCTTTTTCTCGGGATCTTCGGGGCGTCGGGACTTGCTTCGGGTGTCGGGATGATAGCGGGGCTTCGGGGGGTATATCTTGCACATAAATCGAGGTAATATGGATGAGAGAGAAGAAGTTTAGCAACTAAACTCGGCTGCCCATGTGATCTATTTATAGGGTGAATCTGGTCTCGAACGCATCACATTCCCCATGAGTATGCAGGGAGTTCCCTGAACGCAACGCGTTCCACCTGAACATTGTGCATAGGAGCGGGGTTCCGTCCCAATCCCTTATCCGTTGACTCAACATTGACGTGGCCAATCCGGAGCCAAGTAATGAACGCGGGGCGTTCCCCCTTTGGGATGCATGCCTCGAATTTCGGAAAATCATAAATCTCGCATACGATCTCCGTTTTCTACGTTCTTTATATCCACGCGTAGGTGAGGTTATGCTATACAACTATCATTTAGACTCCGTCAGCTAATTTTGACTTTATTTTTAGTATATTATTTTTACTAGGCTGGGACAGGAAAACTTCGTTAAAAATTCATAGCTTCTTCATCCGACATCCGTTTTCGTCTGTCTTTTTACCGTTGAACTACTATCGATGAGATCTTTGATTCTTGTTTAGAATGTTTCGGCTATAAATCACTCGATCTGATATTCGAACTTTGGGCTGCATACTGCTAAGCTGAAACTTAGAAAAATCATAACTTCCTCATACAAAGTCAGATTTCGTTGTTCTTTTTATGTACGCTCTTGGTTTAATGTATTCTACGACTTTTGTTTAGATCACTAAGGCTAAATATCGCTCTATCGTAAATTTACTATTTACGTCCTACAGCATCGTACCGAATCAGTCGTGAAACTTTGACACGTCATAACTTCTTCGTTATAACTCGGATTTTAGCATTCTTTATATGTATGTAAACCTTGTAACATATACCACAACTTAGTTAAGAGTATTTATTCTAAATAGTCTTCCATTAAAAAGTCATTTTTGATGCTCATTTTCTTTAAATTGACTAGCCCGAATCTGCGAGCATTACAATTACTTTCCTGAGTATGCTGACACTTACTAGGTCGGTGACTTCTGTATACACCTATCAGATCTCTTGTTTTCCAGGAGAAAATGGTGGAATATTGCTTCAGAAGCGCTACCAGTCGTGCCTTGGTCACGCCTGATAGGTGAGCGCCAATTCGCACGAGCTGCTCTGGATATTCCACGTTTATCTGGTGTTGTTCAGTGGAACATCCCTCCTTTAACTTCTTTGGTGGTCGCACCAACTCAGGAGCTGATATGATCTAGTGGCGATGCTGCGCCCTGGCGTTTGTGGCGGTGATTGTCGCTGATCCATGACGTGTGCTAAATTTAACTATGTTGTGTATCGTTGATGGAACTAACTGTAGTAAGGAGATTGATGACCGGCCAAGCAGAATATTGTGTTCTACTGGAAACCGGATCACATAGAATTCGATTATTCTTGTGATTCTACCTCTTTCGTCATGACTAACCAATATTAGGGGTAGTCTGATAGTACCCAATGGCCACAAGCTGTGTCCGGTGAACCCTACCAGCGGTCCTCCGGTTGGGGGCCTTACCCCTCCTTCCACGCCTCTAGTAGTTGCCTAAAAGAATGCTCATAGAGTATGTCAGAGCAACTACCATTGTTAATTTATATTCTATGGATTTTCATATGATGAATGAATCCAGATATGAGGAGTGGGTCTCGTCGATCCCAGCTCAACGGTCTGGGATCGCTGCTTGAAAAACTAATATTGAGTAGGTTTCTCAAGAGTAACTTTATCTTGTCCTCCGCTTGATGAGTTGTGTTTCTCTTACGAGACTTAGAGATAGTGAGTACCTTGGTGACGTTATACAAAGGTTCCTGCAGTAGATCGGGATGCGGTATCACCGTCTGAGGTAGTGAACCTTCCAACAACATTTGCTGGAAACTGCTTTGGAGTACTGGCTTTGCTATTTTTATTGTAATCAGTGGGACCTGTGCCATTAGCACTTGGATTGGGGCCTGTGTTCTATATTCGTGGTGGTGGTCGTTTACCGTCACTAGTATTCTGAACAGATCTTTTACTGCTGTCCCAGATACTGTTGGGTTTAGATCATCCTTTTGCAGAGAACCAGCGTTGTTTATTGGCTGTATCACTCTGAGGATATGTCCGGATGGTGCCAAATGTTGTGACATGATCATCAGGGGATTGGTTGTTCATAGACATTTTTTTCTGGGAGCTTTTCCTGTGTACAGAACACAAAAGAATCGTTAAAGGATGATCGGGGGTTCTCCTGGGACGTCACTCTGACGATTAAGTTAGTTCTTAATTCAAGAGATTTTTTAGGGTAAATTCTATGGAGAATAAGACGGATCTCCCTTTAGCCATAAGAGATCCTTTTATACCAATTTCTAACGGAACGAAGTGACTATCCCATGTGGGAGTGAGATGTGGCACCCTTTTATTAGGAGGTATATGCCCACGATAACTAACTGCCAGGTGATGTCAGCTCTAAGCGTCACCAGGATCCTTGTCATGACCTGATTGGTTGTGAGAGAATGAGAAGATTACAAGGAATATTCTTTCCTCACGAGGAGAAGCGGTCTAGCAACTCAACACTGGCCTACCCGAGCCAAGGTCGGGTACTGGCCAAGGCCCTGGCATGATAACACTTTGTTAGTAATTTTCGTTAAGTTTAACGTGGCCATGTACGGTAACGTTAACTAGTCCCTTAGACCAGTAGGCTTCTGTGTTTGTGATGTAGAAGAGTCGTTCTAGTCTACTTGTAGACACGTGGTGGGCGATTATTGCTAGTTTGTGCGGTTATTAGGACGAAGTCACTGTTCTTTGGCGGTTTCATCATGAGATGGTTCGCTGCGCCTTTAGTAGCATTAAAGCACTTGTTTCTCCAGGTGTTTCATGCTCTCTCTCTACCTTTCTCTTTCTGCTTTCTTCGTTCAAAGAAACCTTTCGACCTTTTCTTTGCGTTCTTCCATGGCTACAAATCGTCCTTCTGGAAGGGATCTTACTGCTGAAGAATAGGAGTCTTTTCACTTCCGATTTGGATTTGTCCATGAACATGGGGTTCAAATTCTACTTCCTGATGCATCGCTCTATAGTCCCCCCGAGGGCAAGGCCAGCATTCTGATTGCCTTATTCGAGGCGGGTCTGCGTTTTCCCACTACCGACTTTTTCAATCTGATCATCCGTGAATATGGGTGTTTTGTAAGGGAGCTGACCACAATCACCATAAACAAGATAGTGGGTTATGAACTCCTATGCCGTGCCCTAGGACGTCAGCCAATTGTCCTGGTGTTCAAGCATTTTTTCAATGCTTCCACCCAATATGGGACTCGAACCCTTTCTCATAGGCGGGGAGTCCCTACCCTCATTCATGATAAGAAATCCAAGAAGAATTGGCAGGAGATTTTTTTTGGGTGAAAAACAATCTTATGGTACTTAACTACCCGAGGACTAAGGTGTATGTCGACCGCACTCCAACAATCTTTGGTGCTGACAAAGAACTGGCTGATGTCCTAGAGAAGATCAACATCAATGATGAGGACTGGGTCGACTACTTCTTCGCCGCTGGCAGAATGAGCGCCGCTTGGAGGGCTCGTGGGAAGATGCCCAAGTTTTTCATCAAGAAGAAGATATCATGTTTCTTCTTCTTTTTTCTATTATCCTCCTTTCCCCTCTTTTACTTGGCAAAGCACGTTAAAGTCGGCGTTTTAGTTAACCGTTGCTGTCTTTGCTTTGTTGCAAGGTGTGGAGGAGGTTATTTCCTTGGAGAAAGATCTTCAAGGTTTATTAGACGATCATCTTGAGTGTCGCGATGTCGACCTCGTAGAGACTCTTCCACCCCTATTTCTCGTTGGGGAATTAAGGTTATCGTCGGTTCGGAAAGTGCTGTTGGAACTGGCAAGGATCCAGATCTGCAGGATGTTGTTGTTACTGGCGATTCTTAGAAGGATCTGCCCCTGTCGGGTCCCAAGGTGTCTCCATTGTCTTAAGAGGCGATTCGCTTTCTTAGAAGCCTCTTTCGACGGTAGTGCTAAGACGGTTAGCACCGAGCCCCCTCTGTGCAAGAAACGTAATATGAGTTTCTTGATAGGGGGTTTAAATGGTTCCACCGGTGCCCCCTGATGAAATTCCTCTGAAACTACTGGAGGGGGCACACAACAAGGCAACTGAACTACCCGATCATACAAAGAAAGGAAACACCGACATGATCAGCCCTGATCCTACTACTGGAGGAGCCAAGGCGAAGACTGGGTCTTCGCCTTCCCTGGGTCTCATTTCATCTTCTTCTGGTAAAACAGGAATTGTCCCCCCCCCCCCCTCTGCAAGGTCCCATTTAGGTGCCTACAAGCCATCTTGGAGCCTAACCCCTAGAGTCCTCGGGTCCGACCACGACACTGCTCTTGAGTTGTGTCGTCAGGCTTTTCCACCTGCCACAATGAAACTTTATCCGTTTTGGCGGATGAGTACATGGCCGGCGGTCTTCGCTATGCCACCACCCAAGTGTCATCTTACCTGTTTTCAACTGTTGAGTGCATTTATGACATAGAGAGTATCCAGTCTCAGGCAGACAAGGTGGGTATTAAATGTGTAGAGCTAAAGGCCCAGGTGGAGAAAATGGAAGCCGACAAGCGCAATTAGGAGGCCCAACAAGAGGTGGCGTTGTGGGAGAAGGCAAGCCTAAAAGAACAAGTGGCAAAGCTAGACGGGGAGGTGGAGCACTTGAATGATCGTATGGTGGTCCTGACCTTGGAAAACACCAGCCTAAGCAAGAGAATAATAGATTTGGAAGCAAACTTGGTTGGGGAAAGTTTCACAAGAGGGGTATTGAAGAAGGATATTCCGTGGATCCTTCGCGATGGATTTAGTCGGGTTGTGGACAAGGTAACCGAGAGCCCCCAATTTCTCAAGGGTTTGGTTCATGTGCAGGTATCTTGTGTTGCAGCAAGCGTGGAGCAGGGGAAGAGGGATTCAAGAGAACTAGTGGTTGCCAGTGAGTTTGATCTAGAGTTAGAGGTGGATGTGGCCACCAAGACTAGGGAGATGGAGGACGCCATTGCGGTGTTTACGGAGATAGATTTACCCAACTATCTCTGACTTCGCGATACAGATTTGGTCGGGCTTCGTGATCTTTGTCAAGATGCTCAGAGTGATGGGTCAGGTCCTGGCCCAAGCTCTCCACCCGGTCATGGTAATGCCCCTGCCCATAACTAATGTTATTTGCCTGATTTGTTTTGATGTAACTTTTTTGAACAATATTTTCTATTTCTCTCTCTCTCTCTCTCTCTCTCTCTCTCTCTCTCTCTCTCTCTCTCTCTCTTTCTCTTTATCTTTGCTGCCCTTAATGGCAGTCCTAAAGTCTGGGAGTCTGGTGATTTGACAATGTTTGCTTTATATTCATGTATGTGAATGTTTCCTATTATCATATACATTCTTTTGTTTGATTTCTTTGAAATGGTTTATGTTGCCCATCATGTGGTATTTATGCCGGGCTTGCTTAAATCCCTAGTATGAGTCTTTTTACTTGTGGACTCTTTGTGTTTTACTCATGCTAGTCTTTGAGAAATTTGTTCTAACTTGCTGCTTAAAGACCCTAGGTGTAGCCAAGATCGTCATCTTGAGGCTCACTTGGCTGTGCTTTTGTTATCAGTGGAAGATTATAACTCTTCTACACTTACATTACATGTTCTTTGGCACGTTTGTTTTTGGGAACGTTTGCTAGAATGCGAGTGATGAGCATGTTCTGGGGGAATGGTTATGAACCATTTTTTATATAAACCCCATGGCTGCCTCCTTGTATCGATTTCGCTCATGTGACGTTGGATGATCAGTCCTTCTTGTCACATGATAAATGTACACAACCTCTTTATTTTATTTTACAAGCTTGAAATTAAGGAGCATCTAAATTGCTCTTTCTCTTTTTTCTAATTTTATTGTTGGAATGTTATAAGAGTGGAAGTGGTAAAGTAATTTTTTCTGGTTAAATTTACATTCCAAAACTAATATACAATGCCTTTGCCAACATTTAATTTTTCTTTCACTCTTGTTTTAAGAATAGAAATGACGCAGACTCTGCGCGTTCCAAGTTCTTGGGATTGCACGCCCGTCCTGGGCTTCTAGTACGTAAGCCCCATTCTTATGGGCTTCCACAATTTTGTACGGTCCCTCTCAAGTGACACTGAGTTTACCCAATGGCTTGGCATGGCTGGACTCATTTTTCCTTAGCACCGATTCTCCAACTTTGAAATTCTTTACCCGGACTTAGTGGTTGTAATATTTCTCGGTGCGCAATTTGTACAATGCTTGGCGCATCTGCGCAGCCTCACGTTTTTCATCTAGCATGTCCAAGTCCTGGTGCCGCCCCTCTTCATTGGTTGTTTCCTCGAAACTATCTGTTCGTAATGAGCCAACCACTATTTCCAATGGGAGGACTGCTTCCGTCCCATAGGTTAGGCTGAATGGCGTTTCTCTCGTGCTTGACCTTTCTATGCTATGATATGACCACAACACTGTTAAAAAGCTCATCCACCCAGACAGACTTTGATCTGAGTAAGCTCTTCTTCAGACTATTGACTATGGTGCTATTTGATATCTCACTTTGTCCATTAACCTCTAAATATGAATATTACTATGCTTTAATATTCATTCGTATTTATATTATTTCCCGGATTCCTCGGTAATCCCAATGAATATGTTTGTTTAGTGTGTGTGTGTGTGTGTATATATAATGTTTGGAAAATACACTTTAAACACCTCACTAGATCTAGCCTAGACACACTCCTGTAAGTAGATCAATCGGTATTATGACATGGAATTACTGATAAATCTTGTTTATAGCTTCATAATAATGATAATGAACTTAAAAATAAGTTACACTTGAAGCAAAATAAGTGCAGCTTCACTTATGAAAACTTCTAACGAAAATCCGAATCTGTGCGGGCAGAATCTCGACTCGAAAGCTCCTTTTCGTCAGGATCCAAGATACCTCAGAGCCTTGCTAAAGTGCTCAAATTACTTAGGAAATTCAGGCTTAATGGTGAAAAGGCATAGAGAGGTTTCAGGTTGAATATGTGAACAAATTAGATGAAATTTGCATCTATTTACAGGCTGAATAGATAGGCGCGTCGCGCCATGAGCCACGTGTCATGCGCTTGTTCGTCCAAATCAGCCGGTCGATCGCCGACTCTGACAATGCCACATGGCACGTCGCCATGATGCCACGTGTCACTAGCTTAATGGGCTACATTAACGTGTCGGTGGAAGATTCGGCCTCTTCTTCGCTACGTGGTGCACTTTGGTGCTGCCACGTCATTACAAGCATGTATTTTCTGAAATTTTCGAAAGCCATAACTTTCGCATACGAGCTCCGTTTTCAACGTTCTTTATATCCACACGCAGTTATCGATGAGTAATACAACTTTTCTTTAGACACCAATAGCTAATTCTCAGTCTGTTTCAATTTAAATTTTTATAAAAATTACTTTGTTAAAATTACACTTTGTCGTATTGGGGTGAACGCAAAACTTCCAACAATCTTAACTTCTTCATGCGAAGTCAGACTCGAGCGTTCATTATACCCATGGTGTTGTCGTTGCGACTACAACACTTTCATCAAGATTATTTATCTAAATACTTTTCTATCAAAATGTTATTTTATCGCTCATCGGTAAATTATTACAAAGGTTTATATTAGATGGTTTGTAGTGCGTACGGCTAATGATTATCCTATTCGAGAGTTAAATTATTCAATAAAATGAATAAAAATCACTTATATCAATTACCCCTAACTTGCGGGCGTAACAAGTTTAAACCTTTGTAATTTTCAATTTTGCTAGGGTTATTTAGAAGTTTCAAAGTAGGTTGCTATTATGAGAAAACCATAGAATTTTCTAGGATTACATGTGCCCATAAGTTAGTTATGTGAAATTCTGCAAGTACATTGAAGTAATCTAGAAAACCCATCATCGTGAAGGTTAGCTTCTTTATCCCCTATGGCACAAAATGATGGATTTTTTATGAGTTTGATTTCTGATACCACGTGAATCAGAGGATTCGATTGAAAGGGATTTTCTGTATATTTCAATCTAATAAAAGAGGATATAATTTATACACATACAGATACAACAACCATACAACTAACTTATCTTGTAAACATGGAAAGGGATAAACACAGATAAAGGATCAAATCAAATCCTTAAATAAGCTCTCGTCAACAGATTATGGGTACCCGTTGTATGTTTATCAAGCCTTTGTGATTTGACTTGGCAGATTTGACATAAAACCATCATGTGAATGACCATTCTAGTTATCATGACAAATATGGATTTTTTTTTTATTTAATCTCCTTTTTTATTACAACAAATGATTGAATAATGTTTGGGTAAACAACGAGAAATAGGTTACGTAAGCCTCTCCTTAGGTTGGAACCTACACACACAAAAAAAAAAAAAAAAAAAAGGATTTCCATCCTTTTACCAAAATTCCTATCTTTTCAAGAGTGGGTATGTACTATTAGCTTCTCCTATTCTGGTTGAACAATGATGTTGGTGGGCCGACATTCACTGCAATTGATGAAATTTTGGAATATAAGTAAGGAACTTGATAGCTATTATGCTTAATTCTAGACGCCAATATGATTAAAGTATCAAGATGTATTGTATACCTGTTTAGGCAATGAGTTGTCCATGTTGAAGTCCAATAGTACTTGTGGTTGAAACAGCAAGTTGCATGGTTAGCAACTAAAAAGAGGACATGCAAATTTTCAGAAACATGGGTTGAAAATTTTGTGTAATTAATAATCAACAACTTGGTTCCGAGAGGATAATGTTAGACACTTAATTTCCTTAAACTAGATTCCGATCCTATATGTAGTTTGAGTATAATCCAAATGAATTGAATGTGACTTAGTTACTATCTCATTCTCAACTCGTTTAAATTCCAATTACCTAAACTGTCTTGATGACACTAAAATTGAAAATCGGTATTTAAGAGGACATATGATTACATGTCTTAAACATCCTACCTTATTACAAGAAGTAGAATTTTGTAGATTAGTAGAATCAATATCCTATGATAATTATAATAGACAGAAAGAAAAAGAAGGGATACCTCAACTTCCATTTGAAGGCATTGAACATAACTAATAATTTCATCAAGAATTGCAGCCTTGTTGGTGAGTTTGTTGCACCCTGGAACCATATCTTGCAAAATTTGCATTTTCTTTTTTATTTTCTCCCTTCTTGCCTATTAATATTATATCACAAAATAAAATAATGAAGTAGGGATTTGTGTAAGTTGGGTTTAACAAATGAATTTGGTAACTTAATTACTCTTTCAGCTAAGCTATGGTTATCAGTAGCTTCTCCACGACGAGCCTTCACGTGAATGTAATCCGCCTTCAAATCCGTGTCTCGCTTTGATTTTCCATTACAAGTGTTTATCTTGTTCCTTTGCTTTTGAGAGTGCACTTCTCCATCATCATCAAACTAACAGATAAATTAGAAAAGATGTTGCATGTGATTCGATCAAGAGTTTTATATCCTTACTAATTACGATTACAAATGATCAAAATCATACAAGTAGTACATAATATTTTTTCGAAATTTTATTCGAATAAGAAAGATAGATAGTCATCACTATCGGTGTTGTATGAGTTCTTTTGATGGGATTTTTTTTTTTTTAATTATGTATATTTTAATTGGAAAAAAAAGTGATATAATTATGATTTATGAGAACCAACTATGTGAATAATTATAGTTTTAGGTTTGTTTCGTTACTTTTAAATAGAACCATTTAGAAGTCATCTCTGAATCATATCAACATTCAACGTCGTTTGATACCGGCTAAAAGAACTCTTACCTTTTCATAACTATCAATTAGAGAGGTTAAAATTATTTCGACACTATTTTTATTTTTTTTCTCAACGATATAGCCGAAGGGCATCTACAAAAACATTTGATGAGAGTTAATGGGTTCATGATTGTGTACGGATAAAGTGGAACGGGAGGTCCTCATTTGTTTGAACAGATTAAAGGGGATTGGGGTTTCTACTTCTAATGTTTTATTCAAATAAATTAACTACATTTTTTATTTAGAAAAATTAATTTAGTTTTCTTTATAAAGTATCATTTTTTTTTTAATTTATTGTAAACAAAATCAAATAATTCTATCAATCAATGATAATCCTTTAAAAATATGATAAATTACTATATATATATATATATATATATATATATATATATATATATATATATATATTAGGTTCATATGAGACGGCCTAATTTTGTGAGACCGTAAGACGCATTTTTTTTATTATTTTTTTATTTATTATTTTTTTTAGTTAATTCAAGTTCCGAAAATAATATTTAAAAAAAGAATTTTTGGATGTTTCTATTTATTTTGCATTTTAAAATTATTTTTAGATTTGGTTTCACGGTAAAATTAGAATGGTCTCAAATGAACCTGAACACACACACACACACATATATATATATATATATATATATATATATATATATATATATATATATATATATATATATATATATATATATATATATATATATATATATATATATCAAACATAAAATTTGCAATTTATGTAATACTAAAAGATATTTAATAATACACATATAATAAATTAAAATATGATGATTAAAATTAGGATTGTGATGAACTTTAATAAACTATAAAGTTAAATATAAAATGAAATCGTAACAAATTAAGTAATTGAATATTTGGAGAAGTTAATTATAGAAATGTAATGGTATACCAATGTTAAGCAATTATCAATTGCTAATGCGTATTTCATTTACAGATTTTGGTTTTAAATTAATATTAGTGATGTTTAATGAGTGATACTGTAACAATCTGTAATAATAGAATAAACAGATATAACTTAATATACTAAATTACTAATAACAAATTTTAATCAATGTGTGTATATTATTATTTAAATATTCAAAAATAAATAAATAAAATAAAATAAAATAATCCATAAGACGTGAGTGAACTGTATTTTCATTTTAATCGACAAACCTCAAGTTTCCTCTTGTTCAAGTTCTGATTCTGCCCAGTGATGGTGGTCACCTTCGATAATTCATCAACCGACGAACTCAAGAAGTTGGTGAAAGGACTTCCGGCGAACTCTGAACACTGAAAATGATCGGTGATGCCAGGCGAGGGAAGACCGGAATCCTTCGAGCAGTTAAACTCATGGCGATGGGATTCAACGTGTGGTGGTGGAGAGTGTTGGAAGATCTGTAAAATTTCCGACATTATGAGAATCTCCGTCGATTTCCGCCACTGTAATTTCCTGAAACTTTATATCAACCGGCTGAACCCTAAACGTGTGCGTTGATGTGATCTGATTCCGGGGAGATTTATGATTTATAGCGATGGAGAGGTTGGGTGGAACAGAGACGAATGGAATGGGACCACCAAAATTGGCACCGGTAGACGCAGGCGGTGTTCAATCAATTTCGCTTTCAAAATCTGATCACCATCGATGGCGCAAATCTCAGGGGAAATCCTGCAACTTGTTCAAGTTATTGAAATTGTTTCGTGTTGATTTTTTTTTCTTCACACAAGCCCTGTACGTGTACGTGAATGTTTTTTAGTCGTTGAGTTGATTTGACACTATTGGTTATAAATGTTTTTGGACGGGTGTTTTAAGAATGATTGATTATGTCATTATATGATTTGAAATAATAATTATTTAATAATTATCAAGTAGTAAAATAAACCTTATCAAAAGGAGCTATTCATTAAAATATTATTGTCTTGCATACATTACGATCGATAAGCCAATGGATTAATCTACATGAAACATTTCCCAATAAGGTTGTGAATTTGGGATTGACATTTCGAGTATTAAACTATTAATATGGAAACGGTTTATATAAACAATGAGCTTGAAAGATTCCAAAAAAGATAAAGAAGAGCATAACAAGGATTGAAAATTTTTAATTAGTTGAATTGTTGCTTAAAAAAATGAACATAAATATTATACAGATGAGTAAATTATTGAAATGAATGTAAATATTATACAGAGAAAATTATTAAAATAGTTTTTATGTTTTGGTCAAAATTGTACGTTTGTTTGTTTTTTTTTTTTTCACTCAGATTGTCCCTGTGGTTTGATTTTGTTGCGTTTTTCGTCCCTATGGTTTGATCAAATTTGCACCTTTGGTTCCTAACCTTATGTATGTAAAGAACGAAAAATGCAACAAAATCAAACAATAGGAATGATCCGAGTGCGAAAAAAAGTTAGGGACCAAATGTCTATTTTTGACAAAACCATAGGGACGATTTCAATAATTTACACTATACAAATTAATGTGTCTACAGTCGAAGTCGATCTTGCAACTATGAATTGCAAGATGCTCATAATAATGACGTTTACATAGAATCTTCAATCACAACGAATTCATCTTCTTGTGGTATCATCTAGAGAATTAGAATCGTAACACTCATACAGAAGCTAGGTGCTATTTGTTTTTTGAAAAAAAATCTATTCAGACATCTTATTATTGCGCGGCGCAGCACACGCGCAACACTTTTTATCTCGCAACTGTTTGTTTTTTAGAAATCTTCGGATTAAAAAACCTTTGCGTGTGTACTTCATGACACAACACTTGTTTTGCCTCTTCCTATATTTTCCAACTTCTTCTTCTTATTCTTTTTTTTCTTCTTCTTTTGCTAAAATATTGATTATATATTGCTGAAATCATATTTCGCGTTTTTCTTTTTCGGTTTTTTTTTTTTTTATTCTTGTTGATTTTTTCTTCTTTTTTTTTGTTGAATAAAAACAATTTTTTGATGAAATCTCATTATTTTATGTTAAAATATCTTTATTTTTTTTTTGTTAAAGTATCATTATTTTTTGTTGAAATATCATAAAATATTGCTGAAATGATACATTATTATATTTTTGGATTAAAAAATTATTTTCGGATTATAAAATTAGTTTATTTTAAATTTTTAATATCTGCAGCAACATGCAGATATTAAAAAAAACAAACACACTTCTTATTACAGTCTGCAGTCGTTTGTTCCACCTCTTCTACTACAGAGGGTTGCGAAGGTGGTCTGCAGACTTTATGATTTTTTTGATTAAAAAAAACAAACATCACCTTAATAAATAATTTAGGCATACAACTGACAGGGTGAATGTGAACTTGTAGTTGCAATGTTGGCTAAGGGCGAAGCATTAAAAAGAGAGCAGTCTCGGCTTCGGTCCAGAGCGAAGGGACAAAAAATAAATATATATTTAATTCCAATAAATACATTGAATGAGAATATCGTGAGATGTGTAAGGACTATATTACTATACCGTGAGAATATACAATAGTGAATATAACCGATAATAATGTTGAACTAAAGGACAAACTTCAACATCAACAAATGAAACAACCCAACTCTACATGAGTGTCATGTTATTTGTTAACTAACCAACCAAAATGCATCTACTTTTTTCTTTTAAACAGCAGCAAAATGCATCTACTTGAGAACGAATTATTTCTAAAATAGATAAATTATATAAATTGTATAGATGATAACAAGTAAGAAAAGTCATGAATGTATAAATATGTAGGCCTTGTAAGTTGTTTTTTTCTTGTAAAAATCATATCATGTAGAAGTAGAGTGAACAATTGTATAGGATCCAAAAAAAATTATTATATATTTTTATTTAAAAATAGGAATTTATAAAAATAATAAGGACCTTATTTTATGGTTTGTCAAGCATTATGAATTTCTCCTGAGTATCGTGTTAAACACTTTCAAATTAAAGTATTTGGGTGGTACTCCCAACTTTTAATCGGATAAGACTCAGAAGAGTTTCTAGAATGGATAATATGAAGTTATGATTTCGTGATTGTTCTTGTACCAGGAAAAAATGATGACCAAATAATGATTAAGTATATCATTTGTCTGAAAATTGTTAAGGCAGTTTTCTTTGTCCAAAAACTACTCCAACTGTCAAAACAATTTATAACAGTCACAAACTATCACTAAAACTGGATAATTAAAAAGGGTTAAAACGAAGTCAAAAAACCGGGTTCATTTATAACAGCTCGATCCCAGCCAGGGGCTCTGCCCCCGGACCCCCGTTCGTTTAAGGGTTTCGCCCCTAAATGACAGTTCACTTTGAATCTTAAATAAACTCAAACAAGTGTGCACTCCGCACCTTCCTTACTTGTTTAATATTCATCAAAATTGATTTTTGGTCAACAAGTCAATCCATTACACTTAAATCAATCCATTACACTTAAATACACATTGATGATACAAAATCACCAACATTTTATGGTTTGTCAAGCATTATGAATTTCTCAAACCGTTTCTTTCGTTTAGAGATCATTATAAATTGTGTTTGGTCTTCTTATGTTTTAGTTTACATCATAAAACCCGTAGAGTAATGACGAGTGTTGCAAGCGAAGCACCAGTAATTGGTATCGATTTAAGAACGACATGTCCATGTACAATTGTATGGAAATGCAATCAAATCAAATATAATATATTTTAATAAATGAAAATATTTTTATCACTTGTCATTTTCTTAAGAATTTTGTCATATGAAATTATGTGAGATTTTTAAATTATTTAAATTTCATATGTCATTATGTGGTATTTTTATTTTTTTGTTAAAAAAAATTAATCGATTCTACTAATTAATACCTCTATTATTATATATGTACAGTATTTATTATATTATAGATCAAAACTATAATTAATAAAACATTTATTATTCAAGGTATAAAATGAATATAATAATAAATAGTTTGTTTTTTCTACCACTAAAAACATTTATTATGAGTTTTTTTTACATAATTAAAATAATGAAATATTATAAAACAATATTGTCAAAGTTAAGATATAACAAAATATATTTTGTTAAACTTTGAAATGAAATATACATTAAAAATATTTAATGCTTACATCTTGATATAAAACTTTTATTTTTAATAAATACTTATAATAAAGGGTTCTCACATCTAGTAAGCAATCTTAAATTCTTATTGCATTGTGAGACGATGCATCAAGAATAAGCCAAAAATATATATAATCGTAGAGAAAATGTGACATGCAATTCTTTACCGATGCCATTTTGTTATATATTTTTGCATATATTTTTATTGACGTTATATCTCTACTAAATATTACTCATGAATGTGTCTAGTGTTGTTAATTTATGTCATAAAATCTTGGATGTATATGATCAAATATTCACAAATTACAAACGACCATTTGTTATCACTATTATAATGAATAACTGTAAAAAATGCTAAGTTGTTAAAGTATTTCTATGCATGAGCAATTAGTGTAACAATAGTTTTTGAGTATTTTGAAACTTCTGATCAAATTTCACTACAAGAAATAAAACCTTTAGCGACGTTACCTTTTGCGATGACAATTGCCTCCCTAAAGACTTCACTTCAACAATCTGTGTGTCGATGACAAGATTGAATCTTGGCTCTAGATTGTTTTGTTGATCTAATGGATGGGGTTCCTCTGAACATACCCAATAGCAACACCCTCAATAGAGACGACACGTTCGTCGGTAATGGTCTCCAAAATATGAGCGGGAATACAGACTCAACAAATAACTGACTCTGGTGGTGATCTGGACTCCATTGATTGGTTCTCAATATTTGAGAAGGTGTTAGGTGCTCGAAGGGGGCATGTGAGAGGCATCGACCCTAAACCTCATTCTACAGCGGATACAATTGCTTTATCCCAATGACATTCGTAGTCACAAGCACCGCAACTAGGGATGAACATTTAGACCAGGGAACCGGCCAGAACCGGAACCTGAATAGGATAGAACCGATCGGGACGGGACCGAGACGATATTCTTGTGGATTTTTGGAATCGGGAACCGGCAAAATCGGAACCGTTTGTTGTTATTTCTCGAGGATTAGTTCCAACATTGAAGACACGATAAGAACCAGTAGGAAGTGGAACCCGTAAAACCGGCGGTCTGGTTCGGTTCCTATTTTCCACCAAGTTTAGTTCCCAGACCGCATCTGGTTCGGGTCAGTTCCGATGCTCATCCCTAACCACAACCAACACAGGTACTTATTAAACACTTAAAGAATTTGATATATTTGCTATATTGTTAAGAACTTGATACATTTATAGTAATTTTGGTAGTTTGATACTTTGCTTATTTGTTAAGTGGTTAGTTTATTTGTTATGAAATTGATAGTTTGGTAGTTTTGTAACGCTGAATAATTCTAAGGTATTTATTTAATTTGGTTATTTATTTATTTTGATTTTACGCATTGAAGTCATTGGACTAAACCATATTGGGCTTGGGGTGTGCCGTACGCGGGGCGTACCACCCCATGTACAGAAGGCGTACTAGAGTAAAAGGAACACTGAGGCCATGCACGTACGCGCGGCGTACGTGTCCAGACCTCAAAACCCTAATATTTAGGGTTTGAGCACTATTTAAAGAACATTATGTCCCAAGGATCTTTTTATCAGCCTCCCTCTTGTCCCTAATCAGCCTCCACGAAAACCTAACTCCATTGTTGAGTGTTCTTGAGTTTAAAAGGTCTTTTTGAGTGTATTTTGGTGTTTTGAAGGAAGGAGATCATCTTGAAGCTTCATTGGAGGAGTGAGAGCTTGTAGATCTGGAACATCATCATCATTTGGCACCCATTAGAGGAATAAAGCTCTAAACTTGTTGTGTTATAGCATAGATCTAGTTCTAGCTTGGTTTTGGTTAACTTTTGGTCCCATGAGAGAGATTTGGTGGCATTATGCAATTTCAGAAGTTATAAGTTTCCCCTCTTGACGTTTTTGAGGTTTCTAAGCCTTAAAGTTAGCATCTTTTGGATTGAGAATCACCTATGCATGGGTTTAGACCCTTATTATGGAAGTAGATTGCTATATTTTGAAGTTGGGACCTTTTAAGGCATGCAAAGTCGCCAAGTCAGTGACTTTATGGTTTTAGAGGTCTATTAGGAGCTAGATCCATGATCTGGACGTTTGGTATTAAGAAATAAGTGCTTAATGGACTTTTTTTGGCCTTTTAACGTTTACGCCCAGCGTAAATGGGAGTACATTGTGTGTACTCATGAGACATCCCGATCCAGCAAACCAGCCTGGTATACGGGGCTTACCAGGGTTACGCCCAGCATAGCGTAATCAATGGGCTTCGATGTTGGGCTTTAGGTTTGGGACATGTTTTGGGCTTAGAAGGTTGGGGATTAGTTGGGCCATCTAAAATCAAGCTTTTGGGCTAAGGAAATTTATAAGGCCTTAGGGTAAGGCCCATATTGGGTGTTTGGGCCCAATTTGGAAAATCGAACCATAAGTGGGCCTTCAAGTGTAACATTCGGAGTCTAGAAGGTCAAATTGGAAGTGAAACCCCCATTTCTAAAGATCATCTCGTCAAGTTTGGGGCAAGAAACTCGACATGTTCGAAAGTTGGGGCACGCGTTTTTGGAAGGCCAACTCGACGAGTTAGGCAGGATAAACTCGATGAGTTGGACGGGATTTGGGAAACCCTAAAATCGGGACTTTGCACCCTATTTACACACCTTAAGCTTTAAGGTTTGGCCTCATTTCCAGCCTCCATTATTCTAATCCCAAACTTTGAAACCCTAAGCCATTTTTGGTGATTGTGAGCTAATCTTGTGCATTCTTGGTGAGTTTGAAGAAGAAAAAGCTTGAAGGAGGAGAAAAAACATGCAGGATGATTGTAGATCTAGAATATGGGCTTCGTTTCTGATTCATTTGAGGTATAAAGCTTCAACCTTGTCCATGACATGCTTAGATCTATTCTTAGGATGCTTTATTTCATATTTTGGTCCAATTATAATGGTTGTTGACATTTGGACGTCCCATTTGGGCAAACCCTTTCAGATCTAGGGTCTTGAGGGTCTTTCATGGCATATAGGTGCAAAATTTGTAGCCCTAATAGCCCCATGCAACCTCCAAGCTCCTTTTTTGGCCTTTCAAACCCCAAATGGCCATGCATATGGACAAAGTTTAGGACTTTATGTGATATTTTGATTCTTATGGTCCATATCTATGACCTCATGGTCTACATTGTAGTTTTGGTGGTTTTGGATTAAGAATTTGGCCCTTTTGGGTTAGGGTTTGAGCTTATTCTCTTTAGTAAGGGATTAGTGGGTAAAGTTAGAAACTTTACCCTTCTAAAAGGTATTTCCATTCTAGATTTAGGGTATTGGGTTAATTTAGATATGAAGAATAATGGCTTAATGCATTAGGAGGGGTTAGCAGACTAATGAACTCGATGAGTTCATAAGGGAACTCGGCGAGTTGGTTTGGTATTGTCCCAATTCTGTTGAAAAAGAAGGAACTCGACGAGTTAAAGGAAAACTCGACAAGTTGATTCGAAATATAACAGTTTTGAGGTTTATGGAAACTCGACGAGTTGAAGGATAACTCGACGAGTTGAGTCAACTCAGAACATTGGCTTTGACTTTGACTTGGATGTTGACTTTGACCTTGGCTTGACATTGACCCAAGGTTGACCCATGGAGGGTTATGAAGTACAGAATGGGTTCTAAAGGGTAGTTCCATGTAAGGGTTTGGGCCCAATTTTCAAAATTAGGCGATTGGTGGGTCGGGGGTGAAATAGTCATTTCACCCCAATTAAGGATTATGGATCATGGTTTGGAACCTAATTGCTAATTGGGTGATGTTTTGGTATGGATAGCTCAGGGAATCGTCAGGACAACAACTAAGGAGTTCGTGCAGTAAGCTTTAACATTTGAGGTGAGTCTCCTCATTGTTTGTATGGGTCGAAGGAAACAATTTCGGCCCATTTGGTTTATATATTATAGAAAGACCCAGGGGTTAGCCTTAGGCATTATGTACGAAAGACCAGGAGGTGGCTCCTGGTACATTGTATGCTACTTAGCTAAGTAGAGTAGTATGTAGGCTAGTTATCTTTGTGATGCTTGCATAGAAGACCAGGAGGTGGCTCTTGGCACTTTTCTGTAAGACCTAGGGGGTGGCTCACGGCTTGGAAAGAAAGACCATGATGCGGCCTGTGGCATAATGGCAAGACTATGTGTGGCACATAAGACCTTTATTGATTATGTTATATGAATGATATGCATGGCTCACGGTTATGTATGGCACGTATGGATAAGTTGATATGTATGGTATGTGGTATTAGGGGAACTCACTAAGCTTCATGCTTACGGTTTTCAATTTTGGTTTCAGGTACCTCAAATTTTCAAATAAAGGAGCTCGGGATGATCACAACGCATACACCCGTGTTTTCCACAATGTGTGACTTCTGGGAATGAACTCTGATGAATGTTTTATTTGAAATGTTTTTCAATGTGTGAACAAAGTTACAAATGTGTTTTAGTTATATTAAAATAATGAAATTTTTTTCCTAACAGTGTGGGATGTTACAAGTTGGTATCAAAGCCTTAATTTGAGGGATTCAGGCCTACTCTCGGGTGTGTCTGAACTCCAACTGAGGACTTGGTATGAGAATTTTCAAAAAAATCATTTTTTTATAAAAATAATTTCTAAGAAAAGAAATTGGTGTGATGCGTTTAATCGACCGAGCTCAAGTAAGTGGTTCGCAAAATAACAATACATGTTTGTTATGTGATATGATATGATTATGTGATTCGCATGCTAGATTAGAGTTAAGGGTCTAGGAGAGATACCTTTGTATGATTATATGAGCTTGTAGATTTGCATGCTAGAACTGATCATCCAGTGGTAGAATGGCCTGTTTAGGTTACGCCCGATTGTATGAGCCTTCAAATTGCATGCTAGTACAAATTCATGATTAAAGGATAGAATGGTTTAATTGGAGTATGTTGGTTAGTTTTTCCATTGTCTGAATGATGCTTACTTTGTGCTTTGTGGGACTCTTAGAAATGTGAGTTAGCTACTAAGTGAATATGCTAAGTCACATGTGGCATAGGCTGGATAATCTTAGAGTTCTGGATTTGCCCCTATTACACAACTCTTGTCTGAGTCCAACCGCTCTAAGGTTGAGTCTTTACTCAAAGGATTATCTAATCTCTGTTGCATGTGGCTATATTCATGATGTAGCTATTTGACATTAATGGGAATCCTTTAGCAGTTGAGGACTGGGTGGGTTTGGGAACCTAGCAAAGCCTAGGATATGTTGTAGTGGGTTAGTAGTATGGTTCAATGAGTACTAGAATAATGGTTTGAAGAAGTAACTTAGAGGATTCAGGAGGATTGCTAAGGAAAGTAAGGATAGATGTGGAAGGTAGTATTAGGCTCGTACTACTGAAAGAATGGGATCCATACTCGAATTGGTGAGAGTCTTGGAGAATCTAAGAAGCTTATGAGAGGTGGATTTTTGGGCGAGTTCTGACTGTTGGCTTAATTGTATTTCAATTTAGAGATGAGCTCTCAGGGAGATGATTCAGGTTCGGGTTCCGGCTCAAGTGCAGGTGCTGAGCCAATAGCGAGTAGTTGCAGGAGTTCATTATGTTAGCAATTGCTCGCTGTGTTTCCAAGATAGTGGAAGAGCACTTGGGCGCATTCTGTGCAAAGATTATAACTATCATTGGAGCTCGCACACTGACTTTCCAGGAGTTCTGTGCTTATGGTGCTCCTGCGTTCCATGGGGAGAGGGACCCCATTGTCAGTAGGAGGTGGTTAGCAGATATAGCTAACACATTCAGGATGAGTTTCTGCCCCAAGGAGGCGAAGGTCAGATATGCTTCTACCTATTGAAGGATCAGACATGTGATTGGTGGGAGGAGATCGTTAGTGAGTTGGGTGATGATGTGGTCGATGTTATGTCATGGGATGACTTCTCGACCAAGTTCCGAGCTGAGTTTGCATCGGCGATTGAGGTGCAACAGTTGGTGCGAGAGTTCCTGGATCTCCGCCAAACTATTGAGACGGTGGTAGAGATCACTGCCAAGTTCTGGGAGAGGGATTTATTGGTACCGTAGTATGTAGAAGACGAGGAGATGTAGAAAGTCAGGTATCACGATATGCTACGGGATGACATCAGGAAATTCTTGAGTATTTCAGGGTGCGAGACCCTGATTGATATGATCTCTAGAGTCCGAGAGTAGGATATTTATTTGGAGCACATTATGAAGAGGATGTCAGATCAGGAGCACATTTTAGAGGGCCCTAGGAAGAGACCCAAGACTTCCTATCAACTATCGAGAGGCCAGCAGGGCCGAAGCCAGTACCAAAAACTGTACGATGGAGTTTGTTATTCCAGGGGTCTGGGCTGCTATAAGTGTGGTCAGGTTGTCCACGTCACCAAGGACTGTCCTCAGGGATCAAGTCCATTATGTTTTCACTGTGATCAGGTGGTCCACAAGAAGGGTAATTGTTTGATGTTGAGGGGAGGAGTAGTGAGTGCGCCCGTTCCGGCTTCTTTAAGGATCACCGATGGACGAGAAGGTAGGGCAGGAGCCCCAGTAGAGAGGAGTTGAGCTTCAAAGTGTCAGACGAGGGAGTTCAGGACTCCATCAGGTGGTGTTGTAGGTATGTATCTCTTACCTACCTTCAGCTTAGTTATATCAGTATTTATCGTTGTTGGAATATTACATCGATTTGGGTACGTATATATATATATATATATATATATATATATATATATATATATATATATATATATATATATATATATATCCAAATTTCCTTGTTCATGTATGAGTTATATCTTCAATTAGTGTCATATTCCATTTGCATACCGTGAATTTCAAAGTGGTTAGGAAGGGTCGTTTCCCTTTTGCTGGTCCGAAGTGTTCAATGTTATCTTGGTTTATGGTCGAGATCTGTTCAGGGGCATTTTATGAAGGCCTACAGTCAGGGTCTGCAGGATGGTTATTCAGCCTCATCAAGTTTCGTAGGATTTGGTCATTGTGCTCAGATTGACTCATGGGGTCGCCAAGGGAAGTGGTCTATTACCGAAGTTTTGCTCTGAGCATCGGTAATTGGAATTCAAGATTTGAGTGTCGTATCAATTCAAGGCGCCTGGATTTATTAGTATTGTTGTGATTCAGAAAGTGTGTATCTAGTCTTCAGAGTTTTTATGGTCTTTTAAGTTCGGTTAGTAATGGATCACTAGCATTCGTAATCGCCGATTGCAGCAGATCGATCATTGTAAGGTAGGAAGGATAAAAAATCCTTCCATTTCTCGTATTCCGTGGAGACTTAGTCAGATCAAAATGAGGGGGGGGGGTTGAGAACCATTCAGGTACCCAGGATAGAAGCAAGTGTGAAACTGGGATGAGCTCGTATCCCCATTAGGGAAAGAAATGTAGCCCAAGTGGCTGCCTGAATGGAGGATAGTGTGAATCGGAAGTTCGGGAAACTTCCTGACTTTGGGACCATATATGATTGATATGTAGCAGAATATGGGGAACTAGGTTGGGGATCCCAGTCAGAATATGAGTTTAGTGTGGGATGTTAGATCGTGTGAGTGCTTGACTTTGGGTGTGTTCGGATTGGTAATTAGTGGTAATACCATGGTCAGCAGATGAGACAGCATGGAAAGTGTTGTAAGACCGTAGGATAGCTGTAGAATTCACCAGCAGCCAGATAGCATCGGAAATGTGGTAAGACTGCGGGTTGGCTCGCAACATTAATCAGCAGATAGTGTAGAAGTGTTGTAAGGCTATAAGGTGGCTCGTAGCAATTACTAGTTAGCAGGTAGAGTGGAAGTGTTGTAAGATTGTGAGGTGGCCGTAGCAGTCACTAGTTAGCAGGTAGAGTAGAAGTTTTGTAAGACTGAGGGGTGGCCGTAGCATTCACTATTTGGTAGATAGAGTAGAAGTGTTGTAAGACTGTGGAGTGGCCCGTAGCATTCACTAGTTGACAGATAGAGTAGAGGTGTTGTAATATTGCGAGGTAACCTATAGCATTCACTAGTTGGCAAATAGAGTAGAAACGTTGTAAGACTCCAGGGGTGGCCCGTAGCATTCGTTAGGTAGCCATTACTATAGTGGTATAGTAAGACTGCAGGGGTGGAACATAGCATTCACTAGTGGTCGGTTAGTATGGGAGTATTGTAAGGCCGCGGGGTAGACCGTAGCATTTACTGGTCCCTATTCGACAGTGAGAATGTGATGGATTTGTGATTCACTCACGGATTCCTTCAGATGATTTAAGCCGGGGTGGGTCAGTTGCACATTTGTGAGTAGGCCACATTGTGATCGGATTTAGGAAACAGTAGGTCGTTGGAGACCAGGCGTGATGTAAGACTACAATGGTTCTGGTAGCATTCACTTTTTGTATTAGATTCGATAGAGACAGGTAGTCGGACTATTATGATCGGAAAGACTAGAAGGAATAATGGAACCATGAGTGGCAATATGGTTAGGAAAAATTTCAATAGTCAAAGTTCTCTTCAGATATCGCGTGGAGCGACTGTGAGGTTGCTCTTTGGCTCAGCAATGGGGTAGGAATCTGATAATCTTGATAGCGGCAATGGTTTGGGATTTTGCGTTGAGTAGCTTGTATACAGGAAGACACTAAGTCACTTGTAGTTAGATTAAATAATCTCAAAGTAATTGATTTGACGTTGTTTCACAAATCTTGTCTGAGTCTAACCATTGTGGGGATGAATCTTCTAATCGATGGATTATCTGAGCCTCCTATCGAGTTATCTTCTTTAGCGGTATATGGTCAGTGACCTTGTCTCCATCAAGATGACAATGTGATCAAGGATTTGAAGCATTTTGTGTGGTGCGAGACTCAATGAGGATAGTTTGGTGGTAGTTCGGTGTGAGAGGTCTGACAGGGATTCAGATCATTGAGACTTAGGTTTCGGATTCCAGATAAGTGGGGTTGGTTTCTATTCGAGAGTTTAAGGATTTGTTCAGCATCGGATTTGTGGAACTATTCTGAGGATGGTTTCGGCAGATTTGGATAGATCATTGTTGGAAGTGTTATGATTGGTCTGCAACTCGTTGGGAGTTTGGCAGAAAGTGATTTCAACACGGGTGAGCTGTCGGAAGTTAGGTTATTATAGATTTTCAAGTCTCAAAAGGTAGAAGTGGCTTGCAACGGTTGAAGGTTCGAGTGTTATTTCCAACATAGAAGTCTTGGTTGCCTTGGGAAGGCCATTGATTGGGTGGGGTGATGTTAGTACCCTCAGGATGGCAGGTGTCAGTACTTAGGGAAAATACAGTTGGTTCATGGCAACTAGTGGTGGCCGTGGGCATGGCGCGAGAGTTGTAGTTAGGGTAGGTGACTGCAGCAGACTTCGAGGACAAAGTGTAGTTTAAGTGGAGGAGAGTTGTAACATTCAGAATCTAGAAGGTCAATTTTAGAAGTGAAACCTCCATTTCTAAATATCAACTCGTCGATTTCGTGGCAAGAAACTCTACGTGTTGGAAAGTTGGGGGGGGGGGCATTTTTGGAAGACCAACTAGATGAGTTGGGGAGGATAAACTCAACAAGTTGGATGGGATTTGGGAAACACTAATATCCGGACTTTGCACCCTATTTAAACACCTTAAGCTTTATGGTTTGGCCTCATTTCCAGCCTCCATTGTCCTAACCCCAAGCCTTGAAACCCTAAGCTAGTTTTGGTGATTCTAAGCTAAGCTTGTGCATTCTTGGTGAGTTTGAAGAAGAGGAAGCTTGAAAGAGGAGCAAGAACGTGTAGGATGATTGTAGATCTAGAAGTTGGGCTTCGTTTATGATTCATTTGAGGTATAAAGCTTCAACCTTGTCCATTGCATGTTTAGATCTAGTCTTAGGATGCTTTATTTCATGTTTTGGTCCAAGTATAATGGTTGTTGAGATTTGGACGTCCCATTTGGGCAAACCCTTTCAGATCTAGGGCGTTAAGGGGCTTTCATGGCATAAAGGTGCCAACTTTGTGGCCCTAGTAGCCCCATGCAACCTCCAAGCTTTTGTTTTGGCCTTTCAAGCCCTAAATAGCAATGCATGTAGACAAAGCTTAGGAGTTTACATGATGTTTTGGCTCTTATGGTCCAAATCTATGACCTCATGGTCTACCTTGTAGTTTTGGTGGTTTTGGATTAAGACTTTGGCCCTTTTTGGTTTAGGGTTTGAGCTTGTTCTCTTTAGTAAGGGGTTAATGGGTAAACTTGGAAACTTTACCCTTCTAAAAGGTATTTCCAGTCTAGATATAGGGTATTGGGTTTAGTTCTGAAGAATAATGGCTTAATGCATTAAGAGGGTTTAGCAGACTAATGAACTCGACGAGTTGGTTTGGGATTGTCCTGATTCTGTTGAAAAAGAAGAAACTCGACGAGTTGATTTCGAAATATCACGATTTTGAGGTTTATGGTAACTCGACGAGTTGAGTCAACTCAGAACGTTTAATTTGACTTTGACTTGGATGTTGACTTTGACCTTGGCTTGAATTTGACCCAGGTTTGACCCCTAGAGGGTTATGAAGTACGTAATGGGTTCTAAAGGGTAGTTCCATATAAGGGTTTGGGCCCAATTTGTAAAATTAGGCCATTTATGGGCTTTCATGAATTTTATAGTTTGGGCCTTGATGGTTCGGGGGTGAAACGGTCATTTCACCCTAAGTAAGGATTATGGATCATGGTTTGGAACCTAATTGCTAATTCGGTGATGATTTGGTATGGATAGCTCAGGGAATCGTCAGGGCAGCAACTAAGGATTTCCTGCGGTAAGCTTTAGCATTCGAGGTGAGTCTACTAACTGTTTGTATGGGTAGAAGTCCTAATGTCGGCTCATTTGGTTTATGTATTATAGGAAGACCTGGGTGTCAGCCCTATACATTATGTACGAAAGAGTAGGAGGTGGCTTCTGGCACACTGTATGCTAATTAGCTAAGTATACTAGTATGTATGCTAGTTGTCTTTGTGATGCTTACATGGAAGACCAGGAGGTGGATCTTGGAACTTGTATGTAATACCCAGGGGGTGGCCCCCGACTTGGGAAGAAAGACCACATGGAGGCCCATGGCATACTGGCAAGACTATGTGCAACACATAGTACCTTTATTGATTATGTTATATGAATGATATGTCTGGCTGACAGTTATGTATGGCACATATGGATATGTTGATATGTATGGTATGTGGTATTAGGGGAACTCACTAAGCTTCGTTCTTACGATTTTCAGTTTTGGTTTCAGGTGCCTCCAGTTTTCAAATAAAGGAGCTCGGGATGATCACAGCGCATACACCCGTGTTTTCCGCAATGTTTGATTTGTGGGAATGAACTCTGATAAATGTTTTATTTGAAATGTTTTTCAATGTGTGAAAAAAGTTACAAATGTGCTTTAGTTATATTAAAAAAAAATGAATTTTTTCCCTGAAATTTTGGGATGTTACAAGTTGGTATTAGAGCCTTGGTTTGAGGGATTTGGGCATACTCTCATGTGTGTCTGAACTAAACTGAGGACTTCATATGAGAATTTTCAAAAGAAAATCATTTTTTATAAAAAGAATTTCAAAGCAAAGAAAGGGGTGTTACATAAAGGATTATTTGGTATTGGGCCTTTTAGATTGTGGATTTGGCCCTTAGTCTTGGATCAAGCTAGGCTAGGGCTAAAATGGTCATTTTACCCCAAGTATGGATTATTGGATGTAGTATGTAACCCAAGTGTTAATTGGGTGTTATTTTGTACTGATAGCTCGGGGAGTCGTCAAGGCAACAATTAAGGATCTTCAGTGAGATTCAGCATTCGAGGTAAGTTTCCTCACAAGGTTAGCGGTTCTAAGGCACGAATGTTAGCCCTTATTGACTATGTTAGGATGATAGGAGTTTGCATGACCCTTTCATGTATTATGTGTTGCTATGTATGTCGGGCGAGGCCCGATGATTTATTCGTATGTTATTATTTTATGACCATTTTATGTGTTAGCATGAATATGTGATATGTATATTGTATCAAAATAGTGGGCGGGGTCCGATGTCAGGCGGTGCCTAAAAATAACAAATCTGTATATTGAGTAGGGCTCGAAGTTGGGCGGGGCCCGAATCTGAGTGAGACTCAATACCAGGTGGGACACGGTGGTCGGTGGAGGCCCAATGTATAATTTATTATGTATGTTATGGGGTAGTTTGGGGAACTCACTAAGCTTTATGCTTATAGTTTTCAGTTTATGTTTCAAGTACTTCCGTTTCCAAAGGGAAGAGCTCGGGCTGACTACATTGCCCACACCACATGGATTACACATTTGATATTTCACTCTGTGTAACGCCTTATTTCTAGTATGATTTTAATTCAAACTATTGCATTTTTCCTGAAGAACTCGTCGAGTTTGAAGCCCTAAATCGACGTTTTGAAGTTGTTTTGGCCATAGGGTTTCATGAGGCAACTCGACTACGCGAGGAGTCTCAACTCGACGAGTCGACCACTATGGAGGAAACCTTAGTTTTAGGGTTTTGCACCCTATTAAAGCACCTTAAGTACTAGGTGTTGGCCTCATTTCCATCCTCCAAAGTCCCTAACCCTAATATCGAAACCCTAAAGCCTTTTTGAGTGTTGTAAGCTCTTTGTGAGTGTATTTTGGTGTGTTTGAAGCCATTGCAAGAAAGAGAAGCTTGGTGCAAGGTAGTGATTCAAGTTGGAGCCTTCAAGATCTTGATTCTTTACTTTATTTCCAGCGTAGTTCAGGTATAAAGTTCTAACCTTGCTCAATATTTGAGTAGATCTTCTGGGTTAACATTTATGCTTCCACTAGCTTTAACACGTATTCAGAAAATAGTTGGACTTCTAGAAAGCAATACTTACTGACTTCCAAAGTTCATATTTCTAATACGATATGCTTCGATAAACCTTTATCTAAGCTTCTCAAACTCATACACCTTTCCTTAGATAGCTCATATTTGTGTCTAAACAATTTCAGCACTTATAAAAATAAGTCTTAGATGTTTAAACTAATTGCCAAATCTCATAATTTGAACTATGAAGAGGGATGTTGTAATCATAATCGAATTTGAGAATGCAATTTACACAACCGCTATCTCCTTAAAATCTCTCTAGTGAAAGAATTTCCTCACAATCATTTTCATGAAACTGAGAGAAACCTTATGGCACTTAACTTTTATGGTGTATGTGCTCATATCCATGTGAATTTGTCATAACTATAATTATAAGATAACATTTGTGACAAATCCAAACTCTTATGGACAAAACTTGTTCATTCTTAATTTCTTGCCATCAAGGGTCCCACCATTGCTTCTAAGTTATTGAGCAGCTCACCCCTACCTATCAATGTACTTTCCATTGATCAGGGTATCTTGCCTCTATGCAATCATTTGAGAGTTCATAGAACTCATATACATAGCTGAACAAATTGGAATAGTACATAAACAAGAATATGTCAATAGGATAGGTTACAAACGTCAACTCGTGTGCTAGTGTCTAATAGGTTTACTCTTGATTGGTTCTTGAAACTTTTCAAAATAATTTAGACTCTCACTAACCTCTTGACATATAAGATTCTCTTGTCAAGAAACATTTATTGAAAAACAAATATTTAAGAGTTAGAGAGGATTCTTATCAAGACAAACACTACACACAATTGGTCTTAGTTGGTCTTTGTCTTATCCAAGACATCACAACTTACCACTTTTAAACGTGAAAGAGTAAGAAAATCATTTTTCTACTCCACTTTTAATGAGTCTGTTAAAACTTCTTAAGATGTGTCACTCTGTAATATCCCAAATTCTAGAAGTTTGAGTTAAGGGCTTATAGTGTAAATTGAAGAAGGGACTCGACGAGTAGGTATACTTACTCGCTGAGTCGGAGTGGGTTTCGGGTCGCGAATTAAGTGACCAACTCGCCGATTCAGAAGCTGGATTCCACGAGTTGGTGCTGGAATGAAAAAAAAACCCTAAGCTCGAGGGTTGCACCCTATTTAAAGGACTTTATGTCCTTTCCTCAGCCTCCTTATTTCCCTTGAGAACCAGAAAACCCTAATCTCGTGTGTGTGAGGCATTTGGAGGGAGATTGAATCTTTAGAAGTTGTTTCTAGTGGAAGAAACTTGAAGATCAAAAGGGCTTGCTTCAAGAGAGTGGTGTAGATCTAGAATCTACTTCTGTTGGGCACATCTTGGAGGTAAAAAGCTGTTACCTTCCCTCTTGTGCATCTAAATCTATTCATGTATGAGATTGGGGCCATTTTGGTATGTTTGAGATCTATTTTACGTTTGGAGTTTAGATATGAGGTTGCTAATTCAGATCTAGACTTGTGTTGGTCTAGAATGTCATAAAGCATCAGTCAAAGAGTTGTTGGTAAAGCCCCTTTGTCTTAAGCCCTAGCTCTAGAGTGATTTGGACATTTAACTCCTTGGTTTCACGTAAAGTTTGCAACTTTACGTGGGGATTATGCTCTAGAAGAGTGGATCTACAGTTTGGAGCCCCTTCATGGCTCAAAAAGCCTCTGTTTGTGTAACGCCCGCAGATCCGGGCTAGTCAATTTAGAGTCAATAGGGGTCGAAAATGACTTTTCGACAAAAAATTATTTAGAATAAATAATCTTAACCAAATTTTAGAATATGTCACAAGGTTTCCGTACATATAAAGAACGCCGAAATCCGAGTTATAACGAAGAAGTTATGGCCCGTCGAAGTTTTACAGCAAAACCGGCACGACACCGGGAAGCGTAAATAGTGAATTTACGATACAGCGAGATTTATCCTTAGCAATCTAAACAAAAGTCGTAGAATATGTTAAACTAAGAGCGTCGATAAAAAGAACACCCAAATCTGACTTCGTATGAGGAAGTTATGATTTTTCTAAGATTCGGCTTAGCAGTGCACGACCCGAAACTCGAATTTTAGTTCGAGCGGTTTTTGGCTTACGTGACCTAAATGAGAGTTCAGGATCTCATTAATAGGAACTCAACGGTAAAAATACAGACGAAAACGGAGTCGGTATGAAGGAGTTACGAATTCTTCGCGGTCATTTAACAGTCTAAACGCCTCGTACTGTTAAATTTAAGATCGGTCGAGAATTAGCCGACGGAGTCAAAATGAAAGTTGTAGATATTATTTTTACCTACGCGTGGATATAAAGAACGTCAAAAACGGAGGTCGTATGTGAAAGTTACTGATTTTAGAAGTCGGAAGTGTGCTGTGCGAAAATGGGTGATGTGGCACAATCTTGGCCATTGCTTTCTCCCCAAGTCTTGCCACTAGATGGTGACATGTGGCACCAAGTTCAGCCATTTTCACCCTATAAATACCACCTCTCCCACCCTCATTTTCTTCACACCTTTCCCATTCTTTTTTCTCTTTACTCTCTCTCTAGAACCTCTCTCTAGCCCCGAAATCCCCCGAAAAGCCTAGGGAACCTCCCTAGCACGAGGCGGAAGCCCCGGAGTGCTCGACGGCTCCGAGAAGAAGAGCTTTTCGGCTCGGAAACGCTGCTCCAAGCAAAGCCTGGTTTTCTATAAAACCCCGCTGTAAGTGAGCTACGCCTACGCTATTTTTAATATAGTTTTTATTTAATTATATTAACGTTATTAAGAACATATAATAAATACTTGGGTTATTATTATGGGTTATATAAGTATTTTTTTAACGCTTATATAATAGTAATAATAGCTAGACTATTAATTAGTCTCGGCGAATAATAGACTAAAATCTATTGGTGATAATACTAGGTTTCGTCGAAAGAAATTATTTTAAAGTAAACGAAGCGCTGTCCGAGTACCGAGTCACCACCTTCTCAGGTGAGTGCATAATCCCTTTCATCTTACACATAGATATGAAGTATTTTATATAAACTACGTGCTATGTGTGCATATTATCTGAATACTTGCTGTCTATGCTGGATGAACGTTTTATACATGTTTTAAAGGATTTAAACTGTATACGTATTTTATATATACGAATATGTTGGGTATGATGATGGGTAGATAAATGATGAGAGATAGAAGATGATGTGAGTATACATTGGCAGCTATAAACTTAGTGCCTATGGGACAAACACCGGTAGCTATGGACTTAGTACCTGTTAGACGTTGGTAGCTATGGATTTAGTACCTGTTGAACATTGGTAGCTATGGACTTAGTACCTATTAGATAAAGACTGGTAGCTATGGATTTAGTACCCGATGAATAGACTATAGCAGCTATGGAATTAGTGCTTTATGAACGAATATTGGCAGTTATGGATTTAGTGCCAGTCCTAGAACCCTGGAAGTAAGGGACTTCGGAATAAACAAATGAAGAATAGATGACTCTTAGGATAAATCCTTAAAGAGTAAAAAAAAAAAAAGATAACGGGGATAGTTAATTGGGTTGATTCTTTGATTGAACATAATAATTATATTATTGTGGGTTGAAAACCCTATGTACTCACCAGGTTTCCCAACCTGACCCACTCAGTTTATTTATATCACAGGTGTTGATACGAAGTCACTTTACACTGAGAGATTTAAAGAGATGTAGATCACTAGTGTAAATACATGTAAGTTCTGTTTATGCTTATGTTTCTGTATTAACGATGACATCCCAAACGTTTTAAGATGAATAAAAATACGTTTCTTCGAAAATGTTTTAATAACGTATTTATCGGGTTTTTCTAGGAACAAATTCCGCAACCTTTTTATAAAATGAAGTACTCTGATTTTTATAAAGCATAAACAAAATCGGTCTTTTCTGGCCGTGAAAATGGGGATGTCACAGTTTGGATGAAGGGCTGAAGAGACTCGGCGAGTTCCTTAGGTGGACTCGACGAGTCATATGAAGATGGGCATGGACTTGGCGAGTTGGAAGAACAACTCGGTGAGTCTATTTAAGATTTCCTTGGACTCGACAAGTATGTTCTTGGAATCGGCGAGTCAGGTCGCAGAACCCCGACCTCTTTTGGTTAAGCTTCGGATCTGTGAGTCGGTTGGTGACTTAGGGAGTTGGTCAAGACGTAATTCTAAGATCGTTCAACTCGACGAGTCCTAGGGCGACTCGGTGAGTTGAGTCGTGCTATGGGAGTTTTCTGAGTATAAGAACTCGACGAGTCGACGGGTTGACTCGGCGAGTAGAGTCAATCAGGAAGGTTGAATTTGACCAAAGTTGACTTAGTTGACCCCAGGAGGACAGTATAGTCTAAGTGTTGTTATTGGTATTGGTTGCTCAGGGAGCTAGAGGAGCATCATTTCAGAGAGTTGTCGGTTAGCAGCTAGAGGGTTATCGGCCGAGTTCAGCAGTTTAGGTGAGTTTTCCTTCCAGTAGGAACGGGTCTACGGCCACAATGCCGACCCGTCTAGTTAACAGAAGTTTCCAGACTTCGGTCCGATGTAGTAGTTCAGTGTGCTTGATGTCTTTGTGATTCAAGCATGTTTTTGTGTTATGTGTCCCGGACTTCGGTCCGATGCAGTATGCAGTATATGTGTTTATGCTAGTAGCTATGATTATGCTATGCCATGTTCAACCAGTTAGTCCGGACTTTGGTCCGATGCAGATAGCTGGACTTCGATCCGATGTAGTGGGCAAGGCCCCAATTAGTCCGGACTTCGGTCCGATGCAGTTAGCTGGACTTCAATCCGATGCAGGGCCCAGTTAGTCCCCAGTTAGTCCGGATTTCGGTCCGATGCAGTGGGCAAGGCCCAGTATGTGCTTTATATGTTATTGTATGGTATGTGGTAGTTTAGGGGAGCCCACTAAGCTTTGTGCTTACAGTTTCAGTTTTGGTTTCAAGTACTTCCACAAGCAAGGGGAAGAGCTCGGATTGATGGCATGACACACACCACAGTTGCGGTTTATTCCTGGGAGTTTTATTTAGATATGTTGATATGATATTAACTTCAGTTTTGAATTGATACATTTACTATGGCATTTTGAGACATACGATTCATGGTCTTATTATCTAATATTTGATGTTGCGATTTTTAGTAATATTAAAACAAAAAATTTTGGGTTGTATGTTGGGTCGTTACAAGTTGGTATCAGAGCCTTGGTTTGAGGGATTTGGGCACGCTTTCGAGTGTGTCTGAACTCAAACTGATGAAATGGTAAAGGATTTTTAAGAGAGAAACGTTTTTGAAAAGAATTTTTGAAAAAGAACTTAGTAAGAAAAACATTTTTCTTAAAAAGAGAAAAGGGTGTGGTGTATGCGATCAACCGAGCTCAAGTAAGTACTCCTAAATTACCCATACAAGTTTATGTTATGATTACCAGTTTCAATTTTAGTAGAACATCATGCTAGAATAGGACTAAGGATCTAGGGAGGATCCCTTATGTTCCTGCTATATATGTGTTTCAGTTTTATGAGAATTGCATGCTAGTATTGATTAGACAGTAGTATGATAGCCTATTTAGGTTATACCTGATAGTATGATCTTAGCATTGTATGCTAGTACAATTTCTCGTTATGAGAATAGATTTGCTTGAGTAGTTCCTGTGTCCGAATGCTGCTTGCTTTGTGCTCTGTGGGACTCTGAGTGATGGGAGTTAGCCATTAGGTGAATATGTCATGTCACATGTGATTAGGGTTGAATAATCTTAGAGTGTTGGATTTGGCCCTACTGCGCAACTCTTGTCCGAGTCTAACCATTGTAGGGATGAGTCCCTTACTTGAAGGATTATCCGAGCCTCGTTACATGTGATGGTATTCTAGTCATGGCTAATTGGCATTACAAGGATGCCTTCAGCAACTGAGGACTGGTTTGGGTAGAGTCAAAGATTTCCCTAGGGCAAGCCTAGGATGAGAGTAGTAGAGATCAGTAGCAATAGAAGGGACTTGGTTGAGTTAAGGTAACTCTTAAGGAAAGTACGGATAGATGTGGAAGGTAGTATGGGCCCGTACTACCAAAAGCAGAGGATCCATACTCGATTCAAGAGGGGCCAAGACGAAACCGGGGAATGGTGCAGTATGTGTGAGATCCCTTAATAGCAATGAGTATTCTGACAGTTATTGTGATATGTTTTCAGCATGGTGACGTTGCGCGAGATATCAGTTGGCAGTTCAGGTGCCGGGGAGGGATCTGGCTCAGGCTCTAGAGCCGGACAGTTTGATGATCAGATGAGAGATGTCATTTCTGCAGAGATTATGCACAACATCATTGATCAGACTCCTGTGATATTAGGTTCAGCTAGGGAGGCCATCGTGGATCTTTTGGATAGTCTTCATGAGGCCTTTAGGGTTGAGATAGTTTCAGAGCAATTTGGGGATCGTCTAGACCCCGATTCTTATGGATCCCGGGGATCCATCGGGGAGGGGAATCCCATTTGTAGCTCTTGCCATCAGGGGACGGGAGTGAGTGGGGCATCCTGTTCCCAAGAGAGTCTTCTCTATGATTCGGTTGTTGCGTAGGTTTTGCGAGTCGGTCACAAGGAGCTACTCGACATCTTCAAGAGGGTCACTAATAGGTTGACCGGGAAGCTCCAGGATCAGTCAGCGGTTGTTTAGACGATTTGATGGGGATGACGGGAAGGAGCGAGGGATTGACCAAGAGTCAAAAAGGAAGCCGAAACCAGATGAGGTTCAATGGTCCACTAGTTCAGGTAGAAGAACCAAAGGGCCGAGTTCGAGATCGAGAGACTTCCAGGGCCGCAATCGATGCGGGAAGTGTGGAAGGATGCACATGGGTGCATGTAGGAGTGGCAATCCTGGCTGTTTCAAGTGCGGCCAGACTAGTCATTTTAGCAGAGATTGTACTACTACCTTCGCTCAGGGGCTTGACCCAATATGTTTCCGTTCCAGTTAGAGGGGCCACAAGAAGGCCCACTGTCCAAGTTTGTATACAGCAGGGCAGGTGCCAGCTCTTGCCCCTGGGACTTCGAGAACCTCCAACAGACATCAGGGTCGGTCAAGGGCACCCACGGCTCGGAGCAGAGTATTCCGGTTGATATCAACAAGGATGCGAGCAACACTGGATGTTGGGAGTACGTATCTTTTACCTTCCTGTCAATTATGATTTATGAGGTTGTTGTTATGTTATTGCACCGATTTAGTAAGTACTTATATTGGAATATTATATTACCTACTTGAGATTGAGTCATATGCCATATGCATACCTTGGAATCTAGAATGATAGTTGAGGGCGTTCCCCGTAAAGCATGTCACTTTGGATGCAGTAATTGTAGCAAGTTTGAGTGGGACTCAGTGGTGTCCCACTATTTTTAGGAAGGTGTTAGTTGTGTATAGATCAATTATATTTTAAGCAATTGTAAGCTTGAGTTCCCAGTGGAGTAACTAAAGAACGATAGGATAGTAGTTCGAAGATATCCCCCCTTAAGCACATGTTATCAGGATGCTGTCACTGAAGCAGGAACAATCGGGGATTTAAAGGTGCTCGATTAGTCGACAAGATTGATAGGTCTGATGAAGGGTTAGTTGAAGCGCCAGCAGAGATAAACGTGGGTTGTCAGTGGATCAACCCCTTTAGATTATAGGAACAGTGGGGATCCTTTTCAAGTTGTGAGTTGTAAGAATTAGCCGAACAAAAGTGGGGGAGAACCCTTCATGGGTTCATGGTCAGTAGTATGCTAAACTTAGAAAGGGTTGGTAATCTTGTGTAGGAAGGGAAAGTATCCTGAAGGGTCTAGTGGGTTCAGGAGTTCAGGAGTTAGGAGTTTGGAAAACTTCCCAATGTCGGTTTCATGTATTAGGGATTAGTAGACGATTGGTTTGGGGAACCAAGTTTAAGAATTTCTCGACAGAAAGGAAATGTAGCAAGGATGTAAGACTACCAGATAACTATAGCATTGGATGACTGAGGGCTGGTTTTGGAAATCAAGCTGGGGGATCGCTAGCAGGACTCGGGTGAGTCAGGGTGCCCTCGTAATAGTAGTTAGTGATAGAGTCAGTAGGGAGAGTGTTGTAAGTCTGTGGGTTTAGCGTAGCATTCACTTGCAGCCAGATAGTATTAGAGTGTTGTAAGTCTGCGGGTTTAGCCGTAGCATTCACTAGCACCCAGATAGTATTAGAGTGTTGTAAGTATGCAGGTGTAGCCGTAGCATTCACTAGCAACCAGATAGTGATAGAGTGTTGTAAGTGTGCGGGTGTATCCGTAGCATTCACTAGCAACCAGATAGTAATAGTGTGTTTAAAATTTGAGGGTGTATTCGTAGCATCCACCAGGTTGGTAGATAGCATGAGCACGTTGTTAGGACGTGGAAGGAACATTAGTTCCCAGATCGGGCGTAGCAGTAAAGATGTGGAAATCCACGAATTGGATTTCAGAATTATTTGGATGGTTTAGACCTAATTATTTGGTTGGAACCCGATATTTCAGATGACTGAAGAAGGAAGTGAGACCAAGAAGGTCTCAAGAGATGTTGGAAAGCATCCATGTAGCAGCAGCATGCTGTTTCAGGCAGTCAGTGTTCAGGCAGTTCAATGTTCGGGCAGTTTAGTGTTTTAGGAAGTCAGTGTTTAGGCAGTTCAGTATCTCAGGAAGTCAGTATTCTAGGTAGTTCAGTGTTTCAGGCAGTCAGTCTTTCAGGCAGTCAGTGATCAGGCAGTTCAGTGTTTCAGGCAGTCAGTGATTCAGGCAGTCAGTGTTCCAAACAGTTCAGTGCTTTTAGGAAGTTCAGTGTTTTCAGACAATCTTGGGTCTCCAGCGGTAATGGTATTTTGGATTTTCATGGATAGCTTGTGGAGTGGAAAGTCACTCATAGCACGATTATCTAAGTTATGTACAAGTATAAGTGAATCACTGGGATAAGTGGATCTGTGGATTCTATTGTTCTAGTAGGAACCTGGGGTAGTTAGCATGAAAGGAATGGATTCATGAAGAGGATAGAATGAGTTCCAACCTTGCGAGTTGCTCGGGTTATCGGTAGATATGGAAAAAGGGAGGATAGTTTGGCACTAGGGAGAGGACCCAGTGAATTATTGTGGTATATAACTTTCACAAGTCAAGAAAGTGTGTACCTGGCAAGAAAGTGACAATATCATCGGGTGATACTTGGTTGTTATGTGATGACATTGAGGCCGGTGGTTGGCATGTAGTTTTGGCAAGGATGCCACGCGAGAAGTAGTTATTTTAAAATGGGGTGTAGTGGTAGGGTCTGGAAGGACCTGAGTTATTTGGGAATTCGGAGTCTGCAGTGCAAGTGGTTAGTTCGAAAGCGTATCCTACAGTAGGCTTCGAGGATGAAGCCTAATTTAAGTGGGGAAGAGTTGTAATATCCCAAATTTCAGAAGTTTGAGTTAAGGGCTTAAAGTGTAAATTGAAGAAGGGACTCGACGAGTAGGTATACTTACTCGCCAAGTCGGAGCGGGTTTCGGGTCGCGAATTAAGTGACCAACTCGCCGATTCAGAAGCTGGATTCCATGAGTTGGTGCTGGAATGAGAAAAACCCTAATCTCGAGGGTTGCACCCTATTTAAAGGACTTTATGTCCTTTCCTCAGCCTCCTTATTTCCCTTGAGAGCAAGAAAACCCTAATCTCGTGTGTGTGAGGCATTTGGAGGGAGATTGAATCTTTAGAAGTTGTTTCTAGTGGAAGAAACTTGAAGATCAAAAGGGATTGCATCAAGAGAGTGGTGTAGATCCAGAATCTACTTCTGTTGGGCACATCTTGGAGGTAAAAAGCTGTTACCTTCCCTCCTGTGCATCTAAATCTATTCATGTATGAGATTGGGGCCATTTTGGTATGTTTGAGATCTATTTTACGTTTGGAGTTTAGATATGAGGTTTCTAATTCAGATCTAGACTTGTGTTAGTCTAGAATGTCATAAAGCATCAGTCAAAGAGTTGTTGGTAAAGCCCCTTTGTCTTAAGCCCTAACTCTAGAGTGATTTGGACCTTTAACTCCTTGGTTTCACGTAAAGTTTGCAACTTTACGTGGGGATTATTCTCTAGAAGAGTGGATCTACAGTTTGGAGCCCCTTCATGGCTCAAAAAGCCTCTGTTTGGATGAAGGGCTGAAGAGACTCGACGAGTTCCTTAGATGGACTTGACGAGTCATATGAAGATGGGCATGGACTTGGCGAGTTGGAAGAACAACTCGGCAAGTCTATTGAAGATTTCCTTGGACTCGACAAGTATGTTCTTGGACTCGGCGAGTCAGGTAGCAGAACCCCGACCTCTTTTGGTTAAGCTTCGGATCTGTGAGTCGGTTGGTGACTCAGGGAGTTAGTCAAGACGTAATTCTAAGATCGTTCAACTCGACGAGTCCTAGGGCGACTCGGTGAGTTGAGTCGTGCTATGGGAGTTTTCTGAGTATAAGAACTCGACGAGTCGACGGGTTGACTCGGCGAGTAGAGTCAATCAGGAAGGTTGACTTTGACCAGGACTTTGACCAAAGTTGACTTAGTTGACCCCGGGAGGACAGTATAGTCTAAGTGTTGTTATTGGTATTGGTTGCTCAGGGAGCTAGAGGAGCATCATTTCAGAGAGTTGTCGGTTAGCAGCCAGAGGGTTATCGGCCGAGTTTAGCAGTTTAGGTGAGTTTTCCTTCCAGTAGGAACGGGTCTACAGCCACAATGCCGACCCGTCTAGTTAACAGAAGTTTTCAGACTTCGGTCCGATGTAGTAGTTCAGTGTGCTTGATGTCTTTGTGATTCAAGCATGTTTTTGTGTTATGTGTTCCGGACTTCAGTCCGATGCAGTATGCAATATATGTGTTTATCCTAGTAGTTATGATTATGCTATGCCATGTTCATCCAGTTAGTCTGGACTTCGGTCCGATGTATGGGCAAGGCCCAGTTAGTCCGGACTTCGGTCTGATGCAGTTAGCCGGGCTTCGATCCGATGCAGGGTCAAGGCCCTAGTTAGTCCGGACTTCGGTCCGATGTAGTTAGCCAGACTTCAGTTCGATGCAGGGGGCAAGGCCCCAGTTAGTCCGGACTTCGGTCCGATGCAGTTTCCGGACTTCAGTTTGATGCAGGAGGCAATGTCCCAGTTAATCCGGATTTTGGTTCGATGCAGTGGGCAAGGCCCAATATGTGATTTATATGTTATTGTATGGTATGTGGTAGTTTGGGGGAGCTCACTAAGCTTTGTGCTTACAGTTCCAGTTTTGGCTTCTGGAACTTTTGCCAGCAAGGGGAAGAGCTCGGATTGATGGCATGACACACACCACAGTTGTAGTTTATTCTTGGGACTTTTATTTAGATATGTTGATATGATATTAACTTCAGTTTTGAATTAGTACATTTACTCTGGCATTTTGAGACATATGATTCATGGTCTTATTATCTAATAGTTGATGTTGCGATTTTTAGTAATATTAAAACAAAAAATTTTGAGTCGTATTTTGGGTCGTTACACACTCAAGTCACAATCTTGGAGTATGACTATAAGACTTGATTTTGGAACGAAGTATGATTCATCCTTCTAATTTAACCATTTCAACAATTTCCCATTCCTCTTCTTAGCCATACTAGTGCACTAAGGTGTCCTTAGAGTATCGATTGTGATATGGTTTCATAATCAATGAGATGATCATAAAACATGATACTAAAGTACTCTCCCATCTTTTCAGATTAGAGAAACTTTTATCTTTCTACCTAATTGATTCTTCTTATTCGTTCTGCCATTCATTGAAACCTTTCAATGATTCAGAATTACACTTAATCTTGTAATTATAACCACATTTACTAGACTTTTAGTAAATCATGACGAATAATCTTATTGTTATTTGTGGTGGACTTGACCAATGCACAACATTGCATACCAAATCTCTTAGTCTTTCACTTGACTCACATACTTATGTGAACAAGGAAATAATCTTATTTTTCTAAGTACCAAGATTTCCATATATCGCACGACTCATATCATATGATTCCAGGCTTCTGTCCAATTGAAATTTGCGCGATGGGAATCTTTCCTTACTTAGAAAATTATGACACTACCATAAATAACATAAGTAAGAATCACATGCACTTAATATTGCTTATAATAGAAACATACATGCCTCAATTTTTCACAAATGACATTGCAAGGAGATATAAATAAGACAAAACTCAAAATTTATTTTATTTATAAAAGGTGCGGAAAACTTGTCCTTACAATGCAAATTTAAATGAAAACTATGTTATTACATATTCCTAAGCAATCTATCATAATTCTAAGCAGCAACTCTAAAATCCAATCATCGAATCATGCGATCGAAATCCATTTCTTCGCGATCAGACTCAGCTCACTTCTTCCTTAAAGCTTCCTTTCTTTTCTTCGATACTACAAAACACCAAATGTTCTTTGATGGGTTTTAGCCATAAGAACTTTCGTATGTGCGCATGCAAAACCCTAATGCTTGGATCTAGGCTTTCTAATTAAACATGCTTTGAATCCAAGACTTCTAATGGCTAATTAGGTTAAATAACAACATTGGAATAGATCTAGAATCATACCTTTGAGTTCCTTCTTGATCTTGTAGTCTTGGAGCTTCTAGAGTCACAAATGTCACTCCTCTAATGGCTTACAAACACCAATAGCAAGCAAGATAATTTAGGAGAGAGGAGAGGGGAGGAATTCGGCCAGAGGTTCCTTACTTTAGGTTAGCACATGAATTCCTTATGCCATGGGATCTATTTATACTTGTAGACTCCTTAAGGATTACAGATAAGTCCCTATCAGATAATCTTCTCTTAAGGCTATCCAAATCCATTCCTAGATAAGCACATGGACGATTTTAGCTATCCTAAAGCTCTTAGAATCCGTCCAAAGTATATCCAAATGGATTTACAGTCTAAAGTTTAACTATCAAACAATTGACAGTTTATACCCTCTTATTTAATTAATCTCTTTAAGTCACCAAATTAATTCCAATTAATTTATGACTTATATTAATCAAATAACCATATATTATTCCTTATAATATTTACTCTCTCTTAACAAATCATCCATCAAGTTGCTATGGTGAAGGCAACCCAAAAGGACCATGCACAACCGGATCAAGTACTTGCCTATTATAGTTGCAGCCTTAGACACTATTCCAACAGTCTCCCACTTGGATAAGTCTAGTAACTATACAAGTACAATTCGGTTTGCAATCGTAGCTCTCAAAGACGCTGTCAACTCTGATCTAATCAATCTTGTCCTTTAGATAAGGGATCTTACAGTCCTCTGTTAGATATCATGCTGACAATCCTATGGAATGGTTAGTCAAGCATTTAGATTTCTCGATCTCCGATTTATTTGACATAGAACTTAATCAAACACATCAATTCAGTTCTGACCGGGCCCGGCACATAAGTCAAATCAAATCATCGAGTGGCCAAGATATCTCTTCTACCCTCTTAGGATAAAATTTACAGATAAACTTCGACTTATATGCATTTACTTATTCATTAACCAACTATACACAACAATGCGTTTTATAACATCAAGTTACTGATGCGTTTTCGCATTATCAATGCACAATCAATTAACAAATAATAAACCATATATTTAGGTTTTAAGACTATATGATATTATCGTCTTGCGATCACCTTTTATATCGTATTCCATAAGGTTATTCCAGCAAGCGCGGGTTTATTCCAATGCTCAAAACCAGTTCATAAGCACTCATGAACGTTGCAACAACCCTTGCTATGTCTAACACCATTTAGACATTCTACACACCAATTCATGACAATCTTCATTCATATCTACTACCAACATATGAATGATTGTGGACCATTTGAATAATTCGATTATTCCTAATAAACTCAATTATTCTGGAATTCAAAACATGCAAAGTGAAACAATAGTTAAACAATTAACATGTGACAGTAACTTTACTCATAAATAAAACTCCTTTATTTAATCATCAAATGTTAATTACATTTATCTATTAAACGTTTCTAATACTATCTAATCTATACTAATATCATCCTTCAGCCCAATACTCCTAGCATGCTGCAAGTGCTTAACCCTACTCAGTCCCTTCGTAAGCGGATCTGCTGGGTTATCTTCTGATGATATCCTCTTCACTACGAGTTGTCCTTCTTCTACACGATGTCTAATGAAGTGATATTTTCTGTCGATATGTCGAGATCTACCATGATCCCTCGGTTCCTTGGTCAAGGCAACCGCACCTTCGTTATCACAGAAAATCTCCATGGGCTCCTTTATGGCCGGCACAACTCCAAGATCACCAATGAAGTTCTTTAGCCATATCGCCTCCTTCGACGCTTCGCTCGCTGCGATGTACTCTGATTCGCACGTTGAATCAGCTACGGTTTCCTGCTTGGAACTTTTCCATGTTACTGCTCCTCCATTTAGGGTAAAGACCCAGCCCGACTGCGAACGGTAGTTGTCCATGTCGGTCTGAAAGCTGGCGTCACTATACCCTCGCACCTTCAAGTCATCACTCCCTCCAAGGACTAAGAACCATTCTTTCGTCCTCCGAAGGTACTTAAGGATGTTCTTCACCGCAATCCAATGTGCTTTTCCAGGGTTCCCTTGATATCTGCTAACCATGCTCAAAGCGAAGGCTACATCAGGGCGAGTACAAGTCATAGCGTACATGATTGAGCCAACTGTGGAAGCGTATGGTACTCGGCTCATTTCTGCTATCTCAGCTTCGGTACTCGGACTTTGAGTCTTACTCAACTTGGCATTTCCTTGTATTGGTAATTCTCCCTTCTTTGAGTTTTCCATACTAAAACATTTTAGTACCTTCTCTAAGTAAGTATTCTGACTAAGTCCAATTAGTCTCTTACTTCTTTCTCTCACTATCCTTATTCCCAAAATGTAAGAAGCCTCTCCGAGGTCCTTCATAGCGAAGCACTTCCCGAGCCAGGACTTAACCTCCTGCAGAGTCGGGATGTCGTTCCCTATGAGTAATATGTCATCGACATATAGAACGAGAAAGCTTACTATACTCCCACTGGCTTTGACATATACACAAGATTCGTCTTCGCTTCGTACAAATCCAAACTCTTTGACTTTCTCATCGAAGCAAAGATTCCATCTGCGAGACGCTTGCTTAAGTCCATAAATGGACTTCTCAAGCTTACACACTCTATTCGGATGCTTCGGATCCACAAACCCCTCTGGCTGAGCCATGTAAACATCCTCAGCCAACTTTCCGTTAAGGAAAGCGGTCTTGACATCCATTTTCCAAATCTCATAATCATGAAATGCGGCAATAGCTAGCATCACTCTAATAGATTTAATCTTCGCAACTGGTGAGAAGGTCTCATCATAGTCAACTCCGGGAGTTTGAGTAAAGCCCTTCGCGACCAATCGCGCCTTATATGTGTGTACGTTCCCATCCACGTCGGTCTTCTTTTTGAAGATCCATTTGCACCCAACAGTCTTACGTTCGGGCACATAATCAACCAAATTCCAAACTTGGTTATCGTACATGGATTGGATCTCGCTATCCATTGCCTCTTTCCATTTCGCAGACTCCGGGCCTACCATGGCTTCCTTATAGCTATTAGGTTCATCAAGATTTACTAGTGTACCATCACTAATATACGTGTCCCCTTCGGTAGTAATATGAAAACCATAAAACTGGGGATGAACTCTAACTCTATCGGAACGTCTAAGAGGTAAGGATTCATCAATCGGTTCAACCGGAGTTTCCTCCTCGGGTTGAATGCCAGCAGTAGAGGTTCCTTCATCTATCGACTCTTAAATCTCTTCAAGTTCGATTTGCCTCCCACTGTCTCCTTGGCTTATGAGTTCTCGCTCTCGGAAAACTCCTCTCCTCGCAACAAAGACAACATTGTCTTTCGGTCTATAGAAGAGATATCCAAAGGATGTTTGCGGGTAGCCGATGAAAATACATCGCTCACTTCGAGGTTCAAGCTTGTCGTGAGTATCTCATCTTACAAAAGCCTCGCAACCCCAAACCTTGATATGTGTCAACGAGGGAGCTTTCCCTGTCCACATCTAGTGAGGTGTTTTGGCAACCTTCTTAGTAGGGACTCGGTTAAGGATATGGGCAGCAGTCTCTAAGGCATACCCCCAAAAGAAGATAGGTAGTGAAGCACGACTCATCATAGAGCGAACCATATCCAATAAGGTTCGATTACGCCTTTCTGCCACACCATTCAACTGTGGTGTCCTAGGAAGCGTCAATTACGAAACTATTCCACACTCCTTGAGATAATCGTGGAATTCAAGACTTAGGTACTCTCCTCCTCGATCGGATCGAAGCATCTTGATTTTCCTGCCCAATTGATTCTCCACTTCATTTTTGAACTCTTTGAACTTTTCAAAGGTGTCTGACTTTTTCTTGATTAAGTAGATATACCCATATCTACTATAGTCATCGGTAAAAGTCACATAGAAGCGGTTCCCATCCTTCGTGGTTGATCTAAAGGGTCCACATACATCGGTATGTATTAGGTCCAATAGTCCCTCACCCCTTTCACAAGTACTCGTGAAAGGTGACTTAGTCATCTTTCCAAGTAAACAAGACTCGCATGTGTCATCTTCCCTAAGGTCGAATGACTCCAACACTCCATCCTTTTGGACTTGGGCTATGCGTTTCTTGTTGACATGTCCAAGACGACAATGCCACAAGGATGCTTTATCCATACTAGTGGAAGAATCAATATTCAAAACATCATTTGCTAAGTTATCAACAATCATAACAGTTTCATATATTCCATTACATGGTATAGCTTCAAAGTAAAAGACACCATTTAGATAAGCCAAAATAGAACCATTCTCATTATTAAAAGAAAATCTAAATCCTTGTCTATATAAACCATGAAATGAAATGATGTTTCTAGCCATTTCTGGCGAATAGCAACAATTGTTCAAATCTAATACCAAACTATTCCTAAGCACTAAAGAATACACTCCAATCTTGGTGACAGGCGACGATCTTCTGTTCCCCATGATTAGATTGATCCTTCCTTGCTCTACATCCCTACTTCTTCTTAGTGCCTACACATTAGAACAAATGTGATAACCACAACCGGTATCAAGAACCCAAGATATAGCATGATTGGAATCGTTAGATTTGATTGTGTATATACCTGCGAAAGATGGCTTGATCTTTCCTTCCTTGATGGTTTGCAGGTAATCCGGGCAGCTTCTCTTCCAATGTCCTATCTTGTGGCAGTGGTGGCACTCTGCCTCCTTTGGGTTGGAGCAGGGCTTAGAGGGATCAACTTTGATCCCACTAGAAGAGGCACCATCTCGGGCTTTCACCTTGCGATAGTTATTCGATGAAGCTTTCCTCTTCTTTCCCTTCCCTTGACCAATAGCCAAGACAGGAGCAGCGGACGGATTGGGAGTTGGTGCAACAGACGTGTCCTTGAAGTTGCTCTCAGCGACCTTCAAGAGACCTTGGAGTTTGCTTAGGGTGACCTCTTCTTTGTTCATGTGGTAGGTCATCCTAAATTGGTTGTACATCGGAGGCAAAGAGTGAAGCACCATGTCGATCGCCAAGTCTTCACCGAAGTCAACATTTAACTTGCGAAGGCGGTCGACATACCTTTGCATCTTTTGCAGGTGCACGGTAAGAGATTCTCCATGACCCATCTTAGTGGAGATCATGTTGGTGAAAATCTCGTAACGCTCTTGTCTCGCGTTTTGGTGGTATCTCTCCAACAAGTCTTGATGCATCTCGTATGGATACATGTCCTCCTAGGACTTTTGGAATTCGGAGTTCATGGTGGCGATCATGATGCAATGTACCTTCGTTGCATCTCGCTCATGAGTTTCAAAGGCGGTGATTTCGGCGGGAGTAGCAACTTCGGGGTTGATTTTATCGAGCTTCTCATCGAGGACATACTCTTTATCCTCATAGCGAGCAATGGTGCGAATGTATCTTATCCATTCGCTAAAGTTCGTTCCATCGAAGGTGACCTTTTGGCAAAGGCTCATCAACGTGAAAGAACTAGCAGCAGCGTTGTTTGCATTCGACATCTATAGAAAGGACAAAGATAGATTAGAATAAGAATCCCTAATTATCACCCAATAAGAAAAATTAGGGCTAGGATCCAACAATAACATTTACATACTAGAAAAGGGATGCCGTAATCTAACATGCAAATAAATTTAAGGTAAGTGAATGACGATTCACTAATTCTCCACAACAAAACTTAAACTATTAGTCCTAAGTGTTTTTGAGAATTCCTAGGTTCGGATGAGATTCATTGAACTATTCAATGACATGTTTAAATCTCGATATGCCCCTCATGTTTGTGACTGGGATGTCGAGGATCACAAAGCGGGTGTGAATTACCATGCAAATTCACATGGTGCCTTCATTGTAACGATCACCTATTCGATGTGCCGGTAAACCACACACGCTCCATCGAACTATGATAAACAATGAATCACCCTTTGCCACCTTCGCTTAGAACCAATTAGTGTGCCGGTAAACCACACACGCTCCACTAACTTCTTAGCAAGGTGCAAAGTGTAATTTCATGGGATTGCATCAATTCACTTTTCCTAAAGTAACTAAGATTGGGAAATTTTTTAAAACGTGTAGTTACTTTGTATTTCTTATTATACTTTTAATGAGAGGATGAGGTTGCCCTATCCTACCCGTTCGGCTAACGACCCTCCACCAATCAAGCAAGCGGTGGGTGTGAGTGTACACCCATTAAGCGCCATTTTATAGGCCGCAACCTTATACCCACCTTATAGATCGGCTTCGTGAATGAGGCCTACTAACGGTAAGACTAGCATTTAGTTATACATACATATATATATATATATATATATATATATATATATATATATATATATATATATATATATATATATATATATATATATTATTCTAGTAATATCATATTAGTATAGGGTTGTATTTTAAACTTTTCAAAATCTAGGGTTTGAAATTTAAGTTGTCTAAATTAAAACTTTTAATCACAAATATAAATTTCAAAACTTTAGGGTAGGTTTTAAACATTTAAAACATGAAGGATCAAATAACAAATAATTCCAATTAACAATTAATATCCTAATTATCTTTATTTGATTTATCCAAGATTTCTTTTAAGATAATTATCAAAATAATTAATCATTTATCACATAAGGAAATTAAATATTTTATTAGATGATAAATATCTTTAATTAGATCAAGATAATAGTCATATATATCAAAAATTCGGATTAGGGTTGATCTAATATGATTAAGGTAAGTTTCCATAAGATAAACATGAAAAAATCCCGGTTTTGCCTAATATCCTGACGCCCGGACTCGCCGAGTACACAAGGGGACTCGCCGAGTCAAGCCTACTCGCCGAGTCCACCTTGGAACTCGCCGAGTTAGTGACTCAAAACCCCAAAAATCGAATTTGCAGGTTTGTTTCAGTTAATCAAGCAACAATTTAAAGAAAACCAAGCTAGGCTCTGATACCACTGATGGGTTTTAGCCATAAGAACTTTCCTATGTGCGCATGCAAAACCCTAATGCTTGGATCTAGGCTTTCTAATTAAACATGCTTTGAATCCAAGACTTCTAATGGCTAATTAGGTTAAATAACAACATTGGAATAGATCTAGAATCATACCTTTGAGTTCCTTCTTGATCTTGTAGTCTTGGAGCTTCTAGAGTCACAAATGTCACTCCTCTAATGGCTTACAAACACCAATAGCAAGCAAGATGATTTAGGAGAGAGGAGAGGGGAGGAATTCGGCCAGAGGTTCCTTACTTTAGGTTAGCACACGAATTCCTTATGCCATGGGGTCTATTTATACTTGTAGACTCCTTAAGGATTACAGATAAGTCCCTATCAGATAATCTTCTCTTAAGGCTATCCAAATCCATTCCTAGATAAGCACATGGACGATTTTAGCTATCCTAAAGCTCTTAGAATCCGTCCAAAGTATATCCAAATGGATTTACAGTCTAAAGTTTAACTATCAAACAATTGACAGTTTATACCCTCTTATTTAATTAATCTCTTTAAGTCACCAAATTAATTCCAATTAATTTATGACTTATATTAATCAAATAACCATATATTATTCCTTATAATATTTACTCTCTCTTAACAAATAATCCATCAAGTTGCTATGGTGAAGGCAACCCAAAAGGACCATGCACAACCGGATCAAGTACTTGCATATTATAGTTGCAGCCTTAGACACTATTCCAACAATCTTATCACATCATGTATTAAGAATCTAAAATAGAAAACTTAATAGAGTTAGATATTGGATTTCACTTGAAGCAGAGCCATACATCTTGACTATCCTATCTCTTAGATCTCTCAGGTAGTCGGGGAAGCTTCATAACCAACACTCTCTCTTTTTGGCAGTAGAAACATATGGATTCTTCTTGAATGGTACACGGGACTATATTAGACTCAGCCTTTCTCTTCCGTAGAGAAAACTTTTCCGAACTTCCAATGTTGCTTTTGCCCATAAAAGTTTGGCATATTGATTTATCAGGAAAATTTGCTCGACCATTGCACCAAATCATTTTTGATTCAGCAGCAATAAGAAAATAAGTCAAATCAATGAGGGTCACGTCATGGTCCATCATATGGTACTCTCTAACGAACTTACCATACGATTTAGGAAGTGACTGAAGAACCATCTCAACAGCCAACTTCCACAAGACATCGACACCCAACATTCCCAATCTATCAATATGCAACTTCATATCCAAGACATGAGCGCATACCGACTTTCCATCTTCATGTGTTTTCACCAATAGGGCTTGAGTGACCTTGAACTTTTCAAGTCTTCGAACACATAGGCCAGGGAGATTATTGGAGGAGGTGGAGGAAGTGAAAAATGATTTCCATTTTCACAATACAATTGTGGAACATCATCTTCAAGCGGAAAAAATTTTCCAACGGATTCATGAAGACCATAGTTGTTAGAATTTGACATCTACGAAACAGGAGAAAATTCAAGTTAGTTGATTGAGTCCTTAATAAAACACCCAAATGAGATATTAAGGCTAGGACCCTACACAATATTCTACGATTTGGAAGAGGGATGCCATAATCCAAATTGTAGAGCATTTATAGGTAGGTAAATGATGATTTACGAATTTCCACCATGAAAAACGAAAAGGAAATTTAAGTTTTAAATGAATTAAAACTCCTAGATCTTTTAAGATTCATTGAACTTTTTAATGGCATGTTTAAATCTTAATTGTGCCCTTCAAGTTTGTGATTGGGATGCCGAGGATCACAAACAAGGTGTGGATAACCATGCAAATTAGCTCGGTACTCTCGATGTTACAAATTACCTAATCATTGTGTCGGTTAAACACACACACTCCATTGATCTATGATAAACATCAAGCTACCGATTTCCATCCTTCATTGGTCCCATATTAGTGTGCCGGTTAACCACACACACTCCACTAATGACCAACAATGTGCAATGTGCAATTTCATGGATTAGCACCAACTCTACATTTTTCCTAAAGTAACTAAGATTTGGGAATTTATAAAAATTTTAATTACTTCGTATTTCATTATACATATAATGGAATGTTGTGTCCTATCCTACGTGTTTGGCTAACGACCCTCCACTAGTCAAGAGTGCGGTGGGTAAGAGTGGTTAGCCAACGATGGTTATTTTATAGGCCGCTTCCTTAAACACCCTTTATAGACCAACTTCGTGAATGAGATCTACTAACAGTAAGACCGACTCTGTACTCATACATATATAATATTAGATCTTTAATTTTATATAGTATAAGGGTGTATTCTACACTTTTAAAATACTAGGTGGTCTAATTTAATAAATTATACTTTTAATTTATTTAAATATAAACCATATTATTATAGATTTATTAACTCTGTTTTAATTATACACTTAATTAATTTAATAAAACCATAAGGGTGTAATTTGAACTTTTCAAAATACTAGGGTCTTTAAATTAAATATTTCAAAATTAATACCTTTTAGTTAAATTTTAAATTCCAAAACTTGAGGACAAATTTTGAAACCTTTCAAAATATTAGGGTTTAACTATTTAAATTTCAAAAAACAATAACTTTTTAAGTTCAAATTTAAACTATAAAACCTACAGGGTGTAGATTGAAACTTTTCAAACTTACTAGGTCATATATTTGACAAATAATAATCCTATATTATCCATATTTAACTAAATCCATCCATTTTGATGAGTATAACAATTCCAAACTTGAAAAACGATTTTAGGCTATAAAAACGAGTTTTGGAAGCAATCCTCAACAAAATCTAGCTGAAAAATCAAAAAATCCGGCAACAGACCCTTGGACTCGTCGAGTTCACAATGGAACTCGTCGAGTCCATTCATGGACTCGGTGAGTCTGCCTGTTAGAAACCCTAAAATTCGATTTCCAAGCAAGCAATGAAGAATTAGGCTTCAAATACATCAAACAAACAACCTAGGCTCTGATACCACTGATGGGTTCTGAGCACTACATCAATCCTATTTTGTACATGCAAACCCTAAAGCTTTGGATCAATTTTGTCTAATGAACATGCAATAATCATCCAAAGCTCATAAACCCTAGATCTAGCATACAATAATCGAATTAACATATGAATTAAGGTTTAGATCTTACCTTGATTGTTATATTGCAATAATAATCTTAATTATTCTTGATCTTGAATCTTGAAAGATTAGTAACTCAAATGTTGCACCTCTAATGGATTCACAAACATCATGAGGAACAAGATGACTTAGGAGAAGGAGGAGGAGGCACTAAAAACGTCTAGGGTTCTCTTAGAAGTGTTAGCTACGTTTTTGGGAGCCTTAGGGGTCTTTATATACTTGTGAGGGCTTCGAGGGTTTCAGGTGAAACCCTAATTCTCTGCTTAGGCCTTAAGCAACCCATGGAGTCCCTCTAGAAAGCCATTTGAAAAAAATCATATGGGCTTCCCATAGATTTCGTCCAATCCCCTTTCGATTAGGAATCCATAGCCTAATTGCAACTATCATATAATTGCAATATCAGTCCCCTTTATTTAATTAATCTATTTTAGTCACAAAACTAATTCTTAATTAATTCCTTAATATTAATTAAATAATATGATTTCTCCTTTAATATATTATTCTTATAATATATTAATAAATCATAATTAATCCTCTTTCTCCTTAATTCATCATATCAGTTGCTATGGTGAAGGCAACTCAAAAGGATCATGCTCATAATCAGGTCAAGTACATAACAAAATAGTTATGGGCTTAGACACCTAATCCAACAAAAGGCACCAAGGCCGAACCATGTTTATATTATGTTGTTAGTATGCTAGTTATCTCCATGACTCTTGCATGTGTTGTGCTTATATGTTTACCGGGTCAAGGCCTGATACCAGACGGGGCCTGATGGATATATGTATGCTATGTATCTCTATGATTATTACATGTGTATTTCTTTATTTGATATATGTTATTGTATGTTGGGCAGGCCCGTTTAACCGAGCTCACCTCACTTCCGGGCGGGGCCTGATGCCACGTGGGGACCAATGTTGGATGGGATCCGAAGCCAGGTGCGGCCCACTATATGTTATTGTATGTTTGTTATGTGGTATTTTGGGGGAACTCACTAAGATTTGTGCTTACGATTTTCAGTTAATGTTTTAGGTACTTCTGGTTCCAAGGGGAAGAGCACAGGATTCGGGCACCCTCTTGGGTGTGTCTGAATTCAAACTAAGGACTTTGTAGAATTTTCAAAAGAAAACATTTTTATAAAAGGATTTCAAAAAGAGAAAAGGTTGTGGTGTGTGCAATCATCCGAGCTCAAGTAAGTTATCCGAAAATACCCATGCATTTTTATATATGATATGAATTATGAATTGTGAATCACATGCTAGATTAGGGCTAAGGATCCAAGGGAGATGCCTTTGTATGCCCATTATATTAGCTTATAGATTTGCATGATAGTACTAATCAGTCAATGATAGGATGGCCTGATTAGGTTATGCTCATTTCTTTTCACTTGATGCTCAAATACTATTTTCTTTGTGCTTTTAGGAGTTCTTGCTAATTTCAGCTAGTTAGTAAGTGAATATGCTAAGTTACATATTATGAAAACTAAATAATTTCGGACGGTTAGGTTTAGCTCTATTGCACAGCTCTTATTTAAGTCCAACCGTTGTAGAGAGTGACCTCTTATTCAAAGAATTATCTAGTCTTTGTAATATGTAATTGTATTCGTGAGCTAGTTAGAGGTGGTTAGCATGAGTTCCTTCTACAGATGATGGCGGATAGTGGTGTGGAGTCTGCACTAGGAAAGCCTAGGATGAGATTTAGTGCTGGGAGCTCTTGTTGTGAGGGATCTATTGATTATAGAGTAACTTGGTTGAGTGAAGGAACTTCTTGAGGAAAGTATGGATAGATGTTGAATGTAGTATGGGCCAATACTACTGGAAGCAAGGATCCCTACTTGATTCAAGGGGTGCTATAATGAAGCCAGGGAGCTTGTGTAGTTATGATTTCCCCGATATGCACATTGATGATTATTTTGATAGTTTTATGGTCTATTTTCTTTATGGTGGTATTGCAAGGCAGGCTAGTGGGCAGTTCCGGTGTCGGGGAGGGTTCAGGCTCAGGTTCTGGAGTCGGGCAACTTGATAACCAGATTAGGTAGTTCATCTTGTCTGAGATTAAACACAATATCCTTGATCAGACTCCTATGATTTTTGGCACGGTCAAGGAGGGTATTTTGGATATTATTGATGAGAGATTGAGTGCCTTCCATGCAAAGATTATGGCATTAAGTAGGACGTGCTCTCTGACCTTCAGGGAGTTTCGGGTATGTGGAGCGCCAGACTATCATGGGGCTAGGGATCCTATTGCGGGCAGCAGGTGGTTGGAAAATGTTGCAAACACCTTCCGTACCAGTCGTTGTCCCGAGGGGGACAAGGTCAGACTAGCATATTGCCTCATAAAGGATAGATCTCGTGATTGGTGGGAGGAGGTTGAGCATGCTGTAGATGGTGATGCTATTGATTTGATGACCTGGAGTGATTTCTTGACCAAGTTCAGAGCCAAGTTTGTATCGCTAATCGAGGTGCAGCAGCTGGCGCGAGAGTTTCAAGATCTCCGTTAGACTATTGAGATGGTGACTGAGATCACTGCTATATTTAGGGTGATGTCACTTTTGGTTCCGCAGTATGTAGCATTTAAGGAGATCAAGAAGGCCCGGTACCACGAGATGTTGAGGAATGATATTTGATAGTTTGTGAGATGATCCAACTGGATAATGCTGGAAGACATGATAGCGAGGGCTAGGGAGAGGAAGATTGACCTGGAGATGTAGAGAAAGAGGAAGCCAAATTTTGTTGTGAGTGTTGAGGGGTCGAGCAAGAGGCCCAAGGTATCCAATTCTAGGCAGAGAGGCCCACATGGCTGTAGTTTCTATGGAAAGTGCGGAAAGTTGCACCAAGGAACGTGCAAAGGGGTGGGTTCGGGTTGCTTCAAGTGCGGCCAGACTGGTCACATTAGTAGAGATTGTACTGCTACCACCCCCCATCACTCCGGTATCTGATATGATTTACTTTCAGTGCAATCAGAGGGGCCACAAGAAGGCCCATTGTCCATGTTTGGCTGTGGCAGGACCGATGTCAACAACCTCTCCTTCGACCTTGAGGATTACTAACGACTGTCAGGACTAGGCAGATGCGCCAGCGATGAAGAGCAGGGCATTCCAGCTGACGGAAGAGGAGGAGCGTGCAGCTCTTGACGTTGTGACGGGTATCTATCTTCTCCTGATCTCTTTATATATATTGAATTGTTGCTTATGTTTATGTGTCTTATTTTAGGGTTGTTCCTCGTGAATGGTATCGCTGCCTTGGTATTATTTGATTCAGGCGCTACCCGATCTTCTGTGTCACTTGCGCTTGGGAATAGATTTGTTGGAGCTCTAGGGAGCTAGATCGTCCTCTTGATATGGAGATTGCTGATGATAGGATGGTCAGGGCCACGAGGGTTCATCGGGATTGTACTCTTCAGTTGTTTAGCGATCAGTATCCAGTGGATTTGGTTCCCATTCCTTTGCGCCGGAACAAGGTTATCGTGAGCATGGATTGGTTGAGCCCTAATAGGACAGTGATCCACTGTGAGTAGCATTTGGTTCAGTTTAGGACCCCAAGTGGGGGAGAGTTGGTGATTCAGGGTGAGAAACCGCAACATGGGTCAATCATGTGTTCTGCAGTGAGGGCGAAGCGCTACCATCATTAGGGTTATGCAGGTTTTTACGCCTATGTCATGGATACCCAAGATAAGGGTAAGGTGACTGTGGACGATGTCTCGATTGTGCAGGAGTATTCAGATTTATTCCCTGAGGATTTAACTAGGGCACCAACAGAGAGACAGGTGGAGTTCAGGATCGATTTTATTCAAGATGCGGATTTGATAGCCAAAGCATCGTATCGGTTGGTTCCTCCCGAGATGCAGGAGTTGTCTACACAGTTGCAAGAGCTGTTAGACAAGGGATTCATTAGACGGAGCAGTTCTCCTTGGGGAGCCCCGATTTTGTTTGTGAAGAAGAAGGACGAACCCCATCGGATGTGTACTGACTACTAGGAGTTAAATAAGGTAACGATGAAGAACCATTATCTACTCCTGAGGACTGATGATCTTTTCGACCAGCTTTAGGGTGCATATTGGTTCTCCAAGATTGATCTACGATCGAGTTATCATCAGATGCAAGTTAAGGATGAGGATGTACAGAAGATAGCTTTTTCGGAATCGCTATGGCCATTATGAGTTCATGGTGATTCCATTTGGGCTCACCAATGCTCCTGTCGCGTTCATGGATCTCATAAACTGCGTGTGCTGACTGATTTTGGATTGGTCTGTGATAGTGTTTATTGATGATATCGTAGTTTATTCCAAGACACATGAGCAGCATGAGGAGCACTTGAGGGAGGTGTTGGAGAATTTGAGGAGGGCGAAATTTTGCAAAGTTCTCCAAGTGCGAGTTCTGGTTACGCGAGGTGTAGTTCTTGTGGCACCTTGTCAATCAGAAGGGTATTATGGTCGATTCGGCCAAGGTTGAGGTCGTGATGCTGTGGGAGGTTCTAAGGTCCCCATCTGAGATTCAGAGTTTTCTTGGTTTGGCGGGTTATTATCAGAGATTTATCCAGGATTTCTCCAAGATTGCTATTTCATTGACCCGACTGACCAAGAAGTCGGTGACATTTCTTTGGGGACCAGAGCATTAGGCAACTTTTGAGAATCTTAGACAACGATTGTGTGAGACGTCGATACTGACCCTGCCAGAGGGTGTTGTTGATTTTGTGGTTTATTGTGATGCATTGATCACGGTTTTGGGTGCAGTTTTGATGCAACAGGGTCGCGTGATTGCTTACGTTTTGAAGCAGCTGAAGACCCATAAGTCGAATTATTCAATGCATGATTTGGAGCCAAGGGTTGTGGTTTTGGCCCTCAGTATTTGGCGGCATTAACTCTATGGGGTTCGTTTACTATTTACATGGACCATAAGAACTTGAGTTATTTAATGGATCAACCGAACCTGAATATGAGGCAATGTTGTTGGTTGGATGTGGTGAAGGATTATGATTATGAGATCCTGTACTACCCGGGGAAGGCCAAAATAGTGGTCGATGCTCTCAACCGCAAGGTGATCGCGGCTCCGATCAGGGATATATGTTTGAGGATGACAGTGATTACTCGGTTGTTGGAATGGATTCGGGAGGCTCAGATTGAGGCTATGAAGGAGAAGCACCGGAAGTGTGAGCGAAGTTTGGGTCAGGTGGCTTCCTTCGATTATAATAGTCGTGGATTGTTGACCCTGCATCGGAGGGTCTGGGTTCCTTATTGGGGCAGTGTGCGCCAAGTTCTGATTGAGGAGGATCATAAGTCGAGATTCTCCATTCATCCCAGTGCAACAAAGATGTATCGGCAACTTCGCCCTCATTATTGGTGGCCTTGAATGAAGCTGAATATAGCATGGTTTCTGGAGCGGTGCTTGACTTGTAGGAAATTCAAGTCCGAGCATCAACGAACTCACAGAAAGATTTAGTTGTTGGGGATTCCCGTATGGATATGGGAAGACATCACAATGGATTTTGTCACAAAGCTTCCCAGGATAGCACAGGGTGGATTCTATTTGGGTTATCGTGGATCGATTGACCAAGAGCCTGCATTTCATCCCGATTCAGCAGAGTATTTCTACAAAGAAGCTAGCCAAGATTTATGTTCAAGAGGTGGTGGCACGTAATGGGGTGCCGATATCAATAGTTTTGGACCGGGATGTTCGCTTTACTTCACGATTTTGGAAGCGGTTTCATGATGAGATGGGTACTCGTCTCCATTTCAGTACAACTTTCCACCTGCAGATGGATGGTCTGAGTGAGCGGACGATTTAGAATCTTGAGGATATGTTGCATGTGTTCATATTAGATTTTAGTGGGAGTTGGGATACGTATCTTCCGTTAGCAGAATTTTCGTATAACAACAATTATCACGCTAGCATTTATCGACCTCCTTTGGAGATGCTATACGGGAGGAAATGAAGGACCCCGATTTATTGGGGTGAGGTCGGTCAGCGAGTCATAGTGAGTACCGAGGTGGTAATCAAGACTACAAAGATGATTCAGTAGGTTTGGAGCAGGCTTCAAACAACTCAGAGTCGGCAGAAAAGTTATGCCGACAAGCGTCGATCAGATTTGGATTTCCAGGTGGGAGATATGGTTCTTTTGAAGGTTTCACCATGGAAATGTGTCATCCGATTTAGGAAGTGGGCAAGTTGGGCCCTAATTTGGTGCCTTCATGATAGGAGCGGATTTAAGAAACTCCTTGAGCTTGTCAAAATCTTCTTTGCACGCCTTATTGAACTCAAAATCAATATCCTTTTGCCAGAGTTGGCACATCGGTCTAGTTATCTTTGAATAGTCCTTGATGAATCTTCGGTAGAAACCTGCATGACCTAAAAAAGAACGAACTTCCTCAACACAAGTCGAGTAAGGTAAGCTTTGAATAACATCAACTTTTTCCTTGTCTACCTCGATTCCTTTTTTAGACACGATGTGACCCAAAATAAGACCTTGACCCACCATAAAATGACATTTTTCAAAATTTAAAACCAAATTCGTTTCAATGCATCTTTTCAAAAATTTTGTGAGATTAGTCAAACATTCTTGAAAGGAGTTTCCATATACCCTAAAATCATCCATAAAAACTTCAATTATGTTTTCAACATATTTCGAGAAAATACTAACCATGCAACATTGGAAAATGGCTGAGGCATTACATAATCCAAATGGCATTCTCCGGTATACAAAAGTGCCAAATGGACATGTAAAGGTTGTCTTTTCTTGGTCTTCCGGTGCCACCTGGATTTGGTGCAAACCAGAATACCCGTCTAGACAACAATAATGAGACTTTCCGGCCAACCTCTCAAACATTTGGTCAATGAAGGGTAATGGAAAATGATCTTTTCTTGTGCTTGCATTGAGTTTGCGGTAGTCAATACATACTATCCACCCGTTTTGCACACGGGTGGGGACCATCATACCTTTGATGTTCTCGACCATTGTGATTCCCGTCTTCTTCAGTACCACTTGCACCGGGCTCACCCACTTTCTATACAAGATTAGATAGATCATCTCCGCATCAAGGAGCTTTAATATCTCTTTCTTGACCACTTCCATTATCGGCAAATTCAATCTTCTTTGTGCATCCCGATTTGACTTGCATTCATCGTCCATTTAAAATTTGTGCATACAAGTGGAGGGGTTGAATCCCTTGATCCGCAATCGTCCAACCCATTTCTTATTTATGTTCCTTTAACACCTTGAGGAGTTGTTCTTCTTCAAATTCGATTAGGGGAGTTGAAATGATAACCGAAAAAGTCTCATTCTTTCCCAAGTAGGCATACTTCAAGTGTTGAGGTAGAATTTTCCATTCCAATTTTGGCGGTTGAACATGGGAGGGTGGCAATTTTATGTGAGTTTGAGGTAACACGGTTTGCTTCACACTGAATTGGGTGGTTTTCTTGACCTCCAAATTGTTAACCAACATTTCAACTTCCGGGTCTAGGGAATTGAGCTTCAAATTCTTATCTAGTTTCCCACAATCGAACCCTTTGCTTAAAACCATCTCCAACATGTCACCATTAGACAACTTAAACAATTCTTGGGTTAGTGGTTCAAAAACAACAACAAAGCACAAGGATGAAACATCACTAGGATATCTTATAGCATCATAAATGTTAAAACTTATTGTTTCACCATCAAACTCCATTGTTAAGCTACCCACATACACATTGATCTTTGTTTTAGCCATTTTCAAAAACGGTCTTCCAAGAAAGATTAGAGCCCATTTGGAGGAAACTTTTTCTTCTAAATCAATTACATAGAATTATGTCAGGAAGACCAATTGGTTACCTTGCACCAAAACATCTTCTAAAACGCCTCTAGGAAAAACACTCGATTTATCCACAAGTGAAATTATAATACCCATTTCACTTAAGGGCCCGACATTCAACGATTCGTATACCAAATAGTCCATGAAGTTAATAGAAGCATTGAGATCGAGCATGGAGCTACTAAAAGTGACATCCCCTACCTTGCAAGGAACCGTAAACATTCCCAAGTCTTTGCACTTAGGTGGAAATTTTCTTTGTAAGACCGTGAATGCATTCTCATTCATCAAAATCTTTCATTTCCCTTCAATTTTCTCTTGTTGGTGCAAAGTTCTTTCAAGAATTTTGCATATCTAGGGATTTCTTTGATTTCATCAAGTAAAGGGATTTTTACTTCCACCTTCCGGAAGGTGTCCAAGATATAATTCTCTTCCTATAACATCCATATTTTTTATAATGAGATTTTAAGGATTTTAAGCAATTAAAGAATCCTACTCAACGAGTTGGAAGCCCCAAATCGTCGTGTAGGCATTAGTCATCCCGTGTGATTTATAAGCTCTACTCGATGAGTCGGAGGATCCCAACTCGACGAGTAGGAGATGGAAAATGAAATCCTAATTTAAAGGGTTTTACACCCTATTTAAAGGGTCATTAGCCTCCATATGCCTCCCTTACCGTCCCCCTTGAGCTCAGAAAACCCTAATCGCGCCTACTATCCATTTTTGTGTGTTAAGAAGCTTAGAAGGTGGATTTTGTGAAGAAAGCTTGAATTCTAAGGAACTTGGAGCAAAGAGAAGCTTGCGGATATGATTTCTACTTCATCTTGGCATCATCTTGAAGGTAACAAGTTATTACCTTGACTTTTCTCTAGCTATATCTCTTCATGCAAAGTTTTAGGGCCATTTCAAGTTGGTTGTGTGTTATTTTGGGTATTGGGCATGATCTGATGTTGTAACTTCAGATCTAGAGTCCTCTAAGTCCATATAGTCATAAAGTTATTGAATCTATCAAGATTTGGCCCTTTTATTTGGTTGTCTGTTGTAGGAGCGCATTCGGGTTGGATGTACTGTTGAAGATTCGGGGGAGTTGCACTTGGTTGTGATGAATCCGAGGATGGTGGATGAGATGCAAGGATAGATCCTTGGATCTCCAGTTATGAGTAGACCCGAGTTATGTTCTTGGAGGTTTTCCAATCTAGGATATTTCATCCTGAGGGTGACCGGACCCTATGATGGACTGCATTTGATATGTTTGGTATTCTAACCCGGGGGTTGATTGGGCCAAACATGTGAGGGATACGAGGGTATTCCCTCTTAGTGATGATTGGAGTTGTCGTAGGCTCGCCTGGTATTCCAGCCCGAGGCTATTTGGGCCAGGAATGAGTGTTCGTATTCATTAGTGGATTTATTATGTATGATATTCAAAGAGCTGAGAGATGCATCATCATGGCAGCAAGGAGGGTTCGCTCCAGAAAAAGGAAAATTTGGGTTTCTGATGCTTTGGAACATCAGGATTTTGTCAAGTTGACAGAGTGACATGAAGGGTAGACCTTATGAAAAGGTTCGATTGGGATTCACATCACCTTTCTCGATTTTGCACTTGCAAACATGTGTCATGGATCAGGAGGCGGCAGTACCGTTGGATGACATTCAGGTCAGTGAGTGCCTGGATTATATGGAGAGGCTTGTGGCCATTCTGGAGAGAGGGGTGAAGGTTCTACGGGTCAAGGAGGTACGTTTGGTAAGGGTACATTGGGAGCACCAAAGAGGGTCCGAGCAGGCGTAGGAGCTGGATGCAGATTTATGAGAGCACTATCCGAGGATGTTTGCTGTAGTAGACTTTCGAGGATGAAGTCTAGTTTAAGTGGGTGAGAACTGTAACACCGCAATTCTCAAATACCAATTTATGGTTATGAATTCTCATGAATTCAAGATCTACTCAACGAGTTGGTTGCCTGACTCGTCGAGTAGCAACGGGTTTGGACCACGTTTTTGAGCAACCAACTCGCTGAGTCGGAAGAGTGACTCGACGAGTTGGAGCTGGAGGGTGAAACCCTAATTTCTGGGGTTTGGCACCTAATTAAGGGATCATTAGCCTATGTTAGTTCCTTTACTTCCTCTTGCGAGTCCAGAAACCCTAATTCGTGTATGTACTCCATATTAGTGTAAATTGCAAGATTGGAAAGAATACCTTGATGCAAGTAACTTGAAGATCAACAAGTTGGAGGAAAAAATGTTTGTGGGTCTGAAGTCTATCTCAGCTAGCTTCATTTTATGTATCAATTCATGATCTTGGCCTCATTTCCTTTCTAGATCTCTTTGGATGAAGTTAGGACTTCTTGGCTTGGTTATGAAGCTATTCTTGGGTATAAGCTCAGATCTGAAGTTGTAACTTCATATCTGAACTCTCTTTGATTTCTAAGTCCATAAAGCTATCAACATTAGCACGCATGAACACCTCCTTAAGTATAAAACCCCACTCCAAGCTTGGTTTTGTCATTTTGAGTCATTAGAGCCTTACATGTAGGTAAAGTTTGCAACTTTACATGATAAGCATGCCTTGGGAAGTTGGATCTGTAGTATGGAGCCTTAGCATGACTTAAAAAGCATCTGTATGGATGAAGGAATGAAGGGACTCGACGAGTCGCATGGTAGACTCGGTGAGTCACATGAAGATGGTCATGAACTCGACGAGTTTGATGAACAAATCAACGAGTCTGATGAAGATTTCCTTGGGCTCGGCAAGTGGCATGGTGACTCGGCAAGTTGGCAAGTTATGCAAGGAACTCGGCGAGTAGCTGAGGGTACTCGATGAGTTGAGGTCAACATAGACTGTTGACCTTGATAGTTGACTTTGACTTCGATCAAGGGTTGACCGTTTTGACTGTTGAGGATAATTGGTAAGCGGGTACTTATAAATTGGATCTTTGATGATTATAGGTGTTGGAGTTTGGGGCAGTGTTTCGGGAGCGTGATTTCGTGGTTCTGTTCGGCATTGCAAGGTGAGTTATCCTCACTATATCAACATGGTCTAAGGCACTAAGGCCGACCTTTTTCTCGGATTGTATACTTGTATTTGTTTGATATGCTTATTGATCTGTTTGATCTGCGTTCTGGTAAATTATGAAGATATTATTTTAGTGACCTAGTTTAGGTCGGTATCCTGGTTAGGATGATGCTATGTTAGTGACTGATTAGGTCAGTATCCTGGTTATGATTGTTGCTATGCTTGTGATCTTTTAGATTGGTTTGACTGTTATACATATACATGCTAGTATTAAATGATATCTATGTGCACATGATTGTCCTGGTTAGGATGATGTTATGTTAGTGACCGGTTAGGTCTGTACCCCGGTTATTAGGATGTTGTTATGAATAGTGATCTATTAGATCAGTTTGACTGTTATATGATATGAGCTAGAGTATGATACTTATGTGCACATGTTTGTTTGGTTGGGGGTTGGGTTGAGGCGGTCCTGCTTTATGTTGTAGGCCAACATACCGGGTGAGCGGTTCGGATTGACTGTATGCCCTGTGAGGCGGTCCAGACATGCCGAAGGCTCGGGAGTGGTCCAGTCAGGCTGATAGCTCATTATACATAATGGTATGATTATGATTATGGTTATATGAGGTTGGTATTTTGGTGGTAACTCACTAAGCTTTCAGGCTTACAATTTCAGTTTATTGTTTCAGGTTTAGTGGATGGCCGCGGGTAGGCGAAGGCGTGACCGTACACTTCCTCGATTGATGATTATGATTTCTGGGAACTTTGACGTATAATATATTTTGAAAACAAATTGTAATAATTGAATGGTTTCAAATGATTTAAAAAGTTTTACATTGGCTGGAATTTTATGGGTGTTACATCCAAAAGTTGGCCAAAAGCACCTCACCAACCTTCCCAAATTAGAGGTTCATGTCAAAAACCCGGATCCTTCACAGCACGATCCATGCGAACCGTTTGTGGATCCACGCAGACCACGTGGGTCTCGTTGAATGGGTCCCTTGGCCCATTTAATTAGCACACTCTTCTCATCAATGATTCAGCCCATTTGCACAAATTCTTGAGAGCCCAATTATGCCTTCCAAAGTCTTCAAAGATACTCCAATGCTCCTTTAATCTTCTATAACTCGAATTCTCTTCACCTCGTCATCATTCTCGTCCAAAAATTAAGTCCAACTCGCTTTCTTGTTTATGTTGACACCAAGCTCAATCGCACCACTTCAAGTCCACAAGCAAACTGCAAGCCTCCAATGGTCTCACATTCCTTTCATACCTCCATGTCGAATAGTCTTCGGTAAATCCTGCAATTAAGCTCAAAAGACTAAAAAGTACCCGATAAAGGTGAAAAATAACAAAAATGGAAAATATGCATAGATATTCACTAAAATGAGATGGAATGAACTAAAAATAAAATAAGAAAAGAAGTAATAAAATGAAGCTATCATCGGTCCTTATGTTTTGTCCACATTACACGGATCGTCACTAATTCGTTATATCTAACTACAAAGCTCCTTAAATACATGTACAATTGTTTTTTTTTTTTTACCTTTTTTTTTCTTTTTTGTATATTTTGTTTTTTATTAAATAAGTCTTATATTTAAATTACCGACCCATCCACCCCACCCGACCTAGAATAAAGATCTGGAAATCACCATCAACTTTGATATTCCAATGCATCTTCAAAAACCACTACCTGCATTCGTGTTCGCCATTAGTAACAACCACTAAAACATCAAAATAATCCCATGAATCAAATCTTAAAACTAAAATCATATTTGAAATTATACATTGTTAAATCTCAAGATCAAAACCAAAATCATACCTCAAGATCAAAATGGGTACAAACTTAAACATCATATCTGAAATCATATCTTGATAAACCATGAAATCATACTTGTAAAATCCAAACCAAAATCAAATTGTGATAATGGAAACATATTTGAAACCTTCATTTTTGATACCCAGATACCAAAGAGATCAGTGGAGCAACAGGTGGGTCGGATGAAAAGAGATCGATAGAGGTCGATGGTCCAATGGTCATTAGCCTTGAAGCTTAGGCCGGGGGTATAAGTGGCGACAATTGAGTTCTCACAGGATAAGATAAAAGTTGAACCATAATTATAAATTGGTAGCCACACACCTTATCGATGTTAATTGAGGGCTCCCAGATCTTCAATCGATGTTGGTTCATATCTCCATGCTCTACACTCGGATGCACCATGAGCGGCACTGCTCGTTCGCTTTCTAGATATCATTGTTACTTCTGGTGAAGCTCCAAGACTCCCACCACTTTAGTTTTGTCGAGGACGTCGATGTCCACCTCCACCATTCCTTTTGTCGACGACACACTTCTCCACCCCATCCATCCCCTTCTCTGTCAGCACCCACTTCCACGATCGTTGTCATCGAAAACCCAAAATGAAATCGATAATCAAAGGGGTGCCTAAAAATGGAACTAATATCGTAGGATCTAAGGGATAGGTTATTAGTTACAAATGTGTTCTTTATATTAATGGCCCCTTATAGTTTAGAAAATAATTTACAAAAAATGAAGAAAATGAATAATAAAAAAATGGTAAATGTCGTTTTATAGCAATTTAATGGCCTTTTTGACGCCATGTATGGGAAAGACCATTTATACAATATCTACATATCATAAGGACCGAGTTTGTCCAATTTTTTTGTCTTGCTCAAACATTAAAGATCTTTACTTTAAAATAAAATTATAAAATAACCAGTTAGAAGAAAAAAACATTCAAACGCTACTTTTTTTTTTAATGTTTTCGATACATTTTCATACAATTGTCCTATGTATGAGCCCACCATGCCATCTATATTATAGTTGGCCAAGTGGAGATTGAAATATTATATACCTTAGCACTAACAATATTATATACCTTAGCATAACATTTTTAACATATTTTCATATAAAAATATTTTATGCAAAGTAATCATAGCATGTCTAGCATAAACAATAGAAAGTTTTAGGATATCAATTTAATAGGTTTGATTTTAGAAATAAATAAATAAATAAATAACATCAATCAATTAAAACATTCTTTTTCACTTTCTCTCACCTCTCTCCTTTTAGCATCTCATTCTTAACACCTCTTAAAGGTGGTGTGTAACACTCATAACACTTCTGAGGCAGGAGGGAGTGACTCGCTAGCCATGCTCGCCTCCAGCTCGCTAATAGTGCTAAATCCACTCCTTACAAATGTATCAAAGTCCTCGTCAAAACAAATTCGCCAGGCTCCTAGCGTGAGGAAAGAGAAAGAGATTGGGAGAAAAGGGCCGCTCATTGGTTAAATCTTTTTTTTCCTGTTCTTTTTTTTTTCAAAATATAAATAACACAAGATTAGATGCTACCACTCCTTACCTTTTTGTTACCACTCACTTCATCCTACATGGCTTAAAAAAATCTTATGTCGCCTTAAAAAATCCTATATAGTATAGTAACATGCCAAAGATGTTATCACTCCTTTCACCTTTAGCATTTCCCATCCACTCCCTATAACCTAAAAATAAGGTCTTAAAAATAAGGTCTTTGTGTATAATTTTCATTACATGCAAAATATAATCGAATGACAGATTTCCAGAAATTGTTCAAGAGTCGCTTTCTTAATTTTTGTGGCAACTAGCGAAATTAAAGCTATCACAATAGACCAAAAAAAATAATATAAAGTTATTTTAATAGAAAAAATAATAATTTCATGAATAATAAGAATGGCAATGCTATAATTTTCCTAGAAATCTTTTTGTAGTGAAATGACTAGTTAAGATTCTTCAAATTTATAGCGATCATGTTAGTTTGTCCTTTAATATGTGTCATTATCTATTTCATCATGGTGATGCTCTTAAATTAGTTTTGTTTGGGTGACAATGGTAAACTTCACGCAAGCCAATTTGTTGACCTGATAAAATCCCCTACTAATAACTAATGTATTATCCGGCATACCACATAGACCAAACAAACCATCCTTAAACGGAGTCATGAGGCCACCCAAGAGTTATCGGACCAATCATCTCGTGGATACCACCGACATGAACAACATGACCTGTTCTACTTCTACCTACAACAATGATTTCATCTACGATACAAAACCTGTCTTCAATATGAAACATGTTTACTGTAATTGCTACGTACGTTTGTCTATGACTAGTCTGACAATGATGACAAAACTGACGGCGACGAAACATAAGGAGTTTTACTGTTATTGCTACTAGATTTATAATGACCAACAAGTTGCACCATATATGAATATGATCACACATCTTGTGGTACCTATTTTGTAGAGTATACCATTATAGTATTGTCTTGTATAGATAACATGTTCATTATTGTCCCATAAACCTTGCATTTCAGATCTACGTACGTATAACAAAATTGATTTTTACACTTTTTAATTCGAACTCTTTTATCTCTCGGATATTTCACCACGTATAATATAGAATTGAAAATATGTGTTTTAAAAGTGTGTTTAAGATTACATTTACGTACTTAACAACTTAATATATAACAATATATGGAACATTTTGTATAAAAACGATATTTGTAGTATTTATTGAGGAACCTAATTCCCTAAACTACGATACACTCGTCAAGCTACAAAAAATAAAAATAAATAAATAAATAAATAAAACTGGAGTGGACAATTCTTCGCAGCATAAAACATTATGAAATATCTTTATGTTAGAAAAAGTTGTTTCACCACATAAATGAATTTCTTAATCAAAATGTTACAAAATTGAATATCATTTTGTATAATAAGTTTCATATATTACCATTTAGTTGAATACGTCATCCATTTAATAATTTTTTGATCGTCTCTTTTCTATATGCAGTTTATCTTGAAATAATAAAATCACTCAAGTCTTTTTCTTATGACTATTGAGAAGTTTCATGGCTGTTTCTTATGATTAGTGACCCTTTGTCCTATAAGAAAATGCCAAATATATAGACGCGTAGTGCTTTTTTTCCACGGGTTTGGTTAAAAAGACACAATATTTTACCATATGGACATTCTAATTAATTTTTAAAGTATTTTTATTGGTTGAAAATGCATTATTTTCCGAAAAAACTGATTATAAATAGTTTATTATAAGTTGATTTTTTATAAAAGTGATAATAGGATATCCAAGGAGTGTCTTATTAGCAACACCATTTTTCCACATTTAAGGCTCAACAGTGTTTTAACACCTCACACTGTGTTAGATTTAGTTGGACATTACATTGTGCAGTGAGCACCGCATCTACTGAGTGTGAGGAGTTACAGTAACCCTTTGTGCAAGGCCATTTCACCCGGAACCATTTAAATGAGGTGTATATTTAGGGGATGTTTGGACAGGAAAAAAAAGGTGTTTATTGCTTATTCTCACAATAAGCTAATTTAAGTATTTGGATAAAATCCAGTTTATTAAGCTAAATAAACTAATTTTAATAAGCATCCCTTCCCATGCTTATTGCTTATTCCCACCACAAATAAGCTATAAGCAATAAGCTAAAAAGTTAATCCAAACACCCCTTAGTATTAAACAAAACTCTAAAAACTCTTATTTACTAAATCCCCCTCCTTGGTACTCATTTATACAAAAAATGCCCCTTATCTTTTGTTGAAAAAAAAAAACTCAAATATACTTTACATTTTTAGTATTTTCCACTTTTATATATATATTTTTATGTATAATGGACCTGGTTAAGTTACGTTTTGAATCCATCACTGATTTCGCAGCCTCTTTCTTTCCTTTTTTGACCATTGGAAAGTAATTAAATTTGTTTTTTTCTTCTTTATTCTCCACTATAAATAATTAGCATACTTTACATCTTATACCACAATACAAACACCACAAACCTCAACATTCTGTATATATCAAATTAAAAACGTCTTCATCACCTTCCATTTCGTCAAATACATTGGCTTTGCAGGAATTGGAGTTTATCGGGAATGTTATGCAAACATCACTCACTCATCTACAAGAAAATGAAGCTCAAAGTTCATATTTATGGAACATATTTTTAATGGTCGTCTAAAGTATACAACCGTGTTAGACATAACAACTTCTACGTTGATTTGGCGGAACATATTTTCAATGCCCATCTAAATCTCATCCATGACAATTGGTACGATGATTTGTTCGACGATACAGATGAAAACTTGGACATGTTTGAAGTTGATTCATGCAAAGATTTAGATGAAAATATGACCGACAATGAGGTGTGACATATTATTTTAATATGCTTTAGTTTTGTTTAAATTTTAACAATATACTTTTATTGCGGTTATATTTTTTTTTCAATTATGTATTTTTATTAATTAATAAAATACTTTTTTATTAACTTTATATAACTATCAATTTACATTTTAATATATCTAATTAAAAGAAAATGGGAACAAATAAGAAAGAGTGAGAGATGACTATTTCCTATGAGTGGGGGTGATGGAGAGTGAGGGAAAATGATATGGTGTATGAAGTGGCAGACAAAAACGGAGATTTCAGTAGGCACAAAGTAGGGGAATAACTTCATCCTCTCGGTGAATGCAATCGTATAGTCATCAACACTCATCTTCCCTTTCTTCAGGCTCTGAAATTCGTTGTTTAGGTCTATCAGATCTTCTTTCGAGCAGTATTGCATTTTCAATTGCTCCATGAATGCTTATCGAGACATCCTCAGGGCTTTTCCTCGTGGCATTGTGTCTGCTTATAACTTTCACCAGCTTAAAACTCCGGTCTTTAGTTGTCTAACTGCAAAGAAGGTTTTCTGCTTGTTACTGCAGTTGCAACTTTCAAATACCATTTCCATCTCGAAGATCCAATCCACAATCTCCACTGGCTTTAGGCTTCAAGAAAGACTTGGTGGTTTGGCACCCAAGAAGTTCTTATACATACGCCCATCCCTGTCAATCCATCTATATGGGTCGTTCCTCCTTACCACTCAGGGTTCACCTTGACTCGCAATACGACTATAATTTCCTTCCTCTGACTGTTCAATGTTCAGCTCAGGTTGTACAATGAGTATAGTAGGTTCATCCTTATTATCCTGCAACATTTATCTCATCTCATCTCTTTGTTCGACATTGCTTGGACTCCAGCCATCGTGATTGGTTCGGGTGCAGCTGCTACCTCTAGTGCACGCTCAATCATAGGTTATTGATTACCATTAGCATTTCCGAATCTGCTTCAGGTTCTCACTATGTCAATCTATACACCAAACTAGATGAATTTAGATCTTTATTTACGATAGACGTTTAAATCCCTTGTCACTCCGAAAAGTTATCTGTCAGTTCTAATATTGTAGTCGAATGTTTAGACATCTGAACACATAAAGTTTCTAGATCCGGTTGGAAATGGACCATAGATCCGATCAAATAATAACATATAAAGTATCACAAATCATTTAGCACATAAAATCAATTTAGGCATCTTTCCTAAAATAAGCTAGTACTCGTGTCTACATATTGTAGACACTAATCTCACAATCATTGCTTAGTGTAACACCTAATTCTTGGTACGTATTTAAATTCTAGTAATTTCATGTTTTGCCCTGGGACTCGGCGAGTTGGAGGATCAACTTGTCGAGTAGACTCGACATCGATCGGGAGTTTAAGTGACCTACTCGATGAGTCTGGGAACCGACTCGATGAGTAGGAGTTGTCCGGATGAAACCCTAAAATTTAGGGTTTGCACCCTATTTAAACAACTTATCTTCTCCCCAACAAGCCTCCATCGTCCCTCTTACTTCCAGAAGGCCCTAAACTGAAACACTAGCATTGTTTGAGTGTTATTAAGCCATTTTTGTGTATTCTTGGTGGTTGTGAATCTTGAGAAGAAGGAAGGATCTTGAGAGATCAAGTTGAAGCTAGTAGATCCAGAGGTTGTGTTCCATTTCCAGTTCATTTAAGGTAAAAAGCTTCAACCTTGGTTTTTCCATTTGATAGATCCTCCTTAGGGCTTAAATCTTGTCATTTTGGGGAAATTTTAAGTCACCTTCGGGTTTGGGGCATTATATGGAGAAATAGCTTCAGATCAGGATCATAGGGGGGCTCTCATGGCATAAAGATGCCAACTTTACTGCCATAAAAGCCCATGCATCTTGAAGACTCCATTTTAGGGCCTTTTGAGCTAAATGGCCCATGCATGAACGTAAAGTTTGCAACTATAAGTATAAAATGGGACCTAGGAGGCCAGATCTATGATTTGAATGCATTAAGAACCATTATAATCGAATGTATAGTTTTACACAAAGATGGACTCGACGATTCGTTCATGGGACTCAACGAGTTGGGGTGTATTTTTCACCAAATCCTTTCTGTTATGGACCAGAAGTTAAGATTGAAGGTCCCTCAGTTGTTTAGGCTCATTAAGGACCTGGAAATCATAGAACTTGGTGAGTGTATGAGCAGACTCGGCGACTGCAAGTCAATATCCTAACCACATAAAGATGGACTCGACGAGTTCAGGGAGAACTCGACGAGTCATAGACTGAACACCTTTATAAGGATGAATATGAACTCGAAGAGTTCAAGGATGAACTCAGCGAGTCGATTGAAGATAATCTAATGTGTTGTTGAAGGAGGACCCATCAAGCTCTTGCTAGACTCGACGAGTAGGGACGTGATTATGGCATTTTGTGCATGTGGGGACTCAACGAGTTGGTGAACCAACTCGGTGAGTCGAGTCAACCAGATGTTGACTTTGACCAGATGATTAACCATTGACTAAGGTGTTGACCTTAACTTTGACTTGGAATTGAGTGACCCTTGTAAGGGTTATGAGTATGAGTTGATAACTTAGAATAGCTGTCGTGTAGGGATTGAGGAGTCAGGGAGAGTCGATTTTCACACCGAGTACAGTGTACACACTATATGACATCGAGGTGAGTTACCTTCCAGTAGAAGTGGGTCTATGGCACCAAGGTCGGCCCACTAGTATTTGATTATAGTTGAGATGATTGTCTTTATGATAATTGTCTTGTTTGCTAATACCTGATGTGTCCTATGTGCCAATATGTTATGTTCTATGTGATAGTGGTAGTAAGAGGGGAATAGTCCCCGATTAGTTGTTAGGACCGGAGGGTAGGTCGGACACCCCCATTTATATTTGAAAGCATGTTTAAGATATTTTATTATGTGATAGTATTATGGGTGAAATAGTCCCCGTGACTGGGTAAGATAGACCGGAGGGTAGGCAGGCACCCCAAAATCGCCTGACACGGGTAATCAGCACCCCAAAATGGCTTGACACGGGTAGTCAGCAGTCAGCACCCCATAATGGCTTGACATGGGTAGGTCGGGCACCCCAGAATTGCCCAACAGTATGTATGATTTTATGGTATGTGGTATGATGAGGGGGGGACTCATTAAGCTTCGTGCTTACAGTTTTTAGTTTTGGTTTCAGGTACCTCTTCAGCTAAGGGGAAGGAGTCGTGTAACACCCAGTTTATTTAATAAATAAATTAATTAATTACTAAAGGAATAGTAGCCCAAAATAAATAGTTATATGGCAAGGTGTTGGTCTCGAGGAGATAATCATGACTATTTTAGAAGTCGAGGATTAAGAGTGTAAGTTTTGGACCTTGTTTATAAAGACTTTAGAAGAAAAGGGATATTTGGTAAGTATTAGACTTAATTTGTAAGGGATTTCAGGAGACTGGATTAAAAAGGTAAATTTTGGATTAGTCTTGTAAAGATTTTAGAATATGGGGGTTGTTTAGTAAAATTCGGAGTTATCTTGTAAAGATTTTCAAAAGGAGGGGTTAAATGGTAATAAGGATCTATTTTGAAAAGAAATAAGGAAAAGAGGGACTTATATTGTTAATATGGATTAAAGTTTCATATCGGACGGGATATATAAACCTGCATCCCCAGTTTCCCTAACCCTAACTAACTATGCATCCGCTATCCTCTCTACCCATAACCTTCAGCCGCTACCTCCGTTTGTTGCTATGTCCGGCTGCCTCCTTGCCAACCGGTGTCGCCCGATCGAAGCTAGCCATCGGTTTAGCCATGATAACGATGAAGACCATTGTCACCACTACTGTCGTGTCGAACTCCGATAGAGGCGCATCCTCCATCTCCTGCTGCAACAACCTCCTTCTACGACTCCTGCCACCGTATGGATGTCCCAAACCACAAAGCTTGTTGCCATGCTGAGAAGACGGGATTGCCTACGAGACTCGAGCGGGTTCCTCTCTACCGTTATTGTTTCTCATGGACGGTCTGTCGCCTTGCCTTGAAGCGTCATCGCCTACTGCCGGTCGGAACACCGTTGTTGTTGTCATTGCTTGATGGTTCCAATAAGATGGTGGCAACATTCATAGTTGGTGGTGTATGTGCTTTTGTGTATGTGTTTCTATCAAGTAAAGCCGTGAAGAGCCACCATGGCAGCCCCATGGTGGTTGTTACCGTCGCTAACCGCCACTAGGAGGGTGGCTGGATCTGTTTGCAAACAAGAAAGCATGTTGGTGTTTGTTTTTGCAGTGGTGTGTGTTGTGTGTGTAGTTTGTTTGGCTGGAAAAACTAAGAACCACCACCACCACCACCATGAGGTGGTGGCTGACACCATGCACCACCGTATACATGTGTGTGTTAGTAGGTGTTTGTGTTTATTTAAGATTTAGCATTGTAAAGTGTAATTACAAATTGGAATAATGAAAGGAAAACTAAAAAACACCACCGTGAGGTGGTGGCTGCCGCCTCCTACCGCCACCGGCCGCTGTGTCGGGTGGCGGTGTGCTTTGATGGTGTTTTGACTCGCTTGGATGGTTGGACAAAGGGACTAAGAAACCCTAATGGGCCCAATAAGGCTTAATAGGCTTAATAAATCCTAATGGGCCCAATGAAGCATAATGTACCTAAAAGCCCAAACAGATGATTAATGGGCCTAATGAAACCTTAATGAGTCTAATGCACCTTAATTGATCAAAAGGCATATCAATTGGGCCTATTGTGCTAAGATGGGTTGGAAACCCAAATTAGGGTTTAGAAAACCGTAATATTGGATTTATAACCACTTTTGGGTCATTGGAATGGAATTGTGTGATTAAGCCCAATCACACCATATGACTTATTTAGAAGAATGATGGACTTAATGGATTAAGTCCTTAATGGGTTAAGTGAGAAACACTTAACCCTAATCGTCATTTTATGTGAAAACCCTGATTTCACTTGGGTTTATAATTGGGCCTTGATGATTGGATTATTAATGGGTCATCCAAGATCAAGCAAATGGATTAGAATAGTTAATGGGCTTTGAGGTAAGGCCTATGTGAGGAGTTGGGCCTAATTTGGAAAATTAGGCCATAGATGGTCCATAGTTTGAGCCTTTATGATTATTTGATATTGGGCCATTAGAGTGTTGAATGTTGGATTGGACTAAATGGTTTGGTAAGACCTTATAAAGTTTTGGGTCCAATTTGTAAAATTGGGCCATGTGTTGGGCTTTGACTCATAGTTGACTGTTGGGCCTTTGGATTGGGCATTGAGCTTGAATAAAGCTAAGTTAGGGGTAAAGTAGTATTTACCCCCAAGTATGTATTTATGGTTATGTGTTGGAACCCAATTATTCATTGGGTGATGTTTTGATAATGACAGTTCGGGAATCTGTCATCCAGCAGCTCGGAATTATGTCTTTGGGATGCTATGAGATTTGTTAGTAGTTGTAGTAGGGGTGCAATAGTCCCTAGTTACCGGTTAAAATATACCGAAGACGGTTACCGGTTGAAAGATACCGAAGGGGTGGATAGAACCCATGCATGCCTAGCAGTATGTTTATGATATGTTATTATGTGACCTATATGGTTATGATATGCCAATATGTGAGTAGTGTGTTTATGATATGATATTATGTGACCAATATGGTTATGATATGCCATTATGTGATTCAGTATGCTTATGTTGTGTTATCATGGGACCAATACGTTTATGACATGTTATTATGTGATAGTGATAGGGGTGAAATAGTCCCCGGATACCGGATGAAAAATACCTAAAGGGAGGTTGCTCCTGGTTACCGGTTGAAAGATACCGAAGGGGAGGTTAGCTCTCGATTACCGATTGAAAGATACCGAAGGGGAGGTTAGTTCTCGAGTACCGGTTGAAAGATACCAAAGGGGAGACCAGCTCCCAGTTATGCCAGACAGATACCGGTTGAAATATACCGAGGGATTGGCATTATGTGGTATGATGGGGGAACTCACTAAGCTTCGTGCTTACGGTTTTCAGTTTTGGTTTCAGGTACTTCGTTTTCAAAGGAAGGGAGTCAGCTCGATCGCAGTGCATCACACCATGTTTTCCGCACACGGGATCCTTGGGATTACACTCTGATATGGTTTTATGATACTATGTTTTGATTATTGACACTCTGGTTTTGACATGAGATATTATTATGAATGTTTTCATACTAATGGTTTTATGTAATAACTTAGCTAAAACGAAAATTTTGGCCTGTATTTTTGGGATGTCACAAGTTGGTATCAGAGCCTTGGTTTGAGGGATTTGGGCACACTCTCGGGTGTGTCTGGACTCAAACTGAGGCTTGTCATGAAAATTTTCAAAAGAAAATCATTTTTATAAAAAGAATTTGAAAAGAATTTCGAAGGAGAAAATAACTTTGAAAAGAACAAGATGTGTTGTGCGTTCAATCAGCCGAGCTCAAGTAAGTTTTCCCAAGATACTCATACATTATATAATATGATGATGATAACTGCATACTATATTAGGGCTAAGGATCTAGGAAGATACCTGATATGCCTGCTATATGTGCTTGTTGAGCTGCATGATAGTAATGATTAGTTAGTGATAGGATATCCTGTTTAGGTTATGCCTGGCTGTGTGAGCCTTAGAATCGGATGCTAGTATAGATCCCTGGCAAGAGGATAGACCGATCTGATTGGAATATATTGGTTAGATTTTCCATTGTCTGAATGCTGCTTGCTTTGTGCTTTAAGGGACTCTTAGTAATGTGAGGTAACTACTAAGTGAATATGCTAAGTCGCGAGCGACTATATTCATGAGGTAGCTAGTTGACATTAGTGGGAAATCCTTTAGCAGCTGAGGATTGGGTGAGTATGGGAACCTAGGAAAGCCTAGGATATGTTCAGTGGGTTAGTAGTGAGGTTCAGTGAGACTTGGGTGTACCAGTTGAGGAAGTGACTTGGAGGATTCGGGAGGATTTCTGAGGAAAGTATGGATAGGTGTGGAAGGTAGTATTGGGCCCGTACTACTAAAAGCATAGGATCCATACTCGAATCGGTGAGAGTCTTGGAGAATCTGAGAAGCTTCGGGGAGAAGTTTGTGACCCGGTTTGGAGACAGAGGATGTTCCAGTTGTTGCAGCTTAGCCATTGGCAAGTGAGCTAGTGAGCGTGACAGGGTTTCAGACCCTGAAGGATATGATTTCCAAGAGTTGCAAATGTGAGATCGATTTGGAGCACCCTGGGAAGAGAGGGTTGTGCTAGGTGCGTATAGTAGAGGGTCCCAGGAAGACATCCATGACTTTTGATCCTCATGTGAAAGGATAGTAGGGTCGGAGTCAGTACTGCACGTACGAGAAAATGCACAAGGGAGTTTATTGCTCCAAGGGTTTAGGCTGCTACATGTGAGGTAGGGTTGATCATGTCAGCTGAAGGTGATATGTATTCCTCCAAATGTTGCGGGTATGTCATCTTCTACTGCTACTATATGGATGTTGAGAATACGTATCGCTTTGGAATTGTAAGTGAGTTTAGACAAGTAAGATATTATGCCGGTTTCTACTACTGTCTGAGTTATCAAGGATTATCATATGCCAATCTGCACGCCGAAAGTCCTTGATGAACCTACAGAGGGATGTATTTTGCGGAGTGGATTCCGCGTGTACCGTTCTCATCCCGGATCTTTGTCAGGATCTGTGCTGGAGTATTATTCAGAGAATATTGGGTTAGGAGTAGAGCGAAAGTTCTCCAGTAAAGTTGGGGTTTAGTGGTTCTATCATTATTTGGGTATGGTCGTTAGCTTTCTATGGAAGAACTTTGGAGTTCAAGGTACCACCGTTGCTAGGGAAGAATCGGTAGCATGAATATGGTAATGTCAGTTGCGGCTGTTAGATGCATAAGTGGTTAGTCATTGGATTTTCAAGAGAATTGTATTTTCGCATGGGTTGTGTTTGGTTAGAGTTCAGTGGTATTGCAAGTATGGAAGTGGGAACAAGGATTCGTCAGCCAGAGGAAGATTAAGGCCTTCGGTTGATAGCATGGTAGATGGATTGAGGTCTCAGAATGGACCATATTTCAAGAGTACTTCTCAAGATTTCTAAGTATGGCTGATCTTAAGGTTTATCCTATGATTAATCGCTAACATTGGTAAGCACAAGTTGTAATCAGTGGGATACTCGAAAGCGAGAAGGACTGGGAATCCTTCAATTCTCGCGTGTCGTGAAGACTTAGTTGAATCAAAGTGGGGGAGAGACTTTTTGTGAAGTTCTCCAAATGTGAGTTCTGGTTGCGTGGGGTGCAATCTCTTGGGCACCTTGTCAACCAGAAGGATATTCTAGTCAATCCGGCCAAGATAGAGGCCGAGATGTAGTGGGAGATTCCGAGGTCTCCACCTGAGATTTGGAGTTTCCTTGGTCTAGCAGGTGATTACCGGAGAATTATACGGGACTTCTCTGAGATTGCGGTTCTTTTGACCCGACTGAACAAGAAATCGGTGGCCTTTCGATGGGGGCCTGAGCAGCAGGCAGCCTTCGAGACTCTCAGACAGTGGTTGTGCGAGGCACCGATTCTCACCCTCCTAGAGGATGTAGATGATTATGTGGGTTACTCTGATGCTTTGATCACGGGCATGGGTACGATACTGATAAAGTGGGATCACGTGATAGCAGGTTGCGGGAACTAGGTTAGAGTTCCAGTTAGGACTCAAGTTCAGTGGTTTGTTAGGTCGAGTGCGTGTTCAACTCAATTTGGAAAGTGTTGTAAGACTACGGGGGTAGCCGTAGGATTCACTAGTGGTCATTTAGTATGGGAAGTAAGTCTGCGGGTGTTACTGTAGCATTCACTAGCAGTCAGATAGTATTAGAGTGTTGTAAGTCTGTGGGTGTAGCCATAGCATCACTAGCAGTCAGATAGTGATAGAGTGTTGTAAGTGTGCGGGTGTAGCTGTAGCATTCAATAGGTTGGTAGATTACATGAGTGCGTTGTTAGGACGCAGAAGGGACAGTAGTACCCACCAGATCGGGTGTAGCAGTGCGAATATGGAAATCAACGGATTGGATTTCGGGATTACCTAAATGGATTAGATCTGGTTGAGCCAACGATACGAAAGTTGGAACGTCACTGCAGTTATGAGATCAGGGAAGTAATGGATTGATTAGGTTCGTGTATGATATAAGGCTACCATTGGTCATGGGGCCATCACTTTTAGCCTAGGGTTTGGTGACGTTAGGATTCGACGCATGGAATAGATAGGTTAGATCAGAAAGTTGTTAGAGTCACAGTGGCATGATAACTAGTTGCAACTAGCTCCAAAGAAGGATTTCGTTCAGAATTCTTGTGAGGCGACTAAGTGGGGCTCCTTTGGCTCCGTAGCCGGGTCGGAACCCGATATTTCAGATGATTGGTGAACGAATTGAGACCACGGAGGTCTCGATAGGTTTTGGTAAGCGGCCATGTGGCAAAATATTGCTTCAGGCAGTTCAGTGTTCGGGCAGTGTCAGCACTTAGGTAGTGTTAGTATTTGTGTTTTAGGTTGCAAATACATACGTAATAGCTGGATGATTGGGAAGTGACAAGTCACAGCGGGATTAGCTGAACCTTGGCCACGTATATGTCACCAACATGGATACTTGGGTTGGTGATCTTGTTATAGTGGGAACCTCGAGTTATCAGAAGCTGAGTAGTCAGTTGAGAGACAAGCGGACTGGGTTCAAAGATAATGATTCGATATGAGTGGTTTGTCAGGGATTCAGACCATCTCAAGACAACAGATTTTGGATAGAGTACATGTGATATTATTTCGAGGAATTTTTTCACCTGCAGATTTTAGGGATTTCTGAAGATTGGTCATGGCTACCCTCGGAAGGCTAGGGTATGCCTAGGATGGTGGCCATGTTACTAGAGTGGTTGGGCGTGTAAGGAGCGGTAAGGAAGGATTTCGAGGACGAAATCTAATTTAAGTGGGGGAGAGTTGTAACACCCAGTTTATTTAATATATAAATTAATTAATTACTAAAGGAATAGTATCCCTAAATATGGCTCGAGGAGTTCATCCTTGAAATCATCAAGTCCTTCTTCATGAAAAAAGACACATTTAGTCCTGGACCCACCGAGTTCCTTATGAACTCGTTGAGTACGCCTTCATGCAATTGGGACTTGCCTTGAACTCGCCGAGTTCTGTTCTTGAACTCACCGGGTTCCATGATTTCTAGGTCTGGTTTCACATGTATCTTGTTGAGTCCTCTTCTAGAATCAACTGGTTCGATCAAAACAGAAAAGGGCTGGGGAACCATACCCTGACTCGTCGAGTCCCATGAACGAATTGTCGAGTCCCCCAAATTTCATGTCCATACAGTTGATTTCATTCGGGTTTAACACATCCAAAACATAGATCTAGCCTCCTAGGGTCCATAATACACGTAAAGTTATAGACTTGACATTCATGCATTGGGTATTTGGCTCAAATGGTCCTAAAATGGAGTCTACAAGATGCATGGGGCTCTGATGGCAATAAAATTGGCACCTTTATGCCGTAGGAACCCTCAATGGTTCCAGATATGAAGTCATACCCCTTTATAACCACAAAATCCCAAATATGGTACTTCTAAGGCTTAGAAACGGTAGAAATGAACCCTAACTAGAGATCTAAGAGATAGATGGTTAAGGTTTCGACTTTATACCTCAAATGAGTTGGAAATATGCCAAAACCTCTGGATCTTCTTGCTTCCTCATGATCTTTCAAGCTTCCTTCTCCTTCTCAAACTTCAAATACAAACAAATGGCACCAAAAAGCTCAAGAACACTCAATTAATGATTAGGGTTCCGAGCTAGGGATTTTCTGGACTGGGAGGGATGATGGAGGCTGTAAGGTGTTTAAATAAGGTGCAAACCCTAAATATTAGGGTTTTATCCAGACAGTCCTACTCACCGAGTCGAACTCTCCGACTCATCGAGTAGGTTACTTAAAACCCACGTCCAGGAGCCTAGTCTACTCGACGAGTTGGGCCTCCAACTCGCTGAGTCCCAGTGTAAGAACATACAATTAATTAAATTTAAATACATATCGGGAACTGGGTGTTACAACTCTCCCCCACTTATTTCAGACTTCCTCCTCGAAGTCGGCTGCTACATCTGTAAAAAGCTTGGGTGTAGTGCTATCTCATCTCGTACTCCGAATCCCAGGTCCATTATGAGCCCTTATGGTACTGCTATTACACCTTCACTAACTCGACCATCTTGCTCCTTCAATTCTTCGACTTCCTATCGAGGATAATTATTGGTCGCTCGATGTAGTTCTGACTGTCATCCACCTGAATATCCTCTAAAGGCGCCACTGCACAGTCGTCTACCAGGCATTTCCGCAGTTGGAAGACGTGAAAGGTACTATGAATCTGGCTAAGCTCGACTGGCCGATCTAGCCTGTACGCCTCCTTGCCCACCCGGGCTTCAACCCTAAAAGGACTGATGTATCTGGGGCCAAATTTACCCCGCTTCCTGAACCGGATGACACCCTCCCAAGGTGACACCTTCAAGTGGACCATATCCCTGACCTAGAACACCAGGTCCGAACGGCGCTTGTCGGCATAACTTTTCTGCCGACTCTAAGCAGTCTAAAGCCTGCTCTGGACCTGCTGGATCCTCTCCTTCATCTTGAGTACCACATTGGTACTCCCTATGACTCTATGTCCAACCTCACCGCGGCAAATCAGGGTCCTCCACTTCCTCCCGTACAATATCTCGAAGGGAGGGCGGTCGATGCTCTTGTGGTAGCTATTATTATAGGAAAATTATGCCAAGGGAAGGTAGGTATCCCATCTACCATCGAAGTCTAGAACACATGTCTGCACCATATCCTCCAAGGTCTGGATGATCTGCTCGCACTGACCATTAGTCTGTAGGTGAAAAGTAGTGCTAAATTGCTGATGATTACCCAACTCATCATGAAACTTCTTCCATAATCTGGATGTAAAACGCACGTCTCTGTCTGAAATCACAGAGACTGGCACTCCGTGTCGAGCTACCACCTCTCGGATATAGATATCAGCCAGCTTCTCAGCTGAGATGCTCTCTTGGATCGTTATGAAATGGGCACTCTTGGTCAAGTGATCCACGATGACCCAGATCGAATCCACTCCCTGTGCGGTCCTGGGAAGCTTTGTGATGAAATCCATAGTAATATCATCTCATTTCCACATAGGGATGTCCAACAGCTTCTGTGACAATAGTCAATTTCGGGTCAAGTCAAAGTCAAACAAAGTCAACAAGTCAAACCGGACGACTCAATTAGCCCTTGTATATTAGGGTTTGCATTGTGTAATTACTAAACAACCGACTATTTTAATAAGAAAATATCAATTGGAAAATTTGTATGTTTGAATTCTCATAGCCGTGATAATGCTAAACATTAAACCAAAGCAATAAAACACTATTACACACTCATCTGGAGTGTGTAGGACACTAAAACAGGGCTTAATGGGGTTTACAGACCTTGCATTGCGAAGCCAGACACTCCAAAATGCCACACACGAAACCTCTCTCGATCACTTTTACGATATCTCTCTCTATTACGAATCTCTCCCAAATCTCTCTCAAAAGTTCCCGTAACTTTTTGTAATCATTCGGGTCATCCCGACCCTTACCCGGGTCAAAAACAACTTGAAACGAGGTAAAAACGAGAAAAATAGGCTCAAGGATCCGAATCTGAAGCCAGAGCCTCAGATCTGAAGCTCAAAGCCTTAGCCTCAGATCCGAAGCCCGAAGCCTCAGGATCCGAAGTCCGAAGCCTCTAGAGCCAAATCCGAAGGGCTTCGCGGGAAAACCCATTTTTCCCGGTTTTCGACTACGACTTCATTTTAAGCCCGTTTTTCATCATTTTAAAGCGGGATTTTCACCCAAAACTTTATTTTAACATATTAAGACCCATATGTATTAATTAATCACATTTTTAATGCAAAACTTATCCAAGAAGAGTGGGGGAAGTGCAAGAGGTGGAGTGTTGACTTTTCTTTAGTTTATGACAGAAGCAACCTCCCATACCAACTCCATGACTAACCCACACACCTCCCCACCATACCTTGTCACTTCCTTGTACCTTCCCACTCAATTTTCAGCCTCTCCCACGTCTAAGAGCTGTAGCAACTCACCCTCTCTCCTCATTTTCACTCACTTGTTCACATTTCACCAAAGATCAAACTCAACTTTTCTCTCAAACTTTCTCCCTCAATTTCGGGATTTCAAGGCTGATCATCAAGCTTCCTTACACTCTTGGTAAGTATAATTCATCCTCCTTGTGATAATTACACTTCATTCTACTCAAATGATTGATTGCTTACACAAACTCCATCACTGTTGTGTTAGATTCTTGAATCTTCAAAGTAATCCTTCAAGTGTTCTTGAGTTGAACACTTCTCTTCTTCAACATTCACCCACTAAAATCACTCAAGGTGAGTTCATACCCCTACATTTTCATACTTTCTTAAGTTTTAAAGCAGGGGATACAAGTTAAATCACCAAGAACACAACTAAATGCTTCTAACAACTTTCATCAGAAAAGTTGGACTCCATTAACGGACAGTTTTGGTCAACTAAAACATTTTAGTTTACAAAACTGTACAAGGTGGAAGTAGTTCAAGTTCTTAGCTTTAAAATGGATACTCTCAAATTTCCATACGGTTTTTCTACAATTTATGGTGATTTTTACAAAACTGTCAATCATTTCAAGAACCAATTTGGACCAGTCTGTGTTTATGGACGTTTTCAACTGAGTTGGGGGTCACTAAAAATCATTACAAAATTTATGAATAAGCTAGACTCATTTTCCAAACTCCCATATTTACGGATTCTAATTTGGATCTGTTATGAATTTTCTATAAATTTAGTAAGAACAATAATAGAAATTGTTAATAACAGAAAAATGCTAACAATTTCATTTCACCTTGTAACATGTCGAGCAAGGTGTACATCTTTATGTGAATATATGTTATTGAAAATAAATGGCATTGTGTCTTGGTATATAGACATACATCAGTTAACAAATGGATTTTGATACATATATATGGAATATGAAAGATAACAAATTGTTATAATCAAAGTACATCCATTTCATACAAACACTTGAATAAACTATGTTAAATATAGTTTATGTACATTACCACTACTACCCTGGTTTTGGATAAACTATAATAGGTATAGTTTATGATACATTACACAACACACTCGTACAAAAAGGGTACATTTATACAAAAAGGGATTTTTATCACATTACACGTAAATTCTTTAATGACTTTGTGAGACATTCGCTTCATATTTACCAATAAGTCCTGTATTGTAACCAGAGTCTCCTGGAGGGAGATCGTAATAGTTGTATATAGATCTATATTAGGTTTGAAAAACCTACACCTTAACTGCATGCAACAGTTAGACCGACAAGTCTGGGGTGACAAATGTCATAACATTTCCGACGCCTGAAGAACGTCGTTTCAGGCCAACTAGGTCATAACATGGTTATAATAGCTCATAGAAAGTATTAACAAACATAGGAATTTATGGGAATTTCATTGAAATTAAAAGAGTTTATGTCGATTTAAACTTGAATTATTTACTATAAGTAAGAAAGGTTACTTATACATGTTGGTCTCTAGATATAAGACTACATTACACATATTAAGGAAAATATCGGATTTTTCTGGAACCAACATTCATTTACAAGAGAAAGGCTTTTATCAAGTTAAAACAAAAGCTTATGAACCCACCAACCTTTGTGTTGACACTTTTTCAAACAACTTGTATTCTCAGGAAATCACTAAACAGGTAATCAAGTGCATTTTGAGGATGGGACGTTAAGGCGTCAAACATTTCACATTTTGACAACATATTGTAATTTATTTGGAAGCATGTAATTCATACAATGATGTAACTCTTTCAATTATATATATGTTGGTTGTATTTGCTTGAATTACTATTGTAGTTGTGGTTATGATACTATACATGAAGTCCTCCACCCCCGGACGTTTCCGCCGTCCTTGGTTTGGGGGTGTGATAGCTTTGTCTTGCCGTGAGGCTGCTGGTGCTCTGCCTTGAGCTTTCTGCAGGTCAAGCACCTCTCCACATACCAGGCTACATCCCTCTTCATGAAGGGCCACCAGTAATCGGTTCAAAGATCTCTGTACATCTTCGTCGCTCCCGGATGGATGGAGAACCTGCACTTGTGGGCCTCATCCATCAATACTTGTCGTACTCTGCCCCAGTACGGTACCCACACCCTCCCATGCAGGGTCAACAACTCACGACTGTCATAATCAAAGGAGGTCGCCTGACTTATAATCCGCTTGCACTTTTGGCGCTCCTCCTTCAGGCCCTCAACTTGTGCCTCTCGAATCTGCTCCAGTAATGGTGTAATCACTGTCATCCTCCAATAGATGTCTCAGATCGGGGCCGCTACTGCCTTGCAGCTCAGCGCGTCGGCCACCACGTTGGCCTTGCTGAGGTGGTAAAGGATTTCACAATCATAGTCCTTCACCACATCTAACCACTGACACTGCCTCATGTTCAGATTCGGCAGATCCATGAGGTACCTCAAACTTTTATGATATGTGTAAATGGTACATCGGACCGCATAGAGGTAATGCCGCCAAATATTGAGAGCGAACTCCACTGTCCCTACCTCTAACTTGTGCGTCGGATAGTCGACTTCATGAGGCTTCAACTGCCTCGAAACATAAGCTATCATGTGACCCCACTGGCTTCATACAAGGTCGGGACCCTCAAAAACTGACTCGACGAGTTCATCCTTGAAATCTCCTTCTTCATGCAAGAAGACACAATTACCCGGGACCCACCGAGTTCCTTATGAACTCGTCGAGTATGCCTTCATGCAGTTGGGACTTGCCTTGAACTCGTCGAGTTCTGTTCTTGAACTCGTCGGGTTCCATGATTTCCAGGTCTGGTTTCAAATCTATCTTGGTGAGTCCTCTTCTAGAATCAACCAGTTCGATCAAAGCAGAAAAGGGTTGGGGAACCATACCCCGACTCGTCGATTCCCATGAATGACTTACCGAGTCCCCCAAAGTTCATGTCCATATAGTTGATTTCAGTCGGGTTCAACACATCCAAAACATAGATCTAGCCTCCTAGGGTCCATAATACACGTAAAGTTACAAAGTTGACGTTCATGCATGGGGTATTTGGCTTAAATGGACCTAAAATGGAGTGTACAAGATACATGGGGATCTTATGGCAATAAAATTTTCACCTTTATGCCATAGGAACCCTCAATGGTTCCAGATCTGAAGTCATAGCCTTTTTAACCACAAATTCCCGAATATGGAACTTCTAAGGCTTAGAAACGGTAGAAATGAACCCAACTAGAGATCTAAGAGATAAATGGTCAAGGTTTCAGTTTTATATCTCAAATGAGCTGTAAATGTGCCAAAACCTATGGATCTTATTGCTTCCTCTTGATCTCTCAAGCTTTCTTCTCCTTCTCAAACTTTAAATACACATAAATGGTACCAAAAAGCTAAAGAACACTCAATAAATGATTAGGGTTTCGAGTTAGGGCTTTTCTGGACTCGGAGGGACGATGGAGGCTAGGTTGGGACAAGATAAGGTGTTTAAATAGGGTGTAAACCCTAAATATTAGGGTTTCATCCAGACAGTCCTACTCGCCGAGTCGGCCTCTCCGACTCTTCGAGTGGTTTACTTAAAAACCGCATCTAGGAGTCTAGTGTACTCGACGATTTGGGCCTCCAACTCGCCGAGTCCCATTGTAAAACATACAATTAATTAAATTGAAATTCATATCGGGAACCGGGTGTTACAAGAATAATGGTATTTTTAAGAAAAAAAGGCATCTGATACTTTTAGAAACTTTCAAAATCTATCAACCTCTCTCACCATGTTAAAACTTGAAGAACATAAACCATTTCCACCGGTTGCTACCAACCACTACAACATACATCTACCGCCTCCTACCACTAATGATCGGCCACATCTAACCATCATTGTTAACTAACCCCATGGTCGCCTCTCCTCCCGTCAGATCTAGTTTATATCTGTTTAGATCTAGTCCAGATCTAGTCCACCACCATCTTTCGATGACATTCCACCACCAACCTCTGGCTTATCGAATTTGTTACTGGACCGTCGGTGTTAAAGCGTTGTCGTTTGCTCCAACACCATTTACAATTGCCAACGGTGGTTCCACCATTACATCGGATCTGCTCCACCATGTCCTTTTCTTATCAGCAAGACCTGATCTATGATTTCTCCTAGATCTCCTCCGACGAACACTTCTTTCTTCTTTATTTCCTCCATCAGCTATTAGAAACCGAGATCCATAAGTATTCATCAATAATGTTTTTGTTTAAACTATTAACAATCACAAAAGACTGTAAATCATACCTGAGTATGCGATGATTTCTGTTGACGTCTTCTGACGAGGTGCTCCAATGAATGTTTAGGCTTCCGGTGAGTTCAACACAACCAGGTGTGCTGTTTTGTCACATGTTCCGGTAGAGATGTGTTTCGACGAGTATTTCATGTAGTTTTCAAGTATTGTCGTTAAAAACAAAATGTGATATTTTCAAGATGTGAGAAGTCGGAGTTATCATTCTCCGATAATGTAATGGAGATGCTCGAACATGTGAATGTGTAGGTGTGTGCTACTGTGTTGTAAGTGTGGTGATTGGATGGAGAGGGTAAAAGTTGTCAATTCTCCACACTAATTACTGCCACACAGCTAATACAGAGAAGATAATAAAGGTATACTCTTTTTTTATTGTTTACTTTTAAATAGCCTGACATATCTAAGTAAAGTGAAAATGACTTAGGAGGGTAACTACCTCTTATCTATGTTCACATATTGACAACTTCTTCTTTTTTGTACATAATAAAACAACTAACTTGTTTTAATTGTTTAAATTACACAAATATTACCGGCTAATACCTGTGTTAACCGGTAACTTAAAGGGAAAATGACTTAGGAGGGTAACTACCTCTTATCCGTGTTCACATATTGGCAACTTCATATTTTTTGTACATAAGAAAGCAACTAACTTGTTTTAACTGTGTAACATCCCAAAAATCATGACCAAAAATTTCGTTTTTAATTTAATACTAAAACCATAATTGTCAAACCATTTATTTAATACTACGACATCGGGTCTCGCCCGACATCAAGCCCCGCTTGGCATGAAGCCCCACTCGGTATACAAATATGTCTCTCTTAGTCCCCGACTGTCTCCGGGCCCCGCCCACTAAACACATACAATCATATAACATGCTAACACATAAAGAAACATACTCTACTGTATCCCTGTCCTAAGAAACATACTCTGCTAATAATGAAATACGGAACTTCGTTCGTACTCAGCTAGTTCAAGCCAAGGCTTCAACAGTGCAAGGTGAGTCTCCTCACTATGTGAATGGGTCTAAGGCCACAATGCCAGTCTATGTACTCTATGAGTAGGAAGACCCAGGTGTTAGCCCTAGGAATTGTATGCTAGTATGTTATTCCAGACCAAGGTCTGATGTTGGGCGGGTGCCCAAGGAATGTTTGCATGTTAGATTACACTTGTTGTCTGTGTGATACTTGTATGTGCCTGGTAGAGAGGTAAGTGTGGGCGAGGTCCCGTATCTCATCACTAGCTGAGTAAGGACGATGTTCTGTATCTCATTATTAGCAGAGTATGTTTCTTAGGACAGGGACATAGTAGAGTATGTTTCTTTATGTGTTAACATGTTATATGATTGTATGTGTTTAGCGGACAGGGCCCGGAGACAGGCGGGGCCTAAGAGAGACATATTTGTATATCGAGCGGGGCTCGATGCCAGGCGGGGCCTGATGTCGGGCGGGGCACGATGCCGGAGTATCAAATTAATGGTTTGACAATTATGATTTTAGTATTAAATTAAAAACGAAATTTTTGGTCATGATTTTTGGGATGTTACACAGTTAAAACAAGTTAGTTTCTTTCTTATGTACAAAAAGTAAGAAGTTGCCAATATGTGAACATAGATAATAGATAGTTACCCTCCTAAGTCATTTTCCCTTTGAGTTACCGGTTAAAACGTGTATTAGCCGGTAATATTGGTATAATTTAAATAGTTAAAACAAGTTAGTTGCCTTATTATGTATAAAAAAGAAGAAATTGTCAATATGTGAACACGGATAAAAGGTAGTTACCCTCCTAAGTCATTTTCCCTTAAAACAGAGATAGTTGGTAATAAAAATAAACAATTAACCTAGCCTTTTAAAGTTTTACAAATATATGAATTATATATGATAAATGAATTATATATTCTAGTCTTTTAATCATACGAAAAGTCCCATAAGTATATAAATATACGATAAACAAATTATTAATGTAAGATTTATTATGTGGAATTCAAAGATGAATTATATAGTCTTAAAATTTGGTACACAATATTTGATTAAATGTCTTTAAGATTTTATAAGTTATTAAGCTTTATTAAACTATGAATGATAGTCTTAAACTAGTATTGTAAATTATTTACATGTGATTCATAAACTACTTTATTAAACTATGAATTAAAGTTTTAAAATATAAGTTTTAAGTTGAGAGTATGATTATGAATGCATAATTTATGTATATTAAATTATAAATTTATTGTATTAAGATGTGAATTTTTGTATTAAACTGTAAATTGACTATATTAAACTGTAAATTTACTGTATTAAGTTATGCATTTTTTTTTATGAATTTTATGTTTTCTTCTGAAATATGAGTTGAAAGAAGCATCATGCGCATATACGATTTTCTATAATTTTGAATAAAAAGTATATAAAGTTTGAGCTATGAATTTTCTATTTAAATTGTTAATTAACTATATTAAGTTGTGAGTTTGTGCATTAAATTGTGAATTTACTATACTAAATGGGTACACCTTTAATTACTTGTATTAAACTGTGAATTTTTTGTTTAAACATCGAATTGACTATATTAAATTGTGCATCTTGTGTACTAAATTGTGATATTTGTGTTACAAACTGTAAATTGATTGCATTAAGCTATAAATTTTCTGGTTAAACTATGAATTGACTATGTTAAGCTGTAGTTTTAATGAACTTTGTGTTAAATTATGAATTATTTATATATGAATGTTTGTATTAATTTCTTGTGAAATGCTTATTTTTTGAATAAATATGTAAAAATGTATTAGTTTTTTTTTAATTATTTTGCATTAAACAATGAATAAGTGAATTAATTGGTTTATTAAATTGTAAATATAATATTTAAGCTATCAACCAATGATTTTATATACAAATTTTATTTGGAATGAATGATAAATGTGATGATAGCCCATGTGGTTGGTGGTGACGTGTGTAGTTGTTTGTGGTGGTGGTCAGAGAGTTTAAGTATAACTTCTTTAAATATGTTATTAATGTATAATAAATTGCATTATGTTATGCTGTAAATTTTATGTATCAAACTAAAAATAGATAGTATTAAGTTGTATATTTTATATAAAATTTGTGTTAAAATATGAACGAATGTATGCATGAAAATATTAAAATGTGTATTAGTGAATTGTTATGTTTATTAAACTGTGAATATTGTATTTTAAAATGTGAATATTTATTATGCATGATATTTTTTTTAAGAAATCCACAATTTAGAAAAAAGGAAATTGATTTTTTCTAGAGATAATTCTATTTTTTTAATAAAATTGGAGCTACAATGTTTGTTCTATTAAGTTGTAAATACGGCAAAAAAAATACCACTGAATTTAATATCAGTTCGATGACAATCCGACAACGGTCCGATGGTGGTCCGACGATGGTTGGATGGTGGTCTGACGGTAAGTGGCAAGTAGTTTGTAAATTACGGAATGGATATATATATATATATATATATATATATATATATATATATATATATATATATATATATATATATATATATATATATATACAGAGAGAGAGAGAGAGAGAGAGAGAGAGAAAGAAGCTCAATTGAAAAAATAAAAAATGTTGATAATGGAAGAATCATTCTAAGCCACTTATTTATTTTTGCAGCAAAAGCCTCCATCATACTGACAGAAATGAGAAAAAAATACACATGTGTTTTCCAAAAAATCATGTTTCCTTGAATTATGCTAATCATTATATTAATATATGCAAAAAAAAAAAAAAGTCTTTTTGGTTTATATATATATATATATATATATATATATATATATATATATATATATATATATATATATATATATATATATATATATATGGAGAGAGAGAGAGAGAGAGTAGCTCAATTGAGAAAATAAAAAAAGTTGAGAATGGAAGAATCATTCTCAGCTACTTATTTATTTTTGCCGCATAAACCTTCATCGTACTGACAGAAATGGAAAAGAATACACGGTGTGGTGTTTTCCAGCAAAACATGTTTCTTTGAATTATGTTAATCATTATATTAATATATGCAAAAAAAACAAAAGTCTTTTTGGTTTTGGTTTTTATTTTTATTTTTAAGGATCTATTTTTATAGAAAAATGTTTTTAAATATATCAAAATTTATAATTTTTTATTCTTTATAAATAGACATCCATATTGATATAGTTTTAAAATAAAATAAAATATTTATTTTTTTATAGTTTCAGCTATCGTTATTCATAAGTAAATAAAAATGCATCAGATTTTTACTACAGTACATTCGTTATTCACTTATGAATAAAGTATGATTATTTTTTTTTTATATATAATTTAAGTATCATTCATATATGAATATAGCATATAATAAACATAATATATATATATATATATATATATATATATATATATATATATATATATATTAATATTTAAATATTAGACGATGAATTCACTTGTGAATATTATATAATATATCACTTATGAATATTAAATGGTATATTCACTTATGAATATTAGATAATATTTTCATATGTGAATATTACATAGTATTACATGGTATATCACATGTTGATATTACATAGTATATTCACTTGTGAATATTAGACATTATATTTACATATGAATATTACAAGGTGTTTTTACAAGTGTATATAATTTTTATATGTTATTCGCATATGAATAACATACCGACTTGCATATTTTTTTGTTTTAATAATCATATACTGATTCAAGTGAGAAAACATATTCATATGTGAATATAACATGATAATTTAGCTATGCATTTCATCAAATAGTTGGAGTGCATATAAGTTAATGTTTTTAAAAATGTTAAAAACATGATACTTTAACTATTTAAATCTTATAAAATAGTAGATTGATAGAGAATTATATAAAAATTTTCAAAAAAAAAAAAAAAAAAAAACGATTTGATCTTTTTCTAACCTTAATTTTAAAGTTTTATGTGATGATCGATGTTGAATCAAATGATATGAAGTGGATTTTTTTTGTTGATTATTGATGATGTTTATCTAATGACACTGTGAGTATAATTAATTGTAGATGTTGAAGATATGAGCGTAGTCAAACATAATTGAAGGTTTGAATAAAGTAACCAAAAACGAATTTTTGGTTCGTTTATTGACGAACCAAAAATTGAAGAAGATCGATTATTGATTAACACTAGATGATGTCGATGAGAGTTTAATTGAAGAAATTTGGATGATTTTTTAATGTTGTAGGAGAAATTTGGGTGATGAACAATCTATTAGAAATGAATTTAAATTGTTATCTAATTCTCTACTGTTACGTATTTGAGATTGAAGGTTATTATTATATTTACAAGTTTATCACCGTGTTTTTTTATGCTTAGATTAAATGATTGACCGATAATGATTCTCTCATTCTTAACATTTTTTTTTATCAATTGAACCCTCCTCTCTCTCTCTCTCTCTCTCTCTCTCTCTCTCTATATATATATATATATATATATATATATATATATATATATATATATATATATATATATATATATATATATATATATATATATATATATTTGTGAAATACAACTATTTTGGAGTATTATAAATAAGGTTCCGTAAAGATTTTGTGTGATTTGATTTGAGAAATAAAATGCCAAAACTCCAAAACAAAAATATATCATTTATTTTGTGGGACAACATCATGCGAGGTTAAGATCAAAACGACATGACATGACCTAAAAGCTTTTTTGAGCCCTATACTCCTATGTATGATAAGCTAAATTTAAACATTAGTTTCACGTAATTTTATACAAGGGATGTCACTCCAAAAAAAAATGTTTGTAAGTCTTAGTTATAATGGATAATAAAACCAAGTCGATTTACTAAAGTTGCAAATTAAGAAACTTGGTAATACATCAGAGTCTTCGTAGAAGGTATTATGGATATTCGTGGATTGTCAGACAATTCCGGATTCGGCCTCGAAATGTCCATAGAAGGGTGTTGGTGTTCCTGGATTGGCATTCATGAATATTGTAGATATGGATTTTTGTGTAGATGTGTTCTGGATTTTCGATAGGGATATCTGTGGATGTTTTAGAGAATATGTTTGTGTTTTCTCTTTTCTATCCTAAATTCCTAATACAAGTTTATTGGTTCATTTGGATAGAGACAACAAGACTACAAATAGATAGGTTCGATGTAATACCTATAATACATTGAGTAATAACGTCTTTGAAACGATCTTTATTAAAATGTTTTAAAGTTGTTAAGTAATTGAATTTGTTTTAAAATTTTTCTTTTTATAAATCATTTAACAACCATTTTTTTAATTAATACATCTTAGTTATTATCCTACAATGAATAAGATTACAAATAGACAATAAGTTTTACCGTTAAATCTTTCTGAATGGTAAAATCAATTTTTTTTGAAGATATTATCCATAGATTTAGGAGATATAACATTATTATGTATGATGTGTTGTGTTCTACTAAGAAGCTTCATCGTATCCGATGCAAATATATATATATATATATATATATATATATATATATATATATATATATATATATATATATATATATATATATATATATATATTAAATACAAATTGTCTGAACATGCTTTAAAATATAATTACTTGTTTTTTGTATGGTTTAACCTCACTTATCTTTCAAATTTTATATTTTGACATACATTTTAAATTTTATTACAAATTTAGTTAGAATTTAAAACTTTGTTATAATTTTCTCTAAATTTCGTTTCTTATACAAATGTATATTTGACTATTTGTATAACGTTTTTAAGATTTAATTCTTACCTTTTTTTCAACTTTTTTTAAAAAGCTCTCTTGCAGTATTGTATTAATGTTTTTTTCCAACTTTTGTATTGTTCTTCTATATTTTTGCATTGTCACTTGAACCATTCGAATCTAAATATATTATAAGATACATTTAATTTGACAATTTGTCCTTGTTTTTTAACCTATAATAGTCGTCAAAATAGTTAACACAAATTTTTTGTCAAAATTAAATGGCTTTAATAAAATATTTTTATTCATAATGATTAAACCATTAAAGTGGCTAAAATTTAATAGCTTTTATTTAATTTATCCAATCAAATTCTCTATTAGTCTATTCCGCTTTGACTCTACCTAAAACCAAAAAGAATAAAATAGGTATATTCCTCTTAATATAATTTTTGTAATTTTTGTAAAAACAACTCTTATATTATTAGTTTTTTATAAACTTCACCCATATTTTTTTATTACACTAACTTTATCAATTATATTATAATAGATTTATAACTAAAATAAATTATACGTACATAGTTCATTAATTAGTATTACTGAAACAAGCATTATATTAAATAAAACAAATTATTTTTAGGGATTGGGTAAAAAGACATTCATTTTTATCATATAGACACCCTAATTTAATTTTGAAATATTTTTATCGGTTGAAATTGTATTGTTTCCGGAAAAGCTAATTAGAAGTAGTTAACCATAGGTTGACTTTTTAAATAATTTAGTAGACATTAAAAAAACAAAATAAATAAATAAATAAAATATAATAAAATAAATAAACAAATTTAGTAGATATGGTATTGAATATATATATATATATATATATATATATATATATATATATATATATATATATATATATATATATATTGTGCGAATATAGCATGCTATGAGAATGATAAAAAAATACTCAATTAAATAACTTAGTAGACATTAAAAAAAATAATAAAATAAATAAATAAATAAAATAATTTAGTAGATATGGTATTGAAATATATATATATATATATATATATATATATATATATATATATATATATATATATATATATATATATTTCAATACCATATCTACTAAATTATTTTATTTATTTATTTATTTTATTATATATATATATATATATATATATATATATATATATATATATATATATATATATATATTGTGCGAATATGGTAAGCTATTAGAATGATAAAAAAAAATATATGTTGTTTGATAATATAAATACGTTCAATCTTACATAACTATTGTCATTAACACACATTCTCACTAATTAAATCGTCTATAACGTTATTATACACTTATTATTATTATTCTTATTTCTATCGGAATGTTGTCAGAATGTTTATTTGGATCGTATTCTGTCAGAATGAAATTGAGTGAAAAAAATGTATGAGAACGAAAATAAATAATAATTAGCGAGAATGTATGAAAATGATGATATTTTTGTAAAGTTGAACGTATTCGCATTGCTAAACAACGTATTCTCTTAGTAATTTTCATAGCATACGATATTCGCATAATAGTTATATATATATATATATATATATATATATATATATATATATATATATGTGTGTGTGTGTGTGTGTGTGTTTTATTTAATTATGCATTGTATTTTAAAATATTAAATATAACAACACAAATAACAATATTAAATATAGACTATGATTATACAAACAATAAATAAAAATAAATAATTTCATAGTTAAAAGAACGAATTTCTAATAATATAACTTTAATAGTATATTTGATGTTAATAAATAACATAAAATTATATTTGGTTGTCTATTCAGATACTTTATTTTCCGATCGGGGAAGCTTGAGTAGAAAATTGTAAGGAAAATGAAGACGACAACTCTCTACATTTTTTCTTTATCGAACGGTTGTTAGAAATTAGGGGGGATGTGTCATATTTTAAGTTAACTGTAAAAATTCCCAAATAATAAATTAGGCATGATCTTATTTATATAAATTATTATTATATATCTAAATATCTAAATTTTAATAAGAACAAATTACTGAAATCGTCCTTATAGTTTGGTTAAAATTACGTGTTTGACTCTAACTTTTTTTTTGCACTCTGACCATTCTTATATTTTGATTTTATAACGTCTTTCGTCCCTCACACACTTTAAAAGATTGTATTACCCTTTGTATTTTTTTCAGTTTTTATATTATTTACTTATTATTTATTAACTAAAAAATGAATTAATAAATATATGGCCCTACCAACACATACACTCATTCTCCATCCGTTTTCCCTCTACCCCTCCCCTCCGTCAACCTGTGAGCAACCACCACCGTAACCTTAGGCAACACCTCCTTCAAACTCCCAACATCACCACCGAAAGCCACCACCAGTCAACACACCAAATAAATTGAAAATGAACCAAAAATAAAGAACAACAAACTCCATGTACAATCAAAACCAAATCAAACCAAAAAAATAAAATCCGTAAACTTGTAGCCAAAATCAAAATCAAACCAGAAAAATATTGAACAAAGGTGTTGTCAGAGCTTCTAGAAATCATGAAATCGGAAATCATAACATGAATTTTAACAAAACTTCCATCAAATCGACACATTTTCAACCAGAAACCATAAAATCGTTTCAATATCCATGAATTCAACCAGAAAAATAAACCAAAACCTGATTTTGAACTAAACCTCCATGAAATCCAGGAAAAGAAACATGATTTCAATAAAGTATTTCATCAAAAAAAAAATCAGAACATGATTCCTGAAAACTAGCATCAATCGAGAGAAAAAAAGCTTCCTGAATCCGGAAAACAACTGAACCCGCTTCCGAAATCGGTCTTACTTCACACTGTTATGATGCTCTGACGAACCCATGTACCCACACATTCGTCAATTAGATTCTTGTTGGCAAATAGATCATTCAACAATTTGTGGAGTTCTCGAAGAAGGATGGGAAGGAGATAAGAGTCGCCAGTAACTTAGGGTTTGTTTTGGGTTTGTTTAACCATCGATTGCCTTGCCTTCTCCGGCTACTTTCCGCTTCGATACACCGACGATATGTGTGGCCCAACGAGGTAAGAGGTGTGACGGAGAGATTTGGAACTAGAAAAGGAGTGGGAAGTGAGAAGAAGTGGATGGGGTGGGCCTCTCATAGATAATATTTATTTAAAAAAATAATAATAAAAATAATAATAATAATAAAATAAAAATGGTATAGTTGTCATTTTACATCAATCAGGGATCAAATGTTCAATAAAAACAAATAATAGGGATGATCCGAGTAAAAAAAAGTTAGGGACCAAACACGTAATTTTGACCAAACCATAGGGACGATTTCAGTAATTTGTTCTTTTAATAATAATATTACTTAATATTAATTGTTTAGTTTTGGGGTTTTGGATGCAATAATTCTCAAAATTGTACCGAATTGACCCCATACCACCTGCGATAATATTACATTGAAGTCGATTGAGTTTTGGACAATATCTTAAACTTAGTCAATCGAGTTTGAAAACTCCCTCAACCGAGTTATCTGTTTCAGTAAACTTACTCACCAACACTCGTGTTACTAATGGATTTAGCCGTGTCCAATTTTGATATGGTGTATTATGCAGTTGTCAAGTCAAATTTGTATTGTTGTTTTGGATAGATTTGGGCCTAGGTAGCTTAGAAATCCCTTTCAGATGTATGTTAGTAATTAAGTTAATTAAATAAATTAGGAATTGTATGTTTGAGTTTTTGCAACTTATATGTTGCATAAAGGCTTTACTAGTTTTGCACCATCATGTAAATATATAGTTCTATTATGAGCACATATCCCTATACTAAAAGGTGTAAAGTATATATACCAAACCAACAATATCAACATTCAATGAGGTAGCAAATCTATTTGGTGATACGTGCGAGTAAAGCTTCAGTTGCAGTGTTTGATTTTTAAATTAAAATGACACCATCGAATCTGTTACTTCTTGAATACTTGTATGAAACATGGTTTAATTTTATTGATACCGCTGTAACCTTATTGTGAATGACAAAAACTTTCTAATTTGGTGAAAGATTGTTGGAAATTATTGTGAAAAGATGTTTGAAATGTTGTCCTCTATTTGAAAAAAAATAAACATGAAGTGGCCGGTTACCTAACTCTTTGTTTTGTATAGAAGAATTGATCTATGCATACCATAATACTTGAATCTTAATTAAATACACATGTAACATTAAAACATAATAGAAAATTGTAAAATTCTGATAAATTCACCACACATCTGTCATTATCTATCTATATCTATATATCATATAATAGAAGCATTTTTCTTCAAATCACGTTTATTTGAAATCCCCTATTTTAATTAATACATTATTTATGAAACCACATTCATTTGAAACTTTTTTTTAGCTAATGCAACTCAAAAGTTTTCTTAATTATGATTTAACACTCAAAATTTTTATAACCTATATTATGTTTAATAAGCATTTAGTGAAAAATTTACTATAAAAATGTCAATCTTTTGGGAAGACATGCATACAAATCATATACAAGTTTCAGAAAGAAAACAAACTTAAAGGTTTTTTGTAACATCCGATTTACCAGGTATATTGTTTTAATTATTTAATTTTAGGATTTTGGAGGGACTCGACAAGTTGGTGCCTCAACCCGTCGAGCAGGGTCGCGACTTTGTGATGTGGATAATGAATGGACTCGACGAGTCGAAGAGATGACTCACCAAGTCAGCGCTGTTGGCAGAAACCCTAATTCTTCCGGGCCACCTCATGGCTATAATCGGATCCTGAGTCCCATCAAAGGTCATGGGCTTCGTGTTATCGAAGTCCCTATACTGGAAAGCTCTGCTAGCTCCTTCCCTACCGTTGTTACAACCGATGTAGTTGTTGCGGCTGCTGTCTCAGCAATGGCTGCATATCTATCATCAAAATACTCCATCATAGCGGTCTTAATAAACCCAAACATCTTCGGAATCTGACCTCGTACAATCTTGACCACCTCCTCGCGGATGATCTCCCTAACATGATCCTCTTTTAACACTGACCCATCATGACCGATAACCTCGGGCGCTGTTGGGGCCTCCTGATTGCCCTGACCTAATCCCGATCCAGATCCAATCACAAAACGCCTCGTAACCACCATACTGAAAATATAATAGGAAGATATCAGATAATATGCATAAATAACAGGGAACCAACTCCCAACTCAATCCTAGGGGTTGTGACTTCCTTGCTACGCGTATAGGTCATGTGCTTTTTGTAGTACGGGTCCATACTACCTTCCATACCTACCCATATTTGTATCAAGTTTCACCACAACACCCTAACAATATACATATATTTGGTGATCGATCAATCCTCACTCCTAGAGGAAGGATAACTATCTCATAACTGACCTACCGGCCCCACACAACCCATCTATGAAACTTCCACCAACCCTGCAGCACTCGTGTATGCTAACCATACATAACGTTGGACCCTATAGACTTTCAAATACCTAATCCTACCCTAAGCCCTTCATCAAACAATAACAGGAAATAAGGCCAAACCATACATTCTTAGGCTATAAAGATCTTAATTATTTATAGCCGTGATGCATACACAAATAAGTACACTAATGATGTCAATTTCATATAAGGAAACCCTAGGCTACCAGACATCACGTAATCAGGCAATTCTATCATGTAATTCCTGAAGATCCTTAGCCTAGTACTAGCATATTGTTATAAAATATCACAATATCAAAAAATTGTATGGTATTTTGGGGTCTACTTACTGGCTTTGGCTAATCGTACACCCTGCATCCTCCTTTGATATTTTGAAGATCCTTACAAAGTTTGTTTTCAAAAGAGTATAATATTAGAGTATCCCACAAACAAGTCATAAACAGGAGGAATTGTACGATCACGCCTTTTCCTTCCCGCGATCATCTGATGTACCTGAAACAAAAACTGAAACGGTAAGCCCAAAGCTTAGTGAGTTACCCCAATATACCCATACACACAATAACACACATATAATCATAAAGAACATATTATGGGTCCAGACAACCATTGGGTTGGAATAACCCAGGCCCTCAACCATCGGGTTGGAATGTCAACATACTATGGGTCCAATCATCCCCGGGATGGAATACCCTAGGCCCACAATCAACATGTTGGAATGCACCCATACAACGAGTCCAATCATCTGTGGATGGAATACTCACGGCCCACAACCAACAGGTTGGAATGCCCAGGTCTATTGGCTTTCGCACAGAGCAGATAAGCCTCAACCGCCAATCAAACATGTGAACATATAACAGATAATCTCATAACAATCTATAGACAAACAAACCGATCTAACAGATCATAACCATGTAATAACATAATATCATCCTATCTATCAAGATACTGATCTAACAGATCATACTAGCAAAGCATATTAGGATAACAATCCAAAGGGTAGGCCTTGGTGCCTTTGAACCTTGAGTATAGTGAGGAAAACTCACCTCACAAATGTCGACTGAAAAGATAAGCTCACACTCTCGAATGACAACCACAGAATCCACCACCTATATTTACCATAAGACCTTTTCCATAAGTTTCCAATTTACCATAATAACCTAGAAGTCAACTAGTCAACCCTTGATCAAAGTCCAAGTCAATGGTCAAGGTTAACAGTCCATGTTGACCCGACTCGTCGAGTGCAGTTCATTGAATCGTCGAGTCCTTCTTGAACTCGAGAAGTCGTGAAATCCCCAGGTGACTCATCGATTTTCCCTGAAACTTTTCGAGTTCATGCATGCCTAAATGTCTGGGAAACCCTACTTACTCGCTAAGTCACCCTACTGACTCGCCGAGTCCATGCATAAGTCCTTGCACGACAATCTTCATTGGACTCATCAAGTTGGCCATACATCTCGTTGAGTCCCTTTAGTCCTTACTCCATTCAGATGCTTTTTAAGCCATTATAAAGCTCCATAACGTAGATCTAAGTTCCTAAGGCATACTTCTTATGTAAAGTTGCAAACTTTACGTACATGCAAGGTGATAATGACTTAAATCAAGATAAAGAAGAGATTCTAGGCAAAGGAATTTCACTAGCATGCTAAAGATTGTGACTTTATGATTATAAGGACAAAGATGAGCCTAGATCTAAAGTTGCAACCTCAGATCTTGGTTCATCACTTGAAATGGAGTATCAACACACCAAAATGGCCCTAAAACTCAAACATACAAGGATCTAGCTAGAAGAAGATCAAGGTAACGACATAATACCTTCAAATGATGCTAAATTGGGGTAGACTTCAGATCCACACACATTCCTTACCTCAAACTACTTGATCTTCAAGCTCCTCTCACCAAGATCCACCTTCCAAGCTTAACACCACAAATATGGAGAGAAAATGGCTATTTAGGGTTTTTGGACTCACAAGAGGCTGTAAGGAAGGATAATGACCCTTTAAATAGGGTGCAAAACCATGGAAATTAGGGCTTCATCCTCCATCTCCAACTCGTCGAGTCATGTGTCCAACTCGACGAATTAGTTATTTAAAATACGTGGCCTCAAAATTCTTGCTCGACGAGTTAGTGTTGGATAAGGTGTCTAAGTCCATAACTTATTTGGTATATACTTGACCCGATCGGCATGGTCCATTTGGGTTGCGTCTCATCCAAACTATTATGGATAATTTTATGAGAGTTATACACATATGTTTATTAATATATTATGAGTTATAATATATTAATATGAAGTTACGTTATTTAATTAGTTTTAGTCTTAAATTAATTATGAATTAATTTAAGAGATTAAAAGGAAGACTAATTAGATTATGGGCTATTTGTTTTATATAATGTGGGCTAATACTCATTTGTTAATAGGCTAGGATTATGTGGAAGTCCATGGATGATCCATGGAGCTTTTAACCCATGGATCCTTGGAAAGGAAAAGACATGCTTATGGAGCATGAAATGGAACCTAAGAGAAAACTAGTGAACTAGTGTGTGTGTGTGCTTGTGTGTGGCCGATTTTATACAAGTGTGTATACTCTCTCAAAGTTTTCCAAGAGTTTGTGGTGTTTTGTGATTCCATTTGAGGCATTCACACTATTGGTGCTTGGCCCTCAAACTCCTTAGAACCAAACTCACCAAAAGGTATGTAATCTCTTCTAACTCTTTTATGTTGAAATGTTCCCCATGCCATGTTAGATAGGTTATGAACCTTGGAAAATTTATTATTTTGCATGTATTTAGACAAACATAGATCCAAGGTTTATTAGGGTTGCATGCACACTTAGGAAGTGTTAGATTGCTCAAAACCCAACAGTGGTATCAGAGCCTAGGCTTGCTTGTTTGATACTTGATGCAAAATAGTGAAAAAAGTCGAAATCGTTGTTGTCTGCATGGTGGAATCGTCGAGTCCATTGGGGGGACTCGACGAGTCCAAGGCAAACTTCAACCTACTCGTCGAGTAAGTTCATGCACTCGACGAGTAGGATCGAAAGAGTGCAGTTTTTCGACTTTTGCTGCTGGAAATGGACTAGAAACATTACCCTAAACTGTTTTGGTGTTATAAAACTTGTTTTAGTTGGTGTAATGGTTGTTCTAATCCATTTACAATAGCATATATCAAAATTCCATGATTTTATGTGTTCATATAATTCTTGAATTTTTAATGATCATGTTCATGTTCTTATGAATTTAGAAAATGATAGGAATTATTGGCTGAATTGTTTAGGATCAATTCTTGATCATTTATGTGTTTTAATGGAGTTCATAATTTGTCCTCAAGTTATGGATTTCCAAAGGTCACTCTTATTTAACACACACTTAAAACACATAAGTTACATGAAAATGAAGAGTCTTCATTTTTATGAATCTTTAATTCATAAGTTATGAAATGAAGAGTTTTGCAAAGTTACAAAACTTGCCCTCAAGTTTTGGAATTTGTAAAGTTTCACACACTTTAATAAACTTTAATTCCAACCCTTAGAGTTTTAATAGTTAAAATTCAACCCTTATACTATTTATAACATTAATGGTTAATTATTATATATATGTATAAGAATAAGTCGTTTTACCGTTAGTAGGCCTCATTCATGAAGCCGGTCCATAAGGTGGGTATAAGGTTGTTGCCTATAAAATGACGACTTAATGGGTGTATACTCTCACCCACCGCTTGCTTGATCGGTGGAGGGTCGTTAGCCGAACGGGTAGAACAATGACTTTAAATCCTCATTAAAAGTATAATGAATATTATAAAGTAACTAAACTCTTTTAATTCCCAATCTTATTTATTTTAGGAAAAATGTGAACATGGTGCTAGTCCATGGAATTCACACTTTGTACCTTACCAAGTCATTGGTGGAGCGTGTGTGGTTAACCGGCACATTGATTAGGTGATAATATTAAGGGTACCAAGTGAATTAGCATGGTTATTCACACCTTGTTTTGTGATCCTCGGCATCCCAGTCACAAAACTTGAAGGGCACAATCGAGATTGAAACATGCCATTGAAAAGTTCAATGAATCTCAAAAGAATCTAGGAATTTCAAATCCAATTAAACCTAATAAATCATTTCGTTTTCATGGTGGAAATTGGTGAATCGTCATTCACCTACCTTTCAAATATATTATTACTTAGATTACGGCATCCCTCTTCTAAGTGTAATATATTGTGATTGGATCCTAGCCTTAATATTACATTTGGGTGTCTTATTAAGGATCCTATATATCTAATCTAAACTTACTCTCTTCTTTCAGATGTCTTCCAATCCTAAAGCTTCGGGCTCTAACCCAACTGGTTCTTTCTCTCTCATGAATGTTTGTGGGAGGGTCATCTTTGATGGATCCAACTTCATGGATTGGATTAGGAACATCAGGATGGTTACTCGTTATGAGGACAAGGAATATGTCCTCGATAAGGAGTTAAAAGAACTTGATGAGTCGACTGCTACTCCTGAGGAGATCGTTGAATTCAGGACTCATAAGAGAGATGCTACTAAGGTGGCATGTATCATGATGGCCACGATGACAGCCGAGCTCCAAAAGTCGTATGAAGATTTCTACCCTTTTGAGATGCACCAAGACCTGATGGAAAGATACCATCAGAGTGCTCGTCAGGAATGATATGAAATAATCTCCTCCATAATAACTACCCGCATGAAGGACGGTGAATCCGTCACGGGCCACATGAAAAAGATGTAAAGGTATGTGGACCGTTTGCTGAAGCTGAATGTTAACATCCCTGAGGAGTTGGCAATTGACATCATTTTGCACTCCTTGCCTTCTTGTTATGATCATTTTCGAATGACATATCATATGAACAAGGAGGAAGTTACCCTCAGCAAGCTTCAAGGACTCTTAAAGACCGCGGAATCCGGTCTTAAGGGTAAGGCGGTTGTTACCTCTACTACTCCTACTCCAACATCTACCCCTGTTTTAGCTATTGGGCAAGGCAAAGGGAAGAAGAGGAAGCACCCTTCGAAGGGTACCAAGGGAAAGTCTCTTGAAGGCTCCTCATCAAAGACCAAGAGCGGTTCTGTCACTCCTTCTGCCATTCCCAAGGATGCTGAATGCTTTTATTGCCATGAAAAGGCACACTGGAAGCAAAACTGCCCTAAGTACTTGCAGGATCTAAAGGATGGGAAAGTGAAACCCACCCATGCAGGTATTTACACTATATTGTCTAATTACTCAACATATTCTAACTCTTGGGTGCTTGATACAGGATGTGGTATTCACATATGTTCTGATTTGCAGGGCCTAAGAAGAAGTGAGGATGTGGAACATGGGAAGATAAACTTAATCATGGGGAATAGGAAGGCTTCACCTGTTTCCAAGATTGGAGTTTATACCTTGTTGCTTAATAATGGGTTAAAATTAGATTTGAATAAATGTGTGTACTCGTCTGAAATGGCGAGGAATAGTATTTCTTTTCATACTTTGTACAAACAAGGTTTTACCTTTCGTTTGATAATGAATGTGGTGGTATTAATGCTTTCTTTAAAAATGTGATTTATTTTAAAGCGTTACCTTGTGATGGTGTTTATGAAACTGTGTCGATTGTAGACAACTTAGGAAATAATGTGTTGTATATTGATTCTTCTACTAGCCTAGATAAAGCATCATTGTGGCATTGTCGTCTTGGACATGTAAACAAGAAACGCATAGGCCAACTCCAAAAGAGTGGAGTCTTGGAATGATTTGACCTTAAATCGGATGATAATTGTGAATCTTGTCTACTTGGAAAGATGACAAAATCACCCTTCACTGGAACTTGTGAGAGGGGTGAGGGTTTGTTGGACCTAATACATACTGATGAATGTGGGCCATTCAAAACCGCCACAAGGGATGCTAATCAGTATTATGTGACTTTTATTGATGATTTTAGTAGATATGGGTATGTCTACTTAATCAAACATAAGTCAGAAACCTTTGAAAGGTTTAAGGAATTCAAACAGGAAGTAGAAAATCAATTGGGCAGGAACATTAAGATGCTTCGATCCGATCAAGGTGGTGAGTATCTTAGTACCGAGTTCCTTGACTATCTTAAGGAGTGTGGGATTGTCTCACAATTGACTCCTCCCAGGACACCACAGCTGAATGGTGTAGCTGAGAGGCGTAATCGAACTTTGTTGGACATGGTTTGCTCTATGATGAGTCGAGTTTCGTTACCAATCTCTTTTTGGGGGTATGCCTTAGAGACTGCCGCCCATATCCTTAATCTAGTCCCTACAAAGAAGGTTACCAAAACACCTCATGAGATGTGGACTGGGAAAGTTCCCAATTTGGACCACATCAAAATTTGGGGTTGCGAAGCTTTCGTGAGGCGTGAAACTCATGATAAGCTTGAACCCCAAAGTGAAAGGTGTATTTTCATCGGCTACCCACACAAATCCTTCGGTTACCTCTTCTACACACCCAGTGAGAATGTGGTCTTTGTAGCACGAAGAGGGATCTTTCGTGAGAAAGAATTTATAAGCCAAGGAGACAGTGGGAGGCAGATTGATCTTGAAGAAATTCAAGAATCAATTGGTGAAGGAACCTCAGATACTAGCAATCAACCTGAGGAGGAAACTCCTGTTGATCCAGCTGACGAGTCTGTACCTCCGAGGCGTTCCACACGGGTTAGGAACACACCTTCATTTTATTATGGCTTTCATATTACTACAGAAGGTGATACGTTTATTTGTGATAGTACACTGGTAAATTTGGATGAACCCAGCAGTGTTAAGGAAGCCATGGCAGGCCCGGAGTCTGCTAAATGGAAGGAGGCTATGGACAGCGAGATGCAATCCATGTATGACAATCAAGTTTGGAACTTGGTTGACAATGTACCAGGCCGTAAAACAGTCGGGTGCAAATGGATCTTAAAGAAGAAGACCGACATGGAAGGAAAAGTGCATACTTATAAGGCTCGACTGGTTGCGAAGGGTTTTACTCAAACTCAAGGTATTGATTATGATGAAACCTTCTTGCCGGTAGCAAAGATTAAGTCTATTAGGGTTATGTTAGCCATTGCAGCATTTCATGATTATGAAATATGGCAAATGGATTTCAAAACCGCTTTCCTTAACGGAAAGTTGGCTGAGGATGTGTACATGAATCAGCCAGAGGGTTTTGTCAGTGCAGAGTACCCCAATAGAGTATGCAAGCTTGAGAAATCCATTTATGGATTAAAACAAGCATCTCGTAGCTGGAATCTTTGTTTTGATGAGAAGGTAAAAGAGTTTGGCTTCTCGAGAAGCGAAGATGAGTCTTGCGTGTATGTCAGAGCTAGTGGGAGTATAGTTAGCTTCTTGGTATTGTATGTGGATGACATACTACTCATAGGAAATGACATCCTAACCTTGCAGGGGGTTAAGTCCTGGCTTGGGAAGTGCTTTGCTATGAAGGACCTAGGGGAGTCTACCTATATCCTAGGGATAAGGATATTAAGAGAAAGGAGTAGAAGACTAATTGGACTTAGTCAGAGTATCTACTTGGATAAGGTGTTGAAAAGGTTCAACATGGAGAATTCCAAGAAAGGAGATTTACCGATCCTAAGCAATACCAAACTGAGTAAGACTCATAGTCCGAGTACAGAGGCAGAGATAGCTGAGATGAGCCAATTACCGTATGCTTCCGCAGTTGGCTCGATCATGTATGCTATGACTTGTACCCGTCCTGATGTGGCATTTGCTTTGAGCATGATCAACAGGTATCAGGGGAACCCTGGCAAGGCTCATCGGACAGCGGTAAAGAACATTCTCAAGTACCTGCGGAGGACTAAGGATTGGATCCTTACCCTTGGTGGCAGTGATGACTTGAGAGTATTAGGGTATAGTGATGCTAGTTTTCAGACTGATAGGGATAATTTCCGCTCTCAGTCAGGATGGATCTTCACCTTAAATGGAGGGGCAATCTATTGGAAGAGTTCCAAGCAGGAGACGGTGGCTGATTCGACTTGTGAATCAGAGTATATAGCAGCGAGTGAAGCAGCAAAGGAGGCGATATGGCTAAAGAACTTCATCGGAGACCTTGGAGTTGTACCAGCTATTAAGGAACCTATAGAGATTTTCTGTGACAACAATAGTGCGGTTACCTTAGCCAAGGAACCAAGAGATCATGGCAGATCCCGACACATTGACAGAAAATATCACTTCATAAGACACAAGATTGAAGAAGGACTCATTGTGACAAGGAGGATATTGTCGGATGAGAATCCTGCAGATCCCCTTACGAAGGGACTGACGAGGGTTAAGCATTTTCAGCATGCGAGACGCATCGGGCTGAGGGACGATATTAGTTTTACAGATTAGATAGTTTTCCTGAAACTTGTAAAATGTAATCGGTGTTTGATGATAAATAAAATTTGTGATTTATTTATGAGTAAAGTGTTACTATCATTGTTAATTATTTAATATTGTTTCAGTTTTGCATGTTTTGACTTCAAGAATAATTAATTTATTCAAACCTCCACAATCGATCATACATCGGAAGTAGGTATGAATCAAGATTGTCATGAATTGGGTTTGTAGATGCCTTAAAGGTGTTTAGACATGGCAATGGTTGCTACAACATTCATGAGTACTCATAAGTTATGAGTATTGGTATAAACCCACGCTCACTTGTATCACTTCATGGAATTTATCTCGAGTGATCGTGAGACGATAATATCATATAAATCTTCAAACCTAGAGATATGAGTTGTTACCTATGAGTTGGTTGTGCATTGATTGCACGTAAACGCATCAGTAACTTGATGTTATAAAACGTGCCTTTGTGTGCAATTCAATAAGTAGTAGAACAAGCATATCAGTCAAAGTTTATCTGTTCCTTCTAGAAATAGAAGCGGTATCAGGGCCCCTCGATGATTTTGTGTTGACCCATGTACCTGGCCTGGTCAGAACTAAACCGATGTGTTCAGTGAAGTTCTTCGTCAAACAAATCGGAAAATCGAGAAACAACTGCTAGACAATAAGCAAGACATAGTTCCATGTGTTTGTCCGGCTGATATCATGAGAACAGAGGATTATGTGATCATTTATCTAAAATGGTGCTTCATAGTTCAACAAAGTCTTCATAGTTCGAGGGAGTTTTCGAGAGCTACGATTGCTGGTTGGTTCCTAAAGTTATAGGCAAATACAGTTATTAGACTTATCCAAGTGGGAGTCTGTTGGATAAGGTGTCTAAGTCCATAACTTATTTGGTATATACTTGACCCGACCGGCATGGTCCATTTGGTTTGCATCGCATCCAAACTATTATGGATAATTTTATAAGAGTTATACACATATGTTTATTAATATATTATGAGTTATAATATATTAATATGAAGTTACGTTATTTAATTAGTTTTAGTCTTAAATTAATTATGAATTAATTTAAGAGATTAAAAGGAAGACTAATTAGATTATGAGCTATTTGTTTTATATAGTGTGGGCTAATACTCATTTGTTAATGGGCTAGGCTTATGTGGAAGTCCATGGATGATCCATGGAGCTTTTAACCCACGGATCCTTGGAAAGGAAAAGACATGGGTTATTAGGGTTTCACCCTAACCATGCACACTATATAAACATGCTTATGGAGCCTAAGAGAAAACTAGTGAACTAGTGTGTGTGTGTGCTTGTGTGTGGCCGATTTTATACAAGTGTGTATACTCTCTCAAAGTTTTCCAAGAGTTTGTGGTGTTTTGTGATTCCATTTGAGGCATTCACACTATTGGTGCTTGGCCCTCAAACTCCTTAGAACCAAACTCACCAAAAGGTATGTAATCTCTTCTAACTCTTTTATGTTGAAATGTTCCCCATGCCATGTTAGATAGGTTATGAACCTTGGAAAATTTATTATTTTGCATGTATTTAGACAAACATAGATCCAAGGTTTATTAGGATTGCATGCACACTTAGGAAGTATTAGATTGCTCAAAACCCAACAGTTAGTGCATCAACTCGTTGAGTAGACCTTTTAATATGAAAAAAATAAACCTGTAAAATTAATACGTGGGAGTTGGGGAGAAATGTCATGACGCGAGGTTAAGAGGACATAAGGACTTTCAAGAAGGGAAAATAGTTCTCCTTTTTACAAACTCGTTGGGATGGACCATTTATTGTATGTAACGCCCCAACTCCCACGTATTAATTTTACAACTTTATTTTATTCATATTAAAAGGTCTACTCGACGACTCAGGGCATCAACTCGTCGAGTAGACCTTTTAATATGAAAAAAATAAATCTATAAAATTAGTACGTGGGAGTTGGGGCGTTACATACAATAAATGGTCAATCCCAACAAGTTTGTAATTCACCGGGAAAAAACTTTAATCTTGAGTTAAAAATGAGAACTTTTTTCCCTTCTTGAAAGTCCTTATGTCCTCTTAACCTCGCGTCATGACATTTCTTCGTTTTGTCTTTTTAAATTAAGGAGATAGTGTATGCTTCATTTCTCAATTTTTCAAGAGCATTCATTTGCATCAAACAGTTGGTACGAAGTTCAGCTAATTCAAAGTTACAAAATTTCAAAGCCCAAAACGTTTTATCTTCAATTTCCGTCGGTAAGTGACAATTATTCCCATATACCAACCTATATGGTGTAGTACCAATATGCATTTTAAATGTGGTACGAAATGCCCATAGTGCTTCGTCAAGCTTTTCCGACCACTCTTTTTTATTACCTCCAACTGATTGCTTCATAATTCTTATCAATGCCCAATTTGTGACTTCAGTTTTCCCACTTGTTTGTGGATGATATGGAGTTTCAAATCTATGGTGTACACCATATTTTTGTAACACCTTGGCCAATTATTTGTTTTCAAAGTGAGTTCGCTGATCACTAATAAGAGCCTTCGGGACACCGAATCATGAAAATAATCTTTTTAGAAAATGAACCACTACTCGAGCATCATTTGTAGGTACAGTTTATACTACTGCCCATTTAGATACATAATCGACCACCACCAATATATATATTTATTTCCTCGTGACATCGGGAAAGGTCCCATAAAGTTGATCTCCCAGCCTCAAATAGTTCACAAACTTGTGTTGAATTTGGAGGCATCTCATTTTGGGAGGAAATGTTTCCCGTCCTTTGGCATGAATCACACTCTTTGAAAAATTTAGTAGCATCTTTAAAAATTGTAAGCCAATAAAATCCGGAATCAAAGCCCTTATTTTCCGTATATTGTGCTCCATGATGTCCTATGGTGGGCCCGCCATGACAATGTTTCAAGATTTCTAAACTTTCTTTCCCGAACACATATCTTTTTATTATTCCATCCGCACAACATCTGAAGAGGTATGGCTCATCCTAAAAGTAGTAATTGATTTCAGAAAATAGTTTCTTCTTTTGTTGGCGAGTCAGTTCTTTTGTAAGATAATCTCTAGCCAAGAAGTTGGCTATATTCGCACACCAAGGTACCTCTCCCACGATTACCATTAAATATTCTTCGATAAAGTCATGTCCAATCTTGTTTTTTTCTAATTCTTCCAATCTCGGGTTTTCAAGTCTTGATAAGTGATCGGCTACACGTTCTCTATTCCCTTTTATCCCTTCTTTCAATGTCAAATTTTTGTAAAAGTAACACCCAATGTATCAATCTTTTTTGGCATCTTGTTTAGAAAAAAGATACTTAAAGGCAGAATGGTTAGTAAACAGAATAGTTTTAGATAAAACTAAGTAATGGCGGGATTTATCAAAAGCATATACCACATTAAGGAGTTCATTTTTGGCAGTAGTATAATTTTCTTGAGCTAGATTTAGAGTCTTGCTTGCGTAATATATAGGTTGAAAATGTTTATCAACCCTTTGTCCAAGAACAGATCCAACTGCAAAGTCACTTGCATCACACATAAGCTCAAAAGGAAGGCTCCAATTTGGGGCGATCATGATAGGGGTACTAGTCAGATTTCTCTTTCAATAGTTGAAAAGCATCAAGGCATTCTTTGGAGAAATCAAATGTAGCATCTTTCAAGAGAATTTGGGTTAATGGCCTTGTGATTATAGAGAAATCCTTGATGAATCGGTGGTAAAATCCTGCATGACCTAGAGAACTTCTCACCCCTTTTATATTTGTTGGAGGTGGCAACTTGGCTATAGTGTCCACCTTTGCGCAATCCACCTTTATCCCCAATTTTTAGACTTTGTGTCCCAATAAAATTCCTTCCTTAACCATAAAATGACATTTCTCCCAATTTAAGACCAAGTTGGTCTTTTCATATCATGCTAACATTAAGTCTGTTGGAATAGTGTCTAAGGCTGCAACTATATTAGGCAGGTATTTGACCCGATTGTGTATGGTCCTTTTGGGTTGCCTTCACCATAGCAACTTGGTAGGATGATTTATTACGAGAGAATAGATATTATTAATATATTATGATAATAATATAAGGAATAGTAATATAGTTATTTGATTAATATAAGTCATAGATTAATTAGTATTAATTTGGTGACTTAAAGAGATTAATTAAATAAGAGGGTATAAATTGTCAATTGTTTGATAGTTAAACTTCAGACTGTAAATCCTTATTGATAAAGGATTGGACGATTTCTAGGGCTAGGATAAGCCAAAATCGTCCAAAGGGTTATCAAGGAAAGGATATGGATTAACTTAAAGTCTAGGTTATCCAACTAGGGTTTAAGTTGTAACCCTTAAGGAGTCTACAAGTATAAATAGACCCTATGGCTGAGGGAATTCGAGACATGATCTAAGGTAGAGAACCCCTGGCTGAATTTCACCTCTCTCCTCTCTCTCAAATCATCCTCTTTGCTAGTTAGTGTTTGTAAGCCATTAGAGGAGTGACAATTGTGACTCTAGAGCTCCAAGACAACAAGATCAAACAAGAGAATCAAAGGTATGTTTCTAGATCTGATTTTGTATTGTTCTTACACCTAATAAGTCATTAGAAGTCTTGGATTCAAAGCATGTTTAATAGAGAAACCTAGATCCAAGCATTAGGGTTTGTATGTGCACTTAGGAATGTTCTTATGTACAAAACCCATCAGTGGTATCAGAGCCTTGATTGGTTTCTATTAAATTGATGCTTGAATGTTTGAATCTTAACTGAAAAATTCGATTTTTATGTTTCTGAGTCATGGACTCGGCGAGTCCCATAGTGGACTCGGCGAGTTGGCCTGACTCGGCGAGTCCAGTGTGGGTACTCGGCGAGTCCGAGCGTCACGATTAGCCAAAAACGGGATTTTTTCATATTTATCTTATGGAAACTTACCTTAATCATATTAGATCAACCCTAATCCGATTTTATGATATATATGACTATATTTTTGATCTATTTGAAGATAATTATCAATTAATAAAATATTTGATTTCCTTATATGATAATTATTAATCAAATATGGATAATTATGTGATTTAGATTATTTGTTATTTGATCCTTTATGTTTTAAATGTTTAAAACTTGTCCTCAAGTTTTGAAATTTATATTTTGTGATTAAAAGTTTAATTTAGACAATTTAAATTTCAAACCCTAGAATTTTACAAGTTTAAAATACAACCCTATACTAATATAATATTACAAGATTAATATCTATATATGTATAACTTAAATGTCGGTCTATAAGGTGGGTATAAGGTTGCGGCCTATAAAATGGCGCTTAATGGATGTACACTCACACTCACCGCTCGCTTGAATGGTGGAGGGTCGTTAGCCAAACGGGTAGGATAGGGCAACCTCATCATCTCATTAAAAGTATAATAAGAAATACAAAGTAACTACATGTTTTCTTAAAATTTCCCAATCTTAGTTACTTTAGGAAAAGTGAATTGATGCAATCCCATGAAATTACACTTTGCACCTTGCTAAGAAGTTAGTGGAGCGTGTGTGGTTTACCGACACACTAATTGGTTCTAAGCGAAGGTGGAAAAGGGTGATTCATTGTTTATCATAGTTCGATGGAGCGTGTGTGGTTTACCGGCACATCGAATAGGTGATCGTTACAATGAAGGCACCATGTTAATTTGCATGGTAATTCACACCCGCTTTGTGATCCTCGGTATCCCAGTCACAAACAAGAGAGGCATATCGAGATTTAAACATGCCATTGAAAAGTTTCAATGAATCTCATCCGAACCTGGGAATTCTCAATACATTTAGGACTTAAAGTTATGTTTTTCATGGTGGAGAATTAGTGAATCGTCATTCACTTACCTTCAAATTGTTTACATATTAGATTACGGCATCCCTTTTCTAATGTGTAAATATTGTTGTTGGATCCTAGCCCTAATTTCTTATTGGGAGAATATTAGGGATTCATATTCTAATCCATCTTTGTACTTTCTATTTATAGATGTCGAACGCCAACAATGCTGCTGCGAGTTCTTTCACTTTGATGAGCCTTTGTCAAAAGGTCACCTGTGATGGAACAAAATTTAGCGAATGGATAAGATACATTCGCACGATTGCTCGCTATGAGGATAAGGAGTATGTCCTCGATGAGAAGCTCGCAAAAATCAACCCCGAAATTGCTACTCCCACCGAAATCACCGCTTTCGAAACTCACGAGCGTGATCCAACGAAAGTGCATTGCATCATGATCGCGACAATGAACTCTGAATTCCAAAAGTCCTACGAGGACATGTATCCGTACGAAATGCACCAAGACTTATTGGAGAGATACCATCAAAACGTGAGACAAGAGCGTTATGAGATTTTCACGAACATGATTTTCGCTAAGGTGGGTCATGGAGAGTCTCTTACCGTGCACTTGCAAAAGATCCAAAGGTATGTCGACCGCCTTCGCAAGTTAAATGTTGACTTTGGGGAAGACTTGGCGATCGACATGGTGCTTCACTCTTTGCCTCCGAGCTACAATCAATTTAGGATGACCTATCATATGAACAAAGAAGAGGTCACCCTAAGCAAACTCCAAGGTCTCTTGAGGGTCGCTGAGAGCAACTTCAAGGACAAGTCTGTTGCACCAACTCCCAATCCGCACGCTGCTCCTGTCTTGGCAATTGGACAAGGAAAGGGAAAGAAGAGGAAGGCTTCGTCAAAGAACCATCGCAAGGTGAAAGCCCGAGATGGCGCCTTAGTGGGACCAAAGTTGATCCCGCTAAGCCCTGCTCTAATCCGAAGGAGGCAGAGTGCCACCACTGCCACAAGATAGGACATTAGAAGAGAAGCTGCCCGGAATACCTGCAAACCATCAAGGAAGGAAAGATCAAGCCATCTTTCGCAGGTATATATACAATTAAATCTAATGATTCCCACAATACTTCTTGGGTTCTTGATACCGTTTGTGGTTACCACATTTGTTCTAATGTGCAGAGACTAAGAAGAAGTAGAGACGTGGAGCATGGAAGAATAAATCTAATCATGGAGAATAGAAGATCGTCGCCTGCGACCAGGATTGGAGTGTATTCTTTAGTGCTTAGGAATAGTTTATCTTTAGATTTGAACAATTGTTGCTATTCTCCAGAAATGGCTAGAAACATCATTTCTTTTCATGCTTTGTTTAGACAAGGTTTTAGATTTTCTTTTAATAATGAGAATGGTTCTATTTTAGCTTATCTAAATGGTGTCTTTTACTTTGAAGCTATACCATGTAATGGAATTTATGAAACTGTTATGATTGTTGATAACTTAGGAAATGATGTTTTGTACTTGGATTCTTCCAATAGTATGTATAAAGCATCCTTATGGCATTGTCGTCTTGGACATGTCAACAAGAAACGCATAGCCCAACTCCAAAAGGATGGAGTGTTGGAGTCATTCGACCTTAGGGAAGATGACACATGCGAGTCTTGTTTACTTGGAAAGATGACTAAGTCACCCTTCGCTGGTACGTGCGAAAGGGGTGAGGGTCTATTGGACCTCAGACATACCGATGTGTGTGGACCGTTTAGATCTACCACGAAGGATGGTAACCGCTTCTACGTGACTTTTACCGATGACTATAGTAGATATGGGTATATCTACTTAATCAAGCAAAAGTCAGAAACTTTTGAAAACTTCAAAGAGTTCAAGAATGAAGTGGAGAATCAATTAGGCAGGAAGATCAAGATGCTTCGATCCGATCAAGGAGGAGAGTACCTAAGTCTTGAATTCCACGATTATCTCAAGGAGTGTGGAATAGTTTCACAATTGACGCCACCTAGGACACCACAATTGGTGTGGCAGAAAGGCGTAATCGAACCTTGTTGGACGTGGTTCGCTCTATGATGAGTCGTGCTTCACTATCTATCTCTTTTTGGGGGTATGCCTTAGAGACTGCCGCCCATATCCTTAACCGAGTCCCTACTAAGAAGGTTGCCAAAACACTTCACGAGATGTGGACGGGGAAAGATCCTTCGTTAGCACATATCAAGGTTTGGGGTTGCGAGGCTTTCGTAAGACGAGATACTCACGACAAGCTCAAACCTCGTAGTGAGTGATGTATTTTCATCGGCTACCCGTAGAAATCCTTTGGATATCTCTTCTATAGACCGAAGGAAAATGTTGTCTTTGTTGCGAGGAGAGGAGTTTTCCGAGAGCGAGAACTCATATGCCAAGGAGACAGTGGGAGGCAAATCGATCTTGAAGAGATTCAAGAGTCAATAGATGAAGGAACCTCAACCGCTGGCGCTCAACCTGAGGAGGAAACTCCGGTTGAACTGATTGACATATCATTACCTCTTAGACGTTCCGAAAAAGTTAGGTTTCAACCCCAGTTGTATGGTTTTCATATTACTACCGAAGGGGACACGTATATTAGTGATAGTACACTAATAAACCTTGATGAACCTAATAGCTATAAGGAAGCCATGGTAGGCCCGGAGTCTGCGAAGTGGAAAGAGGCAATGGATAGCGAGATCTAATCCATGTATGATAACCAAGTTTGGAATTTGGTTGGTAATGTGCCTGGACGTAAGACCGTTGGGTGCAAATGGATCTTCAAGAAGAAGATCGACGTGGATGGAAAGGTACACACGTATAAAGCGTGATTAGTTACGAAGGGCTTTACTCAAACTCCCGGAGTTGACTATGAAGAGACCTTCTCACCAGTTGCGAAGATAAAATCTATTAGAGTGATGCTAGCTATTGCCGCATTTCATGATTATGAGATTTGGAAAATGGATGTCAAGACCGCTTTCCTTAACGGGAAGTTGGCTGAGGATGTTTACATGGCTCAGCCAGAAGGGTTTGTGGATCCGAAGCATCCGAATAGAGTGTGTAATCTTGAGAAGTCAATTTATGGACTGAAGCAAGTGTCTCGCAGATGGAATCTTTGCTTCGATGAGAAAGTCAAAGAGTTTGGATTTGTACGAAGCGAAGATGAGTCGTGTGTATATGTCAAAGCCAGTGGGAGTGTAGTAAGCTTTCTCGTTCTATATGTCGATGACATATTACTCATAGGAAACGACGTCCCGACTCTGCAGGAGGTTAAGTCCTGGCTCGGGAAGTGCTTCGCTATGAAGGACCTCGGAGAGGCTTCCTACATTTTGGGAATAAGGATAGTAAGAGAAAGAAGTAAGAGACTAATAGGACTTAGTCATAACACTTACTTAGAGAAGGTACTAAAACGTTTTAGTATGGAAAACTCGAAAAAGGGAGAATTACCGATACAAAGCAATGCCAAGTTGAATAAGACTCAAAGTCCGAGTACCGAAGCCGAGATGGCTGAAATGAGCCGAGTTCCATACGCTTCCGCAGTTGGCTCAATCATGTACACTATGACTTGTACTCGCCCTGATGTAGCCTTTGCTTTGAGCATGGTTAGTAGATATCAAGGGAATCCAGGCAGAGCCCATTGGGTTGCGGTGAAGAATATCCTTAAGTACCTTCGGAGGACGAAGGAATGGTTCTTAGTCCTTGGAGGGAGTGATGACTTGAACGTGCGAGGGTATAGTGACGCCAGTTTTCAGACCGACAGGGACAACAACCGTTCGCAGTCGGGCTGGGTCTTTATCCTGAATGGAGGAGCAGTAACTTGGAAGAGTTCCAAGCAGGAAACTGTAGCTGATTCAACGTGCGAACCAGAGTACATCGCAGCAAGCGAAGCGTCGAAGGAGGCAATATGGCTAAAGAACTTCATTGGAGATCTTGGAGTTGTACCTGCCATAAAGGAGCCCATGGAGATTTTCTGTGATAATGGGGGAGCGGTTTCCTTGACCAAGGAATCGAGAGATCATGGTAGATCACGAAATATCGACAGAAAATATCACTTTATTAGACATCGTGTAGAAGAAGTACAACTCGTAGTGAAGAGAATATCATCGGAAGATAACCCAACAGATCCGCTTACGAAGGGACTGATTAGGGTTAAGCATTTGCAGCATGCTAGGAGTATTGGGCTGAAAGATGATATTAGCATAGATTAGATAGTATTAGAAACATGTAATAGATAAATGTAATTAACATTTTATTTATAAGTAATGTTACTATCTTATGTTAATTGTTTAGCTATTGTTTCACTTTGCATGTTTTGACTTCCAGAATAATTGAGTTTATTAAGAATAATTGAATTGTTCAAATAGTCCACAATCATTCATATGTCGGAAGTTGATATGAATGAAGATTGTCATGAATAGGTATGTAGAGTGTCTAAATGGTGTTAGACATAGCAAAAGATTGTTTCAACGTTCGTGAGTGCTTATGAACTAGGTTTGAGCCTTGGAACAAACCCGCGCTTGTTGGAATCACCTTATGGAATGTGATAGTAAATGGATAATCGCAAGACGATAATATCGTATAGTCCTAAAACCTAGATATATGGTTTGTTATTGGTTAATTGATTGTACATTGATAATGCGAAAACGCATTGGTAACTCGATGTTATAAAACGCATTGTTGTGTGTGGTTGGTTAATGAATAAGTAAATGCATATAAGTCGAAGTTTATCTGTAACTTTTATCCTAAGAAGGAAAAAGTGATATCTCAGCCACTCGATGATTTGATTTGAATTATGTGTCGGGCCCGGTCAGAACTGAATTGATGTGTTCGATTAAGTTCTATGTCAAATAAATCGGAGATCGAGAAACCAAATGCTAGACTAACTATTCCATAGTATTGTCAGCATGATATCTAACAGAGGACTATACGATCCCTTATCTAAAGGACAAGATTGATTAGATCAGAGTTTGACAGCGTCTTTGAGAGCTATGATTGCAAATCGGAATGTACCTGCACATATAGTTACTAGACTTATCCAAGTGGGAGACTGTTGGAATAGTGTCTAAGGCTGCAACTATATTAGGCAAGTATTTGACCCGATTGTGCATGGTCCTTTTGGGTTGCCTTTACCATAGCAACTTGATAGGAAGATTTATTAAGAGAGAGTAAATATTATTAGTATATTATGAGATTAATATAAAGAATAATATATAGTTATTTGATTAATATAAGTCATAGATTAATTAGTATTAATTTGGTGCCTTAAGGAGATTAATTAAATAAGAGGGTATAAACTGTCAATTGTTTGATAGTTACACTTTAGACTGTAAATCCTTATTGGATAGAGGATGGACGAATTCTAGGGCTTGGGATAGCCTCAAATTCGTCCAACGGTTATCCAAAGTAAGCATTAGGATCACTTAAAGTCTAAGTTATCCAATTAGGGTTTAAGCTGTAACCCTTAAGGACTCTACAAGTATAAATAGACCCTATGGGATAGAGAATTCGGTACCCATCAAAAGTAAAGATACTCTGGCCAAATTCCTCCCCTCTCCTCTCTCTCAAATCATCCTCTTTGCTAGTTGGTGTTTGTAAGCCATTAGAGGAGTGACAATTGTGACTCCAGAAGCTCCAAGACAACAAGATCAACAAGGAATTCAAAGGTATGATTCTAGATCTGTTTCAGTATTGTTATTACAACTAAATAGTCATTAGAAGTCTTGGATTCAAAGCATGTTTGATTAGAAAGCCTAGATCCAAGCAATAGGGTTTTGCATGCGCACATAGGAAAGTTCTTATGGCCAAAACCCATCAGTAACAACCGTAGCTTCTATGTTTCCTCAAACCTTAATGATCTTACCTATTTTCTTGGTATTGCTGAATCAACAATGATTTAGAGCACTGGTAAAAGCAAATTTGATTGGAAGATCATCTTCCCAAACTTCCATGGACTTTGACAATGGTAACATTGGAAATCCAGTAAAGCTTTCTCTTCCCAATGGAAAAGGATTGGTCATAGTCAACTCGGTTGACCAAATGGTAAAGAGAAAGGCTAAGTCTGAGATAGTCCCGTGAACCATTCCCAAAGAGTCCAATTGTTCCTATTTCCAAATGAAGGGGCATTGGTTGTGAAGTTGTCCTATTTACCTGAAATATCATAAGGTTGGTCAAGTCAAAAGGTTTGACTCTACTTCAGGTAAGTCAACTATCTAATCTATTAAGTTCCTCTTTGGATATTCTTATTACATGATGTGACTAGGTCACATGTTGATGTTTTAAGAATCAGAAAATAGAGGAAGATTAAAGGAAGCATATGATGATTCTGATCATGAAGATGGATTTCGATCGCATGGTTCGGTGATCAAAATTTTGAGCTGCTGCTTTAGAGTTGTGATAGATTGCTTAGGAATAGATAACAACATTGTTTCATATGCATTTGCATTGTAAGGATAAGTTTTTCCACAAGTTTTAAAATAAAAGGTAAAAATTTTTGATTTTATTTATTTTAAGTATCCTTACAATGGCATTTGTGAAAAATTGTTGATTATATGATTCCATTAATAGCAATATTGGAAAGTGGATTTGATTCTTTCGTTTGTGGTAGTGTAGTAATTTTCCTAATAAGGAAATATTCTCATCATCCAAGTTTCAGTTGGATAGAAATTTGGAATCATGCAATTTGTATGATGAATGAGAATTTCATCTTTGTGAGTCAAGTGAAGGACTATAGGATCGGGTACACTTGAGTGTGCGTTGGTCAGGTCCACCATAGAGAACGACAAGACTATTCATCATGATTTACTAAAGTTTAGTAAATATGATTATACTTACAAGTTTAAGTATACTTTTGAAACATTGGAAAATTTTCAATGTAAGGTAGAACGAATAAGAAGGATCAAATTAGGCAGAAAGATAAAAGTTTCTCCAATCTGAAAAGATGGGAGAGTACTTTAGTATCATGTTTTATGATCATCTTAATGATTGTGAGACCATATCACAATTCACCCTCTAAGGACATCTTAGTGCATTCTTATGGATAATAAGAGGAGTCATGAATTGTTGAAGTAGTTAAATCAAGAAGATAAGTCATACTTCGTTCTAATATTGAGTCTTAGAGTGATACTCCAAGATTGTAACTTGAGTGACATAATCTTAAGAAGGTTTATAACACTTGTCAAATGTAGAGTAAAATGTTTTCTTACTCTTGTACATTTGAAATTGGTAAGTTGTGATATTTTGGATAAAATAAAGACCAACTAATGCAAATTGTGTAAAGTGTTTGTCTTGTTAAGAATCCGCACTAACTCTTGAATATTTGCTTTGTCAAGGAATGGTTCTTGACTAGAGAATCTTATATGACAAGAGGTCAGTGGGAGTCTTAAAGATCCTGAAAGAGTTTCAAGAACTAATCAAGAATAAAACATGTAGTTTATCACTAGTGCACGACTTGAGGTTTGTAACCTATCGTGTTGACATACTCTTATTTCTATGCCCATTCCAGTTAAAGTTGACTATACATCTGAGTTCTACAAGTTCTCATTGTTTAGACAACTACTTGGAAGCAATGAAAGGCCCTTGTGCTGCCAGGTGGCAAGAAGTTAAAATTGCACAAATTCAGTCCATATGAGTTTGGATTTGTCACTAACCTTCCCTTATGGTTATGAAAAATTCACATGGATAGGACCACATACACCATAAAATCTAAGTGTCAAAAGGTTTCTCTTCGATTCATGAGAATGATGGTGAGAAAATGCTTTCACTAAGTAGATTTTAAGTAGAAAACAATTATGATATTTGCATTCTCAAAGTCGTTAGTGCAGTGCGTGTGGTTAACCGACACACTAACATGGACTTGTGAGAAATGGAAAAGGTCTAAACAATTGAGACTATGATTACGACATCCATTTTCATAGTTTTGGAAATTGTTTAGACACACATGTGAGCTATCTAAGGAAAGGTGTATGATTTCGATAATGTTTTATCAAATCATTTCGTATCAGAAATCTGAAGTTTAGTAAGAAAGTCAATAAAGTATTGATTTCTAGAAGTCCAACTGATTTCTGAGTACATGCCAAAGCTAATGGGAGCATCAGCGTTATGCTAATAATCATCATGTTAGTGGGAGCATGATAATTATGATAAGTGTTTCAAGTTAGCAATGTAAATTATAGAAAACAAAACTTTCAATTGGGAAAAGTTGTTTTAATATAATTAAGGGAGAGAAAATTATACTTCATTTTAATTCTAAAAGCTTAGATTGAGATTTTAATAATCTTTAGTCAAGGATATATATATATATATATATATATATATATATATATATATATATATATATATATATATATTGCGTTCTCAAATTTGATTATGATTATGGTATGCCTCTTCATAGTTGAATTATGAAAATTCGGAAAATAAAAAATATTGTAGCAAAAGACTGATCTAGTTTCATGTCTTTATGTGAGACATCATGAATCGTGTCCCATATGTTTCGGGTATATGATCGATTACATGTGCTATAATATTTATCTTTTCTAAATTTTCCAAATTCCCGTGGCATTAAGTGGGGAAAAGGTCCAGAATTGGATAAAACTAAAATGATTAAGCAATTGTCGAGGACAATCTAAGGTTCACCAAAGATTGGTTGCTCAAGGAAAGGTGGAAGTATTGTGTAAATTTTTGGAAAGGATCATATTGATATATTCTAAAAAGAGGCAACTCTTGTTCAGAAGTGATAGTCAGAATGGGAATATGGAAATGCTTCCATAGGTGGAAGTTATTCAATATGTGTAAGATTAGAAAACTTAATGCAAGAAGGATGTTCAAAGCAATGTACTTTGAATATGAGACTTCGTTTCCATGGAATTGATATCCATTGGAATACTTTGTAATGTCTGTTGACAAGTCGTTGTGATCATTGCATATAAGTTTAGAATCTAACATATTTCGATAAGTGGCAGGAATTTGGAATTTTTACATTTACGATAAGGATTTGGGATTGTGAAATGAGAATTACTGGAATTGTGTTCAATTGATCTATTTCACAAAGTAAAGATCATAGACAAACTTAGTGTGTATACTTGGTGTATGGCATAACTATTGTTTGGATAAACATAGTGTGCATGCTTAGAGCATGGCATGACTATTGTTTTGATTCAAGTATACAGTTGATTAGTTGAAACATTATACAATGAATAATGTGTAATCAATATGGTGATAAATAAAAGGAGTTCTATTTATATTCTTAAGTTCTGAGACCATATTGGATTCGATTATTCTTGTGTTTCACTTTGCATGTTTTGACTTCCAGGATAACTAGGTCATTCTTCCCGAATAACTAAGTTATTAAAACCATCCACAGTCAATAATACGTTGGAAGTGGGTAATAAGGCAAGATTTTCATGAAGTTGGTTTGTAGATGTCTAAGGTGTTGGACATAGCGAGAGTTGCTACAACATTCATGAGTGCTCATAAGTTCTAACTATTGGACTAAACTTATGCTCATTTGAATCACTTCATGGATTTTATCACGAGTGATCATGAGACGATAATATCTTATATTCTTCAAACCTAGAGATATGAGTTGTTAACTATGAGTTGGTTATAAATTTATTGCACGAAAACACATTGGTAACTCGATGTTATAAAACGTGCTTTGTGTATGGTTCAACAAGTAGTAGAACAAGCATATGAGTCGAATTTTATCCATTCCTTTTACCCTTGGAGGGATAAAAGTGATATATGTGGGCTCCTCGATGATTTAGTGATGACAAACGTAAGGGATCGGTCAGGATTGGACTAATTTGATTTGTTCAATTAGTCAGTCATCATAAATCAGAAATCGGGAAACGGCAGATGGACAGAGATAATGATTATAATCCATGTCTCTGTCCATATGATATCTAGAATGGAGGAATATATGATCCCTTATCTAATGGACGCATCATCGATATGTTCAGAGTTCGAAAGCAACTTTAAGAGCTACGATTGCTAGTCCGGTTTTGGAGTCATACGCAATAATAGTTTTAAACTTATCTAAGTGGGAGACTATTGGATTAGATGTCTAAGTCCATAACTATTAATGGTATGTATTCGACCTGACTTGGCGTGATCCATTTGGGTTGCATGGCATCGGAACGATTTGGATAGACTTTTGTGAGAAAATGATGTATATGATTTATTAATATATTATAAGTTATAATATATTAATATGAAATCATATTATTTAATTAGTATTGATCAAGAATTAATTTGGAATTAATTATGTGATCAAAAGACACTAATTAAATATATGGGGATTGATTGTGTAAATCATTCATTCTTATATATGTAGGCTTATGATCCATAGTTCTTCATGTTGGGCTAAACCTATGGAGTAACCCATGGATACTCCATGAAGATTTTAACCCATGGAGCATGAAGAATATGGAAAGACATGAGTTACATTGGGTAACCCTAATAGCCACAATATATAAGGACCCCATAACTCAATAAATCAGTCCTAAGGAGTTCAAATGAGAGGGCTAGCCGATTTGAGCACAAGGACTTTTCTCTCAAGTTATTCCAAGTTGTTGTTGATGTTTTGTTAACCATTTGACATGTCACACTTGGGGCACCCGGCTCTTAAGCTCCATGGAATCAAGCTACAACACAAAAGGTATGTTACTCTAACTAGTATCTTATTTGGTATATGAAAATGCATGCTAATTATAGGTTTACTGCCTTGGAAACCATTTTCATGTATAATTAGTGAACACATAGATCCAAGGTATTTAGGGTTGTATGTGCACCATAGGATGTTGTAGTATACTAAAAGCCATCAGAACATCGACTCCCCACTTCTGGATTTGATCAGGGAGGCTCAGGATGAGGGAGTTAAGAAGTAAACTTGGAAGCATGAGAGGATCAGAGGTGAGATTGACATATTTTTTACCGATAGTCGCAGACTATTAAACTAGTGCGATCGGGTATGGGTGCCATTTTCTGGAGGAGTGCAACATATAGTATTGGAAGAGGCACACCATTCCAGGTCTTGATTCACCCTAGAGCCACAAAGATGTATCGAGACTTGAGGTTTAGTTTATGATGGCCCTGGTTGAAGCGGGAGATAACATGGTGTGTGGAGAGATGCTTGACCTGCCGGATTGTCAAGGCAGAGCACTAGAGACCGCATAACATGCTTCAGCCTTTGGAGGTGCCCATGTAGAAATGGGAGCAGATCATTATGGATTTCATCACCAAGTTTCCGAGGTAGGCCAAGGGATTTTATGCGATTTCGGTTATCGTGGCCTGTTTGACCAAGAGTGTCCATTTTCTTGCCATTCAGGAGAGTTCTTCGGCTGATAAATTGGCCGACATGTATGTACGCGATATTATGCTCGCCACATTATACCGATCTCTATTGTTTCTGATCGCGATGTTCGGTTTACTTCTCTGTTTTGGCAGAAATTTCATAAGGAACTAGGCACAATACTGCATTTCAGCACTAATTGTCACCCTCATACTGATGGATATAGTGAGTGGGCCATTCAGAGACTTGAGGATATGTTGAGGGCTTGTGTCATCGATTTTGATCGGAGTTGGGACTCTTACCTTCCCCTAGCTGAGTTTTCTTACAACAACAAATATTATTCTAGTATTGGTGCATCACCTTTCGAGCTTCTCTATGGAAGGAAGTTTCATACACTATTTTGTTAGGGAGAGGTCGACTATAGGGTCATGGGGAAGATTGAGGTAGTCCTCCAAATGATGGAGCTCATCCAGCAGATCTGGTAGAGATTGCAGACGGCCCAAAGCCGACAGAAGAGTTATGACGACATACGACGATCCGAGTTAGAGTTCCAGGTCATTGACATGGTTTTTTTACTTAAGGTATCACCCTGTAAGGGTATTATATGCTTCAGGAAGAGGGAAAAGTTGGGTCCTCGATTTATCGTACTATTCTGAGTAGTGGCGAGGGTAAGCAAGGTATCATACCGACTTGATCTGCATGAGGAGCTTAGTCATATTCACAACACCTTCCATGTTTCTCAGCTTTAGAAGTGTGTAGTTGACGATTCAGTAGTGGTTCCTTTGGATGAAATTCAGGTTGATGAGCACCTGAATTATGTAGAGAGGGTCTGTGGCTATTTTGGATATGAAGACGAAGGCCTTACGCAACAAGGTAGTCCATCTGGTTAAGGTTCAGTGCTAGCATCAGAAAGGTTCCGCTTGGACATGGGAGCCTGAAATGGAGATGCACGAGCACTAGGGTGTGCGTGGTGTGGTTTAGAGTCAAAATTGAAGACTGCGTTGTTTAGCGCGGTTTACAAAAATTACAAACCGTAAAATTATCGCAAAAGTCATAAATCACATTATGCGGTGTGGTTTGATGTGGTGTGGTGTGGTGCGGTTTATGCGGTTTAGAAATTTCAAAATAAATCTTCCTTTCAAGATTCAAACATGAAATTTATAACCGAAAAATTTAAACATAATTAAGAAGCAATAACCCAATACCAAATAGTAGATTTAGAACCATTATATTTAAAAATAATTTTCTTTTCTAATCTAAAAATGAAAGTTGAGTCTTTTATAAACACTATATTGCTATAAATTCAATAAGTAGTGTAATATATATATATATATATATATATATATACACACACACACACACACATACATGTATGTATTTGAGGCGCGGTGTGGTTTGAACCATGACTTTATAATTAAAAACTGCAAATCACACTGCATGGTGCAGTTTAACAAAATTACAAACCTCAAACCTTACTGTGAACTTTCTAAACCACATTATGCAGTGCGGTTTGGTGTGGTACAGACGGTATATATGGTTTTTTGTACACCCGTAACGAGCACTACTCGAGTATGTTTTCAGCTGAGAACTTTAAGGATGAAGTCTAATTCAAGTGGGGGAGAGTTGTGAACAATGTTCCAGGTATCAATTAATTTCTAAATGTTAAACTTTTATTTTGGATGGCTACGACTTGTGGAGCTTGACCATGGCATGGCAGTATTTTTATGATCGCAGGAATTTAATGATCTGCCACGAAGTGGCCATAGGTGCCGCACCGTGGCAGTTGTTTTTGGAGAAAACTCTAATTATTGGGCCTTAGGCCCTATTTAAAGGGTATTATGGCTAGGTTTTCATGATTATTCAACCTTTATCACCCTCTCCAGCTCAAAAACCCCAACTGTAACCTTCATTGCATTATGAACTCATTTTGGTACTTTTGGTGATCTTTGAAGTAGAAGTAAGTCTTTGGTGTGGTGATTCACCTTGCAAGCATCATCTACATCTTCTAGCATATCTTTTGGATCTTGGTGAGTGTCCAGGACTCAACCTTCTCCTTGCTAAGTTGCTAGATCTTTAGGTCTTGTCGCTTTCCATCATGTCTTGATGGGTCTTGGTGGTGAGATCTCATAAATTTTGCAACTTTATGAATCTTTAGGTCATTAGGAGTATTTGGTGTTTTGGATCTAAAGTAGGTATAAGTTTTGGTGTTATACATGGAATCTTGGTCATTAATCCTTGTTTTGACCTAATAGGAGTTCAAGACATGCATTGGACATGCATGTCTGAAAAGCACAATTTTTTATGTTAGTATTGGTGCTAGGAACCCTTCTGGAATTGTTGGACAATAGACCCTCAAGATTAAGTGCTTGATGATTAAGCCATGTAAAGTTTTTGCCCTTTTTGGACCTAGGAGTTGAGATCTTGATCTCTTGGAGAGTCTTAAGGGATAAAGTTGGATACTTTACCCATTTAGACCATGAATTGACCATATTTGAGCTTTGGAGCCCTTAGAATCGAAGAAAACGACTTAACCCATTAAGTTGTTAGGAACGCAGTACCCACGATGTGGCCTTAGGTCGCCACGATGTGGCAACTAGGCAAGAGCATGTCTGTTTTGTCATTTCGTTGCCACGACGTAGCCAAGGATGGCCACGACGTGGCGACCGGCTGAAGGTTTACCTTTGACTTAATGATCGTTGACCGTTGACTTTGACCAAGTTAGACCTTAGGCCTTTTAGGGTATTTTGAGTAGTGGATTGAGTTTTGGTCCCTATTTAATGTATATGTGACATGTAGAGCCGATATTTGGAGCAATGATCAGTTCAGCTATCTTTTGGGTTTTGAGGTGAGTTTTCCTCACTATGCTCGTCGGTCGAAGGCACCAATGTCAGCCTACTAGGTTGTGTTATGTATCCTGGTATATAGGATGTTGTTATGCCGTAGTGAGTTGTTATATGTTTATTTTTATATGTTGCATATGTCGACATAGTGCGGTTAGGTTGAGGCGCTCCTGCTTTATGCTGAAGGCCAAGATACCCGGGGCGGTCCGGATAGACTGTAGGTCGTGTGAGGCAGTCCAGTCAGGCTGAAGGCTCGTATATACATGTTGTTACCTGTTTGGTTGTGTATGGTATATTAAGGGAAACCATTAAGCTTTGGCTTACAGCTTGATTTCATGGTTTCAGGTACATCAAATGATCGGGACAATGCAAATACGTGATTGTGCACATCATCCTTGAATATTTTATTGATAGATGATTTTGAAATACTCTGATTTATGATTATGATTTTTTGGAAACAATGTTTTGTATGACTTTTGGGTTATTAAATGGTTTTGAAAAATGAAAAGTTTTATCATGATTTTTGGAATATTACAAAATAGTTGTTTTTTTGTAGTTGTCATAAATAATCACATAAACTCTATATGGGTTCAATAGTCGTAGCTATAGGCTGCTTTAAAGGCACATCATACGGACCGAACATCTTTAAGTCTGAGGCTTTGGTCGTAGCTTCTTTAGAAAGAGAATTGAAAGAGGATGGGAACACGTTGATCACCATCTTGCCAAGTGGAGTAGACGGGATTAGGGGCGGTTTGCCTTGCGGTTTCAATGATGGGTGGTAAAAGTGTTATGGTGTCGTCGACATAACCAAGAAGTTTCTAAGTAAGGTGGAAGTGGGAAGATTCGATTTCTCCCTAGAAAGGTAACACTAAGCATGTAAAGGTAACACTAAGCATGTAAAGAAGGGTAGAAAGGAGGTAGGATTCATGGCCAGTGGCAATAGTGAGAGGAGAGACAGTAGCAGTGGAAAATAAGGTTAGAAGAGAAGCAATAGTTGATACCATGTAAAGTTTTGATAAATTCACCATATATATGGAGGATATTTTATAGAGTATATATAATACAAAAGATATACAAAATAAAAGAAAAGTAATTACAATAAATGAATTCCTATATTAGAGGCTAAATAATTTTCTTATGAGATATTTTCATAATAAAAAGTCAACAAATCTTGAATGTAAGACCAAAAAACCGAAAATACCCATCACCAGAAATGTTAACAGGATCCAAACCAAATACAGATTGTTCAAAAACCTTAAAAAAGAAACAGCCAACAAAACTTTACATATAGATCACCATGATCTAAAGAAACGAACTACAAAACCAGTTCTTTAAGTCTACAAAGTGCAAACTAGTTCTTCAAGTTAACTAAATGGTATAACATTTACAAGTTTTTCTATCAGCGGAGGGATGAATCATGATTCTGAATTCAGGTTGGATTCTTCACACAAAATGAATCTTTAGTTAAGAATCCTGAAGAACACCAACATTCCTTCATGCGTGTTTACTGTTTAAATAACTTCTGCATACAACTATTCTACTACAACTAATATACGCAAATAATATAACAAGCCTAAAAAAATAGAGTTATTAGATCAATCCACCCAAAACTGCACATATGGTAGAGAAAATAACTGCAAAACCTGCAGAAAACATGGTTGATTGTTGATAAAAGGTAAGATAGTTTATTAAGTGATAAGAGTTAAGAAAGTATATAAGTCAAATTCTTACCTTATACTTTCCTTTTTTGACCCAAAGAACCCACAGAAAGCTTTGAAAAAAACCTTGAAGTTCTAGAAGGCGTCTTCTTTTCAACCTGAAAGTTATTTGAATCCTTTAAAACATCATAAACAGGTGCAGGAGATTCTTCCACAGGCTCTTCAACATTTGCATCTTTCAAAAGACGAAGCATTTCATGTGCTTTTGCTTTTCCTTTATCATTTCCATTCATGATAATAGAAACAACATTAGTAATCACCCCTTCATCCATCACCAATCTACAATACTGAATGCTTTGAGAACACAACGAAAGAAGAATCTCTAAAGCCTGTTCTTGCTCCTCACAACTCTCACTTTCAAGAACCCTAGCAACAAAAGATATACACCCTTCGGTTTCTGCAATTATGCTTTTATTATCTTGATTCCCACATAGATTTGTCAAGATTGCGATGCAGTATCTTGAGAGCGATTCGTCTTCAGAAAGGGCGACAAGTTTAGGGATTAGATCTGAAGAAAGGAGAGAACGAAAGTGTCTGTTCGATGTCAAGTTATAGAGAATTTTTAGGGCTGGAGTTTGAAATTGTATGATTTTGGAATCGAGAATCTTTAAAATCTGAGTAAGAACACGAGAAGATGCGATTTCAGATCGATGATTTTGGTGGGAAGACAAATTTTCAATTATAGCGAGCGTCTCTTCTATCATTTCCGAATCAAGGAACTCTGATATCAACTCGTATGCATCGTTACTCAAGATTTTTATACTTCTGCGAAAAAAAAATTGAAACTTTTTGTAATTTCAATATCACAATATGTAAATCGTTAAAGAAGTAATTCTACAAAGGTCGCATAAATACCTGCATTTGGTTATCAAGATTTGCAATAGCAAACATCCGATTCTCTGAGCTTTAACATCATTGATATCGCGTGCAACCTTCAAGAATCTCACAATCGACTCAATCAAATTCTCGCATGATATGAATCGACAACCACGATCATCATCATTCAAACGGGCCATGAGATCTTCAACAAATTTGCATTGCGACTTCCATGGAAGCGAATCATCAAGTTCTTGAGATAACTCCACATCCATATCACGAGTATTTTCCAAAGAACTGAGCGATAAGTTACTATAATCAACAACCGGAAGTTGGAGACTATACATAGAGCTCAAACTAGTAACCGAAGAAGACGAATTCTCCCACGTGCTTACATCGGTTGAAAAGTCAACACAAGGATCCAAAATAGTGACACCATGAATCTCACACCATTGTGAAATCATACCCTTCATGGTCGTATTTGGTGTCAATGAAAAGTTCGATAGTTTCCTTTTAGTTTTTGGACAAATATCATTACCTTCTTCAAACCATTTCTGAATCCACATTCGTTCAAATGTTTCTCCAGTATCAATAACAACAGGATCATACATCACCTTGAGAGAAATCGGACACTTGAACTCTTCTGGAGGTATACTTTCACCTCTTCCAAAAATACCCTTCGGAGGTTCTTCTCGGTCAACAGAATAGTCAACTCTCCCGGACCAATAAACTTGATTTTGAACAATGGTATCGTTCTCTTCATGCACAGATGCAATTGAATGTCCATGTTTTTTAAGCAAATCCAAAAGGATCATGAGAATATGTTTCTTTTGTTGATCACTATCTCCTTCAACAAGTTTCTTTAAAAGTTTCTTGATTGATCTTCGTTCAATTAAAAGAGCTGTTTGAGATGTTATTTGAAGCTTTAAAGCAACTATTCGAATACACTCGTTTTCATATTCTGAAGAATTTCCAGTATTATTGTACCCTTTGAGTAATGTTTTTACAGTTTTTCCAGCTTCTTCTTCACATGGATCTAAACTAATTTTCATCCTCCTAAGCTCTGTAATTATCAGTGAGATCTACATGTAACATTTTTTTGTATTAATTCCATGATATAATAATTCGTATCATTTTCAAATCAACATATGATAAATTGATTAATTACCTTTGATGCAAGCATCACAGGAACCATGTTTTGTATCTGGCTCAAACTCTGTTCCAATAAGATTTTTGTTTTTTTACATCTTGAAAGAACCGTATTTCCTGTGAGTGCCTGAATAAATTCAAGATAAACCAAAATCAAATATTCAAATGTCAAAATTGGAAATTTTGAAATAATTGGAAAAACCCAATTGAGATATCGTATAAAAAAATGTAATTTTATAATCGGAAAGCACATACATACCAAGTAAAGCTTACTGGATTCACTGCAATCGCTAATCAACGATTTGGCTTTCTCAATTGCGACATTTAAATGAACAAGCGACTGAATACCAGATTCACATCGAGGTCTAGCTGCTTCTATATCTGGAAATATTTCAAGAACACTCGAGACTAGCTTCATAAGTTCTGTACACATAAACCTATGCACCTGGTTTCACCAATTTGTCGCTATTATATTAGACTTTGAGCTCTGATAACAATCTGAAATAACTCGAATTAATCTGAAATTAATCACAAATCATTTACCTTGATGTTAATCGGCGACGGGAAGTTCTCCACAGTTTCAGTAACGTCAGTCCCCATATGTGTAAAAGAGCTAATCTAAGTCTGCAAAAAGGTTGGAACACGAGATTTTTATCAAAATAAACACTCGTCAATTACATCAAGGAAGAAAATTCATACGAATTTCAGTCAGGACTGTTTAAACCAAGTGTCGGCAGTAATGCATGGGTCGTCGATTTTTCGTCTTTTTGGTAAAAAAAAAAAATAAGCATCATATAAACTAATTGCATGCGAAAGAGGGCAAGAATGGAGTGTCAGAGTGAATTGAGTGTCAAAGAGGGCAATAAAGGATTTACTGAATGTTTTTTTTTTTTGTGTGTACAGACTTTTAGGAAGAAAATTCATACAAATTTCAATCAGGTCTCTTTAAACTAAGACCTTTCTTTATCATGATTCTTGAGTAGAGAAATAAGCATAAATATTGAAATATTAACCCTAATAGTCTAATACAAACAAAAGAAACAAAAGATTAAAGAAATATTGAAGAATCTGACCTGTTAATTGTGATCACCACGGAGACTTTGCTTAGCTGAATACACTCAAACTGCTACTAACAGCCAAAAGCGCTCGAAAATTTTCTTTATGGAAGTTGCGAGAAACCCAAATCAGAATTTTACCCAAAACGTTAAATGTTCAATCTTTAAGAATCGCTTTTTGGGAAAGATAAAAACCCTTTTACAAATTAAACTCCTCGGAAACTCTCAATTTCTTGTGGGTATCTTTTCCTTTCCATGATAATCAAGAAATTGTATACAAGGAGCTTTCACGATGATTCGCAGCCTCCAAAATCAGAGTCAATAATCTTTTTTCTTTGTCAAAACCCCAAATTTCTCTTTTCCTGGAAACCAAAAAACCCTCAGGGGATCGATTAGAATTCAATTCCCATAGTCAAAGCAAAAAAATCCAAGAAGACCAATCAAAAAGCAAGAATTGTCGATGAAGAAGCCAAGAAACATCAATAAAGCTATCCTTTAGCTATCAAAGGAAAAAGTAGACAAAATAGAAGAGCAGCGAATTATTTTACAAGTAAAGCTACACCACAAGAGGTTGAAAAGCTTCACAAACAGACTCGAATGGAGACTATTCATGGGGCATATCAATTAATATCGGAATCTTTGGGGTTGAGTTTTGGGGTCTATGATGGGGGTCTACCACCTTGTGCTATTGTCTACTCGTAAATATTCAAGAAAAAAGTAAGAGAGGTAGATACAACATCATACATCATACGTAGTAGAGTAGAGCACCAAAAAATTGAATACAAAATCAAGTCTTCATCTAATGGTCAAAAATAGCACCAATTACTAGTGAAAGTTATGGTCGTCTACTCGTCTCTATTGCGAGAAATAATCTATTATTATACATCTTACTTGATTAGATCATTTATTTGTTGAAAAAAAAAATTAGACAAATCTAACAAACTAAATACTAATTTTTTTAAAAATAAAATTGGACATCATCATTTTTTTCCATTATAACTATCAATTTTGATTTTTGAAGGTAAGACCATCTTGGATGAAGCTCTAATCGTGCCCATGAATGATTCAAAAATTCTATATGATAGTACTTTACCATTCGGAAAGCTCGAATTTTATCTTGTAAACGGATTTCAATTTGGCCATGTTCCAAACTTTATATGAATTTTGTCAATGGAAAGCGTGTAACATGGAATGATAATCCTAAAACACATAATTCTATCATAACACATAGGACTTAAGGTGATGTTTGAGAGTGTTTTTTTGAACTTTAAAAGTGTTTTTAGATAAAAATGTTTATTGGTTTATAATGGTAATAGTGGTGGTAAAAAAATTTTAAAGAGTTTGGATTAGTTTTTATGGTGAAAATATCAATCGGCCAATAAGTTAAAAAGTGTTTTTTGAAGTTACTTTGATTAAAAAGCCATAAGCAAATTCAAAAATCCAAGTTTTACATGCTTGTTAAAAAATGTTTTTTGAAGCTTGTGGAAAAACTATTCTACCAAAAGGCTTCTAGCCCAGCGGTATTCATTGTTGTCCTCCCTGATTGAGGATTCAAGTCTCATTATGGACATAGGTGGAGTTAAGGAGTAGGTTAGATTTGTTGTTTCAAAAAAAGAAAAGTTATTCTGAAAAGTGTTTTTGAGTTTGTCAAACACTTTTTTTTGACTTATTAGCTTTTCCAAAAGTCAATTAGCTGTTTTGAAAAGCAATCCCCAAACACCCCCTAAGTTGTCACTAGTAGTGGTCCTAAACCATTTGTTCTGTTTATAATCTCTCCCGGTTTTAAGTTTTAAGTCTTGGTGTGGAAATTCCATACTAAATTTGTTTAAACTGTCTTTCATACCAACTTGTAACATCTTAACTCTCATATCATATAAACATAATAATTATTTATGTTCATTTTTCCAAAACATTTCATACGTGAGGAAATTAGTCAGAAATTAAAACATTTCCCAAAAGATGCAAATGCATTATATGGGAGTTACAAAATAATACACGAAATCATAGAAAGAATTCATATGTTATTTACATACATTTATAATCCAAAAGATATATTGTTATGCTTTCCCTTTTAAGTCCTCAAAACATTTCTTTTAGTCCAAAAGCTCCCTTTAATAGTTTATGTCACAAGAAAATCTATCTTATGAGATACATATGTTTTAAACATAATAGAATTTAATAATTTTCAATTCAATTCCAATCTATTTGAAATCATTTCATAAAGTACCAGTTTAAACATATAATTCCATGCATAATGCAATGCATGATTTTCTAACATATAAGTTTTGGGGAGTCTACGCTCATATTACCAGAATCGTCGACTATTTACCACTCAGGATGAAAGTGACAATCCTAAGGAGCTTATTTTCCATTAGTCATACCTTGTATTAGTTATTTTTCATAATTCATAGCTTGTATTCATTTTGACATCATAATGCATCCATTTCCTCATTGAGATGGGTGTCCCGACACACTACCAAATCCAATATATACCGATCACTACATCAAATTATTTTATCCCTATTATTAATAAATTTGCAATATCTCCTTGTCTATTAATAACGCACGATTTAGATATACATATCGAATGATAACAAATTCACCATTTGCAATTTCAATGACATATGCTTCATTTAGGACTACTAATAAAACTTCGAATCTATTACGAAAGTCATGTGATAGGAACGAATAATTAGCATTAGAATCAAATAAGATATGTATAGGAATAAAATTGACAAGTAATGTACTTGTCACAACATTATTAACATCCTTCGCTTCATGCAAAGTCATTTGAAAAAGCCTTCCTTTCACCTTCTTTGGTTCTTATCCCTTGTTGGTGGTTTATGATAATGTTTTTGTACCCCTTTTTGAACGTTATGTGCTAATGTGTCACTTCCTAACAGAAAGAATAACATTTAATATATATTTTTTTCAGTACACAATAGCTTTGTACCTTTGGTTTTTTTTAGTTTTTACAATTAAAGAACATGTATCGACATTCTCATCGATGAACTTTCCCACACATATGACATTTCTTTATTTCTTTCGACATGTTTGAATTATTTATATTTCTAGAATATCGACTTTCATTTTATTATGTGATGGTTCCATCCATCTTTCTATTCATATCTCCAAACACTTGCCTTTCTTTGATTTATCTTCTTATCAAATCTTTCATTTTACGGGCAGAAATAATAGCATCATCTAAAGTAATTTCATTCTTTACTTCAACTTTATATTCCACTGATAGACTATTACATATCAAATGATCTTTGGAAGTTTGGTAGGTAATGTGTTTTGTCTAAGAAGAATCAGACATATTACCTTTGCAAAAAGAAAATAATTCTTCAAATAGCTTCTCAACATCTCGATTTAGGAAAATCTTTGCTTTGATATGGTTCACAAATTCATCTCGGTTTAATTGAGACCCCTTTTTTGCATAACACAAGAAATTATATTCCACCAAACAAGGGCTCCACCCTTTAGTAACCGGGCTGAAAAACCCCAATATTTGTCTTATTTTTTTTTACATTCAATTGTTTGAAGTACTTGTTATGTCTCTGTTTGTTATACCCTCGACAGATGGTGGAAATGTCGTGTTGTGTGACATAGCCAATAATCACAGATATTGAACAGTATAAAACATAATCTTCTATTATCGAAATAGAACTTACATTATCGTCGTCTATTACCAAATCACAATACATGCCTAATAGTTTGACCTTTACAAAATGTAGTGAAAAATCAAAAGGGCTTAATGTGCGTGTTTTTCCAGCTAATAATCTTGAGAATACATGCGTTTTAAAATACATCAACATAAAGTTGATGAGTTCTACTGGGTTTTACATGTATTTTTATAATCAAAACTTTTTTTTATAAAATTTCGGCTGATTGACCATCTTTTGTAAAAATTGTAGTTTTTCTAACCAAAAGGTATAAAATAAAACAGATATATTAATGTTTCAAACTTAAATAAACTATAACTTTTTCTAACACAAAAGTATAAAACAAAAAAAAAATATAGAAGTATTTCAAACTTATAGAAAATATTACTTTTTCTATGACCAAAAAATATAAAAACGAAACAAATATACAATTGTTTCAAACTTATATAAAATATTACTTTTTTTATGACGAAAAAATATAAAAACAAAGGGTATAAGTACTTACTATATTTATATGCATGTGGGTGTACTTGTATCCCCGTATAAGCTTATGTGTATTGTTTATATCGTGTAATTTATTAAGTTTAAGCTGTTAAGCAATAATAGTCTATGTCATACATTATTAAGTATTTGTCGTACTTAGATAATATGCCGATACTCAAAAATCATCGTGTGTGTAATTGAGCTACATACAATTCTATTTCAACTCAGTATCTGCTATGTATATATCTTATTTCAATTCTATTTGAGTATCCTAGCTACATATAAATGTTAGGAAAAATATAACTCAAAATACAAGAAAGAACGAAAATCAGAAATTGTTACCAAGGCCTGTGTTTGACATAGTTTCCTTAAAACAAATTTGCCATATATAGGTGGTCGTTTCCCAGGATACAACAGTAGTAAGTGACTCTTCTAGGTCACCCGAACTCTCACTTGGCATGGAAATTAACTTGGTTGCAGCAAGAGATGAAAGAAGCAGAATATTAAGAGAGGAAGATAGTGATTTCGTCTCATTCGGTGTAAACTAAACAAACAAGGAAAGGCTCTATTTATAGTGTAAATCGTCATTGATATCATTAAACATCAAAACGTAACAGCCAATTAAATAGCATAATTAATTGATAAATCAAAACCTAAATCTATTATTAATATCCTTTAATTTGGGTTTGTAACTATTAAGTGAAAATAAAATAATTATGAAAAGGTCCTTGAACTTTTCTAATCGACCGGTGGTGCATTCGTATCTACGGTACGAAAAGGTCCTTGAACTTTTCTAATCGACCGGTGGTGCATTCGTATCTACGGGACGCGCGCTCGCACACAAGTTCAGTGAACCGAAGACAAATTGGATCGCATTTGCACCCTCTATGTGCACGTGCAAGAGAGAGTCTTGGTTTCTATTAATCTTACAAAGGATCTAATCTTTGTAGCTATAAACCAATTTACTTTTCATTCTCCCACCAATGTGGGATGAGTTAAAAACTCACTTAACTCCTTTATTTTCTCTTCCAATTACTCTACTTTGATAAGTAATTTCTCATTCATTTTTAATCCGCTTTGGACGTGTGATATATCGAAACGAAGATATCACAAATGAGAACATAAATATATAATCAATAGTCCATTTTGATTATATTTAGAGTCCAAAATTTGTGCTCAAAAATGAGAAAACCCCATTTTTGGAAATTAGTAAAACTAATTTTTCAATAGTCCCCCACATGAATGAAAATTTCTTTGACAATCTCAAGGTGCTTAGGTAAAATCCAACATTTGAATCATGCATAGGATAGGTAGGTGTTATCCTTTAAACATTCCCTTAAGATACATATTTATTTTACTAGTAGAACATTAGACTCGATGTCCTTGAATTGTTCCTCCATTTGTGTAAATAATCAATACATATCTTACATGATTCTCCTTGACCTAGTTAGTTCTCATTGATGTGCCCGTTATGGTCATGGATACTTGTATGGTTTTGTAAGAGCTCTGAGGTGTGACATCCCCCAATTTCTCTGCCAGAAAAGACCGGTTTAGTTTATGCTTTTAAAATAAAATCAGAGTAATCTCTCCAATAAAAATATGTGAAATTTGTCCCAAAACAAAATATGATAAAAATTTATCAAATCATTTCTTAAAGAAATGTATTTTTCATTTCATTACAAAAATCGGGATGTCCACATCGATACAGACCAAAAGCATAAACAGTATATTATAGACCTTATAACAGATATTTACATCTAATGGCCTATAATCCAAAAATCTCTGTTCATCATCCAACTATGCTCTGGATCCACTACCTGTAATATAAAAAGTTGAGTGGGTCAGGCTTGGGAGCCTGGTGAGCCCCTTTGGTTTTCAAACCACAATAAATAAATTTATTAATTTCATCAACCAACAATAAATTTATTAATTTCATCAACCAACAATATCCTTGATTACTCATTCCCGTTATCCTCACTTTACGTCCCTAAACACCTATCACAAGGGACCTAGTCTAAGGGTCATCATCTAGTCAACAACACTGCTTAGGGGATTCCGTAGCAATACATGTCAAATAAGGAAACTATGGGGGGATGGAGTACATCTGGTGAACACTTAGCTCAAAAACACCTACAGGTTCGAGCCTGCTAGCGTTCCACGGGACTATCTAGAATAGTATGTGGTCGTCATCTATACTCCGCTAGATGACTGGAACAACAACAACATCGACGAGGCCTCTCATCATTTTAACACACATCAACTATTTCATCTACCCATGTTATACCTAACATATTTGTAGATAAAAATAAATATACAGTTTAAAATCTATATAAAACATTCATTCAACACCCATCTCAAATAAACAAACAATATATACACACATAGCACGTATTTTATAGAAAATACTTCAAATTTATGTGTAAGTCCACGGGACTCTCATCATTTTAACACACATCAACTATTTCATCTACCCATGTTATACCTAACATATTTGTAGATAAAAATACATATATAGTTTAAAACCCGTATAAAACATTCATTCAACACCCATCTCAAATAAACAAACAATATATACACAAATAGCACGTATTTTATAGAAAATACTTCAAATTTATGTGTAAGATAAAGTGACCACACACTCACTTGATTTAACAATAATCAGACAGCACATCATCTCTTAAAACAATTGTTTCTAATAAAACTGGGATGTTTTCTCAAAAAAACCAGGTTTCACGAGGACATAGTTTCGTCTAGAAAAACTCTTTTCTTAGGATCTTCGAGATCTTCAGGACTTACTTACGATGCTAGGATAATATTATAGGCTTGGGGGTATTTAGTGTAGCTTGGAAGAGAGTAGAAGGGTGAAAGAAGTAATTTTTGTAACCATTTTCGGGGCAGCCTCACATCCTATTTATATGAGGGCGAAGCTCCTTATTACGCTTGGCGTAAGTCTTTGCTACACGGGGCGTACGACCTCGCAAATCTCTTCACTGGGCATACAAAGTGGATCAGTTCGGACGCATCAAAGCTACGAAACGTGTCTCTCATGTGAAGGAGTAGGGGGTGACAGACTCCGGATCACTTACACGAGTACGATGGGTGTACTCCTTCGGACCATCCTCAAAGTTTGTGCCCAAAACTTCAAAAATTCATAACCTTGCATACGAACTCCGTTTTGGATGTTCTTTATATCCACACATAGGTGAAATTATGCTCTACAACTTTCATTTAGACTCTGTCGGCTAATTTTGACTTTATTTTTAAAGTTATATTTTTAACAGGCCGGGATAGGAAAAGTCCGTTAAAAATTCATAAGTTCTTCATCCGACGTCCGTTTTTGTCTGTCTTTTTACCATTGAACTACTACCAACAATATATTTGATTCCCGTTTAGGTTGTTTCGGCTAAAAATCACTCGATCTAAAATTCAAGTTTCGGGCTGCATACTACTATACCAAATCTTTGGAAAATTCATAACTTTTTCATACGAAGTCAGATTTTGACATTCTTTTTATGCACGCTTTCGGTTTAACGTATACTACGACTTTCATCGATAAGGCTAAAAAACACTTTATCGTAAATTCACTACTTCAACAGGTCATAACTTCTTCGTTATAACTCGGATTTCGGTATTCTTTATATCTTCGAAATTCTTGTTTCAACCACTACAACTTCCTTCATAGATATCAGGTTTATCTAATATTTATTTTCTACGCTTATTTTTATCCTTAATTCATTAAATCATAATAATTAAGTATAAGCACATAATACTCAAATAATACATCTTTATTATTTCAAAACAAGTTAAAAATGTTGACCTAAACTATTACATTATCATTAATGCCTAGCCTATAAACACGAGCGTTACAATTCTCTCCCCCTTAGGATGATTCCGTTCCCTGAATCATACATCAACATACAAATGCAGGTAGCACTAAATCGACCATCTTACGTATACTTCCATCGCACAAGCACTAAATCGACCATCTTACGTCACAACTTATTAGTCTTACGGTCAACGATTGCCTCTGGTTCTTCAATTAACCTCTTATTTTCATCCAACCTTAATTCATAAATTGGAATTAAGTCAGGAACTTCTCCTATGAACTTCCTCAGATAACACACGTGGAAAGTGTGATGAATACAGTCTAGTTCTTCTGGTAGTTCTAGCTTGTAAGCTTGATTCCCAATCCTCTGAAGAACTTTAAACGATCCAATAAACCTTGGACTCAAATTTCCATTTTTACCAAATCTTATAAGTCTCTTCCACGGAGAGACTTTAAGTAAAACCGAATCTCCAGCTTCGAATGTTATCAGTTGTCTTTTCTTGTTAGCATAGCTCTTTTGACAATCCTGAGCTGCTAACATCCTTTCCCTAATCACTTTCAGTTTTTCAGCAGTCTGATGAACTATCTCAGGTCCCATAAACTGCTTTTCTCTAGCTTCAAGCCAACATGACGACGTTCGACATTTTTGTCCATACAAAGCTTGATAAGGTGTCATCTTAATGCTCGAGTGGAAACTATTATTGTAAGAAAGTTCTACCAAAGGTAAATGTTCATCCCAATTACCTTGGAATTCCATGGTACATGCTCTCAACATATCCTCCAATGTTTGAATCGTTTGTTTGCTCTGACCATCGGTTTGCGGATGGTAACCTGTACTTAAACACAATTTTGTACCCAATTCCTCTTGTAGACTTCTCCAAAACCTTGACGTGAAAAGACTATCATGATCTGATACAATCGTTAAAGGAACACTGTGAAGTCTTACTATCTCCTTCACGTAAGCATTAGCAAGTTTATCCATATACCATGTTTCATTAGCTGCTATGAAGTGTGCACTTTTAGTAAACCGATCAATGACCACCTAAATCATGTCGTAACCATTTTTCGTTCTGGGTAGTTGTCACACCCCCAAACCGGAACGGCGGAAACGTTCGGGGGTGGATGACTTCATGTGGTAACATAACTAATGAATACATAGTAAAGAAAGCAATACAACCATCATATATATAATTGAAAGTTTACATTGTTAAAAGGTACATGTTCAAAACCAATTACAATATGATGCCAAAAATATGAATTTAAACTGGCGCCGCAGCATCCCTTCTTCAAAAGTTGTTTGGTACCTGCAATTACTGAGTCTCTGGGACATACAAGTAGTTTTGAAAGAGTAGATCAGCATTTAAGCTGGTGAGTTTCATAAGTATTAAATGATAATGTTTGTATGAACTAAAATGAAATGGTTTGTTTTTGTTTGTTGGTTCCTAGAAAATCCCTTATTTTCTACTAGTATAAATGTAGCCTTAAATCAATACCAATGTTTGTTCCTAGAAAATTTATGTTTTCCTGTACGTTGGTAGTGGTTTAGAAGAACCAAAATTGTATCACAATTAGGTTTTTCATGCCTAAAGTAGTTAATTTATGTACGTATAAAATTTCCAATACGTCTTAAAAACCCCGTAAATCAATGTGTTTTTAATACTCCATGTGAGTTTTATAACCATGCTATTGACTAGAAATGCCTATACACAACGTTCTTCAAAAGTCAGGGCGCGGGGTTGTCAATCCCGTATAGATCTATACAAAAACACCATGCTCCCCCTCCAAGGGATTCTGGTATATAATACAGGACTTGAAATGTGTACTCGAGCGTACGTGAAGTTTAATGTCTCACAAAATTTAGTATAAAACAAAGTTACGTGTGAAAATGTTCGTTTGTTCTTGTATGTGAAAGTAACTTCTTGAAATAGTGTTTCTAGTATGTAAAAGTTCGTGATGTTCTCATAAAACTATACCTATTATTTTTCTAAAAGTGTGTCTCGTTTGTATAGTAATCCCTAGCGAAATGCTCACTTGTTATGAAAAGTATAATTTTTGTAGTGCCAAAGATGGACACATATACATACAGTATAAGCAGAGTGTTTTGATTTACATATATACATAAATCATTTCTTATTTCAAAGATAAGATGTTATCGTGGTATATTTTGCATACGAAAGATTTCCCTATAATAGTTATAAATCGCATATGATTCCATTGATAAAAAGTGTATAATGAAACTTTATATAACACACGGTAATAATCATGTGTTTTACTTGTATCCCCCCTAAAAGCATATAAAAGTATTTATAAAACATTTAAAAGTGTGGATTATAGGGGTATGAACTCACTTGAAAAATCGAAGAAGGCGAGATGAAAACCGAGCAGGATTTCGACTCGAGAAAGCGGATTTTCTCGGGATTCTCGGGAATCTCGGGATCACAAACGATATTCGGGACTTGAGCAAGGAAACCGGGACTTCGGGATAGCACGTGCACGGAAAACAAGGAAAAAATGCAAGAAAGATGAGAGGAATTGGGCCTCTTCTTCGGAACCCTCGCATCCCTTTTATAGGGGGTGGGAACCGCCTCGGTACGCTGGGCGTGCGCAGGTACACCGGGGGTACTCGTGCGTCATGCGTGACCGCTTCCTCGACTGCCTCGGACCTTCAGATGGGACGGGGCATAGCCTCGCATAGGGGAGACATGGAAGATCCGAGGCCTAGGCCTCGAGTACGCTGGGCGTAACTCGGATCGCCCTGATGACTCACCCTTCGGATAATACCAAAATTAAATATAAAAATTATATTTTTATTATTTACTAAACTTCAAAAATTCATATCATCTTCATACAAACTCCGTTTTCAACGTTCTTTATATCCACGCGTAGGTGAGACTATGCTCTACAACTTTCGTTTAGATTCCGTCGGCAAATTTTGAAATTATTTTTATTATTTAATTTTAAAAGGTCACGGTAAGAAAATTTCGTTTAGAAATTCATAACTTCATTATCTGATGTCTGTTTTTTCCAGACATTTTACCGTTGAAAAACCATTGTCGAGACCTTCGATTCTCATTTAGGTCATTCCGGCCAAAAGTCGCCCGATCTCCGTTTCGAGTTTTTAGCTGTCCGTTGTTAAGCCGAATTTGGAAAATTCATAACTTCCTTATACGAAGTCAGATTCTTGCGTTCTTTTTACGTACGATCACAGTTTAATGACATCTAACATAATAGGTAATTAATTAGAGACTTTTGGACATTTTATTTTCGAAGTTAATTTCATTATAACAAAAGTGGTTACAATACTTGAGTTTTTAGGTCGTTACATAGAGTTGAAATATCGAGTTGTCATAGTAGTTTAGTCACAAAATCTATGGTGATGTCTCCCATTTACCCATGGGTACAGGTAAAGGTTCTAAGCTCTCATACAATTTCTGATGTTGTGCCTTAACCCTCACACATGTCACACACTTGGCCACACACTTTGCAACATCGAGCTTCATCATCGGCCACCAGTAGTAGGGTTTCAGATCCCTATACATTTTCGTGTTGCTAGGATGAATTGAGTACATGGTTTTGTGAGCTTCCTCCATCAGAAGATTTCTTATTCCTCCTGTTTTAGGTACCCAAATCCTATCTTGGAATACCTTCAGTCCTTGACCGTTTGTATCGAACACTAACGTTTTGCCCAAACATTCTTCTTTTCGGTCATTCTTCTCTAAAGCTTCTATATGAGCTTTCTTAATGCTTTCTACAATCGTTGAGACAACTTCGATTCTTAATGCTCTTGGCCTTTTCTTTTCAAGGCTCACTTTTCTGCTTAAAGCATCAGCTACAACATTTTCTTTACCATGGTGTTAACGTATTTCACAGTCGTAATCCTTAAGCAACTCTAGCCAGCTTGGTTGTCTCATGTTCAATTCCTTCTAATTAATGAGATACTGAAGAATCTTATGATTAGTGAAAAGTTTGCACTTTGTACCATAAAGATAATGCCTCCATATCTTTAGGGCAAATACTACCGCTGCCAACTCCAAATCATGAGTGGGGTAGTTCTTTTCATGTTCTTTCAATTGTCTCGATGCATATGATATCACCTTATCCCTTTGGGTCAGAACACAACCTAACCCAACTCCAGATGCATCGCTATAAACTGCGAAGTCCTCAACTCCTTCGGGCAAAGAAAGAATTGGTGCTTCACATAATCTCTTCTTTAACTTCTCAAAGGATGCCTTATGCTTTTCACTCCAAGTATAAGTAGCTCATTTGTGGGTTAAAGCTGTGAAATGAGCAGTTATCGAAGAAAAGCCTTGGATAAACCTTAGGTAATATCCGACTAATCCTAGAAAGCTTTGGATCTCTGTAGGACTCTTTGGCTATTCCCACTTTATTATAGCTTCAATCTTAACTACGTCAACCATAATCCCTTCTTGTTTAACCACATGACCCAAAAATTGGACTATTTGAATCCAAAAATCATATTTTGAGAAATTTGCATACAACTTCTCGCAGATGCATGTCATGCTCCTACCTACTTTTTGAATAAATCAAAATATCATCTATGAACACTATCATGGATTTATCGAGGAATGGTTTGCAAACCTTGTTCATCAAGTCCAAGAAGGCTGTTGGAGCATTGGCCAGTCCAAACGACATAACCAAAAACTCGTAATGTCCATATCTTTTTCTGAATACAGTCTTCTTAATATTCTGCTCTCTTACCTTTAGCTAATGATATCCTGACCTAAGATCAATCTTTAAGAAATAGCTTGAACCTTGCAATCAATCAAACAGGTCATCAATCTTTGGTAACATGTACTTGTTCTTTATTGTTGCCTTGTTTAGCTCTCTATAATCTATGCACATTCTCATGCTCCCATCTTTCTTATTTACGAATAACACCATATCTTCCCAGGGTGATGAACTAGTCCTAATGAAATTGTTGTCCAACAACTCCTGAAGTTGTGTCATAAGCTCCTTCATCTCCGTTGGTGCTAATCGATATGGTGCTTTTGCTATTGGTGTTGTTCCTAGTAACAAGTGTATTCTAAACTCCACTTGTCTATCAGGGGGCAATCCTAAAAGATTTTCCAAAAAGACTTCCAGATAGTCACACACCACTGGTATGCTTTGCATCTCCTTTTCTCTTTCTTAGCATCGATCATGAATGCTAAGTATGATGTGCATCCTTTAGACAAACATTTTCTAGCCTTCATCATGTAAATGATTCCATAATTCACTTCGTGCTTGTCTCCATACACCATAAATGACTCTTTTCCAGGTGGTTTTACCCTCACTATCTTTTTCTTGCACAATATTTTGGCATCATTGGCGCTAAGCTAATCCATCCCCATAATGATGTCGAAACCATTTAACTCGATAGGTAATAGCTTCTCTTGGAATTCGTTTCCATTTAAGTCGATGACAATGTTCTTAATATAATCAATAACAGGTATGAATTTACCACTAGAAACTACTACAAATAGGGTGTAACGCCTGTGTTTCCAGGCTTGCCATTTTTACCAATGTAATGGTCTAGGTTAACCTTTGTAACCCGTTTTGAAATAATAAGATTTTATTATTTGAGTATTATGTGTTTTGTGCTTAATTGCTTAATTATGTGGTTTGATTAATTAAGAATAAAAATAAGCGTCAAAATTTAAGTGTAAAATAAACTTGATATCTTTAGATAATTTTTTAGTAGTTGAAACAAGGATTCCGAAGATATAAAGAATGCCGAAATCCGAGTTATAACGAGGAAGTTATGACCTGTCAAAGTTTCGCGACAAAACTGGCAACGATGAATGACGTAAAAAGTGAAATTTACGTTAGAGCGATATTTAGCCTTAGTGATCTAAAAAAAAATCGAAGATCTCGTTGTTAGTATCAAAGCGATAAAAAGTTAGGCGAGAACGGACGTCAAACGAAGAAGTTATGAATTTATAACGAAAATTTCTGTCCCGGCCTATTAAAAATAAATAATAAAAACAAATTCAAAATTAGCCGACGGAGTCTAAGCGAGAGTTGTAGAGCGTAGTCTCACCTTCGCGTGGATATAAAGAACGTCGAAAACGGAACTCGTATGAAAAAGTCACGCAAGTTTAAAGTTTGCTTAATAGCGTACGCCCCGCGTAATTTGGGGTACGCCCAGCGTACCCGTGAACCGCCTCAGCTACGCATGCAATGACGTCACTCGAACACATACGCTTGCAATGACGTTGCATACGCCCCGCGTAATTCGGGCTTCCAGCCTCTATAAATAGGATCCGAAGGCAGCCGAGTCTTTTGCCAATTTCTTCTCTTCTCTCTCCTGTTTTGCATCGTTTTGCGTGCCAGAAATACCCCGAAGCCCCGGTAATATTCCCGAGTCCCGAAGCGAGTCCCGAGATCCCGAAGATCCCGAGAAGTGCGGTTTCCGAGCCGAAGCTCTGCCCGCGAGAAGTTCGATTTTTGTGGAGATCTTCCAGATCTGCTGTGGATTACTACTTCTGCAAGTCGTAGTGCTGTCCGATCATCTTCTGATCAAGTGAGTGTATACTACCTTTTATAAACGCAATAATAATACAAGTATGGTTCGAGTGTATTAAGTTTATTGTCGTTTATACGTGTGAATACGTTGTTACTTTCTCATAACGTATAACTATGAAGTATTTTATACGAGATACGTGTTATGTGTATATTTTGTTGTTATGTGTGTGAATGTATACACTTTCTTCTATCTTACAGATCTGATTATTTCTATACGAAATACGTGTTATGTGTCTGTGCCTCATCTGTTATATGGAAAATGTATTGATCAAGCATGCTATACAGGTTTTGAAAATATGTATAAAAATGTATGTTTTTATCTACTAATATGTTGGGTAGAACATGGGTAGATAGTTGGTGTGTAATAAACAGATGAGAGGCCTCGTTGTTGTTTTGATCCAGTCATCTAGCGGAATTTAGATGACGACCACGGACTTTTCTAGATAGTCCAGTGGAACGCTAGCAGGCTCATAACCTGTAGGTGTTAATTAACTTGGGTGTTCATTCGCTGTATTCCATCCCCTTCATGGTTGCCTTATTTGACTTATATTGCTGAGGAAACCCCGCAGCATGTGTTGTCACCCCGATGAAAATATTCTTAGATTAGGTCCCTTGTGTTAGTTATTTTAGGGACATAAAGTGAGAATAACGGGAATGGGTAACTGGGTTATTGTTGGTTGATAATAATTAATTTAATTATTTATTGTGGGTTGAAAACCCTATATGCTCACCAGGCTCCCAAGCCTGACCCACTCAGTTTTATTTGTATTACAGGAAGTGGCGCAAGGGCGTAAGATGGATGAACCATCAAGTTGTTTTGTTTACAAGTTTGTATATGTAAATATTTGTTGAATGACTTGTAATGTTATCGTTTATGCTTGTTGGTCTATATCGGAACATGACACCCCGAGTTTTGATTATATAATGAAAAATTACATTTCTTTTATGAAATGCTTTGGTAAACATTGTTTTATCATGTTTTGTTTTTGGGAACAAATTCCGCAACTCTTTCAAATCAAAAGGATTTACTCTGAAAATATTTAAAAGCATAAATGAAAATCGGTCTTTTCTGGCCGAGATTTTGGGGATGTCACAGTTGGTATCAGAGCATTAGTTTAAGCGAACTAGGAATTTTTAGGTTTTCTAGACTTAAACTTAGAATGCTAAGTGGAATTTTGAGATGTGTGTCTGTTATGTTTTAGACACGAGCACTAGTTTATTTTAGGAAAGTTGCCTAAAATGCTTTATGTGCTAAATGTTATATGTTGCCATATATGATATTATTTGTTCGGATCTATGGTCTGTTGCCGATCGGATCTAGAAACTTTATGTGTGTAGGATTCTAAGCGTACGTCTACGATATTAGAACTAGCATGTAAATGTTTCGGAGTGATAAGGATGATTTGAATATCTATCGTGAATAAGGATCTAATTTCACCTTATTCGGTGTGTAGATCAAAAATGGTGAGAACAAGAAGTGGAGTTGGAAATGCTGATGAAAACAGGATTCAACCACCAGTGATTTAGCAAAGACCTGTCATAGCAGCAGCACCTGAGCCGATAACAATAGTCGGTGTACAATTGATGATTCAGACGATGTTGGATCGTCAGATGGATGAAACTAGACGGTTGCTTCAACAAAATCGTGAAGAACTGTCGATTCGTGTGGAAGAGCCTGAATTAAATGAAGGGCACTCGGAAGGTGGAAACTTCAGTGGATCAGTTGGTCAAGCCAACCCACCGATAGTTAGGCAAGATAACCGCGATGGAAGGAATGATGGAATGGGTTGCAAGTACAAGGACTTTTTGACTTGCAAACCATCGACCTTCAATGGAAAGGAGGATCCGATTGGGGTTATGGATTGGATCTCCGAAATGGAGCTAGCCTGCATGACGTGTGGCTGCAGAGGTAAGTTGCAAACTATCTATGCCGTGCGTCAATTCCGAGGTGGAGCCGTTCGTTGGTGGAACACTCTAGGGAAAACTTTGAGCCCAAATGAGCCACTGCAATTGTCATGGGCAGAGTTCTTGGTGCAGTTTAAGCGCAAGTTCTGCTCGGCTCAAAATCTGTTGGAATTGGAGAACAAGTTCCTAACATTGACTAAGGGCAGTATGTCAGTTGATGAATACACCAATAACTTCGCCGATAAGATGGAGTTTGCCTTGCGTATCGTTCTAGACGAGCTGACTAAGGTGGATCGGTATGCGAAGGGACTTCCATGGGAGTATGAAGTGCCAGTACATCAGGCACATACTTTAGAGGCAGCTATCTGGGCTGCTAAGTCTATTGAGAATATGATAAAGGGGAGAACCACCAACAAGGTTGAGGTTGGTGAGAAGAGGAAGTTTGAGGGAACATCTGGTTCCGATAAGAAAAGTAAATTTTCGAAATCTGATTTGAAAAGGTTTGGTGGGGAAAAAGGAGGAGAAGCGAAGTGGTGTGAAAAGTGTAAGAAAAAGCACTTTGGGAAATGTAGCGAGGATGTGACCTGCTACAAGTGTGGAAAGGTTGGACATTTTGCCAATGAATGTCCGAACAACAAAAGGATGTGTTTTGGTTGTAATGAAGAGGGGCACATTTTGAAAGACTGTCCGAAGAAGAAGGAGGCAGCTAAGCCCAACATTCCACCAAAGCCGAAGGCGAGAGCATTCCAGATGACACTGGAAGCTGCTAAGGATGAAGCTGATGTCGCTTCAGGTACCTTCCTCGTTAACAATTTGCCTGCCCAAATTTTATTTGATTTTGGAGCCAACTACTCCTTTATATCGCATGAATTTGGTAGAAAACTAGTTTTGCCTGTTGATAGACTAGATAATGCTTTATTAGTCGAAGTTGCTAGTGGCAAGTTTGTACCTGTTAGCCATCATATGAAAAACATCTTAATCGAATTGAATGGGAATAAGTTCCGCGAGGAATTATTGCCTATCGAACTTAATGGTTTCGACATCGTGTTGGGAATGGATTGGCTCAGCGCCAATGATGCCGAAATTTTGTGCAAGAAAAAAGATAGTGAAGGTAAACCCGCCTGGAAAGGAATCATTTATGGTGTATGGGGACAAACGCCGAGTAAATTCTGGAATCATTTCTCTAATGAAAGCCAGAAAGTGTTTGACCAAGGGATGTACATCATATTTAGCATTCGTGATTGATGCTAAGAAGGAAAAGAAGGTGATGCAGAGAATTCCTGTGGTGTGTGATTATCCGGAAGTATTTCCCGAAGATCTTCCTGGATTACCACCTGATAGACAAGTAGATTTCAGAATAGACTTGTTACCAGGAACCACGCCAATAGCAAAAGCACCTTATCGATTAGCACCGATGGATATGAAGGAGCTGATGATGCAACTTCAGGAGCTGTTGGACAAAGGTTTCATTAGACCTAGTTCATCACCCTGGGGAGCTCCAATGTTATTCGTGAAGAAGAAAGATGTTAGTATGAGAATGTGTATCGATTACAGATAGCTGAACAAGGAAACAGTAAAGAATAGATATCCGTTGCCGAGGATTGATGACCTGTTTGATCAATTGCAAGGTTCGAGCTATTTCTCGAAGATCGATCTTAGGTCAGGATATCATCAGCTAAAAGTAAGAGAGCAAGATATCGAGAAGACTGCATTCAGAACTAGATATGGACACTACGAGTTCTTGGTTATGTCGTTTGGACTAACCAATGCTCCGGCAGCATTCATGAATTTGATGAATAGGGTTTGTAATCCTTTCCTTGATAAATCCGTGATAGTGTTCATCGACGACATTCTGATTTACTCAAAAATCCAGGAGGAGCATGACAGACACTTGCTAGAAGTGTTAGAAGTCTTGAAGAAGGAGAAGCTTTATGCAAAGTTCTCCAAATGTGATTTTTGGATTCGTGAAGTCCAATTCTTGGGTCACGTGGTCAACCAAGAAGGGATAATGGTTGATCCAGCAAAGATCGAAGCTGTGATGAAGTGGGAACAACCGAAAAGTCCCACGGAGATTCGAAGCTTTTCAGGATTAGCCGGATATTACCGAAGGTTTATCCAAGGCTTTTCTTCGATTGCTAGTCCGTTGACAGCTTTGACCCACAAAGGAGCTACTTATGCTTGGATTGATAAGCATAAATAAGCATTCGAGAAGTTAAAGAAGAAGCTATGCGAGGCACCGATACTTTCTCTACCCAATGGAATTGAAGACTTCGCTGTTTATAGTGATGTGTCTGGGGTTGGATTGGGTTGTGTTTTCACTGATCATAAGAGTCTCCAATATCTCTTCAATCAGAAGGAATTGAATATGAGGCAACGACGCTGGCTAGAATTACTTAAGGACTACGACTGTGAGATACTTTACCATCCCGGTAAAGCTAGTGTTGTTGCTGATGCTCTCAGTCGGAAAGTCAATCTTGAAAGGAAAAGGCCAAGAGCGTTGAAAATTGAAGTTGTCTCGACCATTGTGGAAAGTATAAAGAAAGCTCAAGAGGAAGCTTCTAAGAAAAATGACCGAAAGGAGGAACGTTTGGGCAAAACGTTGGTGTTCGGTGTAAATAGTCATGGACTGAAGGTGTTCCAAGATCGGATTTGGATACCTAAGACAGGAGGAATCAGAGATCTTCTGATGTAAGAAGCTCACAAGACCATGTACTCGATTCATCCCGGTAGCACTAAAATGTATAGGGACCTGAAACCCTACTACTGGTGGCCGACGATGAAGCTTGATGTTGCAGGGTATGTGGCTGAGTGTGTGACTTGCGCACGAGTCAAGACACAACATCAGAAACCGTACGGGAGTTTAGAACCTTTACCTGTGCCTATGGGTAAGTGGGAAGACATTGCTATGGATTTTGTCACTAAACTACCCAGAACAAAGAATGGTCACGACATGATTTGGGTGGTCGTTGATCGATTCACTAAGAGTGCGCATTTCATAGCGGCCAAGGAGAAATGGTCCATGGAAAAGCTCGCGAATTCTTATGTGAAGGAAATTGTAAGGCTTCACGGTGTTCCGTTAACAATTGTGTCGGATCGTGATAGTCGTTTCACCTCAAGGTTTTGGAAAAGTCTACAAGAGGAAATGGGTACCAAGTTATGTTTAAGTACAGCTTACCATCCGTAGACTGATGGTCAGAGTGAAAGAACAATACAAACACTTGAAGATATGCTGAGAGCATGTACCTTGTAATTCCTAGGTAATTGGGATGAACATTTACCTTTGGTAGAATTTTCCTATAGTAATAGTTTTCACTCGAGCATTAAGATGACACCTTATCAAGCTTTGTATGGGCAGAAGTGTCGTACGCCGTCTTGTTGGCTTGAGGCTGGGGAAAAGCAGTTTATGGGACCAGAGATGGTTCATCAAACTGCTAAAAAGTTGAAAATAATTAGGGAAAGAATATTAGCGGCTCAGGATCGTCAAAAGAGCTATGCTGACAAGAAGCGAAGACCGATGACTTTTGAGGTTGGGGATTCGGTTTTGCTTAAAGTCTCGTCGTGGAAGGGACTTATAAGATTTGGAAAAAAAGGAAAGTTGAGCCCAAGGTTTATTGGATCGTTTAAAGTTCTTCAGAGGATTGGGAACCAAGCTTACAAGCTCGAATTACCCGAAGAACTGAATGGAATTCACAACACTTTTCATGTGTGTTATTTGAGGAAGTTCACGGGGGAAGTTCCCGACATGATTCCACTTTCGGAATTGAGAATTGATGAGAACAAAAGGTTGATTGAAGAACCAGAGGCAATTGTTGACCGAAAGACTAAGAAGTTGCGACGCAAGATGGTCGAGTTAGTGCTTGTCCGATGGAAACACACGAAAGGGCCGAATCTCACCTGGGAGACAGAGAGTGACATGAGGAGTCGCTATCCGCATTTGTTTGTTGATGTGTGATTCCGGGGACGGAATCATTCTAAGGTGGAGAGAATTGTAACGCCTGTGTTTCCGGGCTTGCCATTTTTATCAATGTAATGGTCTAAGTTAACCTTTGTAACCTGTTTTGAAATAATATAAGTGTATTATTTGAGTATTATGTGTTTTGTGCTTAATTGCTTAATTATGTGGTTTGATTAATTAAGAATAAAAATAAGCGTCAAAATTTAAGTGTAAATTAAACTTGATATCTTTAGATAATGTTATAGTAGTTGAAACAAGGTTTCCGGAGATATAAAGAATGCCGAAATCCGAGTTATAACGAGGAAGTTATGACCTGTCGAAGTTTCGCGACAGAACCGGCAACGCTGGATAACGTAAAAAGTAAGATTTACGTTAAAGCGATATTTAGCCTTAGTGATCTAAACGAGAATCGAAGATCTCGTTGTTAATATCAAAGCAATAAAAAGTTAGGCGAGAACAGACGTCAAACGAAGAAGTTATGAATTTATAACGAAATTTTCTGTCCCGGCCTATTAAAAATAAATAATAAAAATAAATTCAAAATTAGCCGACAGAGTCTAAACGAAAGTTGTTTAGCGTAGTCTCATCTTTCCATGGATATAAAGAACGTCAAAAACAGAGTTCGTATGAAGAAGATATGAATTTCCGAAGTTTTTTAATTAATTTGTATTTATTTTTAAATCAAAATTCGGAAGCATTATCCGAAGGCGAGTCACAGGTCTGATCCGACTTACGCGCCGCGTAAGTCAGTACGCCCCGCGTACTCTGAAGAGTGTTGACACTTCGGATGACGCGTGCGCTTACGTTTCTGAGGCACGTACGCCCCGCGTACGAGGAGCTTCCAGCCTCCTATAAATAGGATGCGAGGGTTGCGGGTTCCATTGCTATTTTCCTCTTGTTTTTGTTCCGAAGCTCTGCGTTTTTACCCCCGAAGCCATCCCGAAGCCCCGGTAATATTCCCGAGTCCCGAAGCGAGTCCCGAGATCCCGAAGATCCCGAGAAGTGCGGTTTCCGAGCCGAAGCTCTGCCCGCGAGAAGTTCGATTTTCGTAGAGATCTTCTAGATCTGCTGAGGATTACGACTTCTGCAAGCCGTAGTGCTATCCGATCATCTTCTGATCAAGTGAGTGTATACTACCTTTCATAAACGCAATAATAATACAAGTATGATTTGAATGTATTGAGTTTATTGTCGTTTATACGTGTGAATGTGTTGTTACTTTCTCCTAACGTATAACTATGAAGTATTTTATACGAGATACGTGTTATGTGTATATTTTGTTGTTATGTGTGTGAATGTATATTCACTTTCTTCTATCTTACAGATATGATTATTTCTACATGATATACGTGTTATGTGTGTGTGCCTCATCTGTTATATGGAAAATGTATTGATCAAGCATGCTATACAGGTTTTGAAAATATCTATAAAAATGTATGTTTTTATCTACTAATATGTTGGGTAGAACATGGGTAGATAGTTGGTGTGTAATAAACAGATGAGAGGCCTCGTTGTTGTTTTGATCCAGTCATCTAGCGGAATTTAGATGACGACCACAGACTTTTCTAGATAGTCCAGTGGAACGCTAGCAGGCTCATAACCTGTAGGTGTTAATGAACTTGGGTGTTCATTAGTTGTATTCCATCCCCCTCATGGTTGCCTTATTTCATTTATATTGCTGAGGAAACCCCGCAGCATGTGTTGTCACCCCGATGAAAATATTCTTAGATTAGGTCCCTTGTGTTAGTTATTTTAGGGACATAAAGTGAGAATAACGGGAATGGGTAGCTGGGTTATTGTTGATTGATAATAATTAATTTAATTATTTATTGTGGGTTGAAAACCCTATATGCTCACCAGGCTCCCAAGCCTGACCCACTCAGTTTTATTTGTATTACAGGAAGTGGCGCAAGGGCGTAAGATGGATGAACCATCAAGTTGTTTTGTTTACAAGTCTGTATATGTAAATATTTGTTGAATGACTTGTAATGTTATCGTTTATGCTTCTTGGTCTATATCGGAACATGACACCCCGAGTTTTGATTATATAATGAAAAATTACATTTCTTTTATGAAATGCTTTGGTAAACATTGTTTTATCATGTTTTGTTTTTGGGAACAAATTCCGCAACTCTTTCAAATCAAAAGGATTTACTCTCAAAATATTTAAAAGCATAAATGAAAATCGGTCTTTTCTGGCCGAGATTTTGGGGATGTCACAAATGTGTTTTGGTGTTAATGAAGAGGGGCATATGTTGAAAGACTGTCCGAAGAAGAAGGAGGCAGCTAAGCCCAACATTCCACCAAAGCCGAAGGCGAGAGCATTCCAGATGACACTGGAAGCTGCTAAGGATGAAGCTGATGTCGCTTCAGGTACCTTTCTCGTTAACAATTTGTCTGCCTAAATTTTATTTGATTCTGGAGCCAACTACTCCTTTATATCGCATGAATTTTGTAGAAAACTAGCTTTGCCTGTTGATAGACTAGATAATGCTTTATTAGTCGAAGTTGCTAGTGGCAAGTTTGTACCTGTTAGCCATCGTATGAAAAACATCTTAATTGACTTGAATGGGAATAAGTTCCGCGAGGAATTATTGCCTATCGAACTTAATGGTTTCGACATCGTGTTTGGAATGGATTGGCTCAGCGCCAATGATGCCGAAATTTTATGCAAGAAGAAGATAGTTAAAGTTAACCTGCCTGGAAAAGATTCGTTTATGGTGTACGGGGACAAACGCCGAGTGAATTCTGGAATCATTTCCCTAATGAAAGCCAGAAAGTGTTTGACCAAGGGATGTATATCGTATTTAGCATTCGTGATTGATGCTAAGAAGGAAAAGAAGGTGATGCAGAGTATTCCTGTGGTGTGTGATTATCCGGAAGTATTTCCCGAGGATCTTCCTGGATTACCACCTGATAGACAAGTGGAGTTCCGAATTGACTTGTTACCAGGAACCACGCCAATAGCAAAAGCACCTTATCGATTAGCACCGACGGAGATGAAGGAGTTGATGATGCAACTTCAGGAGCTGTTGGACAAAGGTTTCATTAGACCGAGTTCATCACCCTGGGGAGCTCCAGTGTTATTCGTGAAGAAGAAAGATGGAAGTATGAGAATGTGTATCGATTACAGATAGCTGAAAAAGGAAACACTAAAGAATAGATATCCGTTGCCGAGGATTGATGACCTGTTTGATCAATTGCAAGGTTCGAGCTATTTCTCGAAGATCGATCTTAGGTCAGGATATCATCAGCTAAAAGTAAGAGAGCAAGATATCGAGAAGACTGCATTCAGAACTAGATGTGGACACTAGGAGTTCTTGGTTATGTCGTTTGGACTAACCAATGCTCCGGCAGCATTCATGGATTTGATGAATAGGGTTTGTAATCCTTTCCTTGATAAATCTGTGATAGTGTTCATCGACGACATTTTGATTTACTCAAAAATCCAGGAGGAGCATGACAGACACTTGCGAGAAGTGTTAGAAGTCTTGAAGAAGGAGAAGCTTTATACAAAGTTCTCCAAATGTGATTTTTGGATTCGTGAAGTCCAATTCTTGGGTCACGTGGTCAACCACGAAGGGATAATGGTTGATCCAGCAAAGATCGAAGCTGTGATGAAGTGGGAACAACCGAAAAGTCCCACGGAGATTCGAAGCTTTTCAGGATTAGCCGGATATTACCGAAGGTTTATCCAAGGCTTTTCTTCGATCGCTAGTCTGTTGACAGCTTTTACCCACAAAGGAGCTACTTATGCTTGGAGTGATAAGCATAAAGAAGCATTCGAGAAGTTAAAGAAGAAGCTATGCGAGGCACCGATACTTTCTCTAACCAATGGAGTTGAAGACTTCGCTGTTTATAGCGATGCGTCTGGGGTTGGATTGGGTTGTGTTTTAACCCAAAGAGAAAATGTGATAGCATATGCGTCTCGACAGCTGAAGGAGCATGAAATGAATTACCCGACTCATGATTTGGAGTTGGCAGCGGTAGTTTTCGCTCTGAAAATATGGAGGCATTACCTCTATGGCACAAAGTGTAAACTTTTCACTGATCATAAGAGTCTCCAATATCTCTTCAATCAGAAGGAATTGAATATGAGGCAACGACGCTGGCTAGAATTACTTAAGGACTACGACTGTGAGATACTTTACCATCCCGGTAAAGCTAGTGTTGTTGCTGATGCTCTCAGTCGGAAAGTCAATCTTGAAAGGAAAAGGCCAAGAGCGTTGAGAATTGAAGTTGTCTCGACCATTGTGGAAAGTATAAAGAAAGCTCAAGAGGAAGCTTCTGAGAAAAATGACCGAAAGGAGGAACGTTTGGGCAAAACGTTGGTGTTCGGTGTAAATAGTCATGGACTGAAGGTGTTCCAAGATCGGATTTGGATACCTAAGACAGGAGGAATCAGAGATCTTCTGATGGAAGAAGCTCACAAGACCATGTACTCGATTCATCCCGGTAGCACTAAAATGTATAGGGACCTGAAACCCTAGTATTGGTGGCCGACGATGAAGCTTGATGTTGCAGGGTATGTGGCTGAGTGTGTGACTTGCGCGAGAGTCAAGACACAACATCAGAAACCGTACGGGAGTTTAGAACCTTTACCTGTGCCTATGGGTAAGTAGGAAGACATTGCTATGGATTTTGTCACTAAACTACCCAGAACAAAGAATGGTCACGACATGATTTGGGTGGTCGTTGATCGATTCACTAAGAGTGCGCATTTCATAGCGGCCAAGGAGAAATGGTCCATGGAAAAGCTCGCGAATTCTTATGTGAAGGAAATTGTGAGGCTTCACGGTGTTCCGTTAACAATTGTGTCGGATCGTGATAGTCGTTTCACCTCAAGGTTTTTGAAAAGTCTACAAGAGGAAATGGGTACCAAGTTATGTTTAAGTACAGCTTACCATCCGTAGACTGATGGTCAGAGTGAAAGAACGATACAAACACTTGAAGATATGCTGAGAGCATGTACCTTGGAATTCCTAGGTAATTGGGATGAACGTTTACCTTTGGTAGAATTTTCCTATAGTACTAGTTTTCACTCGAGCATTAAGATGGCACCTTATCAAGCTTTGTATGGGCAGAAGTGTCGTACGCCGTCTTGTTGGCTTGAGGCTGGGGAAAAGCAGTTTATGGGACCAGAGATGGTTCATCAAACTGCTGAAAAGTTGAAAATAATTAGGGAAAGAATGTTAGCGGCTTAGGATCGTCAAAAGAGTTATGCTGACAAGAAGCGAAGACCGATGACTTTTGAGGTTGGGGATTCGGTTTTGCTTAAAGTCTCGCCGTGGAAGGGACTTATAAGATTTGGAAAAAAGGGAAAGTTGAGTCCAAGGTTTATTGGACCGTTTAAAGTTCTTCAGAGGATTGGGAACCAAGCTTACAAGCTCGAATTACCCGAAGAACTGAATGAAATTCACAACACTTTTCATGTGTGTTATTTGAGGAAGTTCACGGGAGAAGTTCCTGATATAATTCCAATTTCCGAATTGAGAATTGATGAGAACAAAAGGTTGATTGAAGAACCAGAGGCAATTGTTGACCGAAAGACTAAGAAGTTGCGACGAAAGATGGTCGAGTTAGTGCTTGTCCGATGGAAACACACGAATGGACCGAATCTCACCTGGGAGACGGAGAGTGACATGTTGAGTCGCTATCTGCATTTGTTTGTTGATGTGTGATTCCGGGGACGGAATCATTCTAAGGTGGAGAGAATTGTAACGCCTGTGTTTCCGGGCTTGCCATTTTTATCAATGTAATGGTCTAGGTTAACCTTTGTAACCTGTTTTGAAATAATATAAGTGTATTATTTGAGTATTATGTGTTTTGTGCTTAATTGCTTAATTATGTGGTTTGATTAATTAAGAATAAAAATAAGCGTCAAAATTTAAGTGTAAATTAAACTTGATATCTTTAGATAATGTTATAGTAGTTGAAACAAGGTTTCCGGAGATATAAAGAATGCCGAAATCCGAGTTATAACGAGGAAGTTATGACCTGTCGAAGTTTCGCGACAGAACCGGCAACGCTGGATAACGTAAAAAGTAAGATTTACGTTAAAGCGATATTTAGCCTTAGTGATCTAAACGAGAATCAAAGATCTCGTTGTTAGTATCAAAGCAATAAAAAGTTAGGCGAGAACAGACGTCAAACGAAGAAGTTATGAATTTATAACGAAATTTTCTGTCCCGGCCTATTAAAAATAAATAATAAAAATAAATTCAAAATTAGCCGACAGAGTCTAAACGAAAGTTGTTTAGCGTAGTCTCATCTTTCCATGGATATAAAGAACGTCAAAAACAGAGTTCGTATGAAGAAGATATGAATTTCCGAAGTTTTTTAATTAATTTGTATTTATTTTTAAATCAAAATTCGGAAGCATTATCCGAAGGCGAGTCACAGGTCTGATCCGACTTACGCGCCGCGTAAGTCAGTACGCCCCGCGTACTCTGAAGAGTGTTGACACTTCGGATGACGCGTGCGCTTACGTTTCTGAGGCACGTACGCCCCGCGTACGAGGAGCTTCCAGCCTCCTATAAATAGGATGCGAGGGTTGCGGGTTCCATTGCTATTTTCCTCTTGTTTTTGTTCCGAAGCTCTGCGTTTTTACCCCCGAAGCCATCCCGAAGCCCCGGTAATATTCCCGAGTCCCGAAGCGAGTCCCGAGATCCCGAAGATCCCGAGAAGTGCGGTTTCCGAGCCGAAGCTCTGCCCGCGAGAAGTTCGATTTTCGTAGAGATCTTCTAGATCTGCTGAGGATTACGACTTCTGCAAGCCGTAGTGCTATCCGATCATCTTCTGATCAAGTGAGTGTATACTACCTTTCATAAACGCAATAATAATACAAGTATGATTTGAATGTATTGAGTTTATTGTCGTTTATACGTGTGAATGTGTTGTTACTTTCTCCTAACGTATAACTATGAAGTATTTTATACGAGATACGTGTTATGTGTATATTTTGTTGTTATGTGTGTGAATGTATATTCACTTTCTTCTATCTTACAGATATGATTATTTCTACATGATATACGTGTTATGTGTGTGTGCCTCATCTGTTATATGGAAAATGTATTGATCAAGCATGCTATACAGGTTTTGAAAATATCTATAAAAATGTATGTTTTTATCTACTAATATGTTGGGTAGAACATGGGTAGATAGTTGGTGTGTAATAAACAGATGAGAGGCCTCGTTGTTGTTTTGATCCAGTCATCTAGCGGAATTTAGATGACGACCACAGACTTTTCTAGATAGTCCAGTGGAACGCTAGCAGGCTCATAACCTGTAGGTGTTAATGAACTTGGGTGTTCATTAGTTGTATTCCATCCCCCTCATGGTTGCCTTATTTCATTTATATTGCTGAGGAAACCCCGCAGCATGTGTTGTCACCCCGATGAAAATATTCTTAGATTAGGTCCCTTGTGTTAGTTATTTTAGGGACATAAAGTGAGAATAACGGGAATGGGTAGCTGGGTTATTGTTGATTGATAATAATTAATTTAATTATTTATTGTGGGTTGAAAACCCTATATGCTCACCAGGCTCCCAAGCCTGACCCACTCAGTTTTATTTGTATTACAGGAAGTGGCGCAAGGGCGTAAGATGGATGAACCATCAAGTTGTTTTGTTTACAAGTCTGTATATGTAAATATTTGTTGAATGACTTGTAATGTTATCGTTTATGCTTCTTGGTCTATATCGGAACATGACACCCCGAGTTTTGATTATATAATGAAAAATTACATTTCTTTTATGAAATGCTTTGGTAAACATTGTTTTATCATGTTTTGTTTTTGGGAACAAATTCCGCAACTCTTTCAAATCAAAAGGATTTACTCTCAAAATATTTAAAAGCATAAATGAAAATCGGTCTTTTCTGGCCGAGATTTTGGGGATGTCACAAATGTGTTTTGGTGTTAATGAAGAGGGGCATATGTTGAAAGACTGTCCGAAGAAGAAGGAGGCAGCTAAGCCCAACATTCCACCAAAGCCGAAGGCGAGAGCATTCCAGATGACACTGGAAGCTGCTAAGGATGAAGCTGATGTCGCTTCAGGTACCTTTCTCGTTAACAATTTGTCTGCCTAAATTTTATTTGATTCTGGAGCCAACTACTCCTTTATATCGCATGAATTTGGTAGAAAACTAGCTTTGCCTGTTGATAGACTAGATAATGCTTTATTAGTCGAAGTTGCTAGTGGCAAGTTTGTACCTGTTAGCCATCGTATGAAAAACATCTTAATTGACTTGAATGGGAATAAGTTCCGCGAGGAATTATTGCCTATCGAACTTAATGGTTTCGACATCGTGTTTGGAATGGATTGGCTCAGCGCCAATGATGCCGAAATTTTATGCAAGAAGAAGATAGTTAAAGTTAACCTGCCTGGAAAAGATTCGTTTATGGTGTACGGGGACAAACGCCGAGTGAATTCTGGAATCATTTCCCTAATGAAAGCCAGAAAGTGTTTGACCAAGGGATGTATATCGTATTTAGCATTCGTGATTGATGCTAAGAAGGAAAAGAAGGTGATGCAGAGTATTCCTGTGGTGTGTGATTATCCGGAAGTATTTCCCGAGGATCTTCCTGGATTACCACCTGATAGACAAGTGGAGTTCCGAATTGACTTGTTACCAGGAACCACGCCAATAGCAAAAGCACCTTATCGATTAGCACCGACGGAGATGAAGGAGTTGATGATGCAACTTCAGGAGCTGTTGGACAAAGGTTTCATTAGACCGAGTTCATCACCCTGGGGAGCTCCAGTGTTATTCGTGAAGAAGAAAGATGGAAGTATGAGAATGTGTATCGATTACAGATAGCTGAAAAAGGAAACACTAAAGAATAGATATCCGTTGCCGAGGATTGATGACCTGTTTGATCAATTGCAAGGTTCGAGCTATTTCTCGAAGATTGATCTTAGGTCAGGATATCATCAGCTAAAAGTAAGAGAGCAAGATATCGAGAAGACTGCATTCAGAACTAGATGTGGACACTAGGAGTTCTTGGTTCTGTCGTTTGGACTAACCAATGCTCCGGCAGCATTCATGGATTTGATGAATAGGGTTTGTAATCCTTTCCTTGATAAATCTGTGATAGTGTTCATCGACGACATTTTGATTTACTCAAAAATCCAGGAGGAGCATGACAGACACTTGCGAGAAGTGTTAGAAGTCTTGAAGAAGGAGAAGCTTTATGCAAAGTTCTCCAAATGTGATTTTTGGATTCGTGAAGTCCAATTCTTGGGTCACGTGGTCAACCACGAAGGGATAATGGTTGATCCAGCAAAGATCGAAGCTGTGATGAAGTGGGAACAACCGAAAAGTCCCACGGAGATTCGAAGCTTTTCAGGATTAGCCGGATATTACCGAAGGTTTATCCAAGGCTTTTCTTCGATCGCTAGTCTGTTGACAGCTTTTACCCACAAAGGAGCTACTTATGCTTGGAGTGATAAGCATAAAGAAGCATTCGAGAAGTTAAAGAAGAAGCTATGCGAGGCACCGATACTTTCTCTAACCAATGGAGTTGAAGACTTCGCTGTTTATAGCGATGCGTCTGGGGTTGGATTGGGTTGTGTTTTAACCCAAAGAGAAAATGTGATAGCATATGCGTCTCGACAGCTGAAGGAGCATGAAATGAATTACCCGACTCATGATTTGGAGTTGGCAGCGGTAGTTTTCGCTCTGAAAATATGGAGGCATTACCTCTATGGCACAAAGTGTAAACTTTTCACTGATCATAAGAGTCTCCAATATCTCTTCAATCAGAAGGAATTGAATATGAGGCAACGACGCTGGCTAGAATTACTTAAGGACTACGACTGTGAGATACTTTACCATCCCGGTAAAGCTAGTGTTGTTGCTGATGCTCTCAGTCGGAAAGTCAATCTTGAAAGGAAAAGGCCAAGAGCGTTGAGAATTGAAGTTGTCTCGACCATTGTGGAAAGTATAAAGAAAGCTCAAGAGGAAGCTTCTGAGAAAAATGACCGAAAGGAGGAACGTTTGGGCAAAACGTTGGTGTTCGGTGTAAATAGTCATGGACTGAAGGTGTTCCAAGATCGGATTTGGATACCTAAGACAGGAGGAATCAGAGATCTTCTGATGGAAGAAGCTCACAAGACCATGTACTCGATTCATCCCGGTAGCACTAAAATGTATAGGGACCTGAAACCCTAGTATTGGTGGCCGACGATGAAGCTTGATGTTGCAGGGTATGTGGCTGAGTGTGTGACTTGCGCGAGAGTCAAGACACAACATCAGAAACCGTACGGGAGTTTAGAACCTTTACCTGTGCCTATGGGTAAGTAGGAAGACATTGCTATGGATTTTGTCACTAAACTACCCAGAACAAAGAATGGTCACGACATGATTTGGGTGGTCGTTGATCGATTCACTAAGAGTGCGCATTTCATAGCGGCCAAGGAGAAATGGTCCATGGAAAAGCTCGCGAATTCTTATGTGAAGGAAATTGTGAGGCTTCACGGTGTTCCGTTAACAATTGTGTCGGATCGTGATAGTCGTTTCACCTCAAGGTTTTTGAAAAGTCTACAAGAGGAAATGGGTACCAAGTTATGTTTAAGTACAGCTTACCATCCGTAGACTGATGGTCAGAGTGAAAGAACGATACAAACACTTGAAGATATGCTGAGAGCATGTACCTTGGAATTCCTAGGTAATTGGGATGAACGTTTACCTTTGGTAGAATTTTCCTATAGTACTAGTTTTCACTCGAGCATTAAGATGGCACCTTATCAAGCTTTGTATGGGCAGAAGTGTCGTACGCCGTCTTGTTGGCTTGAGGCTGGGGAAAAGCAGTTTATGGGACCAGAGATGGTTCATCAAACTGCTGAAAAGTTGAAAATAATTAGGGAAAGAATGTTAGCGGCTAAGGATCGTCAAAAGAGTTATGCTGACAAGAAGCGAAGACCGATGACTTTTGAGGTTGGGGATTCGGTTTTGCTTAAAGTCTCGCCGTGGAAGGGACTTATAAGATTTGGAAAAAAGGGAAAGTTGAGTCCAAGGTTTATTGGACCGTTTAAAGTTCTTCAGAGGATTGGGAACCAAGCTTACAAGCTCGAATTACCCGAAGAACTGAATGAAATTCACAACACTTTTCATGTGTGTTATTTGAGGAAGTTCACGGGAGAAGTTCCTGATATAATTCCAATTTCCGAATTGAGAATTGATGAGAACAAAAGGTTGATTGAAGAACCAGAGGCAATTGTTGACCGAAAGACTAAGAAGTTGCGACGAAAGATGGTCGAGTTAGTGCTTGTCCGATGGAAACACACGAATGGACCGAATCTCACCTGGGAGACGGAGAGTGACATGTTGAGTCGCTATCTGCATTTGTTTGTTGATGTGTGATTCCGGGGACGGAATCATTATAAGGTGGAGAGAATTGTAACGCCTGTGTTTCTAGGCTTGCCATTTTTAGCAATGTAATGGTCTAGGTTAACCTTTGTTACCCGTTTTGAAATAATAAGATTTTATTATTTGAGTATTATGTGTTTTATGCTTAATTGCTTAATTATGTGGTTTGATTAATTAAGAATAAAAATAAGCGTCAAAATTTAAGTGTAAAATAAACTTGATAATAATGTTGTAGTAGTTGAAACAAGGATTCCGAAGATATAAAGAATGCCGAAATCCGAGTTATAACGAGGAAGTTATGACCTGTCGAAGTTTCGCGACAGAACCAGCAACGCTGAATCACGTAAAAAGTGAAATTTACGTTAGAGCGATATTTAGCCTTAGTGATCTAAACGAGAATCGAAGATCTCGTTGTTAGTATCAAAGCGATAAAAAGTTAGGCGAGAACGGACGTCAAACGAAGAAGTTATGAATTTATAACGAAAGTTTCTGTCCCGGCCTATTAAAAATAATTAATAAAAATAAAATCAAAATTAGCCGACGGAGTCTAAACGAAAGTTGTAGAGCGTAGTCTCACCTTTCCGTGGACATAAAGAACGTCGAAAAAGGAGTTCATATGAAGAAGATATGAATTTCCGAAGTTTATTAATTAATTTGTATTTATTTTTAAATCAAAATTCGGAAGCCTTATCCAAAGGCGAGTCACAGATCTGATCCGACTTACGCGCCGCGTAAGTGAGTACGCCCCGCGTACTCTGAAGAGTGTCGACACTTCGAATGACACATTCAGTGACGCATTTCGGAAGCAGTACGCGCTGCGTACTGCAGTACGCCCCGCGTAATTGAGGCTTCCAGCCTCTTATAAATAGGATGCAAGGGCAGCCGGATCTTTTGCTATTTTTCTCCCTTCTCTCTCTTGTTTTGCATCGTTTTGCATGCCAGAAATACCACGAAGCCCCGGTAATATTCCCAAGTCCCGAAGCGAGTCCCGAGATCCCAAAGATCCCGAGAAGTGCGGTTTCCGAGCCGAAGCTCTGCCCGCGAGAAGTTCGATTTTTGTGGAGATCTTCCAGATCTGCTGTGGATTACTACTTCTGCAAGTCGTAGTGCTGTCCGATCATCTTCTGATTAAGTGAGTGTATACTACCTTTCATAAACGCAATAATAATACAAGTATGGTTCGAGTGTATTAAGTTTATTGTCGTTTATACGTGTGAATGCGTTGTTACTTTCTCATAACATATAACTATGAAGTATTTTTTACGAGATACGTGTTATGTGTATATTTTGTTGTTATGTGTGTGAATGTATATTCACTTTCTTCTATCTTACAGATCTGATTATTTCTATACGAAATACGTGTTATGTGTGTGTGCCTCATCTGTTATATGGAAAATGTATTGATCAAGCATGCTATATAGGTTTTGAAAATATGTATAAAAATGTATGTTTTTATCTACTAATATGTTGGGTAGAACATGGGTAGATAGTTGGTGTGTAATAAACAGATGAGAGGCCTCGTTGTTGTTTTGATCCAGTCATCTAGCGGAATTTAGATGACGACCACAGACTTTTCTAGATAGTCCAGTGGAACGCTAGCAGGCTCATAACCTGTAGGTGTTAATGAACTTGGGTGTTCATTAGTTGTATTTCATCCCCCTCATGGTTGCCTTATTTGACTTATATTGCTGAGGAAACCCCGCAGCATGTGTTGTCACCCCGATGAAAATATTCTTAGATTAGGTCCCTTGTGTTAGTTATTTTAGGGACATAAAGTGAGAATAACGGGAATGGGTAACTGGGTTATTGTTGGTTGATAATAATTAATTTAATTATTTATTGTGGGTTGAAAACCCTATATGCTCACCAGGCTCCCAAGTCTGAGCCACTCAGTTTTATTTGTATTACAGGAAATGGCGCAAGGGCGTAAGATGGATGAACCATCAAGTTGTTTTGTTTACAAGTCTGTATATGTAAATATTTGTTGAATGACTTGTAATGTTATCGTTTATGCTTGTTGGTCTATATCGGAACATGACACCTCGAGTTTTGATTATATAATGAAAAAAATACATTTCTTTTATGAAATGCTTTGGTAAACATTGTTTTATCATGTTTTGTTTTTGGGAACAAATTCCGCAACTCTTTCAAATCAAAAGGATTTACTCTTAATTTATTTTAAAAGCATAAATGAAAATCGGTCTTTTCTGGCCGATATTTTGGGGATGTTACAACGGTGTACCTGTATCTATTATCTCTGATCGAGATAGCAGGTTTACCTCCAGATTCTGGCAGTCCCTCCAGAAAGCCCTAGGAACCAAACTAGATATGAGCACGGCGTATCATCCTCAGACCGATGGACAAAGTGAGAGAACAATCCAAACCCTGGAGGACATGCTTAGGGCATGTTTCATTGACTTTGGAAAGTCGTGGGACACACATCTATCCTTGATCGAATTCTCATACAACAACAGTTACCACACCAGCATTAGGGCTGCTCTGTTTAAAGCCCTATACGGTCGTAAGTGCAGATCCCCTATGTGCTGGCCCGAGGTGGAGGATACACAGTTAGCCAGGAGTCGAGTCCCCGACAGTGCTCTCACTGGTCCGGAAATCGTCCGTGAAACCACCGAAAAGACCATTCAAATCCGTAACTGATTGAAAGCTTCACGTGATCGCCAAAAGAGTTACGCTGATAATCGTCGGAAACCACTGGAATTCCAGGTTAGAGACCGTGTCCTGTTGAAGGTCTCGCCCTGGAAGGGCACTGTACGTTTTGGTAAGCATGGGAAACTTAATCCGAGGTACATTGGACCCTTCGAGATCCTCTTGAGGATTGGTCCGGTTGCCTATAAACTTCGTTTACCTCATGAACTCAGTAACATTCATCATGTCTTCCATGTTTCAAATCTCAAAAAGTGTCTATCCGATGAAATCCTAACGATTCCCATAGACGAGATCGAGATCAATAAAAACCTCAACTTTGTGGAGGAACCGATCGAAATCATGGATCGAGAAGTCAAACGTACAAAGCAAAGTCGCATCCCGTTAGTGAAGGTTCGCTGGACTGCCAAGCGGGGACCGGAATTCACTTGGGAGCGGGAAGATTCAATGAAACAGAAGTATCCACAACTCTTTCCAGATCCATGATTTGTATCTTGTCTTGTGTTTTAAACTTTGAATTTCGGGACGAAATTCCCTTTAACGGAGGGATAATGTAACAACCCAAAATCTCGTGCCATCTCTTGTAACTCTTTCGTAGTTCAATTCAAGCAACCAATCGTCGCTTCCAAATTTGATTCCGATTTTCTTGTTTAATTAAGTCATTAACTTGTACGTATCTAAAATGACTTAATGGGTGTCTTAATACATTTAGAAATCATATTAACGCCCCATATTAGTGATCGGAATATTTTTAGAATTTTACCGTATCGGGTTACGGCAACTCAATCGGGTACGACCAAAAGCCTCGCCTAACGCCGGTATCGGGTAGAATTCCACCGTGTCCAAAACTTAGACACTATATAATGTGTTCTACGCCATCATTTGAAGCTTTTGGCCATTCTTCCATAAACACTTCCAACCTCTCTCCTTATCCATAATCAAAAGTCCAAAAACAAAGATTTAAGGCTCCAAATCAAAGATGTAACATCCTTAACTTGTTATCTAACCTCTTTAGCCTTCAAATTGATGTTTAAATTGAGTTTTAGGACCTAGAACATGTGTTTATGGCCAAGGATCAAGCTTGGGCCGTAAACACTTAAAAATGGGGTTTTTAAGCCAATTAACCCTTCCAAATCATAGTTGGGACTTAGATATGACCTTGAGGCTTGCAAATCAGGACTTGAAACCCCATTTAAAACCTGAATTTTGAGGGACAAAAGAGAGTTTACGGCCAAGGCTTATTCTTGGGCCGTAAACTCCTCAAACATGAGGATTTAACACCTTAAATCATGTCTAAATGCCTTGTAACTCAACCAATAGCCTTGTGGTAAATCCTAGATCCTTCTAAAAATAGTTTATAGACCTTAAACACATCAAAAATACCACATATAGGAGTTTACAGCCTAGGAGCATACCCTTGGCCGTAAACTCATGAAACTATGTCAAAAGATGCATCTAATTCACTCCAAAGGCTTGAATAAATTTCTAGTATCACATGTGATTGTTTTAAGTGTCAAAAACTAATTTTTCATGAGCATAGGAGAGTTTACGGCCATAGAACATGATTCTAGGCCGTAAACTCCTAAAAATATGTTAAATGGTGCTCTAAATTCATAACAAGGCTTGGAAAATTAACTAGAATCACATGTGATTGCTCCTTGTACCTCAAATCAATTTTCCTTCATCATATGAGAGTTTACGGCCGTAAACTCCAAGTTTATAGCCGTGAACTCCCTTTTATGTGGGATTAATTCATTCTAATTGTTCCAAGGCATTTTAGTAAATCATTCCAACAATCCCCAAGTCCAATCAAGCCATTAAACCCTCAAAATGACACCAACATGAGTTTACGGCCGTAAACTCATGTATGTGTGTGTTTTATGGCTGTAAACTCACTTAAATGTTTATTCTTGGAGAGTAAACTCAAGTCCCAAGTCCCTAGTACCAATACACGTCCGTAGATGTCACCCGGGTCACTCCAAACGCGTGTTTTGAGGTGTTTAACCTCGTCGGAGTGTAATGTTCCATATAATTAGTGAATGTATCCCTAATTGAATATATATGGACATTATTACATTTTACATAGGTACATCGCGAGTAATCAAACCCCGAACCAACGTCTAGTGTCCGAAACCGTCGCATTCCCGAGTCTGGTGAGTTCATACCCCTACCATTTTTCACTGTTTTCACTGTTTTCAGGGGGGAACACAAGCAAAGTACAAGGGATTACTTGTACTCGAAACATGTTTTCATATGTGTGTTTCATATCTTATATGCTTTTAACACTGATTATTACAACTGATAACCGTTTGAACATACAGATCACGTAACATATATTTGTGAAATGGGTTTTAAACTGTTATGTTTTACATATATTTCACAAATAGCTTTCCACATTTTATCAGTTAAAAGCATGACATTAGAACATTTGAACATAATACTTGTACACTGTTTTATCCTCGGTAACACTCCACATAAATACGCGAGTGGAGGACTATCATATTAAAACTAGTAAATTTGTTAATCCTGTATGATTAGAGACACGTCCTCGGCGAACACTCCACAGAGATACGCGAGTGGAGGACTACACCCGTAATCAGAATCTCTGGGATTTAGAGAGCGTGACTTGAGTGTATAGATCTATACGGGGCTGACTACCCCACACCTGGCTGCTAGCTACAGCCGAACCGAATTGGTTCAAGAGTGACGGAAGTCATAAGTATGTGGACTACTTATTGCCACAGGTTTAGTTCATCGTATGGTTATGGAACTCGCAATTAGGATAACAGGGATTTACTTATATAGTAATAATGAACAATTTAATGCATCTTTCACATACGGTAACCTACATTCAGGAAAGTATGGGACTTTCCTGGGAAACCTTGTACATAAACAGGTCTAACAGGAATACATCTTTTACATATGGTAACAAACATTCATGAAGGTATGGGACTTTCCTGGGGAAAACATTTACATAACCAGAAAGGATAACAAACCGGATAACTTTACATCTTTCACAATTGGTAAAACAATCAGGAAAGTATGGGACTTTCGTGGGAATACATTGGTACATAACCAAAACAGTATATCAATCCAGATAACCTAACTATACATCTTTATAAGAGAAAACACGTTTTTCAGTGTACCACTTTACTTTACATGTTGACAAACGATAACCAACCTTCTTAAGAAAATATGGGATTTTCTTGGTATGCATAACATTTCAGAAACAGAAAGGAAACTTGAACATTTTCACAAACAAAAACCGCTTATGAACTCACCAGCGCTATGCTGATTTTCAAACTACTTGTGTTCTCAGGTCAGCGTTAGAACAGGTACCCGAAGATCCTTTTTTCTTGAAGATGGAGTACTCAGAAGACCCGTTTCATTTTGTTCACATATATATTATGTATCACAACTGTACAAACTTTACTTTTGAAACAACTGTAAAACTTTTCTTATGTAATGTAATGGTAGTTTTACTTTACTTACTATGTGCATTGGATTTGATACTCAACGTGGAGTCAACCCCGTAAATGTTTCCGCCTTCGGTTTTCGGGGTGTGACAGGCCCACTGAGAAGTATCGTTTTGAACTTAGGAATAAGAAACTTGAGTATTGGGCCCTTTTGGGCAAAGATTGCGCCATTGATGATTATTATATTGGACTTGGGAATTTTGGGCCCATTTGGGGAAATAAGGTCTGAATCAGAAATCGGAAAATGAGTGGGCCCTTAGGGAATCCTTAATGGGCCATAAGAGAGATGGTCTTGATAAGTTCAAATCAGGACTTAAGTATGTCCCAAATGGACCAAAGGGGTAAAACAGTCAGTTTACCCTGAGTAGTGTTATAGACTCTGATTGACTGTTATGTGTCTCTGATAGCCGGGAGTCATCGGAGCAGCTGTTAGAGATTTTCTCCGCTAGATTCGACACGTAGTTTACGAGGTGAGTTACCTTCCAGTAGAAGTGGGTCTAAGGCATCAAGGTCAGCCCACTAGTAATTGACTATAGTTGAGATGATTGTCTTTGTGATAATTATCTGGTTTGCTACTACTTGGTATGTTTATGTGTTAGCATGATATGTTATATGTGATAGTGGTAATAGGAGGGGAATAGTCCCCAAGTTCGGTTGTTAGGACCGAAGGGTAGGTCGGGCACCCCAGATATGCCTGACAATATTATTATGTTATGATATATGTGGTAGTAGTAGCAAGGGTGAACGTAACCAGGTAAGATAGACCGATGGGTAGGAAGGCACCCCAGAATGGCCTGACACGGGTAGGTCAGCACCCCAAAATGGCTTGACATGGGTAGGTCAGCACCACATAATGGATTGACATGGGTAGGTCGGGCACCCCAGAATTGTCCGACAGTATATATGCTATGTGATTGTATGGTATGTGGTATGATGGGGGAACTCATTAAGCTTTGTGCTTACAGTTTCAGATTTGGTTTCAGGTACCTCTTCATCCAAAGGGAAGGAGTCGGCGGCGTAGCAGCGCATCACACACATGCATGATTTTCGCATTGAGTGTTCTGGGATTGTACTCTGATTTTTATTACTGCTTGATGTTTGTTTTGTGACATGTGTATGATGGTTTATGGATGGATATGATATCGACAATGTTACCAGTAAATGATTTATTATAAAGTACTTAATTTAAAACAATTTTTTTTTACTTGAAAATTGGGATGTTATACATTCCAATCGCCATTGTCTGAACGTGACCTTGAGGGGTTTTGGAAAATCTCCCTCTTGGCACGTTCTACCACCCTTGTGCATAGTAGGGAAAGTATTCGCGATTTAGACAGTTTCGAGCAATGTGTCCAAATGTTCCACAGTGAAAACATGTTTTTTTCTTCACTGGGAAGTTGTTTCTTCCTGCCCTTGGTGGCGTGTCCTTTACTCGTTTCGTATTGGTCCCACAAGCACACTTGCAACAAGTCGTCAGTTTCGCTTGTTTTGGTGGCTTGTATTTTCCAACAGCAGGTTTAGAAGTAACTGAGTTAGAAGCAATAGATTCAGAGTTCAAGGAGTTATTGGTTTGACAGTTAACATAATCTGCAGAACTGGAATTAGTTTTGTTCTCCTTGTCCTCATCATCTACTACTTTACCTACAAATGATGTAGAAGCATCAGAAATATTCACCTCAACATTTTCAATTGGCCTAGATTGTTCAGTCTTAACTGAAGCTGGTTCAGGGAGTAGGCCAAACTGAGCAGGAATTTCTTCCTCATTGGTCCCAAGGGGTGGGCTATAGTTTTCATTAAAGGGAGGTGGAACACTGTGGTACCCTAGACCCTTATTTTGATTATCTTTAAATTTTAATTGTTTTTCAATCATGGATACAACTACCTCACTTGACATATCATATTTTCTGAAATTAAAATCTGCATTTTCAAGTATGTTTTTCAATGTGTCAAACTCGGCAGTCACAACATCAAAATCTTTCTTAAGATATCTATAATGAATACACTTGTCACTATACTCTGCCTGTAATTTCCTAAAGTCCTTAGTCTTGGCCTTTATTTGTTCTTTCAATGGTTTCTGGCATTTCTTAAGTTGGTACCCCTCATATTTAAGTTCCTCATTTTCTATTTTTAATAAATCGATTTGTTCACAAAGAAACTTAATAGTAGTTTCACAAGATGGAGTACATGAAACGTCATTGACCGGGAGGGATACGAAACTCATTTTTATCAAAAATGCCCTTTGACTAAAAAACTCAAAAATCAACCTTAAAAGTCAAATTTAAACAATCAAACTTAAAAGTGAAACTTAAAAATTCAAATATAAAAGTCAAACCGAAAAGCTAAATTTGAAAATCTGAAAGTTAAATGAGAAAGTCAAAGTTTAAAGTCAAAGGTCAAACTTGAAAGTCAAAGTCAAAATTTGAGGTTAAATGTCAATTTAGAAATTCAATAATTAAAAGCTAAAAGTTTTGGAAGAAAATAGAATTTAAAAATAAAAGGAAATTGATTTTTGGGTTTAAAGTGTTAAAAATGCGAAAGTAGGTCGAAATAGGGACGCTTCTTAAGTTAAATCGCGAATGTTTGAAACAAGGTGCTTGCTAGATGAGTTTGTAAGGCGCTGAAATGATGAAGCAAAGGACCCGGGTTCGATCCCCCTCTACCCCAATTTTCTTGTTAAGAAGTTGTTGCTTGCGAGGACGACGCGTGCGTACGAGGATGCTGGCTGAGAGCGCGAGGCTGACCAGAAACGTGCAAGACTGTGAACGAGACACTCCACAGCAAACTCGTCTGACCGAACACGTGCGAGGCTGGCCGCACACTGAGGACCGTAAACCCGCCGAGGAACCCTCTCTAGCCACAAACGCTTCTTCGGCCGAGAAAGCTTCAATGGCTGTGAACCCTTCTTCCGGGCTGTGATCACTGCTTCAGATACGAAAAAAACATCGATTTTTGCCCCTTTTTGCTCCATAACTCGATCAAAACTCGTTTTTATGAAAAACGGAAAGAACAAACCCCCTATTTTTCAAATATCTATTCAAAAACACAAAAATCCTTCAAATAAAGATCAAATACGCTCCAGATCTGATCAAAATGATTGATACAATCCAAGCTTTGATACAACTTTAAGTCCCCAATCTGTATGTGTATCAATCAGATCCGCTTGATGGTGCGGAACCCCAATCAAGCGGATAATAATGCCAGATCAAAATAAAAGAGAAGAAGAAGAGGAACAAGTGAATTTATGATGTATTTAATGAATAAAATGATGCTCCATACACATAGTACACACACATACTAGTTCCTCTCTCTATCTCTCTCAAATACACATTGGATTTCACACACTTCAGCTCCTCACGTCCTCTCAGCCGTACACTCCTCGCCCACCTATCATCTATTTATATGTATACGGGGAACATGGGTCGTAGATGGGTTTACGGCTGTGAACAGGTTTACGGTCGTAAACACTCACATGGCCGTGAACACAGCCGCAAATTTATATTACATTACAGAAAAATCAATTACCTAGAAAAACAAAATATAAATCATATTTTAGACCCAACATTCTTAATGTTTGAAGCGGTAGTCATAATATTAGGATAATATTATATCTATGCGTTACAATGACTACAAACTTTAATGAAAACATTATACCTAGTCATAACGTTGATTAAATCCATAGAATAATATCGTACCTAGTCGTTATACTGACAAATTTTCAAACGCAACATCGTACATATTATGTGTTACGTTGAACAACTTTATAGGATAATATCGTACCTAATCGTTACCCTGACTAACTTTCAAGCGCAACATTGTAACTAGCAGTTACGCTTTATAGGATAATATTTTATTTGGTTGTTACATTGGCCAACTTTCTAGAAAAATGGTTTACCTAGTGGTTACTCTCATCAAACTTTTAGACATCATTGTACCTAAATTATTAATATGCCCGAATATCCTTCAGCAATCATATCTTAACTATCTAAGCCGTATTCATATCCACTAAGATCTCTGTATTTATATCTTATGTAATACAAACTCGTAAATTATTAAATATGAATTTATCCGGTGCATGCTTCATTTTTTTCTTTTAAGTTTATATGGTTGAAAAAGCTCCAAATACATTTATAACAAGTTTTGACCAAGTAATACAACAAATGTTGAATAGTAAAATTGATTACACCCAGTCAATATTGAAGTGACATAAGCACTTGGTCAACTATTAGTCGGGTTTGACCCCTTCAAAACCAATTTAAATTGGTCGGATTGTTTACCAAAATGAAGTCAGCTACATTAAAAGTCAAAGATACAAAAATTTGACACTTTTATGTGTTTGAATTTTCATAATGACTTTAGGTTCATACGAAACAACCAACATTCTCTTGTTTTTACTCCATGTTTCCATGTATTTAGTTTCTTTCTAGATTAAGATTCTAGTAATTTCCAGTAATTAAGAGATTATATTATAATTTAATATTCTATTAAGATGTACATCATATACTTAAGAAGATATAAATGAAAACTCACTATCATTAAATTGATATTATTATATTATTAAAGTTTAATAAAGATGTTAAATCTTTGGGTATAAATAATAGAAGATCTCCGACATACAAAGACACACGCATACATTTTCTATGACATTCTTGATTTCTATCATCAAAGACTATTTGAAGTAAAATTTACAGGTCTTTGCAGAGTAAGATCATTAGAAACCGATTATAGCCGTCATCAACGTTTCGCATCAATAAGAGACAAAATATCAATGGATTACTAATTCAATAATATAGTCGGTCTGTAAAGTCGTGAACGAATTGTTTCAACAAGTGGTATCAATGCCACTATATCTATCGAATTATTTGATTAATTGTTAATTTTGGCGTCAGGTCCTTTAATTTATTTAATATCATATAGTGAATTCATGGTAGGTATGTATTTATGTTTTTTTTATGTAACTAATGTAAGTATGTATGTATCATGTATGCATGTATATTTATATGTATGTATCTGTATGATTATAACAACTTATTTACATTAAGCAATACATAGATTGTTTGAGTTATGCAAAAGATGGAGCGAAAACAATAACAAAATGAAAAGTGAATATAGTCCATGGATAAGGTCAAACACAGATATGACTACATAATAAAAAGTCTAAATTTCCGAAATGGTCCATTTGTCATATATTGCGATTTCAGTCTAAATTTTCCAATTTGTACCATGTGGTTTTCAATTTCTTAATAATCGTTCGCTCGTACATGTAAGCTTACTTTATACCCTTTGAAATTTATCTTCTTATTTTCTTAAACCAACTACAATTTATTTTATATAGAAAGGAAAAAAATAACCCCACCTACTCCTCCCAAACATGTCTTCATAAAACACTTGATTTTTTAACAAAAAATACTCCCAAAAAATTTCAACTTTTAAACAAAACACCATGTACACTTATGTTAAACAATAAGATAGAAGTAGCTATCATCAATTATCAAGGACTATAATTTACAACACCGATCTAAGCCGTGTGTTACCATCTCTTCACTATGAATTTGCACCATTAACGAATCTAGTTAAACCTGAAAGGCACCCTAACAAAAAAGAGTAAATTATATATAGCTTAGTGAGTAACCTATAGATCATGCACATGTAATCTCAACAACATTTACTATTTAAAATAACCAATTAGTCTGACAACTTAGTGTCTTTTAATTTATCATGGTGGTTGGTTGAGACGTATCTGATTCGTAATTTACTTCGTGAGCTTTGTCGTCGCCCAATCAAAGTCACTAGTGTCTACTGTGACAACATTAGTTCCATTTACTTGAATCAGGTTCAACACCAACGCACCAAACACATTAAGATCGATATTCACTTTCTGCACGACAAGGTTGCACTGGGACACAAGTATTGGGGTGACTCTAACGATCTCGTTTATGAACGTAACATGAATCAAATCAGGGCTCGCTAGTGGCAACAAATAACATATCCGAGATCCCGACTCAATCAGCCTTGTGGCGAATTTCACATTGCACTAAGTGGTGTCCTCCGTAGGACTCTTGAGAGAATAGGTACAGTATCACTTAGTCTCATGATCGTTTTCACCTAGATCTATTCAAATCTATATTTATTGGCTTCAGGTTTGCCCATATGTGCTCATTTTTACCACCACATGTCCAGATCTCTAGATCTAGATCTACTTTGCTTTTTGGTCAAATCTCTAGATCTAGTTCGTTTTGTTCATTCAAACATGTTTTAAGTCTGCAAATATCATCTCAGATATGTTCCATTTATGTGCTTGTTATTTCTTCAGTAAGATGGGGAGAAAAAGAAGTGTTTATGAGTTTTTCATTCCATCTTTTGCTTAAATATTATCAGAAAACCCTTTTTAACCCATGTTTTTTTATGCATTGTCTATTATTTGAAGCAAGTGTTTGTAAACAATGTTGTGATGTTTATACATTTAGAAAACCATGTATAAACTTATTGATGTTTACCCACTTTCATCAAAGCACAACTCGGTTACTCAAATTCCATATCTGAAGGTTATAATAAACCTATAGTCTAAGGTTACAATAAACACGTGTCATTAAAAATCGCACCTATATTATCATAACACAGTTTACTATTTATCACATCAGTTAAAAATTTATTTAAAATAAGAAAAGAAAAAAGAAAAAAGAAAAGAAGTGTGTTCCATAATTTGCACATTGTACTATTGTTTACTTTCAATAGACAAAAAGACAAAAGCATCGAACATACTCTATGAGTTGGTAGTAAAAAAAGGGGAAAATGACTCTTGAGGGTAATTAACTTTTGCGTTTGTACTCATTTGATTCCTTTCCTTTTTTTTTGTATTCAATATACCATCGAACTTGTTGTTTGCGTTCACCATAACCCTTTTGACCTGTGATAGCCGGTCAAAGGGTTCTGGTGAACACAAAGAACAAGTTCGATGGTATATTGATTACAAAAAAAGGGACCAAATGAGAACGAACTCAACAGTTGGTTACCCTCCTGAGTCATTTTTCCCGAAAATTTAAATAAAATTAAAGTTGCAAAATTATCAAAGATTGCAACCTTCTTTGGCTATAATGTATATGAAGAGCGTTTCCAAGGGGTAACCTTGTTAAAACATGGTCTACGGTATGCTTATTATGGTTAGCTGTCAACACCTCTCCGCAAAAGGATATGATTGTGTATGAAAAGTATATTTATCAACATAAATGTTTATCTCAAGGTATATTATGGTGATGTATCTACAAAATCAGCATGATATTGTACATATTGATATTGTATCTTATCCCATGAATTCGATCTTAAAGCTAAGAAAACTCAAAAATCACAGCACTTGTGATTCCACTCGTTTGTAGACGTGTTTAGAATCCATGATACGATAAATCATTTGATTGGAAATGTAAATGTAGTCATGAAATGCGTCTGCTTAGTCAAGATTTCCTTAATAAATATTCAAGTGCATTACAAAGTTGTACATGTATGAATAATGTTCTTTCGTGGGTTATGTGAAGAGAAGCAAGAATGAATCTCATAAAGTCTTTAATATCAGTAGGGGATGACGTGAGATTTGTTGTAAATGAGTAAAAGGAAAATGAATCAGAAGGGTAACCAACTGTTGCATTTGTTCTCATTTGGTCCATTTTTTTTTTGTACTCAATATACCATCGAACTTGTTGTTTGTGTTCACCATAACCCTTTGACCAGCTATCACAGGTCAAAAGCCGGTCAAAAGGGTTTTGGTGAATGCAAACAATAAGTTCGATGATATATTGAATACAAAAAAAAAGGGACCAAATGAGTACAAACGCAAAAGTTAATTACCATCAAGAGTCATTTTCCCTAAAAAAAGACTATTCCTCATTTTAAGCAACGACAAATAACGAAAGAGAGAATCCATCACTTAGAATATATATATATATATATATATATATATATATATATATAATTTCAAAAAAAATATATATATAGGACCCACCTTGTCCATATTCTTTCTTAAAAATTGGAGGTCACGCATCCTCTAAATCTATTTTGTGTCACCGGATTAACTCTGAACAACAACAATTCATCAGACCACAACCGGTTGTCTCCAGCTAGCTGATGACATCTTCGATAACAATCCTCGTTCCCAATGTCGATTGCTTTCTTGATCAATCATCGCCAGTCGGAGCTACAACAGCGTTCGTTGGCAACCAGCTCTAAGGTTTCGCTCATCAACCGGAAAACCTAGCTCATGCGCATCCTTCGACCTCCGGTCACCTCCAAGATGTCATTCCCTCAATGAAGCAATTTCGATAAACAGTTCCGATAGCGATCAACGACTCCATGATTTCTAGATTCTCTGCCTCTAGTAAACAACATGCTCTTGCTGGTCTCCGATTACTGCTCCTCCACAACAATGATTCCTACACCAATCATTGACCATTTGTAACGGTAGATTGTCACTCTCTCTCAAACTACTTCACCAACTAGGAGATGTAATATCCACATACGGTTCTTGATAAAACATCTCAACGGAATATTTTGATTGTTGGCTATGTCTTCCATGTTTCGATACGTATGGGTCGGAGCCTATGGTTCGGGAATCACTACTTCGGTACAAATGCATCGATGTCTACAGTTCGAGCATAGTATGATTCGAGGTTGTATGGTTCAGGATTTTTGGCTCGATATCTATGGATCATGATATGTGGCTCGGTATCTATGGATCATCATATGTTGTCAATATAAGTATCGGTGGTTCAGTATATACCTATGGAGAATACATTCGTTTTCAATTTGCATTCAACATCAACTTCGAGCACTATTAAGAAGTAAAAAATGATGACCTCTTCGTGCATCTCTTAATATGCACACCAACTGCTTGTATAGATTTATTAGGGACTTCATTACTAACATTTTTTCCAAGAAGATAATCTACAATATCTTTGAAGATTGAATGCACTCAGAAATTCATGAATCCAACTCACCATAGCTTAACCCACCACCTCCTTGCACTAAGTCTACATCATGATACTTCTATTTGAACACCGACTTAGAAAAGAGGGGTACAATGGTGCTCGTGGCAAAGCACATGTGAAATTACCGAGAAACCTTTTGGTATTATTGTGACAACCAAGAAAATTCCATCACCAACCACCTTTAGGAAATAGTAGGGAAAGATAAATGTAATGGCTTAACATTGTAAGGTTTAATTTTATTAGTAAAAACAATCAAATGTGCTATTATATTTAGAGATAATTCGATGTTTAGACTAAAAATAACCGTCTTTTAAAGTATCGTCTTTTAAAATGGTTAATATATTCACAAAACACTAATCGACGTGATTTCGAGGATATAAAATTGATAAAAATATGACTCTGATTGGAGGAGTTCTGATTTTTGTAAAAATTAAAATCAACCGTGTAAATAATTGTTACGACTTCAAAATGGTACATAGAGATTGGTTAAGTTTTGACGACAGTTACATAAAAAGAGGATCATAGTACTCCTCGAGATAAGAACTTTAGGAAAAGAACGCTGAAAACGAGATCCGTATGAGAGAGATATGATTCTTGTAAAATCATTTAATTTACCCCCGTTAGGAAAAATGATGAAAGTCAAAACAAGCCAAAACAACCTAAAGGAAAGATGTAGTACTAGTTGAGATCATCATATAGATATAAAGAGGGTAAAGATCGGAGCTCGTATACATAAGATATGGATTTTTCAAAATCCTTTTTGTAAACACAAGGTGCAAATTATTGCCCAGTGTGCCCCTGATACTAGATTCGATCAGATTGTGAGTAGCTTGGCCCATGGAGAGAGTAAAATGTGGCGACTACCAGATGGAACCACGGTGATCACGTGCAACGCCCACAAATATTTATGTCGTGCACAAGTCAAAACCCCAACTATAAAAATCAAGGTCGACAAACTCTTTCTGCACACCCTCAAATTTGACTCTATCTCTCTCTCTCTCTCTCTCTCTATCTCTCTCTCTCTCTCTCCTCCCTCTAATCGAGTTACTGCAATCCTGAGGTACCCTAGAGTCCCGAGATTGAATCAACCCTACACCAACGATATCACACATTGAAGGTGAGTTCATGGCCCCACTTTGATGGTTTCAAAGATTTTATGGGGAGAATACATGCTTATCAAACTACTTCGTCAAAATATATTTTATAAATATATTAGGAGTTTACACATATAATATGAAACGATAGGATAAATCGCCGGTAGAAACTCTACATAGCTTTAAGCAATGAAATTATACCTAATCGTTATGCTACCTAATATACTAGGAAAGGATTATATATAGTCGTAATGCTAGCCATTTTCCTATGAGAACATAATACCTAGAAGTAATGTTGGCCAAGTTTTTGGATAGGTATAGTATTTAGTTGTTACTTTATCCTAATATCCTGTTATATGATCATAAATAATGTATATATATGGTAAACGAATATATATATATATATATATATATATATATATATATATATATATAGTTGTGATATGGCGTCGAGCTTAACGCTATCTGAGGTGGTTTCGCTTGAGTTAAGCATGAGAATCACAGCAAAGGAAGATCCTGAAGGGATTTAAGCACTATAACACTCCTATGGTGCAGATGTAACCTTAGATGCTTTGGATATATGTTTTCTCAAATTATACATGCATTTCATTTTCTAAAGCATACATATCCTAACTAGCATACAATTGACAATTGAACAATACAATTGGTTAGAAACTTTACCTCTTGCTGTATCTAGTTAACTTTGGCCTTTAAAAGCTTAGCACCTTAAATGTGATGCCCCAAATGTTTCACAAAACACCACCAACAATGGAGGGCTTGAGAGAGAGTTTATTGCATACAAATTGGCTACAATGAACTCTTAGAATATTTGTGTTAGCCGAATTTAGCTATATATATATATATATATATATATATATATATATATATATATATATATATATATATATATATATACTAAGAGTCATGTTTAAACCCTAATCCATACCCTTGGGCTTATTATCCATTATCCATGATCCATATGAACCAACTCTTTATGGATTCATCCATAAACTTAGTCCATCATGTATCATAAGCACAAACCATATATATAACTAATTTACACAATTAGTCCCTATTAATTTAATTAGCCTCTTGTGATCACTAAATTAATTCCAAATTAATTCTTGATCAATACTAATTAAATTATATGATTTCTCAATATATTATACTTATAATATATTATCAAATCATAAACAACCTCTCAAACGTCCATCCTATCAGATTATTTTGGTAAATGCAACCCAAATCGACCATGCTACTTTCGGGTCAAGTATATACCAATTATAGTTATGGGCTTAGACACCTAATCCAATAGTCTCCCACATGGATAAGTCTAATAACTATAAGTGCAAGTACAACTTAATAAATCGACTAACAATTGTAGCTTTTAAAAACCTCTGTCTAACTTTGACATGCCATTTAGATAAGTTATCATATAATCCTTTGTTTTTCAAGTCATCAATCGGAAAAATACATGGAACGTAGTGACACTTATTGTCCCACATATTGTTTCCTGATTTCCGATTTGTTTGACAGAGACTGGGCCCAACAAATAAGTCAAAACAAAATCATTGAGGGACCCAAGATATCGATTTTAATCCTCCAAGAATTAAAAGGAACATATAAACTTCGACATTATACACTTGTACTAACTATTCGTTAAATCATACACAACAGTGTGTTTTATAACATTAAGTTACAGATGCGTTTTCACACTATCAATGTACATCCAATCATAGCCAAAAACTCATATATCTTAGTTGGAAGACTTATATGATATTATCATCTCACAATCACTCGTGATAAATTCCATGAAGCGATTCAAGTGAGCATGGGTTTAATTCAATACTCAAACCTTATGAGCACCCATGAATGATGTAACAAACTTTTGCTATGTCTAAACACCTCACACAATCTACAAGCCTAATTCATGAGAGTCTTGCCTCAATACCTACTTCTAAGGTATGATCGACTGTGGACAGTTTGAATAATATAATTATTCTAGAAGTCAAAACATGCAAAATGAAACAATAGTAAACAATTGACACAAGACAATAACTTTACTCATAAATAAAACACCTTTTATTTAATTATCAAATGTCAATTACATTTGATCTATTACATGTTTCTAAAGCAACTATCTAATCATTAAAACTAATATCATCCTTCAGCCCAATGCTCCTTGCACGCTGCAAATGCTTAACTATACTCAGTCCCTTCGTGAGGGGATTTGTTAGGTTCTCATCTGATGATACCCTCTTTACTACGATGAGTTCTTCTTTTATCCGATGTCTTATGAAGTGATATTTTCTGTTGATGTGCCTGGATTTTCCATGGTCCCTTGGTTTATTGGGTAAGGTGACCGCACCCTCACTGTCACAGAAAATTTCCATAGGCTTCTTTATAGCTGGTACAACTCCAAGGTCTGTGATGAAGTTCTTCAACCATATCACCTCCTTCGACGCTTCACTTGCTGCTATGTACTCTGATTCGCACGTTTAATCAGCTACAGTCTCCTGTTTGGAACTTTTCCAAGTTATTTCTCCTCCATTTAGGGTAAATACCCAGCCCGACTGAGAGCGGAAATTATCTCTGCCGGTCTGAAAGCTAGCATCGCTATACCCCATCACTCTTAAGTCATCACTCCTACCGAGGTTAAGGACCCAGTCCTTAGTCCTCTGTAGGTACTTAAGAATGTTCTTAACCACAGTCCAGTGAGATTTACCAGGATTCCCTTGATATCTGTTGACCATGCTCAAAGAAAAGGCCACATCTGGGTGAGTATAAGTCATAACATACATGATCGAGCCAACCACGGAAGCATATGGTACTCGACTCATCTCAGCTATCTCAGCCTCTATACTCGAACTCTGAGTCTTACTCAATTTGGTAGTGCTTTGGATAGGTAAGTCACCTTTCTTGGAATTCTCCATGCTGAACGTCTTCAACACCTTGTCCAAGTAGGTAATTTCACTAAGTCCAATTAGTCTTTTACTCTTGTTTCTCAATATCCTTATCCCTTGGATATATGCAGCTTCCTCAAGGTCCTTCATAGGGAAACACTTTCCAAGCCAGGAATTTACGTCTTACAAGGTTGGGATGTCATTTCCTATGAGAAGTATGCCATCCACACACAACACCAGAAAGCTCACTATGATCCCACTAGCTTTGACATATACACAAGACTCATCCTTGCTTCTTGAAAATCCAAACTCTTTCACTTTCTCAACGAAACAAATATTCCATTTTCGAGATGCTTGTTTCAATCCATAAATGGATTTTTCAAGCTTACACACTCTATTAGGGTACTTTACATTGACAAAACCCTATGGAACGCCTCAGAGGTACGGACTCGTCAACCGGTTCAATAAGAATTTCCTTCTCAGGTTGATCTCTAGTGTTTGAGGTTCCTTTACTGCTTGAGTCTTGAAGCTCTTCAAGCTCAATTTCCCTCCCATTGTCCCCTTGGCATATGAGTTCTCTCTCGCGAAAGACTCCTCTCCTCGCAACAAAGATAAAATTGTCACTCAGTATATATAAGAGATATCCAAAGGATTTCTGTACGTAGCCGATGAAAATACAACGTTCACTATGAGGGTCGAGCTTGTCTTGAGTCTCGTGTCTCACGAAAGCCTTGCAACCCCAAACCTTGATGTGTGCTAACAAAGGAACTTTCCATGTCCACATCTCGTGAGGTGTTTTGGCAACCTTCTTAGTTGGGACTAGATTAAGGATATGGGCGGCAATCTCTAAGGAATACCCCTAGAATGAGATAGGTAAACGTGTGTGTACACAAACATACACACGCACACGCACACGCACCCCCCCGCCCCCCATATATATATATATATATATATATATATATATATATATATATATATATATATATATATATATATATATATATATATATATATATATATGTGTGTGTGTGTGTGTGTGTGTGTGTACACGCGCTTAGTATGAAATAGGTATTTGTATGTGTGTGTATATATATATATATATATATATATATATATATATATATATATATTTATTTATAAATATGTGTTTGTATAAACATGTATTTATAATAAAATAGGTGTATGTATATACATTTTTTTTTAAAAATATGTGTCCTTATACAAAAAATAAAATAAAAAGATATATATATATATATATATATATATATATATATATATATATATATATATATATATATATATATATATATATATATATATTAGTGGTTAAACCAAGAAAGATCAATGCTTTTGTGTTTTTTATGAAAATTTCCTTTCTATGTTTGTAAAAGTTGTATTCGAAACTTTTTATATTTATGTTTATAGAATTTGTATTTGAAACTCTCTAGATTTGTGTTTATTGTTTTGTTGATATTGCAAAATGCTGTTTATTTGTGGATAATCTCTGGATAAATTATCCATAGATGATATTTGTATTTATTGTTTTGTTGATATTGCAAAATGCTGTTTATTTGTGGATAAACTGTGGATAAATTGTCCATAGATAGTATGAAACTAATCAATTTTGTGGGTAACAAATATGTGGATAATATGTAGGTAACAATTATGTGTGGATAATCTGTGGATTATTCACGGATTTATCGATTTTTTTGTTATAGTCATATAGATGATTTTGTGGCTTTTCTTCATCATTTTAAGTTGTGTTTTCATAGATATAAAATATTACGTATTTTTAGTTAGACGATTAAAAAAGTTTGGATTTCCAAAACATCGTTTTCCTTGTGAAATGCTGTCGAAGACCTTACCTTCCAAAATTTCCAAAATCAATAATAAAACCAAAGTCGACTACCAAATCAAGCCGAACACCATTGTAAATGGCCCAATAACTGGAGGTGGACTGGCTGCTAACGTTACGTTACCCAATAAAAATACATCATTTTAATAATGCATTCAAGTATAATCTCTATTTTTCAAGGACTAGAGCAAGTTATACGTTTATGAAAGCAATGTTCACTATGAAGAAGATCAATTTCATATATTCTGTGGATACGCTAGAAATAAGATTCTGTTTTGAAGCCACATACCTCTTATCAATACAGCTGTTTTTTGGCCTAGCAAAAATTGGTTCCTTCCCTACCAACTATATATATGGTCCACCATTCTTTCTATTTTTTAGATTCTTTGAAAAGATGTTCATGTGCTTTTCCTAATTATCCAACTACTCAACATGAACGGGGTTTGAAAGAGTACTGATTAAGAAATGAATAATTTTATGAAGGGGGTTTAAAAGAGGACTGATTAAGAAATGAATGATTTTTTTGAACGGCCGTTTTATTAAATGGAAAAACTAGAAAGAAACTAGTCAAACAAATACATTAAAACCTCAAGAAATAGCAATATTCAGGTTTTGAGTCAACCAAGCCAATTAATATATTTTCTACTTCTAGCATTACACCACAAATAAACTTGTGTAACAATTTTATCAAAAACCTCATTAGTGTTTTGTATTTTGATGCCAAGAGACGGGTATTCCTAAAAACTCAAATATGCCACCACATCATTATATAAAACTATTTCAAAGTACTTCTTAGCGGTTCCATTAAGTTGTAATGCCAAGAACCAAACCAACCAATCAACTAGGATGAGCATCAAAACTGGATAACCGTTTTCGGAACCGGAACCGTCTTAAGCTGTTTCGGCTTCGGTTCTTATTTTTACAGAACCACTACCCAATGGATGCCTGTCGGAATCGGTGCGTGTATGTGTGTGTGTGTGTGTATATATATATATATATATATATATATATATATATATATATATATATATATCACAATCACGTATTTTATATAGTATCTTGAATAAGATCATTTAAAATTTTAAATTTTTTGAGTAATTTGTTTTGAATCTTTAAATAGCTATGTAATTTTCACTTTGGTTCAAAGTAGATTTTTACATAGTAGGCATAATGTACTATTATGTTCAAGTTAAATTCTAACTTATATAAATAATCTTTTAGCTATTGAGTTTAATTGTTTGAATTTTTTATATAAAAAGTATGAATTTAAGAGATATTAAATCAAATGGAGTTTATATATTCAAGCTACTCGTATTTTCAAATCCTTATTTTTAATATGTAACGAATTACGTATTGATATCATCAATAACTTTTTTGTAAGTTTACAATAGATATACTTTTTATAAGTTTTAGAAATACAACAAATTTAACAAACCAAGTATCCAATATTGGAACTGCTACCCATCGGTTTCGGTTCCGACATTTTAGGAAACACAGATTCTGGTGCCAGATAATTAGGGTGGGTAGTTGCCTATGTTTATCCCTACAATCAGCATAAGAAGATAAATTTTGAACAATCATATCCCACCACCTAGAAACCTGGATATGGAGTGACATAGCCATGGAACACAGAAAGAAAAGTTGTGAAACAAACTCACTAGTCTTATCACAAATATGACACAACAAAGTATGTCTAAACCTCTTCTATCAAGCTTTACTCGAGAAGGCAATTTATCTAACGCCAACCGCCAAACAAAAATATTAACCTTAATATGAACGAGGTTAATCCAACGAGTAGAAGAAGTTGAACAAGGTAACAATTGATCATATATGTAAGCATGAACCGAAGCAACAAAGAAACCACCAAACCCTGATAAAGACCAAGATCACCTATCAGGAGAAGTGGACATGGAAACCACACCAAGATCATCCATAAAATCATCCCATTGACTACTTTCAGCCCCACCCCTCGGAATCCTACGAAAAGATATAAATAAAGACTCTTATTCCATATATATATTTTTAATAGTAACCTGCTTATCCTATTCAAAGCATAAAGTCTAAGATACTTCCTTTCAAAGACGAATCCCCTAACCACACGTCAACCTAAAAGTCAGTAGATGACCCATCACCAAGATGCTTCTTACATAAAGCTAAGAGATGAACCCCACGATTTTCAAGTTGTTTCACAACTTTGAGCATATCCAACCAAATAGAGTTCTTATTAGGGATTATGCAATTACCAATAAGACCTTTTGGACCATAAATAGCTTTAATAACTCTAACCCAAAAACCATTTGGATAAGACTGGAATCTCAAAACCTACTTAAAAGGAAAAGATTTGTTAACAGTCATCAAACCACTAACTCAAGACCACCCACATTCTTTTGAGACAACACTTTCTGACAAATTATATAAGTCAATTTTCTTTCATCAAAATGAGTCCTAATAAAAAAATGATCATCAAAGATTCCAACTTATTTAAGATATCAATCGAAGTCTTATATAAAGACATAAAATAAGTTGGAATAACCCAAAACAGATTTTAAAATAGTCAATCTACCTCCAACCAAAAGAGTTTTAACTTTCCAATTGGAGAGTTTAGCCACAAATTTTTGAACCAAATCCCAATAGGAATGAAGCCTAAACATATTCCTGCCAACCAAAATGTGACATCCCTATTTTATAGAACCAAAAAAAAAAAACTTTGTTTTTGCTTTCAAAACCATATTATTTTTATTTGCGAAAAATCTCAGTGCAATAAAACATTTTGAGGAAATTGTCTTGTTTTATTAAAATGTCTAGAATATAGATGTTGTTTTCAAAATACAAAAACTCTAAGGATGTCATAATCATTACATAATATTGTTACATTGTAAGGACCTAACATTCCTGAACATTATTCAATGTTGTCTCTTAATCACTCGACATTCTAATCACGTTCCAGCAGCTTTAATCCTACTACATGTGATGTATATAGTTTGAGTGAGTCAGGTTTGGAAAACCTAGTGAGACACATAGGGTTTTCAGTTCCATAATCTTATTATGATAATAATGCATAATAAATAAACCTATAAAACCAACTGTTACCAACAAAATATAATTCAACATAGATATCCATAAGACAGTCTACCCTATCTTACCGATTCTCACCTATTGGTCCTATAACATTGATCCTTAAGATCTAAACTGGTGGATTACTATAAGCAACGAGTAGATTTTTCTGTTTCGGGGATCCCTTAGCAGTGCAAGTTAATAATGGCAACCATGAGGGTATAGAGCATAAACACCTATGTGGACGATGCTCGTTATGTTATAAAAATAATTTTGTGGGTTTTAAATCCATAATAACAACGTAATTCACATGAATTTCTAGATTATTCCAGTGTTTTTATCTTACTCAAGCAGATGACCATACATACCTAATTGGTTTCCTGATACATACCCACTTTTTTTTTGGTTGTCCAAAAAGAAGAGGAATACTAGTGTAGTACTCTGGTACGTAACCCGTACAAAAATATAAACTTTTCTAGTTTGTACAGTGTAAGTATTACCAAATATATATTTAGGGTTCTGATCCGCACACAATAGTTTTTAGTCACACACAACAATTTATGTTTCATATGTTTGTACCGTACAACTTTATAAAACACAAATTATTGTGTATGGCCAAAAATTATTTTGTACGGATCACTTCCCATACATTTAACACATCTTCCTGATAATAAAAAAAACTTTCAAATAATATTTAATACTTTTATTAAATACTTGTATTGAATCATGTTCTTGAAAGTAACTATTGACTCACATGATAAAGGTGGAAGACTCGTTGGAACGTCAACTCCTTGACTGACACTTCAGTTGATCTCTTTTAAACAACCTAAATATGAATATTATTAAGCCTTAGTATTCGTTCGTATTATAAAGTAATATTTAATCGTTACCGGAATATAATAAAGGGTTATCAAATTAATCAATAATCCAAAAAGAATACTGACTTATAGTTGATAAAGAATGACTAGGTAAGATCGTATCGTAGGTAGGATCCGTTTGGTAAAAGATGTACAACTTGGAAAATCTATTTTAAGCACCTCACAGATCTAGCCTAGAGATCACCCCCGTAAGTAGATCAATCACTATAACAATTGGTATTACAAATTATTCTTCATTATAAGTTCACTATAACGATTTCAAACATAAATATAAGTTACACTTAAATTATAATTTCGTTTACTGAAAACATTGTCAATATCATATCAACCCATAAACCATCATGAATAAGTCTACAAATCACAACATCAAACAGTAGTATAAATAAGAGTAACATCCCAAAAAACTCAATGCGGAAATCAAATGTGTATGTGTGTGTGTGTGATGCACTGCTACACCACCGGCTCCTTCCCCTTAGATGAAGAGGTACCTGAAACCAAAACTAAAACTGTAAGCACAAAGCTTAGTGAGTTCCCCATCATACCACATACCATACAATCACATAGCATACATACTGTCGGGCAATTCTAGGGTGCCCGACCTACCCATGTCAAGCCTTCGGTCTATCTCGACCGGCAACGGGGACTATTTCACCCCTACCTATATTATACAATAACAAAATATAATAATACGATCAGACATATCTGGGGTACTGACCTACCCTTTGATCCTAATGACCGAGTCGGAGAAAAGTTATTCCATGTACTACCACTAACTCATATAGCATGTTACATAAGCATATCTTATAATCATACCACATAAGCATATCTCATAAGCATACCACATAAGCATATCTCATAAGCATATCACATAAGCATACCAATATAATTATCACAAGACAATTATCTATCAATTACTCTTGTTGGTGGGTCGACATTGTGGCCTTAGACACACCCCTACTGGTAGGTAACTCACCTCGATGTCGTGTAGTGTCTGAATTGTCCTTGGTGTGAAACTCGAATCTTATCAACTCCTCAATCCCAACACGACAACCATTCTAAGTTATTAATTTGAATATGCAACCCTAACCAGGGTTAACTCAATTCAGTCAAAGTCAACATTGGTCAAAGTCAACATCCAGTTGACCCGCCTCGCCGAGTTGGTCTACCAACTCATCGAGTCCATACTCCACTAACTTTGACCAATCCCTGAATCTACTCGTCGAGTCTAGCAAGAACTCGATGGGTTCTCCTTCAATCATACCATTGGGACCATCTTCATCCGACACGCCGAGTTCATCTCCCTCATAAGAATGCGTCCAGTCTATGACTCTCCGAGTTGTAAGAACAACTCGTCGAGTCTACCTTCAAAGATTGGGAGATTGCCTTGGACTCGCCGAGTTTGCTCACACACTCGTCGAGTCCCATGATTCCCAGGTCCTTTAAGAGCCTAAACAACTAAGGGACCTTCCACACTTTCATCTGGTCCATCGATAGAAAGGATTTGGTAGCCATTATACCCCAACTCGTTGAGTCCATCCTTGACCATTACTATACATCCAATTTAAATGGGTCTTAACGCATCAAAACCATAGATCTGGCCTCCTAATGTCCATTTTACACGTAAAGTCTCAAGCTTGGTGCACATGCATGTCATCTTTGGCTCAAAAATCCATAAAAGGTGGTCTACAAGTTGCATGGGGTATTTATGGCAATAAAGTGGGCACCTTTATGCCATAAAGACCCCAATAACCCTAGATCGGAAGCACAACTCACTTCTTATATTCAATCCTGAATACATCCTCACTAGGGATTAGAAAGATGTAGAAAAAGGTCCAAAATCAAGATCTAGACAATGAATAGACAAGGTTTCAGCTTTATACCTCTAATAAGTTGGAAATATGATCAAAACTCTAAATCTTCTTGTTTCCCCTTGATCTCACAAGCCTCTTTCTTTTCTTCTAGCTTCAATTACACAAAGTAACACCACAAGGATCAAGAACACACTAAAACAGCTAGGGTTTCGAGTTAGTGTTTGCTTTGGATGATGGGGGCTGAGTTAAGGGGTTATAATGTGTTTAAATAAGATGCAAACCCTTAATTTATGGTTTCACCCAAACAGCATCTACTCGCCAAGTCGGTCTCCCAACTCATTGAGTACGCTACTTAAACTTCCTGCGGATCACGACTCTACTCGACGAGTTGGACCCAGAGAAAAAACATAAGACATACTTGAATTAAAGGCATACCAGGAATCCGGTATTACAAATCTCCCCCACTTATCTTAGACTTTGTCCTCGAAGTCTGTTGCTCGGTCTTGAAAAAGCTTGGGGTAATGCTCCCTCATCTCGTCCTCCGGCTCCCAGGTCCATTCTGAGCCCTTGTGGTGCTGTCACTGCACCTTAACCGACTCCACTCTCTTGTTCCTCAGATCCTTCGACTTCCTATCAAGGATTGCTACTGGCCGCTCGATGTAACTCAGACTATCATCCACCTGAATATCCTCTAGTCGCACTATTGTCAAATCGTCTACCAGACACTTCCACAACTGGGAGACGTGAAAAGTGTTATGTATATGATTGAGTTCGGCTGGCAGATCCAACCTATATGCTACCTTGCCCACCTAGGATACAACCCTGAAGGGTTCAATATACCTGGGGCCCAGCTTGCCCCGCTTTCTGAATCGAGTGATGCTGTTCCAAGGCGACACTTTCAGGAGCACCATATCCCTGTCGTGGAACACTACGTCTGATCGATGCTTGTCGACATAACTTTTCTTCCGAGTCTGAGCAGGCTGAAGCCTGCTCCGAACCTTATGGATTCTCTCTGTCATCTTGAGTACCACCTCGGTACTCTCCATGACCCTTTGACCAACCTCACCCCAGCATATCGGGGTCCTGCACTTCCTCCCATACAACATCTCGAAAGGAGGTCGGCCGATACTCGCATGATAACTATTATTATAGGAGAACTTCGCCAAGGGAAGGTAAGTATCCCAACTACCTCCAAAGTCTAAAACACATGCCCGCAACATATCCTCAAGAGTCTGGATGGTCCGCTCGCTTTGATCATCCGTCTGTGGTTGAATGGTGGTGCTAAAATGTAGGCGAGTACCCAGCTCGTCATGAAACTTCTTCCAAAACCTGAAAGTGAACCGCAAATACTATCGAAAATCACTGAAACTGGCACCCCGTGTCGCGCCACTACCTCCCTGATATAGATGTTGGCCAATTTTTCGGCCGAAATGCTCTCCTGAATCGGAATAAAATGGGCACTCTTGGTCAACCGATCAACGATGACCCAAATTGAATCTACTCTACGCGTGGTTCTGGGAAGCTTTGTGATAAAATCAATAGTAATATCCTCCCACTTCCACAGTGGGATATCCAATGGTTGGACCTTGCTGTGAGGTCTCTGGTGCTCAACCTTGACCTTCCTGCAGGTCAGGCACCTCTTCACAAACGAAACTACGTCCATCTTCATACAGGACCACCAATAATCGAGATGAAGATCCCTGTACATCTTCGTCACCTTGAGATGGATAGAGAACCTGGATTTGTGCGCCTTCTTCAGCAATACCTAATGCACACCTCCATGATATGGGACCCACACCCTACGGTGAAGAGTCAACAATCCCCGACTATCGTAGTCGAAGGAGGAAACTTGTCCCACAATTCGCTCGCTCTTCTGATGTTCCTTCTTTATGGCCTCTTGCTCGGCCTCCCGAATCTACTCCAACAGCGGAGTCACGACTATCATCCTTAGATAGATGTCCCTGATCGGTGCTGCCTTGCGGCTAAGCGCGTATGCCATGACATTGGCCTTCCCCGGGTGGTAGAGGATTTCACAATCCTAATCCTTTACCACATCAAGCCATCGACGCTGCCTCATGTTTAGATTTGGTTGGTCTATGAGATACCTCAGGCTCTTATGGTCTATCTAAATGGTAGAACGAACCCCATAGAGGTAATGACGCCAAATGTTGAGTGCAAAAACAATAGCCCCCAGTTCCAAGTCGTATGTCAGATAGTTCGCCTCGTGAGGCTTCAGTTGCCTCAAAGCATAAGCGATAAGATGCCCTCTATGCATCAATACCACGCCCAAACCTGAGATGGACACATCGCCATATACCACAAAATCCTCCATGCCCTCGGGCAGGGCAAGGATTGGAGCCTCACACAATCTCTGTCTCAACGTCTCAAACGCGGCCTGCTGCTTAGGCCCACAGCGAAAGACCACGACTTTCCTTGTCAGCCGGGTAAGGGGCACGACTATCTTGGAGAAGTCCTGAATGAATCTCCGATAGTATCCTACCAGTCCTAGAAAGCTCCAAATCTCAGATGGAGACCTCAGAACCTCCTACCTCATCATGGCCTCCACCTTAGCCGGGTCAACCGAAATCCCGTTCTGGTTGACAAGGTGCCCAAGAAACTGCCCCTCGCGCAACCATAACTCACACTTGGAGAACTTAGCATACAAGCTCTCCCTCCTCAGAGTATTCAGAACCTCCCGAAAGTGCTCTTCATGTTTCTTTCGCGTCTTGGAATAAACCAAGATTTCCTCGATGAAAACTATCACAGACCGATCCAACATCATTCTGCACACGCGGTTCATGAGATCCATGAACGCGGTAGGAGCATTAGTGAGCCCAAAGGGTATCACCACAAACTCAAAATGACCATAACGCATCCGAAAGGCAGTGTTATGCACATCCTCCTCTCTGACCTGATCTGATGATAACTCGAATGCAAATCGATCTTGGAGAACCAAGATGCTTACTATAGCTGGTCCAAGAGGTCATCAATCCTCAGGAGTGGGTAACGATTCTTCACCTGAAGGGTATAATTAATGGCTTGGTCTAGGCTTTCACTGTAATAGGTTATTTTGTATGAATACGCACTTCTGGTACCTTATGTAATAGTTTACAACCAGCTAAGAGTTTACAGCCATAAGCCTGTTTATGGCCGTAAACCAAAGGTCGGCCCAGGTCCGTTATAAATAAGGGTGTGCTAGGTCATTTAAGTGTTGTTGATGCCTCAAAGTTTCAGCTACTATTTTGCAAGTTGTACCAGATGTTTTTGCTAATAGAAGCGTGTGCAAGCTTGTTTAGATTCTTGTTTCTACCCTGTTCTTTATTATTATTGATTATGTTTATTGTTTGATCACTGGTAAGATCCGTTTCAGGACCTTACAATTGGTATCAGAGCAAGACCGGTCTCAAAGCGGAATACAATCGAGTTTTTGATCAAATTCTTCAGTGTTTACGATTGAAGTTGGTTTCTGCTGCGAAAGGGTTTCAATATTAACTCTAAAATCACAGTTTTCTCGAACTTCTAGGAGTTTACGGTCAAAGCTTACGGTCGTAAACACAGATTACGACCGTAAAATCTTGTCTGTTCTTGAACCGTAAGCTTGGTTCTTAGGCTATAAATAGAACATCTTCAACAACTAGAAACTTGAACTCATTGACCATACTCATCAACCTTAAATCTTTTTACGACCGTAAACTCCGACCGTAAATAATCTAATTTCTATTTAATATTAAATGGAATCACAAAGTCAAACATACCACCACGAGCTGGATTCTGTAATGGGCACAACCACTTGAATTCCAAGACTGCTGTCTGCTGAAGGATTCCCGGAATGGAAGTACAGGATTGAGAAGTACATCAAAATGAAGGACTTCAAAATCTGGATAAGTATCATCAAAAATCTTGTCATAATGACCAACACTGTTGCAGGGCAAGTGGTTGATAAAGCAGTTGAAAATTACACTGATGAGGACTTTGAAAAGGTGGAGGAGCAGGAACGTGCCTTGGCCACTCTGACTATGGCCCTGTCTCCTGATGTAGCTCAAGGTTTTAGGGAGTACACTTCTGCTAAGGCTTTGTGGGAAGCCCTAATCGAGGTTTATGAAGGGAATGAAGACATGAAGGAGAGTCACCAAGATATGTTGCGACAACGGTTTAACATGATCAACTACATTCCTGGAGAAACTCTTGAAGCACAACTACAGCGATTCACAACTCTTACCACTGAGATGACTGTAGCCAAGATTTTTTTTTTTTAAACCAAGTATGAAATAAACAAGAAGCTATTGAATTCTCTCCCAAAGTCATGGGACATGAATGTAGTTGTTATCAAGAAAACTAAGGATCTAAGCCGACTCTCTCTTGCTGAAATGATGGCAGTCATCAAGGCCTGTGGTATTGATGAAAAATAGCAGGAGATAAATCACGTGAATTCATACTCAGCTGCAAACCTTGGGATCTCTTCTAACAATGCTCTTTCATCTTTCACCTTTTTTTCTGCAGGTCAACCCTTTGCTGCTCAGCAAGCTCAAATTCAGTCTTTTTCCACTCTATCAGTTACTTCACTTATTGCTGCATCAGCCATGCCATTCTCAAAGAACCATTCATTCATTGCTAATCAAGCTGCTTCTTCCACTAATGTGGCTTCCTCATCAAACGAAAGAGGGTGATGAAAATCTTGCTCTTGCTACAGGGCTTGTTAACTGCTACAATGCACTTGTAGCTGGAGATCTTCTTCCCCAATTGTCATTTGCTGATCTCGATCAAATTCATCCTGAAGACGTAGAAGAAATGGATATCACATGGCAAATTGCATTGCAGTTTTCAGGGCAAAACAGATTGCAAAGAATATCGGGAAGAACAACTGGGGGAATGAGTGCTGAAAAGAAGGTAGGGTTCAGCAAGGGAAAGCTACGTTGTTTCAATTGCCACGAGCCAGGTCATTTTGCTTGTGAGTGCCCGAAACCAGATAGAAGATTAAACAATGATTGGACCATAGTTGTAGTAGGAAGCAATCGGAGCAGTGCACAAGTCAACAACGAGAAGGAAATGGTTGCGCAATCATTTAACTGGGAGAATCATATGCAGGCCCTGAACATATCAGAACTTGAAAATGCTCATTTGGATCAAGTTGGTGATGATGCTCCCGGTGAGATTGTTGCAACTGAAGATCAAATGATAGAGTCGCAGTTTGAACTAATGGTATCCTCTTCTCTTGAACCAAAGAAAAATGAGGTAAGTCTACCGTCATGCTCTCAAGCTTGTATTGATTATGTTAAAATTCTCCATGAGGAAATTGAAACACTACATAGAGAAGTAGAGGACCTTAGGTATGAGGGTTACCAACTTAGAAAAGGACAAAAACCTCTTAAGGCCCAGTTAGAACCTAAAATAAAGGACTTTAGAAGACTTCAAGAGGACTATAGTAATAAATGTGAAAATTATGACTACATAAAGAGACAGAACGCAAAGTTATTGACTGAAATTGGAACATTAAAGTGAAAATTTGAAACTGTTAATTTTGATTTTCGAAAAGTTGATGTATCTAGTGAGGTAGTTGCCAATATGATAGACCACTGCATGCAATTTAAACATAATCAGTCAAAGGGTCTAGGGTATAATAAAGTCCCTCCTCCTTTCAATCTTTCATATTAGTTTCAACCTTTGTCCAAGGAGGAGATTGCCAATGAACCATCCATGGTTTATGGCAAGCCATCTGGTTTTGTTTCGGGAGGATTTATTAATGTTGAAAGTACTAACATTTCTACTTCTCCTGCAGATCAATCCTTAAATCAGTCAAAGCACGAAGTTGAAGGATCTGTTTGTGAAAATAAAACTAAGTCTGAACCTGAAGTTTTAGTTTTAAATAAAGACTTTAATTTTTCTGATTTTTCTAGTTACAATGTTTTTTGTGATGTTTCTGCACCTTCTGATACTATTTTGAATGGTTTTAAAGTGTTTGATGATGTGGTTGGCAATTCTAATGTTTGTGATGATAATAATGAAAAACCACCAGTTTCACAAGTTTCTCCATCTGATGCACCCTCACTTGTCTCTCAACCTAATTCTTGTTCATGTTCATGTGAGACAAGCAAGGGTGTTGGTATGTAAAACAAATCTGAAAAATGCAGTAAAAGTTTTAACAATAACAAATAGATTTGTTTCAATTGTGGTATTGGTGGACATATAGCTAGGAATTGTCCTAATAGAATGTTTGTACATTTTGAGTCACCAAGAGGAGAGAATGAATTCAGAGGAAGGTCTTTAACTAGAAAGTCCTCTAGAACTCATTCTCGGAATGATGATTGGAAGGAGGATCGTAGTTGAAAACGGGTTGTTTTTCAAAAGCATAAAAGGGTATTTCATAACAGAGTCCCAAAAAGTTTGCCAAAACCGAACATGGCCAAGCCAAGGCGGTTTCGTCAAGAAGCAGCAATGGGTCTTCAACCAATTCTTGTAGAAAACCCAAGTGCTCCAAGCAAACTGATAAAAATCCTATTTCAAAACCACCCAGGACTATTAGAAAACCTAATTATCAATGGTTGCCCAAAATAGCCTCCAATCCATCATTTGTGTCCTCTGATAAGTCATTAAATAATGATAAATTTGAAAAGGCATCAGGACAACCCAAGAAAGTAATGAACTGGGTTCCCAAATCTAAATGAACCTGCACATTTTGCAGCGACAGTTACGGGGGAATGTCGTCAGACCTTGGTTCGTCGACAGCTGCTGCTCCCAACATATGATAGGAGATATAGCCCAACTGAACAACATTCAATCCTTTAATGGGGGATATATTTCCTTTACAGGTGGAGAACGAGGTAAGATCACTCAAATAGGAACCGTCACAAATGGGGTGTTAAGTTTTGAGAATGTCTCAGATATGCGATAAAGGCTATTCTACGCATTTCACTAATAAGGAATGCATGATTCTCAAGCCAGGCTTTGTCATTCCAGAAGAATGGATTCTTGTAAAATCTAAAAAGGATGAGAATTCTTACATAATTGATATGAATAACAATCTTCTAGAAAAAGTTACGTGCCTCTTTTCAAAGATCTCAGAACAAAATGCAATGATGTGGCACTGAAGACTCGGTCATGCTAACGCCAAGAACTTTAATCGTCTTGCAAAGAATGAGATGGTATGTGGTTTACCTATCAAAGACTTTATAAATTTTGAAAAGTGTGTGTCATGTGCCCAAGGTAAGCATCACAGAAAACAACACCTGCCAAAACAGGTTAACTCAATCAGTCAGGTGCTTCAACTGCTACATATGGATCTGTTTAGACCAGTCAACGTTCTCTGTATAAACATAAATTTATATTGTCTAGTTGCGATTGATGATTTATCTTGTTTTACGTGGGTTTTCCTTCTATCCAACAAAGCTAGAGTTGTTGATCTAATTAAGAAATTCATTGTGTTAATTAAGAACCAAACTAACAACCGGGTGAAGGCGCTTCGCACCGACAACGGAACAGAGTTCAAGAATTCTATTGTCGATCATTTTTGCGCAGAAAAGGGTATTATGCGTCAATACAGCTCCGCTCACACCCCTCAACAAAAAGGTGTTGCTGATAGGAGAAACAAAACTTTAAGAGACGCTGCAAGGATGATGCTGTGTGACTCCAAACTACCATTTTTCTTTTGGGCCAAGGCGATAAACAATTCTTGCTACATTCTGAATCGCGTGTTGATCAACAAAGCTCAGATGAAGACCCCGTATGAGATTCTATATGGTCACAAGCCTTCAGTCAATCATTTCTGTGTATTTGGCTACCCTTGCACCCTTCTTCATCTAGAGACCAACCCGAAGTTTAATGCCAAATCCGATGATTGTTACTTCGTAGGGTATGCTGCTCGCACCGCTTATAGGGTCAACAATAAGAAGACAAAGCAGATTGTGGAATCTTATGATGTGCGTTGGTTGGAAGAAAATGAAACGGATGCTAGAGTGGGTCCAGATTGGTTGTTTGATTACACATCACTTTTCAAATCCATAAATATGTCTTTGGGTATCTTATTTGGATCTATCTCTGGTTCGAAGAATGTTTCTGAAGACGAAGACGAAGAAGTTGTCTACAGACCTCCAACGGTATCCTCTTCACCATCTAAGGGGGAGTCCTCTGCTTCGCCTGAGGGGGAGTCCTTTGCTACGCCCGAGGGGGAGTGATCTGTACAACCTGATAGTCCAAAATCTTCAGCTCAGAATGATACTCCTGATGCTGAAACTACACCACTCACTCCTATAGAAAGAGAGTTCATGTCTAAAAATGCTTCCGCTGTCTCTTCAACCTTTATGGAACTACTCTTTCCTGAAAACATTTCAAATGAGTTTGTAGCAGAGCCGTCTGGAGCAGCTCAATCAGCAAATGAATGAGGTGTCAACATTCACAATCTTCCTATCTCGCTTAATGATATTAGCCAAGAGATACCCTCAAGAATTCAACGCGATCATCCGATCGAGAACATCATTGGTCAGTTGGGCGACAGTGTTAAAACCAGAAGTCAAAGTGGAGATGTCAATACCTATCTTTACTCTTGCTTTATCTCTCAAATAGAGCCCAAGAATGTTGATATGGCTCTGAATGAGCCCATCTGGGTAGATGCAATGCATGAAGAACTACATCAATTTGAAAAACTCGGGGTTTGGAATTTGGTTAAGCTGCTAAAGGGCAAAAAGTCTCTTGACGCACGATGGATCTATCGAAACAAGCAGGATGATTTAGGGGTTATTGTCTGAAATAAAGCTAGATTGGTGGTTCGCAGGTTTTAACAAGTCGAGGGTATTGATTACATTGAGGTTTATGCTCCAGTAGCTCGCTTGGAGGCTATTCATATCTTCCTTGCATATGCCTCCTACATGAACTTCACTGTTTACCAAATGGACGTCAAGACAGCCTTCTTGTATGGAAAGGTGAAGGAAGAAATCTACGTTGATCATCCCCCTGGGTTTGTTGACTCGAAGGTTGCTAATCATGTCTACAAGTTGGACAAGGCATTGTATGTGTTACATCAAGCTCCTCGAGTGCGGTATGCGACTCTAACAAAGCACTTGCTCGAGCATGGATAATCTCGTGGAAATATCAATCAAACCTTCTTTATCAAGCATGTCGATAATGATCAGATTCTGGTTCTAATCTATATTGACGACATTATTTTTGGGTCGACCAGTCCGCAACTTTGCAAGAAATTTGAAGGTGTTATGAAAAAACGGTTCGAGATGAGTTCGGTGGGAGAAATGACCATATTTCTGGGGCTTCAGGTCAAACAAAGTTCAACCGGAATCCTGCTACATCAATCCAAGTATGTGGAACATATTCTTGAGAAGTTCGGGTTTCACTACGCTAAATCTGCATCGACACCAATGGCTGAAAGACCTCTTCTGACTCCAGATACTGATGGCGATTATGTAGATCAAACTCTCTACAGATCGATGATCGGATCACTGATGTATCTTACTGCAAGCCGTCCAGACATCATGTTTGTAGTTTGTCAATGCGCACGTTATTAGGCTAATTCTAAACTTTCACATCTTATTGCTGTCAAAAGAATTTTTCGGTATATCAAAGGCAACCCAAAATTGGGTCTTTGGTATCCGAAGAATTCTGAATTTGATTTGTATGCTTTTGCTGATAGTAATTATGGAGGCTGTGAGCTTGAAAGGAAATCTACTTCAGGAGGGTATCAATATCTTGGTGACAGGCTAGTGTCATGGCAGTGCAAGAAGCAACACACTATCTCAACCTCAACATCGGAGGCAGAATACGTTGTTGCAACGTCCTGTTGTTCTCAAGTTATCTGGATCCAACATCAACTGTTGGACTATGGTTTGAATTACTTAGAAATCCCCATCTACTGTGATAATGAGGCTGCAATTCAAATTGCCAAAAATCCCGTCCAACATTCTAAAACCAAACACATCGACATTAAAATTCATTTCACCAAATATTGTTATGAACGTTCACTTATCCGGCTGGAACAGGTTCCTATTGCTAATAATGTGGCGGATCTGTTCACTAAGCCCCTTAACAAAGCTCGCTTCGATGTGCTTGTAGGATTTCTGAAAATGATTCATTTTGAGGATTAAGTTTTTCTGTTTTATTTTTTTAAGTTTTCTTAATTCTTCTTAATTTTTTAAATTTAATTTTGTATTTGTAAGTAGGCTAGTTTAAATTTGCGCATGTTATTTCCTTTTATTTTCATTCTCAACCATGCACAAATTTAGGGGGAGAAATAACCAAAAATCCAAAAAATCCAAAAACAAAAAAAAAATCCTGAAAAAAAAAAATATTGTTGACAGTTTTGTTTGTAGGTGTTGTGACGAGAAATGATATTAGCAAGTGATAATGGGCAATCTGAATCTGCGTAACATACCTAAATTGAATTGTCTACGCTCTGTGCTCGATGCACTGGTATGCATGAAAGATTTTAAATGGACTTGACTAGGGAGAGTTGACTTTAAGGAATTCAAGGACTTAACAAACATTAACCTAGTTAGATCCATTTAGCCTGACATTATGACACTCAGATAGGTTGAGCAGGGAGATATACATGAGAATCTACATGTCCGTAACGCCCGTAGATCAGGGCTAGTCAATTTAGAAACAATAAGCGTCAAAAATGACTTTTTGATAGAAGATTATTTAGGATGAATAATCCTAACTAAGTTTTAGTGTATGTTACAAGGTTTCTGTGCATATAAAGAACACCAAAATCCGAGTTATAACGAAGAAGTTATGACTTGTTAAAGTTTCGCGATAGAACCGGCACAACGCTGAAGGACGTAAAAAGTAAATTTACGTTAGAGTGATATTTAGCCTTAGCGATCTAAACGAGAATCGAAGATCTCATTGTTAGTAGCGAAAAGACGAAAAGTTAGGCGAGAACGGACGTCAAACGAAGAAGTTATGAATTTACAGCGAAATTTTCTGTCCCGGCCTATTAAAAATAAATTCAAAATTAGCCGACGGAATCTAAACGAAAGTTGTAGAGCGTAGTCTCACCTACGCGTGGATATAAAGAACGTCGAAAACGGAGTTCGTATGAAGAAGATATGAATTTTCGAAGTTTATTAATTAATTAATAATTAAATTTAATTATTAAACCCCGACATTATCCGAAGAGGAGTCAGCGGTCCGATCCGAAGTACGCCCCGCGTACAGCGAAGATGTCGACACTCGCACTCGAGGACTTCGGATGACGCATGCAGTGACGAATTCGGACGCGTACGCCCCGCATACTCCGAGGCTCCAGCCTCCTATAAATAGGATGTGAGTCTGCCAAGTTTCTTTGCTATTTTTCTCCATTCTCTATCCCGTTTTGCCTCGATTTGTGTGCCAGAAATACCCCGAAGCCCCGGTAATATTCTCGAGCCCCGAAGCAAGTCCCGAGATCCCGAAGATCCCGAGAAGTGCGGTTTCCGAGCCGAAGCTCTGCCCGCGAGAAGTTCGATTTTTGTGGAGATCTTCCAGATCTACCGAAGAATACTACTTCTGCAAGTCATAGTGCTGTCCGATCATCTTCTGATCAAGTGAGTGTATAGTACCTTTCATAAACACGATAATAATACAAGTACGGTTTAAGTGTATTAAGTTTATTGTTGTTTATATGTGTAAGTGTGTAGTTACTTTCTTCTAACACATAAATGTGACGTATTTGCTTTGAGATACGTGCTATGTGTTTATATGTTATTTGTCTATTTGAGATGGGCATGGAAATTGGAGTTTTATACAGGTGTTAAATGATTTAAACTGTGTAAGTATTTATATCTACAAAATTGTTGGGTAGAACATAGGTAGATGGAATAGTTGGTGACTATGGAGTTAGCGCCTATTTGAGTAAACCTTGGTGACTATGGAGTTAGCGCACATTGAGTAAACTTTGGCGACTATGGAGTTAGCGCACGTTGAGTAAACTTTGGCGACTATGGAGTTAGTGCTTGTTGAGTAAGCCTCGGCGACTATGGAGTTAGCGCTTGTTAAGTGAACCTTGGTGACTATGGAGTTAGCACCAGATAACTATGGACTTAGTACTTGATAAATAAGCTTTGGCAGCAATGGAATTCGTGCCAAATTCCTTACGAATAAGTGAATGAAGGATAGTTGGTTCTTAGGGTAAAACCTTAAGAAGATAATTGGGATGGGTAATTGGGTTGATTGTTTGCTGATTACATATAATAATTATATTATTGTGGGTTGAAAACGCTATATGCTCACCAGGCTCCCAAGCCTGACCCACTCAGTTTTCTTTTCATTACAAGTAATGGCACAAGGGTATAAGTTGGTGGACTTGACGAGAGATTTTGGATTATAGATCAGTAGTTGAATAACTATTGTAAGGTCTATTTTATATTGTTTATGCTTTTGGTCTGTATCGAACATGACATCCCAAGGTTTTATTATTTAATGAAAATACATTCTTTTCGAGAAATGTTTTGATAAATGGTTATCATATTTTATTCTGGGAACAAATTCCGCAACTCTTTTAAATCAAAAGATTACTCTGATCTTATAAAACAAAGCATAAACAAATCGGTCTTTTCTGACCATGAAATTGGGGATGTCACAGTTGGTATCAGATCATTAGTTTAAGCGAACTAGGAATATGGATTTATTTCTAGACTTAAACTTAGAATGCTAAGCAATGATTGTGAGTTGAGTGTGTCCATTATATTTTAGGTAGTACACCTAAATTGACACAGGCACTATTTTATTTTAGGAAAATTGCCTAAAATGCTATTATGTGCTAATTGTTATATGTTCGTCATATATGATGTTAATTGTTCGGATCTATGGTCTGTTGCCGACCGGATCTGGAAACCTTATGTGTTTAGGATTCTAAGCGTGCGTCTACGATACTAGAACTAACATGTAAACGTTTCGGAGTGATAAGGATGATCTGAATATCTATCGCGACTAAGGATCTCATTTCACCTTATTCGGTGTGTAGATCAAAAATGGTGAGAACGAGGAGTGGAGTTGGAAATGCTAATGAACACAGGAATCAAATACCAGTAATTGAACAAATACCTGTTGTAACAGCAGTGCCTGAACCAATGACAATGGCCGGAGTTCAAGTAATGATCCAGGCAATGTTGAATAATCAGATGGAAGAAACCAGACGTCTGATCAGGCAGAATCGCGAAGAATTGTCAATTCAAGTTGAGGAGCCCGAAGTAAATGGAGGGCAGTCTGAAGGAGGAAACTACAGTGGGACTGTTGGTCAAGCCAACCCACCAATAGTTCGCCAAAACAACCAGGATAGAGGAAATGATGGACATGGATGCAAGTACAAGAATTTCATGGCATCCAAACCACCATGTCTTTCTGGGAGCCCGACACCGGTGCAAGTCATGGACTGGATCTCCGAAATGGAGACAATGTTTGAAAGTTCCGAGTGTAACAACAGACAGAAGACCACTCTTGCAATCCCTCTGTTAAAATCTGGAGTATTGAGCTGGTGGAAGTTACTGGCTGGTTTGATGCCCAAGGGGGAAGCTAGAAAGATGTCTTGGGAAGAATTCATGGTGCAACTGAAATTGCAATACTGCTCTGAGCAAGATCTTCTGGAAATCAACAATGAGTTCCAGAATCTGAAGAAAGGAAAATTGAGCGTTACTGAATACGCTACGAGCTTTACGGAGAAGATGAAGCTTATTCCACACCTAATTCCAACTGAGCTTTCCAAGGTCAACAAGTTTGCCAATGGATTACCAGCGGACTTTGGTCCGATAGTCAAACAAGAAACCACTCTGAAAGCCGCCATCTGGGCAGCCAAGAATGTTGAGACCCAAATAAAAGAAAAGGGTCTGGAAAGAGCTGAAGTTGGAGAGAAAAGGAAGCATGAAGGATCTTCAATAATCGACAAAGAAAGTAAATTCTCGAAATCTGGGGGAAGAGATGAAGCTAAGTGGTGTGAGAAGTGTAAGAAGAAACACTTCGGGAAATGTAGCGAGGAGATGACTTGTTAAAAATGTGGGAAGACAGGGCACTACGCTAACAAGTGCGCACCTATCAAGAAGGTGTGCTATAGGTGTAACAAAGAAGGTCATATTTCTAAAGACTGCCCACAGAAAAACACGCCTCCACAGCCAAGGGCATTCAACATGTTCCTCAACGAAGCAGAAAAGGATGGGAGGATTAAAAGATGAAGACTTCATATTAATATATAAAGTCTGTATCAGGAAGCATAGCCTGTTAGAGGCGTAGAATAGGGTGAACTTGAACTTTTTGTGTAATAGTTTCAAGATTTAATATAAACCCTGGTTTTGTTATCTGATGTATTGAATGATTATATGATTTATGTATGGTGACTTGGTTAACTGCGAGAAAATACTTGGGACGAGTATGAGTAGGTGTGAATGGTAGTAGAGATCTATACTACCGGAAGCACAGGATTCACGCTTGGATCAAGGGAAGTCACAATGTTATCAAGAAGCTAGTAATTGATTTCGTTTTATTCAAGTTTGTCATTTCCCTTGTTTCGGTAATGACTAGTAGGATGATGGTTATTCCGACCCTAGTGGTCATATTAATTGAGTCCGACTGCGATGAGAGGTCATCGGGGCATGACCCATCGGTTAGTTACAATAGATAAATGAATGTATTTATCCTTAGAAGAAGAAGGAGTCCACAATAAGGATTTATTTTGTAACTTAAAGATGTCGATCTAAAGTCCAACGTAGTACGAAGAGCAGATGCATGGTTGAGCATCAAGGTTATTACTTAGAATGGAGAGATAACTTATGGAGTCAGTATACAAATCCTATTTCGTTGATGATTCCGGGACGTAATCATCCTAAGGGGGAGATAATTGTAATGCCCGTAGATCAGGGCTAGTCAATTTAGAGACAATAAGCATCAAAAATGACTTTTTGATAGAATATTATTTAGGATGAATAATCCTAACTAAGTTTTAGTATATGTTACAAGGTTTCCGTGCATATAAAGAACGCCAAAATCCGAGTTATAACGAAAAAGTTATGACTTGTTAAAGTTTCGCGACAGAACCGACACAACGCTGAACGACGTAAAAAGTAAATTTACGTTAGAGTGATATTTAGCCTTAGCGATCTAAACGAGAATCAAAGATCTTGTTTTTAGTAGCGAAACGACGAAAAGTTAGGCGAGAACGGACGTCAAATGAAGAAGTTAGGAATTTATAACGAAATTTTCTATCCCAACCTATTAAAAATAAAGTCAAAATTAGCCGACGGAATCTAAACGAAAGTTGTAGAGCGTAGTCTCACCTACGCATGGATATAAAGAACATCGAAAACGGAGTTCAAATGAAGAAGATATGAATTTTCGAAGTTTATTAATTAATTAATCATTAAATTTAATTATTAAACCCCGGCATTATCCGAAGAGGAGTCAGCGGTCCGATCTGAAGTACGCCCTGCGTACAGGGAAGATGTCGACACTCGCACTTGAGGACTTCGGATGACGCATGCAGTGACGAATTCGGACGCGTACACCCCGCGTACTCTGAGGCTCCAGCCTCCTATAAATAGGATGCGAGGCTGCCGAGTTTCTTTGCTATTTTTCTCCATTCTCTCTCCCGTTTTGCCTTGATTTGCGTGCCAGAAATACCCCGAAGCCCCGTTAATATTCTCGAGCCCCGAAGCAAGTCCCGAGATCCCGAAGATCCCGAGAAGTGCGGTTTCCGAGCCGAAGCTCTGCCCGCGAGAAGTTCGATTTTTGCGGAGATCTTCCAGATCTACCGAAGAATACTACTTCTGCAAGTCGTAGTGATGTCCGATCATCTTCTGATCAAGTGAGTGTATAATACCTTTCATAAACACGATAATAATACAAGTACGGTTTGAGTGTATTAAGTTTATTGTTGTTTATATGTGTAAGTGTGTAGTTACTTTCTTCTAACACATAAATGTGATGTATTTGCTTTGAGATACGTGCTATGTGTTTATATGTTATTTGTCTATTTGAGATGGGCATGGAAATTGGAGTTTTATACAGGTGTTAAATGATTTAAACTGTGTAAGTATTTATATCTACAAAATTGTTGGGTAGAACATAGGTAGATGGAATAGTTGGTGACTATGGAGTTAGCGCACATTGAGTAAACTTTGGCGACTATGGAGTTAACGCACGTTGAGTAAACTTTGGCGACTATGGAGTTAGTGCTTGTTGAGTAAGCCTCGGCGACTATGGAGTTAGCGCTTGTTAAGTGAACCTTGGTGACTATGGAGTTAGCGCCAGATAACTATGGACTTAGTACTTGATAAATAAGCTTTGGCAGCAATGGAATTCATGCCAAATTCCTTACGAATAAATGAATGAAGGATAGTTGGTTCTTAGGGTAAAACCTTAAGAAGATAATTGGGATGGGTAATTGGGTTGATTGTTTGCTGATTACATATAATAATTATATTATTGTGGGTTGAAAACGCTATATGCTCACCAGGCTCCCAAGCCTGACCCACTCAGTTTTCTTTTCATTACAAGTAATGGCACAAGGGTATAAGTTGGTGGACTTGACGAGAGATTTTGGATTATAGATCAGTAGTTGAATAACTATTGTAAGGTCTATTTTATATTGTTTATGCTTTTGGTCTGTATCGAACATGACATCCCAAGGTTTTATTATTTAATGAAAATACATTCTTTTCGAGAAATGTTTTGATAAATGGTTATCATATTTTATTCTGGGAACAAATTCCGCAACTCTTTTAAATCAAAAGATTACTTTGATCTTATAAAACAAAGCATAAACAAATCGGTCTTTTCTGACCATGAAATTGGGGATGTCACACTGTCACATTAAAATAACCCGTATCTAGAACTGTGGATTAACTTTTCCTCGATGTGCGGATTATGGCCTTAATTCTGGTTTTGATGGGGTGACTGGGGAATTTCGATGAACTAGGTCTGTAGAAGGTTATTATCTTGCTTTCTGTCTGTTAGTCATATGTTGCCTCCTCTGCGTGATCGAAAGATCCGAACTGGACTGTAACATATGCAATTCTATCTCTCTGCATCTTCTCTCTATGCAATTCTTTCTATCTGTTAGCCACATTCTGTCTCCTTTGCGTGACTCATAATCCGACCTGGTACACAGTATATGCAACATTCTCTTCTCAATCCCTCTAAATCTTCAGTCAGTGATATGTTTCATCCTTTGCGTGGTTGGAAGAGATCTGACCTGGATGTACAACATATGCATTCTAAATCTATCTTCTCTCTTAATAATTGTCTGCTCACCCGGTGTAAGGAGTATTTTGGAAGTCCTTGATGGCTGGGGCATATTAGGAAGCGAGGAACACGTTCTAGTACAATTAAAAATGAACACATACATATTGTATGTAGATCTCGCTGCTCAATTTAGGTGGACAACAATATCCTTGGTTGTGGTCAGTTAAATGGTCACAAGGAAATTTATTTCAGAATAAGGGCTAAAAAAATGTCATGTCATTGGCAAATTGTCCAAATTTTGTCACAAATGTTTTGTGGTTAAGTGGACCACAATACTGGCGATCGATCAGACGAAGACGTGAAAATAAGGGTACCGAAAAGTGGAATAGGAATGTCCAACAACTTTGATCCCAGTGTCACAAATTTATTCCCAGTAATTAAAATTTTAAGTTGTATATTTTATTTGATTTTATTTTTATTTTGAATTTTATTTTGAATTTTGAATTTTATTTTTTATTTAATTAATTGTTAAAATTTAATGGTTAATTTTAATTTTTAAATTTTGCAGATTAATTTTATTTTATTTTATTTTATTTTTAATTTTAGTTTTAATTTTAATCCTAAAAAAAGTTTTGTTTTTGAAATTTTTGATAATATTGGACTGTGTCTTACACTGTGTGGTCAGCAGGTAAAAGGATTAAGGGTATTTACGGAGTTTACGGCCGGAATCCTCCTCATTTCTCTATTTCCGGCTGCAAACTCTCCTCCTCCTCTCTCTATCCTCGAAAAAAAAGTTCTCATTTTTTTGTGAAATTGCTCTGATAGCTTTGAAGGTATCACGTTTTCGACCAGGAATATGAGCTTATTTTAGAGATTTGATGAGTTTTGAGCTTGAAATCGATGTAAAACAGTTTGTCAGGGTTTACGACCCAAGCTTACGGCTGTGAAGAGTTTACGGCCATAAACTCCGTTTGCGGCCATAAGCTTACGGTCACGGGTTTACGGCCATAAACCCCCATTGACCGCAAAGTCCATTTTAACTTATGATTTAATTTTAAAATTATTAATTCACATTTGTGCTAAAAAATTAAATCATTTAAAATATTACTTGCTAAATTTTCTCTCTTGTCTTACTTGGTATGTTTTAGTGCAGATAAAATGGCGGCCTTAAAATTTGCAGATATGCACAACCTGACGATGGTTCTTGCTGATCCTCCAGTGGCTCATGTGGACTTCAAATCAATGATTTATGGATTACGAGAATGATGCTTGGCCTTTGCCATTACTATGAACACTGTTGTCTATCAAAAAAACATACGCGAGTTCTAGCAGATTGTCAAAATGACGAGAGATGACAATGGTGCTGTGACTGTGGATGCTATTGTTCAAGGATGCAAAATTGTGATCAATGAGTAGTTCATCAGAGAAACATTACTGATCAATGACCTTCCACGCTTTCCTACCGAGATCGGCATTGAATACGCTCAGAAGATTTTAAGGAAGATGGGGTATGAGGGCGTCTCTCCACCTACGATGAAGAAGCTTTTTCCGCCCTACTGGAGATTTTTAGCTCATGTGTTTGTGGGCTGCATCTCTGGCAGGAGATCTGGTGCAGATGAAATCTCACTGAGAAACACCGGTGCTATAGTTTCTCTCGCTGCGGGAATCGGTTTCAATTTTTCATGGTTTATACTAGATGAATTTGTGGTTAACATCAATGCCACTACTCGGGATACCTTCTTTATGTATTCCAGGTTCATTCAGTTCTTCATAAACAAACAGTTCCCAGATATAGTAAAGGAGGGTGATACGCTCGACATGAAGTCCTTGGGCCCACACACCATTGGGCTAATTAAGCATAATCGTAAAGGAAAGGTCACTTTTTTAAGACTTGAACCATTGGTCAAATTCGGACATTTCACTGAACCGAATGAGGCGTCTGAGTCTCATAATTCCTCTGAAAAAATTTATTCAGTTAACACCTCGTCTGAAAAGATAATCTCGGAAGGTGATGTGATTACTGTCTCGGATCAAGATGGGGAGGAGGCAGCCGCTCCTAATGTGGCTATAACCGAGGAGCATAACCTAAGATTAGTGCACATTGAAAGCGACTACAATGAGGGGTCTTCTAATTAATGCGATTGAGGATGAGCAATATGAAGACCTTGATCTTAATGGTTTTGATCAAGATGACATTCCTACAAATTTCGGAAGCAATGATGATTTCTTGTCATATGTCAACCTCAAAACTCTGTTGGATAATGTTAGTGATGTTGATATCCCAGCAACGGAGACAAGGGAAATTGAAGATGTTTTTTACTCAAACCCCATTTCTAAAGAGCAAGTGGTTGGTTCTACGACTCCTACAGTGACAGTGTAAGGGATTCCTCCCCTTGACAGTGATTTGCCTACATCTGAACCACTTCAGGGTGATCAATCAACAGACCAGACCTTGTAGCCTCCATCCAAAAGAAGGCGACAAGATCCTAGGTTCGGGCTTCTGGATTCTAGCTTGTCTCAAGGCATGCCAATTATTCCAACTACCACTCCTTCTATTGTAACTACGGAACCGTTACATGAAGTCCCTAGCACCATTTTCGAAACCGGTGGCTCCTCTGTTCCACCAGTATTTTCTCCCCCAATGGTAGATCTCGAAGAGGCCTATGTGTGTTTGTCCTTGCATCTGGCTCAAGAACAAACCGCTACACTTTCTTCTAAGGCCAAAGGAATTGCCTTTATAGAAGGTCAGTCATGAGAAGAAGATTTTGTGATCGATGAACTTCAGAACAAAGTAAATGTGCTGGATCAGAAAAATATTGAGCTCAACATTCAAGTTGAAGATCTTCTGAGTGAGAATACTAATTTGAAGCTTCAAGTTTCTGATCTCCAAGAAGATTAGAGCAACAAATACCAAGCAGATCTCTGTGCTCCAAGCTCATTTCAATCTTTTGACCTCCAGCTATTTTGATCTCAAGAAGAATCTTGAAGAAGATCTCAGTGCTAATTATAAGACATCTGCTAATGAGTATAGAATCAATCTTCATTCTCAGGCTCACCCCATTGTTGTGCCAACTACTCAAACCTCACGGGTCGTGAACCATTCTGAAGAAGAGCCTGCCCATACTCCACATGTTGCAGAGATTATTCGATACAGACAATCCAAAGCCGTTGAGAAGGGACAACTCTTATTCAAGAGGAGTTCCGACAAAAATGCACCCGGGAACAAATCCACAATCACTGTTACGGATCTCGAGGCCGTAAGGTTTAGAGACACGTATGGTGATCGGTCGGGAATCATATCTTAGGGTTATCATGATCCCTTAAATATATGGATATTATGGAGAAAGAGCGGCAATACGGGGCTCTATAAAGACTGTCATGATTTTAACTCTTGGACTAGGATGGATCTTTCAGAGTTGTCTCAATCTCCTTTTTCAAACCCGACAAATAATCAACAAGCAACTAATTTCAAACACTTCCTAGAAGATCAAGTGAAGAAGGTCTTTCCATTTATAAAGACTTTTGAATCCATAATAAAGCATTATCCTGACATCATTGTTCCTAAAACTGGTCATCCCCTCCAGGTGGTGATGTGGCCTGCTACAAATCAGGTCAAACAAATTCTCGTGCTTCAGAGTTACCCAGATAACTCTTAAGTTCTATGCTCTATTGGGTATTTGATGAAGCCACTGCATCTACTGTCATCAAACTAAAGGAGGGATGCATTCGTTTATATGAAAAAAGGTATTTGTTCCAGTTTAGGAAATGGGACATTCATCATCTAAGCCATTTTTAGATCAGAGTTGCTGAGGAGATATTTAAGTCAGTCGTGTAACAATACACCGCTATGGTTGCTGAGATTATAAACAAGCGAATGTGGAATGGAGCGATGGGGCTAGAAAATGTGATGATTGTGGACAAAGATTAACTTCAAGCTAGCACCAAACCAAGGGGGAGATTGAAGGGTCTAATTAATGGTTCGGTCTAGGCTTTCACTGTAATAGGTTCTTTTGTATGAATACACACTTTTGGTAGTTTATGTAATAGTTTATGGCCAGCTAAGAGTTTACGGCCGTAATCTTGTTTACGGCTATAAACCCAAGGTCGGACCAGGTCCATTATAAATAGGGGTGTGCTAGCTCATTTAATGGTTGTTGATGCCTCAGAGTTTCGGCTGCTATTCTGCAAGTTGTACCAGGCATTTTTGCTAATAGAAGTGTGTGCAAGCTTGTTTAGATTCTTGTTTCTACTCTGCTCTTTATTATTATTGATTGTGTTTATTGTTTAATCATTCGTAAGATCCGTTTCAGGACCTTACATCACCGTTACCTTATTCAGCTCCTGATAATCTATACACATCTGATGCAACCCGTCCTTCTAATGAATCCTTTGTCTAACAGCTCCTGTAACTGTATGGACAACTCTTGCATCTTAGGAGGAGCCAAACGATATGGTGCCTTGTCTATCAGATCCACACCAAGGACTAGGTCGATCCTGAACTCTACCTGTCTCTCCAGAGGTATCCTAGGAAACTCCTTGGGGAATACATCCGCGAACTCTCGTATTACTGGCACATCGCCCACCGTCGCCTTACCCGCCTCTCGTGTATCCATAACATAGGTGACATATCCTGTGCAACCCTACTGAAGGTAGCGCCTAGCCCTCGCCGTTAAAGATAAAACTGGTCCTTGTGGTGGCTTCTCGAACAGAATCACTAGCTCTCCCCCACTTGGGTTCCTAACTCGCACCAACTGCTGCACGCAGTCAATCACCGCCCCATTGGGGCTTAGCCAATCCATACCTATAATAACCTTGTCCCCCCCCCCAAATGTATGAGAAGCAAGTCTATCAGGTAACGCTCCTCGAATAATCTAAAAACACAATCCCTAAAAACCTCTGATACTCGCACTGACCAGTCATCTGTAATCTCGACCTCTAGAGGGCAGTTCAACATACCCGAAGAATTAGGAAACTTCTTGCTAAGCACAAGAGAGACAAATGATCAGGTAGCACCCAAATCAAACAAGACCTGTACTGGGATGTCATTCACATGGAATGATCCTAAACAAAGCATACATATATCATATCAAAATCACAACGATATAAGATAAAAGAGCAAAGAGAAGAAATCATACCCGTCACCACATCGGGTGCAGTGCGTGCCACTTCGGCTGTTAGCTGAAATGCTCGGTTCCACACGACTGGAGCCTCTACCTTGACCATCTGGCTATCCGTCACTCATGTTGTCGCTAGATTTAGCACCACCACTGGCGCTGCTGCAGATGCTGCTGACAATCTAGGACAGTCAGCTTTCTTATGTCCCCTCTAATTGCAATGGAAAAAAAATCACGTCTGACGTCTGAACTGTGGGGGTGGGGGTAGTAAAATCCCTGCCAAAGTGCCCCGTATTTTCACACTTATAGCAGACCAAATATCCTGCTCTACAAACTCCCTCATGCAGCCTGCCGCATCTGCTGCAGCGGCTCTGGCCTAGCTGACCCTTTGACCTAACATCGGATCCTTGGGTTTCTTCCCTAAAACCCTTATAACCGGATCAGTCTTTGCCTTCCTCTACTTTAGGTGCTCTAAATCAATCTCCATCTCCCGCGCCATGGCAATCATGGACTCTAGGGTCGGGAAATCTGAATAACCGACATGCTCCTGGATATCAACCCTCAACATATCGTGGTAGCGGTTCTTTCGCATCTCCTCATCCCCCGCATAATGAGGTACCAACAAGACCCTCTCCCTAAACTTGGCGGTGATCTCTACCACTAACTCAGTTGTCTGTCTCATATCAAAAAACTCTCTGGCCAGGTGCTGAAGCTCCATAGCTGGCACAAACTCCATCCTAAATTGGGTCACAAAATCTAACCAAGTCATAGCCTTGATGGTTAGGTTACCCAACGATTCACCAACTGACTCCCACCAATCTCAAGCTCAATCCCTCAAACATATTGCAGCAAAGCGGACCTTCGACCCCTCCGGGCAGAAGCTCGTCAACTACGCAGAATCGATGTATGTGATCCATCTCCTGGCAACAATTGGTTCTTTCACCCCGTGAAAGTCCGGTGCACCTCTCCCCTAAAGTCCTTGAAGGACAGTGTGCGTGTACCTATCTGGCCAGATGCTAAATCACTCCAGAATGTCCAGAGGCGATCTTCCATCAGCTCAATGATCCCCTCCTTGATCAACCGAAAAATGACCAGGGTCGCCTCAAGGATACCTTTTGTGATCTCAGACACGATGAACTCACATAGCCCGTCATCGAATTGCTCGGACCCTGCACTCGATCCAGATCCTGATCCTGATACAGATACTGAACCTCCTGCTCCATGTCGTATGACCACTATACTAAAAATAAAACACGTAAACGTCAGGATCAAACATACTTTCGAGAGGTCTCACACTATCCCCAAGTTTTCCTGGTTCCATATTGGCCCTCCTTGACTCAAGTACGGATCCTCTACTTTCAGTAGTACGGGCCCATACTATCTTCCACATATATCCGTACTTTCCTCAAACATTGCCTCAACTTTACCAAGTCCCTCAACCATTATCCCTTTCCATCTGATCTCATTGAAGGCCACCCTCTGACCTACTCTCCGCCATCAGCTGCACTAGGGGTCCCTACCACCTTTTCCTAACTAGCTTGCGAATACTGTTAAATATTTGCTTACTATTTATGACCAGTTTCACTTCCTTGTTGTAAAGAACCTTGGTCTTCGTATCTAAGATTACAACCGGTCTCTCAATGTAGTTCAGGATCTCATCCACCTTAATGTCTTTCAATGAAACGATTGCAGCCTCATCCGTGACACATTTCCGAAGCTGTGACACATGGAAGGTGTTTTGAATCTGGCTAAGCTCATCCGGCCGATCCAAACGATATGCCACCTTGCCCACCCGAGTTGTGATCCTGAACGGGCCTATATATCGGGGTCCTAGCTTTGCCCCTCTTTCGAAACCTGATGACCCCCTTCCATGGTGACACTTTCAGTAGCACAAAGTCCCCCACCTGGAACTCAAGATCTGATCGTCGTCAGTCAGCATACCTTTCTGACGGCTTTGCGCGACCCGTAGCTAGTCACGCACCTGATGAATCAGTTTGGTAGTCTTGAGCACTGCCTCGGTGCTCCCCATGACCCGGTGTCCAACCTCCCCCCAGCAAATCGCGGCTCTGCATCTCCTACCATATAACATCTCGAATGGAGGTTGGTCGATACTAGTGTGGTAACTGTTATTGTATAAAAACTCTGTCAGTGGGAGGTACGTATCCCAACTCCCTCCAAAATCCAACACACATGCCCACAATATATACTCAAGTGTCTGGATCATCCTCTCACTATGGCCATCTATCTGAGGGTGATATGTTGTACTAAAATGCAACTGAGTGCCCAGTTCCTCGTGAAACTTCTTCCACAACCTAGATGTAAAATGAATATTTCTATCAAAGACTACTGACACAGGTACCCCGTGTCTATCCACCACTTCTCACACATAAATATCCGCCAACTTTTCAGTGGATATACTCTTATCGATCGGGATAAAGTGGGCACTCTTCTTCAATCTATCCAAAATCACCCATATGGCATCCACACCCCTCGCCGTCCTTGGTAACTTCATGATGAAGTCCATAGTGATCTTCTCCCACTACCACATGGGAATGGGTAGCGGTTGAACCTTGCCATGAGGCTGCTGATGCTCGGCCTTAAGCTTCCTGCAGGTCAAGCACCACTCCACAAACCAGGCGATCTCCCGCTTCATGCAGGGCCACAAGTAACTCAGTCTCAAATCTTTATACATTTTTGTAACCCATGGATGTATGGAGAACTTGGAATTGTGTACCTCCTCTAATATCTTCTGTCTCACTCCTCCAATCTCTGATACCCATACCCGTTTGCACTGTGTCAGAAGGCCTTGACTATCCTTAACAAACAAATGATATTGTCCTCGAATCTACTCAATCTTCCAGTTTTCCTTCTTCACACCCTCGACCTGGGCCTCCTTGATCATTTCCATCAAGGAAGAGATCACCGTCATCCTCAAACAAACGTTCCTAACCAGGGAAACTACCGCCTTGCGGCTTAAAGCATCGGCCACCACGTTGCCCTTCCCTGGATGGTACAAGATCTCACAGTCATAATCTTTAAGCACATCCAACCACCTCCTCTGCCGCATGTTGAGCTTATGCTAATCCAACAAGTACTCCAGGCTCTTATGATCAGTGTAAATAGTGCATCGTACCCCATACAAATAGTACCTCCAAATCTTAAGGGGAAACACCACTACCCCAATTCCAAGTCATGAGTGGGGTATGTTGCCTCATGAGGCTTCAACTGCCTCGAGGCATAAGCTATCGCATGCCCCCTTTGCATCAGTACCGCGCCTAACCCTGAGATTTATGCATCATAGTACACTACCAAATCCTCTATCCCCTCAGGTAGTACGAGAATTAGAGCCTCACATAATCTCTGTCTTAGGGTCTCAAAATCCAACTGCTGATCCGAGCCCCACTAAAACATCACATTCTTCTTGGTCAAGCGGGTCAAAGGCATGGAGATCTTGGAGAAATCCTTAATGAATCTCTGATAGTACCCCACTAAACCTAAGAAGGTACGAATCTCTGATGCGTTCTTCGGTACATCCCACCGCATCACAGCCTCAACCTTGGCTGGATCAACCAAAATGCCCTCCTGATTGATGATGTGCCCCAAAAGTTGTACCTCTCGCATCAAGAAATAACACTTAGAGAACTTTGTATAAAGCTTCTCCACCATCATAGTCTCCAATACCTCCATCAGATATTGTTCATGCTGCTCCTTGGTCTTATAATAGACCAAGATATCATTAATAAAAATGATCACTGACCGATCCAGCATCAGTCTTCACACTCTATTCATGAGATCCATGAACGTTGCGGGGGCATTGGTGAGCCCAAATGGCATCACCACAAACTCATAGTGCCCATACCAAGTCCTGAAGGTTGTCTTTGACATATCCTCATCTTGAATCCTCAATTGATGGTATCTCGACCAAAGATCAATCTTGGAAAACCATGACACACTCTGCAGTTGATCGAACAAATCATGAATCCTCAGTAATAGATAACAGTTCTTCATCTGTTAGTTTGTTCAGCTATCGGTAATCAATACACATCGTGTGTGATCCATCCTTCTTTTTCACGAATAGGATTGGAGCTCCTCACGGAGAACTGCTCGAACGGATAAACCATCGTTCTAACAGCTCCTGGAGATGCATAGATAGCTCCTGCATCACGTTCGCTATCAGAGCGGCACCCGATACAAAATCAATATGAAACTCTACTTGCCTCTCTGGAGGTACTCCCGGTAACTCCTCGGGAAAGACATCCCAAAAATCTTGTACGACCGACACACTACCCACATTCGTCATGGTCTCAAACCTCGTTTCCGAAATATATGCTAGAAATCCCGTACAACCCTGTTACAGAGATATCCTAAATCTCACAGCATAACAAAGGGTTGGCCCCTGCGAGGCCTTCTCACCATGAATAACCAGTTCCCCCCCCCCCCCCCCCCACTTGGGTTTCGGTCCATCACCAACTGGTGCTCATACTCGATCATGGCCCCATTGGACCCCAACCAGTCCATCCCGATAATCACCTTCATCACCCGCATCAATATCGGGACTAGATCGACACGGAACCTCTCGCCAAGCACATTCAGCAGTCCCGATACACCCTCACTGCACTCACCGTGTGATCATCTGCAATCTTAACCTCAAGAGGGGAATCCAAAGTCCTCGGTGCATTCCCGAGACTTATTTCTAAGTTCAAGAGATATGAATGATTGGGTAGCCCCCAAATAGAACAATACGTGAGCAGACATACCATTGACCAAAAAGGTCCCTATACATAAGCACAATGTACACATAAGAAAAGCAAATAAATAAATAAATAAAGAGAATGTATATAAGTACATACCAGCCACAACGTATGGTGCTGCTCGATCCTCCTCGGTGGTCACTGAAATGTGCGGCTCTTCACCACCGAAGCATCTGCCTTAGTAGGGTGGCCATTAGTAATCCTCATTATGGCGGATGCTGGCACCACCACTGCTCCTCCCCCCCTTTCCTGAAACCTCGGATAATTGACCCATTTCTGGCTGGTCTGGTTGCAATGAAAACAAATCAATCATTTCTTGTGGAAATCCCTGATCACGTGGCCCGACTGGCCACATGCATAGAATCCCGACTCTACCACCCGACAAGCCCCACTATGCGGTTTACCATACTTGGCACACCATCCATGGCCATGCTTGCCCCTACTAGATGAATCAGAGGTCTTAGGCTTTTTATCCTGACCTACTGCTGTCTGGGCCTTCTCAGGCTTCTGCTTGGTGTGGAAGTCCAACTCCATCTCCCACTTACAGGCCTTCTCCACCATCTTATTCAGAGATTTTCACCCTGTGAATCTCACAAACTCATGGATATCATCCCTCAACATGGAATGATACCGTGTCCTCCTCATGTCCTCATCAGTAGCATACTATGGAATCAGCAATGCTCGTTCCTGAAACTTGGCAGTGATCTCCGCTACAATCTCAGTAGTCTGTTGTAGGTCATGAAACTCCCTCACAAGTCGTTGCACCTCAACTGGTGGAGAAAACTCCAAATCAAACTACCTAACAAACTCGGCCCAAGTCATCTCAGCCACATCGGCTGCTCCCACCTGGCTAGTCACCTCTCCCCACCAATCCTGGGCTCTGTCTCTCAGCATACATGAAGTAAAACCCACCTTTGCTGCATCCGGGCAAGAAATCGTGTGTTGGGCGTTCTCTATATTCGCCACCCAGCATCGGCTGACAATGCGATCCTAGACCCCAAAGAACTCTGGCGCCCCACATGCTTTGAACTCCAGGGAATGAAGGAGTTCGGGCCCCGACCTGGCCCGGAGCAATCTCGACTCTGAATGCCTTGAGCCTCTCCTCCATAATCTCTATCATACCCTCTTTGACCATCCAAAGATAACTGGGGTGGCGTCAAGGATGCTCCTAGTAACCTCAGTTGCGATGAGCTCTCGTAGCCTCTCGTTAATGGGCTCGGTAGTGTCACCCGACCCAATTCCTGATCCTGATCCTGATCCTGATCTCCCTCCTCCAAATCATCTGACCACCATACTGAATGAAAATATCACAAAATATAATGATCAGGATGTAAATAGAGGGGATCCTCCCACACCGGTCCTCCTTAGAGCTTCCAGGTCTAACACTAGTTCGTGCAAAGGTCCTGTGCTTTCAGTAGTACGGGGCCAATACTATCTTCCACACCTATCTGTACCTTCCCTAGGGCTCTACCTGATAACTCCAATTCGTCCCAAAACAAATCGTATCCCACAGATTACCGCGCATCTCAAACCCTAGGTGAACCTAAGATTTGTGATACTCATATCAATCATACCAATCATAATCGGTTGCTGTTATGCATGCAAATTATACACAAAAAAGGGATCAAATAGACTTTCAAATAATAGATTCTACCCTAGGACCACAACCAAATGAGGAACAGGAAATAAGGCCAAATTAATCATTCTAAGGCTATAAGCTCTTAACCGTATACAATTTTAAAAGCATACACATAACAAATTCCATACGATTATCATAACTCGAATATCAATATAACATGGCTAGCACATTGGGGAAACACTTACTTTGCTCGGTTGATCACACACTTTGCACTCTCCTCTTTTCCATACTTTAAAAGTTATAACTTTTATTTATTATTTTTGAAAACAATTTTACCATCTCCTTAGTTTAAGTCTTGAGACACCCGAGGGTGTGCCCAAATCCCTCAAACCAAGGCTCTGATACCAAATTGTAACGACCAAATTTTCAAAAGAAAATTTTCATTTTTGATTAACCAAAATACTTTCCACAAACCATGAAATCCCAAAAAAAATTGTTTTCAAAATTCATATTAAGTACAATCTTATTTTAAATCATCAGAGTGTCCCATAGAAAGCGCCTGAGAGAGTACACGCCACACCATCAAGCCTTGCCCTTACCCTTGGGCTCAAATGTACTTGAAAGAAATCCACAAACTATAAGCTAATGCTTAGTGACTTCCCCAGAGCATACCACACATACAATCCACATAACACATATCATATTAGCCATAAAAGCCACACATATCACATAAGCCATGCATACAACATATAGGGATGTCGTGGGCTTGTCCTAGGGTCTTACTCCAGTATGTTATGGGCTCCCCACATGGTCTTACACCTAAGTGCCATGAGCTCTCCCATGGTCTTTAATAGGAAGCCATGGGCTCTCCACATGGTCTTACATCATGTTGCCATGGGCTCTCCCATGGTCTTTAGTAGGAAAACCATGGGCTCTCTACATGTCTTACATCCGGGTGCCATGGGCTCTCCCACGGTCTTTCATACAAACATAACACATATACAACTAGCATACTTCCTAGCACATAATCAACTATCATGCCTCAGATATAACTTCAGCTAGTGTACCACATATCATAAAATGGGTCGGACTTGATGCCTTAGACCCATTGGTATGGTGAGCAGACTCACCTCTCGAATGCTGAACTAATAAACTGAGATCAAATATATCCCACACACTGCTCCTCCTCAACTGCATGTAGTCATCATGTGATTAACTTGTCACGATCCCATAAATACCTCAAAGTCAACACTGGTCAATAGTCAAGGTCAACAGTCCATGTTGACCTCAACTCGTTGAATGCATCCAGAAACTCGTCGAGTTCCTCCCGAGTTCATTTCACTGAATCCCGAGTCAACTCGCCGAGTCACCTTAGTTACTTTTCGAGTTCATCAATTATCTAGAAAACCTAAAGTCCATTCCAACCAAAACCCTAATCTTTCACTGCACTCAATCAGAAACTTAACAATGAGCAAAACCCAATCCGACTCGTCGATTCAACTAAGGGACTCGACGAGTTCCTTCAGCCCTTTCCATGTTCAGCCCATTCCAGTGGGATCTAAGGTCCCAAACTTCAAATCTAATCTCCCATCTTGTAGATACCATGTAAAGCTGCAAACTTTACATGCATGCAAGGCCCTTCAAGGCTCTAACATCGAAACTAGGCTTCTTACAAGGTTTTTGTGCATGGAAAGGGGCTAGACTATAAAGTGAAAAACTTTATGTCATTGGGGACTTAGAGAGGTCCAGATCTAGAACCATATCCTTATCATAGGTCTATATCCGAGTATGACTCCATTTTACCCCAAAAATGGTCATTTACTTGCAAGAGATGGGTTCTAATCAACTAGAGATCAAGGTGACAACTTTATACCTTAAGATGATGACTAATACAAAGTAGATGTCAATTCTTTGGCTCCTCTCCTTGATCCTTCTTCTCCAAGCTCTAAAATCCTTCACAAATACCCCAAAATTGCTTACAAAAGCTCTTTCTCTTACTCAAGGAGGTGAAAGGACGAATTAGGGTTTTCTCTAGCTTATAGGTTGGTAAGGGAGGCCACAAGAGGCGAATTATGTTCTTTAAATAGGGTACAAACCCTAAAAATTAGGGTTTCTCTTTGCAGATTCTACTCGTCGAGTCGGGACCATCCGACTCGTCGATTAGGTCCTGAATCCCGCGTCCTCATATCAGTCTCTACTCGACAAGTTGGAGCGTCCCAACTCACTGATTCCATGCACAAAACCCAAAAAACATATAAATTAATCAATACCAGGAACAAGTGTTACATATTGTATTTCCAACTGCTATTCTCAAGGTGAGACTTCTTACTATCTTTTCGTGTGGGGTATTTACGTCTATGAACATTTGGGTCTTAATTTCTGATTATTGTTATATATGAATTGATTTGAATTGCTCATAACTTTTGGATTGTTGAAAATCCACAGGGTTGTTGATAACCCCTTAAATGTGTTGTTAAACCACATGTTGCGCTGTTAGCCCACTAGGATTGTTGATAATACCCACAATTGCAGATAACCCATAGTTCTTTATTATGTTATGATATATGGATATTTTAGGAAGAACTCATTATGTTTTATGCTTACAGTTTTGGATTAAATGTGTTTCAGGTACTTCGAATGATCATGGAAAGGAGAAGACTTGATTGTACACTCCGACTTGGCGATTTTATGATTTCCGCATTTTGATACTCTCATTTGGGATAATTGTATTGATATACCTAGGATATTTCTTGATTTGGTTTTTTGATACTTGAGGTTCTTGCTAAAATAAAAATGAAAATTTTGTGGTAAAAGTCAAAATGATACATAAAATATGGAGTCCAACCTATTATCTCCTTAGCACACACAATAAAGATTATACCCCAAATTATTATTTTAAAAGACTCCATAATAAGGGACTTGATGTAAGTCTTAATGCACAATCTTTTATGATAAAAATTCGAATCCTTAGGGGTTTTCGTATAAAGAACATCACCCCACGTACGTGTTATCTTCAAGAAATTCTTTTTAGTACAAGCAATATGTGGAAGTTGTAACATCCCAAAATATAGAATAAATTGTTCATTTTTAAATATAATAAAACCATTTAAATGTCATTTCATCAAAAGATAATCAAGGAATAAGTTTGAAGTTCCAACAAAATGTTATAGTAAAAGCATAAAAGCAGATAATGTAGAAATCTCCAATGTGTGCGACACAATCAAGCCAAGCTCTTCCTTTTGCTACCATAAGTACCTGGAACATTTAAAAGTTAAACTTTAAGCACACAGATTAGTGGTTTCCCTAAGATACCACATATAACACAATAAAAATGGTCCCCTCCTTATGAGTATACTTCAACCCATGTAAATACTACGGTCTACCCATAGTCTTACAATAACTTTCGTTTCTACAGTCCCTATGTAGTATTTCCTGCTATGGTCCCCACATAGTTTGATACAATGTGTTATGGTCCCCCCCCCCCCCATAGTCTTTCATGTAATACATAAAGAATAACAAACATATCTTGACACTACATGTCCTACATAGTATTATGAGAATACCCACCTCACAGATAAAACATAATACACCATAGCTCATTGGAAATTTGAATATTGGTCTCACAAACCACCTAAACATTAAGTAAAAGGTCAAACCTCAGTCCATGACTTAAAACCCTAAAGTTTGACCCAAAACCGAACTAAGTCAAAAATTCAACACCTGGTCAAACAGGCCCCCCACGCCCACTACATGACAAAATAGTCAGGTCCTTAGGCTAAAACAAACACACCCTAGAAACCTTTAAAAGCACGTCACGCTAGGGAAGGACGCGTCACGTTCAGTCCTTCATCACAAGTTGAAATGACTTAATCTATTAAGTTAAAACCCCACGCATTCAGATCTGGTCCACAACAATGTCTTAATGGATAAAGTGTCCAACTTTATCCATTAATACATTCCAATCAAGCAAGATCAAAAACTTTCACATTAAGATGACCTAAACCTCTTAACAAACTTGCATAGATTTAATGAAGGAGAAAAGGCCTCAACTTTCATAGTCCAAGAGGTCCTAGGAACATCCCAAAGTCCTCAAATGGTGTTGGAGTTCTTTCAACTCCAAAACACCAACCAAAGGGACAAAAAAGTGTGCATAATAAGAAACATGACAAGACCTAATGATTCAATTAGCAAGTTTGAATCTTTTTACTCATTATGGTCCCAAAAAGATTCGAACTTGTTGGATCTAAGCTAAAGCCTTCCTTTAATGCACACAAGAGATACTTGATCTTCAAGCTTCAACCACAAAAAATGAGAAATAAGATATCCAAGGACACCAAGTCTCATAAATGGGAGAATAAGGGTTAGGGTTTCTGAATCTCTCTTTAGAAGGTGATGAGGGTTAGAATGAGCTAACCTTAGGGGTTAATGTTACTTAAAGATCCCCCAAAAACCTAAAAAGACCTTCAACCCATGGGGTTAGGAACATCGCACTCTAAAGAAACGCGTTACGCTCATGCAGTAAATTTCCAACTTTCAATTCTTCAGAATTCAGCGAAATAAACAGGTAAAGCATGAATAAATTACGTACCAGGAACATGATGTCACATAAGTCCTTTCTACACTCTTTCATTCAACACAAAACCATTACTCCTTGGTTGTAATCTTAGAAAACATGATTTAATCCTCACGTGTTTATAAAAGTTATTGTTAGACTACATGGTAGGAAACTCCACAGAAACCCACATACCTCCCAAATAACCAAAAGAAATGTCATTAAAACCTTCATTATTACAAATAACACGTATATTTGTTAATAATAAAAGCCTTTAATGGAACTCACGAGAGTGAACGAGTAATCCTTAAATTAAGGCATTCTTCATCAATAACAATGATCGGTTCATCCTGATTTGTCATTAAGTTGTTTTTTTTCTCATCATTTAAAACTGAAGCATAAGTTAAACCATTAACAAGATCAACAGGAGACCTATGAATTTCAACAGTCATTGGACTTTCCTCCATACGAGCTACAAAAGTTCCATGTTGAAATGAATGATTACATCATTAAGTTAACTTGAGTTGAAATCTCCATAGTCTTTTTGTTACATCAAAGGATGAAAGAATCATGAAGCATTACTTTGTAAGACAATAATTTTTTGATATGATAAGGATTCCAAATGTTGGAAAGATTGATGTAAACGAATCATCTTTCCTGTTTTTTGTGAGATTCTTATGCTCAAAACCCAGTTCTTTTATGAGGTTTAAATCCGTACAAGGGATGAAAAGTGATGTGGAAGTTACATAACGACAACGAATGAAAATACAAATACTTAATAATACATTCATGTAAAAAAATACACACTATTGATTCCTAAAGTAATGTGACAAACCATAGATAATAAGGTGTTGTTTGATATGTCTTTTATTAGGTCTGAATCGGTCAAATTCAGATTATTGATATCATAATAAGTTGGGTTTTACTCAATTATATATCTATTGATATGTTTTTTATTGGGTCCGATAAAAAGCTAGATTTAACTCAATCAACGACTATCAAAAACTCTTAACAATGAAATTATCAAATGCGAGGATTGCCCAAAAGTATTTATAAGTTAAGGCCATTATAGGTATAAAAGTTAGTTGGGAGGAAGCTATATGATATAATGTGGTTGGCAAGAGACGAGTGATGCTCCCACTTGCAAAAAGATGTTACTTCAAATTTGCTTCCAATACCAAGATATTATGTCAGCTTGGATAACATGATTTTTATTCCGGAATATAATATCCTATTTTTAATCAAGAAATGTGTTCCACATGAAAATGGAATAACAAAAGATGGAATACTCAGGCCATATATGATATAACAAAAGTAGAAATCTATTCAACCGAACAAGAAGAAATTTTGTTTTTTTATGTCGAATGAAGTCAATGAACCTTTTGAAATTTAGAAGTAAATGATTATATTACCTTTTTATTCTGGAATTAGTGGTAAATAAAAAATGACTATTTTTATAATTGTATCCAACTTAGACAAAACCTAATTAACTAATAAAATACTAAAAAAAAAAGAAGAAGAAAAAACCGGTGAAATAATCAAATAGAAAATGTCGTATACACAAAATAATATAGTATTATACTATACTGTATTATAAAATATATTATTTATTGAATTTTAAAAGGTACAAGATATAAAGATTTTTATACACATCAATTATGTATAAATAAATCATTAATATTTATCAAAAGTTTGAAAACTTAAATTAATAAATGTTACTAAGAAATTTAATTTGAAACAAAATTATAATTTAAAAATATTAAAATCGATGTATATAAATTAATTTATATTTCTTAAGTTAGACACGATATTAATTATTTCCATTAAATGCATAAACAACAATATAAATATAAAGTCTAAACATAAATATTTTATATAAATATGGTAACTTTATTATTACATAACTAGTTTATAATCGTGAGAACCACGATTATAAAACTAATTAAATTTTTATACTAAAAAATCAAATTTATTAATCAATTATTTTAAATAAATTATTACTTAAGAAATATTTTTTAGTTATATAAAGGGAATTATAATCAATGATTCAAATAAATGTGTGAAGTTATATCACCTTATAATCTATATTAATTTTATTTTATTTTTCAATCTAATGTTATTAATTTAATATAATTAAAGTGAGAAAATTAAAATTTTGAAATTTAAAATGAGGAATCAATTATTAATTTAATGTAATTATAGTGTAAATTTAAAATTTAAAATTTGAAATGAATAATTAATAGATTGACAAGTAGCATGATAGGTGACATATAACATTAACTAGTTTATAACCCGTGAAACCAAGTGGTTACAAAATTAATTAAACTTTAATAGTTAGAACACAAAATTATTAATCAATTATAATCGCTAATTTAAATAAATATGTGAAATTATATCACCTTATAATTTGTATTAATTTTATTTTAATTTTTATTCCATTGCTATTAGTTTAATGTAATTAAAATGAAAATTTTAAAATTTGAAATAGATAATTAATAGGTTGTCAAGTAACATGCATTAATTAAGAAGTTTAATAGGGTGACACATGACAAAAAAAGAATAAAATGTGTATTAATTAGGAGGTCTAATATAATGACACCATGTTAAAAGGAGATTAAAACTATTTTTTTATTAGAATAAGGATGAAAATTCTAATTGTATGATATTTATCAATAAGATATTAAATTTATTCTTTTATTAGAATAGGAATAACTAATAATAAAATGTAGTAATTATTTCCCCTTAAAAAAATATCACCACCGCTTTGCACAGACGAAAATCTAGTTTTAAAAATGTATCGGAAGTACTAAAATACAAATACTTTAGCTTTAATAATAAATATTCTTTCACATTTGATAGTTGATATGATAAATATAAATTTGTAAAATACTTATAATATAATTGTATAAACAATGATATAAATTCTTAAATATTTGATTAGATAATAGGCGCAACTTAGCAAATTCTAAATTTCAAAAAGTAATGTGATAAACTTATATCTTTATAAAATATTTCAAATAGATACACATAAATACATAAATATAAAAAAAATAGAAAAAATAAAAACACTTTTTTTGCATTAAAAATAATATAGAAATAGATTAAAAAAAAAACAATAAAAATCGGCACAGATAATAATCTTTATGCTATAAACAATTTCATTTATATTTTTATTTATTTATTTATTTTGAGGTTACGGGTGTGTTTGGCACAGAGCTTTTGGAAGCGTTTGAGAGCTTCTAGCTTTTAGTTTTTGATAAAAAGCTCTAGTTTAAACAAAAAGTTTCGTTTGACAATACGAGTATTTAGCTTTTAGTTTAAACAAAACGCTCAAAATCTAAAAGTTACTTCATGTAACGTTTAACAAAACGCTACTGAACTTTTGAAATCAATTTCCATAATTACCCTTAAAATTATATTTATATATTTATTTATTTTTAATCAATTGTTCTTTTATGTAATTTTATATATTTCAAAAGCTTTCAGTTACTTTTGTCAAACACTCATATAACAAATAAAAGTTACAGCTTCTCGCTACCAGCTATCTACTACATACTACCCGCTATCAGCTACTCACTAACTGCTTCCAACTAACAGCTACTTTTACCAATCATGCCCTACATATTATGTAACTGTTACTAGACTACTGAATAATCTGATACCAAAACCAAGTAAATGAGAAACAACCTCATTTTCGTTCTACATAAATGGGCCATAAAAATGAAAATACCACTAGCCAAAACTAATAGGATCTTAGAATCTACTTTAATATCAAACAATATATTCTGAGAACAATAGTGAGTCCACTTATATATTTCATGATGGTTACTTCCCTTCCCTATGGGCTGCAATGCAACCATCAATAAAGATAACCAACCTTTTTTTTTCTTCCATGTTTTTATTAAATGGCAGACAATTTTATTAAAAACATGTATAATGACAAACAAACCAATATACAACATAAAATAGTACACTTCATTTGTTAAAATGTCAGATAATAATTGAAAAACATAAAAACCGACGGGTAGCTAAAAGAAATTACAATTCGAAAGAAACAAAAAATATTAGCCTATTTTTACGCATTATCAATTTTATGATTTTATTTGTAGCAACATAAGAGTACACTTTATATTTGAATCATACATGCCAAAACTTGTTACATATAGTTGGTAGCTGAAAGTTGAACCTCAAAAATTTTATTTTTTAGAAATGTTTAACAAAACTAACTGTAAATTTTTGAAATATATAAAATTATATAAAATATAAAAGCTAAACTAAAAGCTCTTAAAAACTTCTTGAAGTTTTGAATTATGAATTTGTATTTAAAAGATAAAAGTATTAAACACCTAAGTTTTTTTTCCTTAATACAAACTTTTTCTTTGTTAGAAAACTCATTGCCAAACAAACCTTACGCATTAATAACATACATAGTATGCATGAAAAGGAGAATCAATTTGGCAAGTAGCACACTTAATAATAGCCAGTAAAATAAGAGAATCAGTATCAAAGGAAAAGCTTCATACATAAATATGTTCACAAAAGAAGATGATGTGTTCATAGTTTTGCCTCTTTCAAGTTATATTCACCTCAGTGGACGACGACCCCTACAACCTTTTTCTCCTATTTATAGCCATCTTTCACTCATAACATCCTCCAAACCATCTAGATCTATTACATTTTTATAGGAATCTTGTCCTCCATTGAAGTCAAAAGGTACATTTTCATACTTTGATATCAAAAATGGCATCAAGCTCACTCTATTCAAGTAGCTCCACCTCCTCATGGACGCCACAAGAAAACAAATTGTTTGAGAGAGCTCTTGCAGTATATGATAGGGACACCCCTGATCGTTGGCAAAAGATTGCAAGAGCAGTGGGTGGAAAATCTGCAGAAGAGGTGAAGAGGCACTATGAAGTGTTGATTGAAGATCTTAGGCATATTGAGTCTGGCAATATTCCTTTCCCCAATTACAAACGTTAGTCCAAAAAGGTATAGTATTAATTGTTTAGATTAATCACTTCCATATTCGTGGGATATTAATGACTTGATCATTGCATTGCATATAGGCTGGATTATGATGTACGTACGCATAAAAGTTCCAATGAAAGCGAAGTTGAAGTTCATTGGTAATGGTTACTAGTAATGTCAGTTGATTTCATATTTTGTATGTAATTCTATTCTAAAGTTTTATCAATATAAGCTATAGTTCAAATATAAGGAATTTCATGTAAGAAGCTTAATTAATTAATCCGTATGTCTGAAGTTTGAACAAAACCAAATAAGTTTGATTGAGGTGCATACGGCGTATTTAAAAATGTGTTTGTTGTCTAACTTGAATACGAGGTGACGCTTGCAAATTGAAAACCGGATTGGTATAGTAAAAGGGAAAGTAAAATTAAAAAATGACAAATCAGAAAAGAAAATAAACTGGACACGTGTATATATATATATATATATATATATATATATATATATATATATATATATATATATATATATATATATATATATATATATATATATATATATATATATATATATATATAAGTGCTAGTAATAAATAGGAGGAAATTCTAACAAAATAAGTTAGAAAGTAAGACAATAAAGTTGAACGACGTAAACACACTTGAAAATGAAGCAAGAACCTAACCTACTTCTAAATTATTCACTTCGATACTCTTGACAAGTTGGATTTAAATCTTGGATTGGAATTTAATATAAGTTTGTTGATATTATATTCTAGAAAAAGGTATGCTATCATCAATATCACTTGCTATAGTAAATCAGAAAAATATAAACAAACCAACAAAAATTGTATTTTCTAAAGTCTAATGTGGGATTGATTACAAAATACTCTCCAACCAATAACTATACTTTCTGATGTTTATGATGATTGCATGTTTAGATAGTAAGGTACATGTTTTCATCTCATGCATGAGGTTTATAGATGATATGGCTTCTTGCTGTCCATACATATGTGATTGTGAGGTTAAGGAGTCTAAAGAGGACGTTGAGAATTCTACATAGTTTTCATATTAACGGAGTTGGTCTTTGGATTAGTTACCTCAGGCTGATACATCTTACACGTTGTTAGGAAGGATCTCGAAAGACTTTCTTGTATCATTTGGTGTAATGAGTTGATTATGAGGACTTGGGGTGTGTTTCATTCCTTATATTGTTATAATGTTTATGAGTTCTATGATGCTTTCTATGTCGTCATGTGCTTAATGATTTTTGTATCAATGTTTGACTGATTAGGATTTTATTTTATAAAATGTTTATTTTAAGATTCAATCGATTATATCTCACCATGCTTGCTACTATGATGTTGTATTTTGACGTATGTCTCATGTGATGGTTAATAAGCGATACATTAGAGATGCTTAGAAGTTTTGGATATTTCAACACTTAGACTTTCACATTTTACTGTGTTTGGTTATTTGGTTTATGTTTTTACTTATGGTTTAACATTCAAGTTGACATGCCCTTGTGTTTTGAGCAACATTTATAATTAAAATCTTTCTAAGAATCTCGTAATTTACCTTTATAAATATAGAGTTTTTGTTTAGAACTTAGCATAAACAAGTCTTAAAATGGAAAAGTTTGAGGATGTCACATCCAATGGTACAAGTATGTAGATGAGATTAGGGTATAATAGAATTCTACAATCAATGAAAGAATAAAGCATTTCAATGTGAGTTAACATTGGATTAGATATGATACTTAAGACACTTGTTTGAACTTGTCAAAGTTTGTAGACATGATAATGGTTCTGGTATGTTAACAAAGGCTTTGGCAAAAAATAGTTGATGATATTCATCATGGCGATCTCTTCCTCATAGTCAAGGAATGGATGATTTTTTGGGATGTCCTATGTTTTGACCCATAAAGAAAACTCATAATAGTTTCAAATACAACATTTATTTACTTTGTACTTACTTAGGGCTTTATAGTTTTAGTGAGTCATCATGAGAGCGAAAAGATGGTTTATTTTCTTTATTCTCGGTTTATTTACACAACAATAAAAAATACATATTCTATTCTCGGAGGTTCAACGCTTCAAGAATTAGATTGAATTTTGGGGATTCGACGGTTGGGATTTGTGTTGCTAAACTGTAGCAAATTTTCATGTGATATTTATCACATATTTTGTTTGTTTTGATTATATATATTTGATATATTTTGTTCCAAATATATGATGGTTATTGTAACGCCCTCAACCATCAGGTTGGAATGTCTCAGCCTGTTGGTTTATTGTAACACCCGTGTTTCTAAGCTAGTTATTAATGTTGATGTCATAGTCTAGATTAACCTTTGTAACTTATTTTGAAATAATAAGAATGTATTATTTGAGTATTATGTGTTTTATACTTAATCGTGTGGCTTAAATAAATTAAGAATAAAAATAAGCATAATAATAAAATATTAGATAAACCCAAATCTATGAAGAAAGTTGTAGTGGTCGTGACAAGGTTTCCGAATATATAAAGAATGACGAAATCTGAGTTATAACGAAGAAGTTATGATCTTCGAAGTTTCACGACAAAACCGGCACGACGATGTATGACATAAAATATGAATTTAAGAAAGAGCGATATCTAGCCTTAGTGATCTAAACGAAATTTATAGAATATGTTAAACCAATAGCGTACATGAAAATAACTTATAAATCTGACTTCGTATGACGAAGTTATGATTTTTCTAAGTTTCGACTTAGCAGTATGCAGCCCGAAACTCGAATTTTAGATCGAGTGATTGTTAGCCAAAATAATCTAAACAAGAATCGAAGATCTCATCGATAGTAGTCCAACGGTGAAAAAACAGATGAAAACGGACATCAGATGAAGAAGTTATGTATTTCTAACGGAGTTTTCCTGTCCCGACCTACTAAAAATAGTATAATACAAATAAATTCAAAATTAACCAACTGAGTCTAAATGAAAGTTGTGGAACATAGTCTCACCTACGCGTGGATATAAAGAACGTAAAAAAATGGAGCTCACATGGGAAAGATACAAATTTTTGAAGTTTGAGAAATGGGAGTACGCCCAACGTACCTGTATGCATGAACTGAAATGGGCCACGTCGACCTGACCCAATGCTCGAGTGCATGAGTCCGTAAGCCATGATGCATTAGGCCTGATCCGAAGCATACGCCCAGCGTACTGCTTGTAGAGTGAGTACGCCCAGCGTACTCTGAGATTACGCCCAACGTAATCCGATGTTCAGCCCCTATAAATAGAGGTCGTGGGCAGTCGAGTTTTGTTGCTCATTTCTTCCCTCTCGCTCGTTATTGCCTCGTTTTACGTACAAGCTTTACCCCCGAAGCCCCGGTATCATTCCCGAGACCCGAAGAAGGTCCCGAAGCCCCGAGGGTCCTGAGAAGTAAACTTTTCGAGCCAAAACTCTGCCCGCGTAAAGCCCGGTTTTGGAGAAAACGTCTCGGTTTTATCGGAAAATATTATTTTAAGAGACGAGGTGATGTCTGATCATCGTATTATCATGTGAGTGTGTAGTTACTTTTTATAACACATAAATACGAAGTATTCTCTATAAAATATGTGTTGTGTGTATATATATTATGTGTTATTTGAAATGAGTATTGATTGGATGTTTTAATGTTTTATACATGCGTTATGTTGTGTGTGTGTGTGTGTGTGTGTATATATATATACAAAGATGTTGGGTAGAACATGGATAGATATTGGATCTATGCTGAAATAAAATGATGAGAGGCCTCGATGTTGATGTTGTTAATCTAGTCATCTAGCGGAGTATAGATAACGACCACAGACTCTTTCTAGACTGTCCAGTGGAACGCTGACAGGTTCATAACCTGTAGGTGCTGTGAACGATGTGTTCACCGGTGTACTTTATCCCCCTCATGGTTGCCTTTAGAACATTTATTGTCAAGGAAACCCCTTTGCAGTAATGTCTATACCGATGAAAATCCTAGATTAGGTCCCATGTAATAGTTGTTATCATAGGGACGTAAAGTGAAGATAACGGGAATGAGTAATTAGGTTATTGTTGGATGGTGAAAATTAAATATAATTATTTATTGTAGGTTGAAAACCCTATATACTCACCAGACTCCCAAGTCTAACCCACTCAGTTTTATTTATATTACAGGTAGTGGTGCAAGAGCATAAGTTGGAGAACTTGTGAAGATATTTTGTTTATAGGCCAGTAGTTGTGTATAACTGTTGTAAGGCTTATAATATGTCGTTTATGCTTTTGTGTCTGTATCGGAACATGACATCCCAAGTTTTGATATATAATGAAAATACATTTATTTAAGGAATGCTTTGATAAATTTTATTTATCATATTTTGTTTTGGGAACAAATTCTGCAACTCTTTTAAATCAAAGGATTATCTGAAAATTATTTTAAAAGCATAAATTAAATCGGTCTTTTTCTGGCCGTGATTTTGAGGATGTCACACTTACGCACAAAGAAGTGAAGCCTCATCCGCCAACAAATCATGTGAACATATAACAGATAATCATATAACAGTCTACATCCAATCACACACATCTACAGATCACTAAGCATAGTAACATCCTATCTACTAGTATACCGATCTAACAGATTGTAACCATACAATAGCATGCATAACAGAATATCAATGTAATGGGTCAGCATTGGTGCCTTCGACCCGCAAGTATAGTGAGGACAAATCACCTCACAAGTAGTGCAAAACTGATAAGGTCTGACTCCGAATCTCATCTCCCGAATCAATACCTACAACCATCATGATCAAACCTATCAAAATCCCAAAATACCCAAAATGCCCTCAAAACTCCAACTTGGTCAACCATTGTCAAAGTCAAAGTCAACGGTCAATGTCAGCAGTCCATGTTGACCCAACTTGTCGAGTGCACCTTATGAACTCATCGAGTTTTACATTACTCAAAAATTTAGGGAAAACCCTAGCCAACTCGCCGAGTTTTCCCCAGCTTAACACATTCAGATGATTCTTTGATTCCAGGGATTCTAAGGCTCAGATCTGAACTCCAAATGTGTCTAAAAGGATAAAGCTTCTAACTTTATCCTTTGGGGCTACTCCAAATGCTCAAAAACCCTTCTACAAGGCTTAAAAACTCAAAGGCTTAACCATTAAACACAAACCCTTGAGAATTGGAACCCAAATTTTCCAGAAGATATTCTAGCCTCAAAAACGTCCCAAAGATTGGTGCTTTATAGACATGCATGTCCACTACATGTATTGAACCCAAAATGGGTCAAAAAGGGGAAATATGGCTTAAACTCCATGCATGGCATCAAAGCTTGGCAAAAGACCAGATCTAACCCACTCTAAGGTCACCTTGACTTGGAGATTCATAAAGTTGCTAACTTTATGAAGTCCGTCCATTGCAACATCCAAGAATAAGGAGAAAAATGGACAAAACTCAAGATCTAGATACATAGATAGATAGAAATCGGATCTTGAACACTTACAATGGTCCAAAAGATTGCCAAACTGAAGATAAGAGCTTTGCTTGCTAGATCCTCGCTTCATTCTCTCAGTCTTCTTATTTTGCTCCAAAATGCCACACTAGCTCACAATAAGAGATGGAATGAGGATTAGGGTTCACGAGGCCGATATGAGAGTTAAGAGGCTGATAAAAGATCAACCTCAAGGACTTAAGGAGGTTATATAGGGTGTAAACCCTAAAATTTAGGGTTTCTCACCCAGCCGCCAACTTGTCAAGTTGGTCCAAAAAGATGTGCAGCCCAAAAGCCTTCGATACATCGAGTTGAGGCCATCAACTCGCCAAGTTCCAATGGAAACTTGCCTTTAAAGGAATAAATCTCATACCTAGAAATCGGGATGTTATAGTATTTTAGTATATGGTATTTTGAAGAACTCACCAAGTCTCGTGTATACCCAATTGAATAAAAATGTTTTTCAGGTACTTCAATGATTCGTGAGAAGGGCAAGTTTCGATTGTACACACGCATTTGCAACATGTTTCCGCACAATGTAATCATACTCTAATATATTTTAATAATTAAAAATGAAAATTTTACTTTGAAAATCAAGACATTACAGGTGAATTTAAGAGACCTAAATGGTCCCCATGGTTTTTATATCGTTTGAAGGGTTTTCCATGCTAAAATTTTGATTTCAAATTGTGGTTCTTGTTTTCTATTTTAGGTTGTTCTCGGTAGAATTTATAATTGTTGTTCTTGTTTTCTATTTTAGGTTACTCTCAGTAGAATTTGTTAGAAAATCGGTGTGTTTAGAAACTTTGAAAACTGAGAGTCGTGAATTGCACATTCAAATCAAAGTATTTCTATGGTACTCTTGAAATCTTTAGATCGGATAAACACAATGTATATCAAGAATAGAGAATGAAAAGGTGTTATGGTCTTGTGATATACCATATAAAAATGAGAATGACTAATATTAGGATATAACTTATTTATCTGAAAACTACATTGTCATAAAACTACAAAAAAAACACAATATAGCAGTTTTATAACCATCTCAAACTGTCACTAAATTGGGTTCAGGATTAGGCCAAAAAGCAAGTTATTTTTCTTAAATTAGGATTTTAATGTATTTTCCACAAAACAATATCGACCCCAGCCAGGGGCTCTACCCCTTGGACCCCGCAACTAAGGGTGTTGCCCCTAAACCCACGGGGGTTCAGAGGTCTCGCCTCTAAATGACAGTGTACTTTGAATTTTGAATAAACTCAAAAAAAAAAAAAAAAAAAATGCTCACTCCACACCGATCTAATTTGTTTAATATTCATCAATATTACATTTTAATCACCAAACTAATGACATTACACTCAAATAATATTAGTCATACAAATTACCAACATAATTTATAATATCATATTTATATTGAAAGTGAAATTTTTAGTCAAACATAAACTATTTCGACACTATTTGTATATATTTTTAGCTGTGTTTCTAGGTTTAGTTTATAACATAGAAATATTCATGCAAAAACATACACAAAGCGAACTAGTACTAATTTTAATTGTTTAACATTTCTCTTTAGTTGTCAATTATCTTATATCATTTTTATTTTTAAATTATGTTATTATGTATAGACATATGATAATCGAGTTTAAATGTTTAGTGAATTCTATATGAAGTTGGTTATGTTTTTATTTATATTGATAATTCTTTTATAACCAAAACACAACACACTATAAAGAGTATGTAAGTTATGCCGACACAGCAGCACCTCCGGTCCACATTCTTATTACCCTTTTTGGAATCAGAAGCATAATGAACCATCAATAAAGATCAATCGAATGCCAACTATGGAGTGGAACAAAAAGAATAAAGAAGAGTAAAGATGTTCATATTGGATTAAAGTTAACAAAGCAAAATTAAATAACAACAGAAATAATTTGACCGGCAAAAGTGAAAAAAAGGCTGCTACTATTAAAATTAAAGCTTAAGAGAAGGAAAAAAAAAAAAGAAAAAGAAAAAAAAAAAAAAAAAAACAAGATCTAATACAACTTCCTAACGTAAAGAATTTTGAACAAGAAAAAGTTCGTCCCCACGTTTCCACGTCATCATGGGTGGGACAGCAGGATACGCCACGTCATCATTAAATTAAATATATTATATCTTCTTTTCTTTCATCTAGTAAAGTCATGGACGAGGCCTGGTCTGTCAGTGACGTTAAGCCGCCACGAGAGGAATGGCGAATCTCTGTCGTCCACGTCATCCATGAACCTATATTCATTCGACGCCACCGACGCCGTCGAGTAGCATGACGGCATTTTGTAGGAGGATTGTGAGTGATTCATCCACTGGTTCCCGTTGTTCATCATGTATTGGTGGTGGTGGTATCCCTCCGTCGAATCACTTCCACCGTTCGAAACCACCGCCGCCGCCGCTGCGTTCGCCCGTCTCTCCTCCTTCTTGTATCTAATCCCACATGCATTACACAACGACTGCAAACAAACAACAATTTAATTAGAATTCGATTCACTTTTCTTTATCTATAGCTACATTCCGTTTGATCGGTTTAATTTTCAGATAAATACAAAGAACTATAAGCTCACCTTAGGGCCACGAGGTCCATTCCTCCAAAGCGGGGTAGAAGTGGTGTCGCAGTTAGCGCACCGCCGTGAAAACAGACTATCAGCGGCGGCAGAACCGTTCCCGTTACCATTACCATCGCCACCGCGATTGGATTTATGAGCAGATGGCGCAGAGGAGTGGCTAGAGGATTGCAAAATGTTCCACCAGTTAGACCCACGGCGCTTTTCATGGTCGTTCGTCATGCGAGTAGACGGCGTACCCAAAGACAAAGTACAATCGACGGAAGACGGCGACGACGAATAAGGGCCCATGATTTCTTCTTCGTAAGGCATTGGGAATATGGAAGAGAAGGAGTTTTGTTGATAATGGTAGAGACCACAAGAACAGGGACCCATCATGGTTGAACCAGTGCACCTGTTCATGTTTAATGTGTCAATGCAACTATGTAAGCAGAGTAGAAGGTGATGATGAAATAAGGGTCAATGCAAAGAGAATTGCAGATGAAGTGGTTGTCGTGATGTTAACGTGTGTTTTGGGGATGTTGCTATATATGAAGAGTTTTGAGGGGCCAATGAAGAACTGGAAGAAGAATATGATATGAGAGGGTGATGCTGATGCTGATGCTGATGGAATGCAATGAGGGGAGGGGGGTTGAGGTGTTTATATAGGTATAGACGAGTGGGTCCAGTTGTTGTGAATATTCCACATATGTAGTTTTGTCGTCTTGTCTTGTTCCTCGTATGGATGAGTACTGTGTTTCTCAGAAAACAGTACACGTAGATAAATACTCTACATTTTTCTATTTATAATATCGATCCTATATTTATATATAATTCATATTTGCGTTTTCTTTTACCTTTGTAACGAATAAAATTGTGTAAGTTCGTTTGTTGAGATTGGATAATATTTTGAATGTTACGGGAGTGAAAAGAAAATCAAGCTTGCTACATTGTTGGAAATTCAGATTTTCCAACTTTTGTTTTCTAATATTTGACGATATATTTTAGTTTAATTAATAAAATTAAAAAAAAGAAAAGAAAGTAGGACATTGTTATAAAAAATAAAAAATCAAATATATCATTATCATTAATGATAGGTTAGAAGTAACCTGATAACAAAATATTGCAAATATAGAGAAAAGTAGAGCGTGAGTTATCATCTAGTCCTTTTATCCTATTTTATGATCTGTAAGCGATTTTCTTAATTCGTAAGTTTTATTTCTGTTACACTATAAATTTGATGTTAAAATGGACGTATATATGTACGATAGTAAAAGTTATAATACCAAATCTAAAATTGAAGGTATTAAATAAAGTATAATAGAAGCATTATTCTTTGTAGTTAAGTAATGAAAAACAATGGTACAAAGTGTTGTTGGCAAGAAATAAAGAGAGATTCAAAAATGGTATGATTGAGAGAGGGTTTTGAGGGGGTTGTTTTCTTTTGGGAGTAGATGGTCAAAAGAAGCCACGTGACCAGGGGAACAGTCTTCCATGGATCTACACTTCTCCGATCACGAGGCGCACAATCCTTTTCTGTAATTACCATTATGTCCTTGCCTCTTCAAATTATAATCCAACTATCATCCAAATTATACTTCAAATATCTTGTTCAAGAACTTAACTAAATTGAACAACGAGAGTGTTAGAGGGGTAATTCCGTAATTATAGTGGGTGTGGTGAACCATTGCCATGAGGTCACGTGATGGGGTTAGGTTTGGGCTTGGATTTGGGGGTGGGGGTGGGGGTCCAGATGAGATGAGGGCAGGTTGGTCAGTGGGTCACAATCGGAGTCATAGTGAAAAAGAAAAAGAGGAATCCAGAGATTTTGTTATGATTATAAGAGAGAGAGAAGAGAGAGAAGAGAGAGATGTTAGATACTACTGCAATCATCAAAGCAACCTATTTTCCTCTGGGTTTTGGACAAAATCTTTGACCCAAATTATTACTATTATTAAAACAGCTTGGAAAAAAGCAATTATTATACATTCTTGTTCTCAAAAGAAAAAACACACACACATATACATATACATATAGAAACACAAACATATCAAAAGCTCCTAAAATGGACCAAATAGTTCAAACAACGACAATAATTAAAATACTAATATTTTGTTTAATGTGATAACTATTTATTTATTTATTTATTTATTTATTTTAAATTGATACATCAAGATAGCCTAAACTAATTTCAAATATTAAAAGACTAACAGTATTAGTTTGATATTTTTAATCAAAATTATGTTTTTTTAGTCATAATACAAATGCTTTAAGTACATATCATTTATTCATCTTGTTTAGTTGAAGACAACACTTTTTTTAGTTCGATCCCATATGTATTTTTAGTTCTTATCATACACAATTTTTGAACTTTAGGAAATTAGGTTGGTGGTTGCAAGAATCTAAACACAAAACCCAATGTCTAAATTTAATACATAGAAACGAATCTATGAATAATTATGTTCATACTATCTAAAAGAATAGTCAGATTTTATTAAACTGTAACTAATGTGACATAATTCATAAGCAATGAAAATCCATGAGTTGACATAATACGTACGACAATGACAAACTAGCACTAAGGTATTCCAGTAGAAACTACCAAATAATAGGACAAGTTTCTCAAATTGAACAGTATAGAATTGTGAACGAGTCAAACATACTGGTCAAAAAGACCATGTTACATTTGCTTGGGGTGTAATCTAGGGACAAAAATAAGGCAGAAACATCTTAGAAAAAAAAAACAAACAAAAAACAAAAGTGGAGTGGGTCCATATTGACAGCCACAGTGATAGTTCCCATCCCCAAAGAACAAACACAACCCCTTTGGAATATCAATCGAATCGACAAAAAGATTCATACAAAACATCAAAACACTTGGAGAACGAGAGAATCAGATCGTCTCGAGATTTGTGAATGTACCTTAAATTATTTTCATTATTTTCAACTGACATTTTAAGAAAGGATAATCACAAAAAAAAAAAATATATATATATATATATATATATATATATATATATATATATATATATATATATATATATATATATATATATATATAAATGTTTACGCAATAGATATATTTTATAAAATAGATTATTGTGAATGATTCTTATTTGTATAATTTATCATTTTACCTGTTTTATGATTTTGTTACGAGCACTTTCCACCAAAATACACCGAAATGCTCTCGAGTGCATATTTTTAGTTTTTGGCAAACAATCTGTACAACAAAATGGAATCAATTGCTCTTTAAAAAAAAATGGAATCAATTTGTAGAGAATAATGGAATAAATTGACAAGAATGCTTAACTAACAAAAAGTTTCACACAACTTATCTCCTCCTTACACTCATCAGCATAATAGAGTCGTTGAAAGATGAAACCGCTCTCTTTGCGAAGCTGCAAGGACTATGCTATCTTTTGCGAATCTTCCACTTTACTTCTGGGTTGATGCTATCGGAATTGCTTGTTTCGCTCAGAACCGCTCTCTGGTCAATAAAAAATTCTTAATCACATCTTATGAGATTCTGAATAAAAGAAAACCTAACGTAAAGTTCTTTCATGTCTTTAGTTCCAGGTGTTTCATATTCAATTATAAAGAGCAAAGGTGCAAATTCGATGTGAAAGCAGACAAATGAATCTTCTTAGGGTGCTCTCTTACTTCGAAAGCATATGTGGTTCTGAACAAGAAATCAAAAAGGATTCGAGGAAACCTATTATGTCACCTTTGACAATAATTATCTAGAGTATCAGAAAGCTGATTGTCCAAGATAGTGCCTAAACTATGAAGGTTGCTCTTGATCATTCAGATTGGGTGCAAGCTATGCAGAAAGAACTTAATGAATTTGAGTGTAACAAAGTTTGGCGCTTGATTCCAACTTCGAAAGATGCATATGTGGTAGGATTAAAATGGGTGTTTCATAATAAGCTTGACAAGGAAGGCAATGTGATTCGGAACAAAGCATGGTTGGTTGTGAAAGTGTATTACCAAGAGGAAGGTATAGACTATGAAGAAACGTTCGCATCAGTTACAAGGCTGGAATCTTTTTGGATTTTCCTTGCCTATGCAACACATAAGAATTTCGTCGTCTATCAAATAGACGTAAAATGTGTGTTTCTGAATGGTGAGTTAGAAGAAACAATCTACGTGGAACAACCACCAGGTTTCATAAATGAGAAGTATCCAAATCACTACTACATTTTGGATAAGGTTGTGTATGGTTTTAAACAAGCACCATGTACATGGTATGAAACTGTTACTCATTTCTTAAAGCAATCTAAGTTTAAACAAGGTTCGGTCAACCCAACATTCTTTCACAAGAAAGATGGTGACCATCTAATGATTGTCTAAATTTATGTTTATGATATTATTTTTGGATCCACTAATCCTAGATTAACAAATGAATTCTGAAAACTAATGGAAACTAAATTTGAGATGAGCTCAATGGGTCCTATTAACTTTTTCCTTGGTTTAAACATTAGACGGACTTTTGAAGGTATCTTCATTAACCAAGAAGCCTACACAAAGACTTTGCTTGAGAAATTTGGCGTGGTGGGTGATTCAAACGTCAAGGTTCCAATGGCATTCAGAACAACGCTCACTCCATCCTTGGACAAGCCTGCAACCGATATAACTCTTTATCGACAATTGATTGTTTCTTTAATGTACCTAACAACTAGTCGTTAAGATATCATGTTTTCTGTTTGCTATAGTGCTAGGTTTCTAGCAAATCCACGTGAACCCCATATGATGGATGTGCAAAAACATCTTCTAATACCTAAAAAGAACGACCTTTCTCAGAATCTGGTACCCTTCCAACTCACTGTTCTTTGTGCAAGCATTCTCCGATGCAGATCTTGGTGCATGTGGTCTCGATCATAAAAGCACTTCTGGGGGATGTCAATTTCTAGATGCCACCCGTTCCTGGTACGTATTTATTTTGATTAAATGTTTCTTTTTGGAAGATCTACTTGGCGAGTTGTAGCCCTAACTCACCAAGTAGATGTCGAGTTGGATGCGGGATTTAAGTGATCTGCTCGGCGAGTCCACGCCTGGACTCGACGAGTAGGCCAATCAGGAGGAAACCCTAATCCTTAGGGTTTGCACCCTATTTAAACGTCCTTATAGCCCCATCTCAGCCTCCATCACCCTCAGAGCATTCCTTATCGAAACCCTAGCCTCCATTGGTAAGTTTGAGTGATTGTTGCCTTGTGAAGGTACTTCTGGTGCACATTGGAGCAAGTGGAAGAAGGGAGAGGTTGAAGAGGTCAAGGAAGGGGACTTAGATCCAGAACACATTCGTTTGTGGTCATCCATTCTGGTAATAAAGTTTCTATCTTGATTATTGATCTATTAGATCTTGTTTGTCCCTAAATTGTTGCTTTTAAGCCCTAAAACCCCAAATCCTTTGTAGAGAAACCTTATGGTTGGGTTATACTTCAGATCTAGACTCTCATTACCTTTTAGAAGTGTTAAGTTTCAGTCATATTTGTGATTAAGGTCCCTCTTGAGCTTAGAACCCCATTAAGAGCTTATTTTGGACATTTGAAGCCCCTAAAGCTATGCATGCACGTAAAGTTTGCAAATTTACATGATAAGCTTGCCTTAGAAGCCTAGATCTGTGGTTTGGATCCGCTGCATGGCTCAAATCAGGTCTGTATGGAAAAAGGACTGAATGAACTCGGCGAGTAGAATGTTGGACTCGGCGAGTCCTATGGAGATAGCCGTGAACTCGACGAGTTGGATGAGCAACTCGGCGAGTCCGATGAACATTGCCTTAGACTCGACGAGTTGTTCTTCAACTCAGCGAGTCAGATGAACTTGGACTCAGTATGTGTTCATCGAAGAAGAACGCGTCGAGTCTTCGCTAAGCTCGACGAGTAGAAACGGGTATAAAACTAGAACAGATGGAAGGGACTCGACGAGTTGGCGAGCCAACTCGGTGAGTCCGGTTAACCAGGAAGTTGACTTTGACCATGGGGTAAAATAGTCATTTTACCCTAAGATTAGTTATCAGTATTTGACTTAGTGTTTATGGAAATTGTAGCCGGGGAGTTCCGGTTCAGCAGCCAGGCGCTCAGCAAGCAAACTTTCAACAGCTACTTCGAGGTGAGTTACCTGCTAGTAGTAGTGGGTCTAAGTCCACAATGCCGGCCCACTAGTAGGAATTGTATGATTAGATGATTGTCTCTGTGATATGCATCTAGGGTTGCTACTACCTGTGTTATGTTTATGTGTTTGTATGATATGATGCCATGTGTTAGTGATAGTAGGGGAGATAGTCCCCAGGTTACCGGTCGATAGGGCCGAAGGGGCAGTCATGCCCTGCCATGCTAAATAGATTATGTGATATGTGTTATGTGGTAGTGGTAGGGGTGAAATAGTCCCCAACATCCGGTCGAAAGGACCGAAGGGGAGACCAGCACCCAGATATGCTATTCAGTATTCGGTCGAAAGGACCGAAGGGGAGACCAGCACCCAGATATGCTAGTCAGTATCCAGTTGAGAGGACCGAAGGGGAGACCAGCACCCAGATATGCTAGTCAGTATCTGGTCGAGAGGACCGAAGGGGTAGGTCGGGCACCCAGATATGCCTGACAATATTTGTATGTTATGTGGTTATTTGGTATGCGGTACGATGGGGGAACTCACTAAGCTTCATGCTTACAGTTTTTAGTTGTTGTTTTAGGTACCTCTTCAGCCAAGGGGAAGGAGTTGGCGCGGTAGCGGCATATCATACACACGCTCTTGTTTTTCCGCACTATGAGACATTCTGGGATTTGTACTCTGATATTATTATGATTTACGTTCTGGTTTACAAACGCGGGGCATGTTTTATTAAATGATATGGTCGAATGATATTTTTTTACAAATGTTTTGCAAATCACTTAATTAAAAATGAAATTTTTGGCCCATAATTTTTGGGATGTTACAATTTGGCAATCAAAGAAGTGGATGTGTGTATCCCTATCTACTACAAAAGTTGAATACATCGCAATTGCATCATGCACTTCTCAAATCATTTGGATTCAGAATCAGCTAAGGGACTATGAGATAAACATGAAGAAGATCTCACTATACTGTGATTTAGAAAGTGCTATTCGCATATGCCATAATCTAGTGCAACATTCAAAGACAAAACATATAGCACGACAAATACCATTTTATAAAGGATCATGTAGAATATGGAAACGTTGAAGTACACTTTGTTAGATCCTCTGATAAACCTGCTAATATCTTAACAAAAGCCCTACCTGAATCAACGTTCCATCAAATTTTACAAGGGCTTAGTATGATCGAAGTGGTCTCAGTTCTGAAACCAACTTTGTAATCGGATTTTGCTGTTCATATTCCGAATGGTTCCAAGCTTCAGAACGTCTTGGATTTTACTGTTCACACTCTGAATGGTTCCGAGCTTCGGAACGTCTCGGAATCTATTATTGATCAACAGTTTCAGAATGTGATGTATCCTTTGTACATTAAGTGTCTTCCAATTGATTCCGAGTTTCATAATGCTTTAGAAGTCACTATTCATTTATGTTTATGAATTCATTTTACCTCGATATTTTATTTATTTTCTGTTTCTGATTTCCTTTTCAGAAAATCCAAAAATCACAAAAATATTTTTTTTCTTTACGTTTTTCTTTTATTTTTAGAAAACCAAAACTTACAAAAATATTTTCTTTATTTTTGTTTTATCTTTTTAAGAAAATTAAAAATACCAAAAATATTTTACTATTCATCATGATCTCAACGATGGGACAGGTATAACATTATGAATCGTTGCACTAGCTATGTGTCCCTAGAAGCATGTTGATGCATGTTGACACAAGCCTTTGAGACTCTATGTTTGAAGCCCTAATGAGACTTTCATTCTGATCGTTTCTTCCTGTAACGTCTGGTTCCTGGTATGTATTTAATTTATTATTTATTCAAATTATAAGAGCAACTGGACAAGTTAGAAGCCTCAAACTTGTCGAGTAGAGATTATAACGGCTGCTTAAATAAGTGACCTAATCGACGAGTTGAGAGGCCTCAACTCGACGAGTAGAACGACAGGGATGAAACCCTAATTTCTAAGGTTTTCCCCCTATTTAAAGGACCTAAACTTCTCTAACCAACCCCTCATCATCCTCTATAAACCCTAAATCGTATTGTGAGCTCCTTGTTGAGAAACTAGAGGTTTTGAGTGGATTTTTGTGTGTTCTTGTGCTTGGTGAAAGACTTGGAAGAGCTAGAAGGTCATTGAGCTTGACGAGCGGCACTAGATCCAGTATCTCTTCCATCTATGGCAACTTTCTGAGGTAAAAAGTCTCAAACTTGATGCTTGATAGCTTAGATCAATCTTAGTTTTGTTTTATGGATATTTTTGACCCCATTGTTAGAACTTGATATACCCTCCTAGTTGTGATGCTAAAAACTTCCATTCTCAATGCTATTTAGTCCTTAAATTCATAAAAGGGCCCTAAAGTAGTTCATGCTCAATAAAATACCATATCCATAGAAGTAGGTTGCTATATCTCTAGATTTGATCCATTTGAGGTATGCAAAGCCATCAAGTTGTCGACTTTACAGATGTATACCATGGAAACAATGTAGATCTATATATTCTGGAACCTTATATATGAGGAAAGGGCTTAATAGACTAAGAATTATGAGGAACTCGACGAGTTCATGAAGGAACTCGACGAGTTGGTTCGAACAGTTGAGTTGGAGGAAAACTTGACGAGTTACATCGCGATTTCGCGATTCTATGATTCATGGGAACTCGATGAGTATAAGGGTAAACTCGACGAGTTGAGTCAACTCAGAGTGTTGACTTTGACTTTGACTTGACCTTGACTTTGACCATAGTTGACCCTAAAGGGGTTATAATCATGAAATGGTATCTAAGGAGTTTCTTTGGTTCAGAGAGTGAGTAGAGTTGATTCAGGGCAGAGACATTTCAGCTATCATCCGACATTTGAGGTGACTTTCCTCCTGGTTTGAACGGGTCGAAGGCACCAAGGTCGGCCCATATATGTTATGTGTGTTGATTAGTAGCTAAGTGCGGGTAGGGCCCGTATCTTAGCATTATTTGAGGATGGATATGGATTGATAGATTTGATTATACTTGTTGTCTGTGTGATACTTGTATGAATCTCTTAATAGTCGAGTGTGGTTGAGGCACGTATCTCTTAGTAGCCGAGTGTGGGTGAGGCTCGTATCTCTAGTTAGCCAAGTGTGGGCGATGCCTGTATCTCCTAGATAGCTGAGTGTGGGCAGGGCCCGTATCTCACTAAGTGTGGGCAGGGCTCATATTTCAGAGGGCGGGGCCCATTAGCCGAGTGTGGGCGAGGCCTGTATCTCCTAACTGTATGCTATGTGTATGGTATTTGGGGGAGACTCACTAAGCTTCATGCTTACAATTTTCAATTTTGGTTTTAGGTACTTTCGGTAGCAAGGGGAAGGGCTCAGGATGACTGCATTGCACACACCATGATGTCTATTTTGATGACATGGTTTTTATAAATATGGTTTAATTAATTATTTAAAAATGAAATTCTTGGTCATAATTATTGGGACGTTTCACTTCCCAATCAGGCTAATTAATCACATAAGTCATTGAGCTACCTTACTCTTCTCACATTGAGTTAAGCGTTGACTGCTTAGTCTTTTGTTTATAGCAGAGGTACACCTTCTTCAAAACCATCTTACAATTTCTCCATCATATTCAGTTTCACAATTGTAACTCTTAAGACTCTCAGCAATTACCACTGAGGTTTATGGTTATACAACATTTGTGTTTATGATCTTCAAATCGTTATCACTACAATTTAAGTGAAACCCAAAATCCGAAACACATTTTTGTAATGAGGGTGAACAATTAATATGTTCTAGATAATTGGGCCAATGAATTGACGATTAAAAGCTACATGGTTTGTACCTTTCATATCTTCAAATCTCACTTTTTATTTTTATTTTTGAGTGATCTTTATGAAAAGTTCTCGACCCAAGACTTTTCTTCCCAAAGGATCCAGTTTTTATTTTTCTTGAGATTTCACTAATATCCAGTCAATTATAAGATATTCCAAGCTTACTTGTTTTAATGGCTACACCGGTCAAACAAGTACTTCATTTGTATTTTCGAACCTATGTTGAGTTTCGAAATTCGATTGGAGCTTCAGTCACCCATATAAGCATATGAAAAGAATCCTTTCACTATTTCTTCACTAATAGATGATCATAATTCAACGGGAAACCATATAAGCACTTTCAATTCTCTCTTGACTCCGAAGAAAGAGATCATTGCTTGAGATCCAACTGCTTTTGTGTCAATTTTTAATTGATTTCACAGAATCCCATAGATATAAAATTGCTTTCTTTCTTTTTCTTTGGTGCACTCTTGCACAAAAATCTTTATAATTTTTCTAAGTTTTGTTCTGATTCCGATTGGTTACTGATTATTCCGAGACAGGTTATGGTGATTGGTGAAAGAGCAGAATTGAAACGGCAGTTTATTGGGGATAAAATTTCAATCAGGTGCGTCAAATTTTCAAATCACTGATATCACGCGTGTCAGTTAGAATTTTGCCTGGCATATAATAGCTAACACGCTATCCCAGTCTACTTTTATAGGATATGGGAACGTCAAACTGTTGGATTTTCTCTCTCCCCTTATCACAAACATATAAAAAGGGTTTTTGTCGATTTATTTCTCTCACCGCTCACAAACTACTCTCAAAGCAAAACCCCTTTCTCTCTCTACTTACTATTTATCATCTTCTTCATTGATTCCATGGCTGGTTCATCTGAGACTACATTGTTTGCTGACCAATCAGCCTCTGTGGTTATGCTGAATGTGAAACCCGGTCAGAATTTGATCCTCGATCTCACTGCCTCATGCTACAATGAAGCCTTATGACCGATGATTGAGTATTTGCGTTTCTTGCCACTGGATCAAGCCTTGACCATTGCAGAATCCATTCCTCTCATCCATCTTTCGAAGGAGTTCTCAACTGCATATTATGTTCTTGTTGATAAAGTGATTAATTTTGAGGTTAACTCCCGAAAAACCTCCATTACCAAGGCTCGATTCTGCAAAATGCTAGGATTTGGTATGCCTGACGGCCTGGTTGATCCTAATTCCATTTCTTTGGTTGATCTCATTCACATGTTTAACCAATTAGCCTATAATGGTGAGCCTTCTCTTATATCCAAGTTCAATAAGTCTAATCTTCATCCTGTGTGGAATGGTCTTTTCACCATGTTGTTTTAGAGCTTCTCTAAACGCATTGCCGGCTCCGATAGCGCAAGTATTCTCTTTACTACCATCATTTATGGTTTATATCATGACATCAACTTGGATTACGGTTCTATTATCTGGACACAACTTACTAAAAAAACATCTTCTGCCACTCGCAATACTGAAATTTCTTGTGCTTAATTCTGGTCCATTATCGTCAAAAGAGCCCTGGTTCACTTTAACGTTTCTTTTGCTGCTGATGTTGTTGTTGCTGTGATTCTGATCCTATAGACGTCAACATTTATGTTGTTCGATTAAACTAAGTTTAGTTTCATTGTATTGATTCCAAAGGTCATGCTCGCAAAGGTGCCTCAGGACAATGCTATAGTCAATGTCTATCGAAAGTTGCCTTCATCAGGTCCTCGTCAAATGATTGATGAAATGCGAATGGAAATTGAAGAAGCCAGCAAACCGAAGAGGATAGCAAAGCGAAAAGGCAAGGATGGTACTTCAAAAGTGATTAAGACTCCAAAGAAGAAAGTCAAAAAGCAAGCCCGCAAACCAAAGTCTCCTTCTCTAGTCGCCGGGGAGGATTCGGAATCCCAGACTGTTTTGGATTTTTGAAAGGATGATACTGTCCAGCATGAAACTAAAGACAATGTTGCGACCTCGGAACCAAAAACCTCCACTCCAATTCTAATGGTATCTTCTCCATGCACTACTTTTTTGCCATTTTCTGATTCATTTCAGATCCACACTTCACCATCTCTGACCATCACTTCACCTCCTATCACCACAACTATTCATATAACCATTGCACCTATACCAAAGATATTTGTTGGTGTTTCTCAACCTCAAATTTCTGTTCCACTCTCCACTCCATTCTATACCAACTCAAAAACAACAACAACAACCTTTCTTAATACTTTGATGTCTACTGTCAACGTATTTGATATGGGGGCATCTAATTCCGGTGTTACTGTCGGTCCAAGCACTTCAATATCTTCTCCTTTACACTACGATGATCCTGATATCATGTTTAGGGATGATTAGGAAAATATACATGATTTCATTTTTAGTCCCTTCAAAGTCCATCACGCAAGCGATGATGACGAAGCCCCAATGACAAAAAGGGCAGTTTAAAGCTTTAAATGAAAAGTTAGACAAGATTTTGGAGTCTACCAAATCATCCACCAGTTATGAGTACATGTTACAGTCTCATCAGACTATTGTGAAAATGCTAACCAAAGAGAATGCGAAGGTACTTGTTGCCTCAACCAAGACTATTGAAGCATCTGAGAAAACCATTGCAGATACGACTGAAAACATCGAAAAACTACATGTTGAAGTTAAACAGTTTATGGCCAATTTCTGAAGCTCATCTGATAAGAACACTGAAGAGGCCAAATAAGTCATTACGAGTCTCGGAACCACTTTAAGATCGAAAAAGAATCTCTTTCCAAGATTCGTTCCGGCATTCAAGGTTGAAAATGTTGAGATGAATGCTTCCATCATGTCCAAGATTAAGCAGCTTCACAACGATCTTGTTGCTGAAGATGCGATCATGGACAAACTGGCTCAAAAAATTGAAAAACTCAAGGCTTTATCTGTCAAACTGAATTACGCAACCACGCGTCTGGATTACTTGGAGTCCGAGAAGGTAGTGTACCGAAGTTGTGTTTCAGATATAAATTAGTACCTGCAAAGCCATATTGAAACTCGTGACTCAATGCTTACGATTTCAGTCTGACAACACCTCTCTAAGACATGCAAGCCCGTCTTTGCACTGCTAAATCAGTTAGAGGGTGTTTCGGGAAGCAGTGCTATTTCGAAATAAGGGGGGATAATGAAGACAAACAAGAAACCTACAAAGAAGAACCCCAACCTATGCAGAAGACTAAGGAATAACAGTACAAAAATAGAAGGTTGACTAGAAGGGTAATTAAGCTTCTGGATCAAAAGGTAAAGAAAAACTCATTGATGATGATGATGATGATGAAGAGGAAGAATCATCTAAATGTGAAAAGCTTGTCAGAAATTAGAGGAATAAAGAGCTTGATAATATTTTTCACGTTCGTAAAGAATTAGAAGCTCAAGAAAAGGAAGCTATGGATGCAAAAGTCACTCTAAAAACACACGAATCCCTTTTTCCTCCTTGGACCATGGAAAGGATTCTGAATGAGGTTGTTAACAATCCAATCCTACATTGGTTCAAGCCTATGGTATCCTTTGAACTGGTTAACTCGGTTGATTCTCAGTTTGATTTTCCTGTTACTCCAAGATCATTCCTATTCAGATGCTTTGAGCAAATTGAGAAAGCACCACTTTCGGATTATCACGTCAATCATAAGTTCTTCTCTTTTTATATCAACTATGAGAAGCCACAATTGCAAATATGGAGCTTACAAATGATGGTTGCTATAAAGGTTTATGCACCTTTCTCGGTTGATGGCTTAATCAATGTCAAGTTTAAAGGATACAAGGGATCAATTCGTACTGAATTTGATTTCACTCTTGCTAATCTTCCATGTATGAATCCAAATGACTAGATTTCCTTATTCTTGATTTTATCGAAGTATGGGCAGACATATGAACCGATTGTTGCTCACCTGAAAAGAATGCTTATTTTCTATATTCATGAAGTAACATAGATGGATATAGAAATAGCTTCTGCTTTGAAGAAAAAGGCGATTGTGAATCCTGAACCAGAACAGAAGGACTTCCAAAAGCTGAAGCTAGGAAAGATCAATAAAGAAAATTGGAATCTGGTTTATCAACGAAGGGAAGGTGGTAATGTTCAAAAGAGCATGTTTTTATTACTCGACAAGCATCTATATTCAACCACTGTTCTAAACAACATTATAGGACTGGTTGAAGTTACGAAGTCTAACATCTCTGATGATCTGAAATGCTTTACTGACATGATCAAGTGGTATCTTTATGATCATAAATACCCTTCTGAATCTGATGACACGACTATCCAAGGTTGAGAAGAAACAACAGTGAAGAATTGTTGGATTAGATGTCTAAGCCCATAACTATAATTGGTATGTACTTGACCCGAGAGTAGCATGGTTCATTTGGGTTACATGACATTGGAACAATTGGATAGACAAATGAGAAAAAGGATGCTTATGTTTTGTTAATATACTATAAGTTCTAATATATTAATATGAAATCAAATTATTTAATTAGTATTGATCAAGAATTAATTTTGTAATCAAAGGATACTAATTAAATATATAAGGATTAATTATGTAAATCATTCATTCTTATATATGTGGGCTTATGATCCATAGTTCTTTATGTTGGGCTAAACCCATGTGGTAACCCATTGATAGTCCATGGAGGTTTTAACCCATGGAGCATGAAGAATATGGAAGGTCATGCACATTAGGGTTTACATGGTGTAACCCCAATTTAGCTACACTATATAAGGACCCCTCTAGTTCATGAAATTTGCACTAGTGCATACACAAAGAGGGATAGCCGATTTTTGGTGCAAGTATTCTTCTTCTCAAGTTATTCTAATTGGTGGTGGTGTTGTGTGAACCATTTGAGGTGCAAAATTTGAGGCACTAAGCTCTTAAAGTTTCAAGACTCAAGCTTCATCAAAAGGTATGTCATCTAACTAGATTTTTGTAATATAGATACTCCATTGTATGCTAGTTAGGATGATGCTTTGGAATTTTGAACGTGTGCATGTATAATAGAGAAAACATAGATCCAAAGCACATAGGGTTGCATGTACACCATAGGAGTGTTAGAATGCTCAAAACCCAACAGTGGTATCAGAGCCTAGGGCTGTTTTCAATTATCCTTGATGTTGTTGCTTGAAAATTGACTTTGTTTGCTGTCTGGACAGGGGGCTTGATGAGTCCATAGAGTGACTCGACGAGTCCATGTGTAATTTCATCCAACTCGTCGAGTTTGTTCATGCACTCGACAAGTTAGAGCCCCTGACAACATACTTTCGAGTTTTAAGGCTGGAATTGGACTAGAAGCATTACCCTAAGCTATTTTTTGAACTTATAAACCTGTTTTTTATGTGGTAATGATCATTATAATCCAATTCAAAAGATAATTGTCAAAAGTTTCATGTTTTGTATTAGTTTAATGGTTAGCTGATTACATGAAAATTGTTTGATTTGAATTGTCTTGTTCATATTAGTTTAATCTAGATCATGATTCTTGCTAGACATGTTTGTTAGTTTATTAGATTATCTAAATGGCCTTTAATGGATTCAATAACTTGTTCTCAAGATATGGAAAACGATTTTTTTTTCCTTTAAAAGAGTTATAAACTTGAAGAGTCTCTTTTCATAAATTGTTTTATGACCTCTAAAACTTGTCCTCAAATTATGGATTTCAAGAGTCTTGCCGTTAAAAGCCATATTAAACTCATATGTTATGGATTCCAAAAGTTTTTTTTGAATTGTTCAAAACTTGCCCTCAAGTTTTGGAATTTGTAAATGTAGAGTCTTCTTTTGACACATTTATTTCCAAACCCTAAGAATTTTAATAGTTAAAATTCAACCCTTATACTATTATAATATTAATAGTTAATATATATATATATATATATATATATATATATATATATATATATATATATATATATATATGTATAAGATTAAAGTCAATCTTACCGTTAGTAGGCCTCATTTACGAAGCCGGTCTATAACCGGGGGGGGGGGGGGGGGGTATACAGTTACTGCTTATAAAATGGCAGTTTAATGGGTGTCCACTCACACTCACCGCTTCCTTGACTAGTGGAGGGTTGTTAGCTGAATGGGTAGGATATGACTATAATTCTCCATTCATTAAAAGTATAATGATAAATATAAAGTAACTAAACTTTATTAAATTCCTAATCATAGTTACTTTAGGAAAATGTGAATTTGGTGCTAACCCATGAACTCGCACTTTGCACTTTATTTAAGTCGTTAGTGGAGCGTGTGTGGTTAATCGGCACACTAATCTGGGACTGACAATGCGTGACAAATGGTAACTTGATGTTAATCATAGATCAATGAAGTGTGTGTGGTTAACCGACACATTGATTAGGTGGTTGTAACATTGAGTGTATCAAGATAATTTGCATGGTTATTCACTCCTCGTTTGTGATCCTCGACATCCCAGTCACAAACTTGAAGGGCACAATAGAGATTTAAACTTGTCATTGAATAGTTCAATGAATCTCACAGGGTCTAGGTCTTTCTATTCATTTAAAACCTTATGATTCATTTTTCATGGTGGAAATTGGTAAATCGTCATTTACCTACCTTCAAATATTTTGTAGCTTGGATTATGGCATCCCTCTTCTAAGTTATAAAATATTGTGTTGGGTCCTAGCCTTAATATTTCAAATTGGGTGTATATTAAGGACTTAAATCAACTAACTTGAACATATCCCTTGTAGATGTCTAGTTCAGACAATTATGGTCTACCCAAATCTCTTAGAACAAGCTTCCTAATTTAAGATGATGCTCCACGATTGGATCGTGAAATGGAAATCATATTTCACTTTCTCCTCCTCCTCCAAATATTCTCCCTGACCCACAAGCTCGAAGACTTGAAAAGTTCAAGATCACTCAAGCCCTACTTGCAATGAAACATTAAGATGGAAGTCATGTGTGTACTCATGTCTTGGAGATGAAGTCACACATTGAAAAGGTTGAGAATGTTGGGTGTCGTTGTCCCAAGGAAGTTGGTTATTGAATGGTTTCTTCAGTCACTTCCGGAGTCATATAGTGAGTTCATTAAGGACTACTATGTGACAGACCACGACATGAACCTTAATGATCTTACCTACTTGCTTGTTGTTGCTGAATCAACATTGATTTGGCGCACTGATAAAGCAAACTTGATTATAGCCATAATTTGGAGCGTTTTGATTATAGCCATGATTTGGCACACTAGTTGGTAGCAAGTAGCTTGTAGCGTTTTGTTAAATGCTACATGAAGTAGCATTTGGATTTGGAGCGTTTTGATTAAACTAAACGCTAGAAGCTTGTAGTGTCAAACGAAGTTTTTTTGTTTTAAACGGAGCGTTTTGTCAAACGCTACAAGCTAGAAGCTCTCAAACGCTCCGTGCCGAACACGCCCTTAATGTTTTAGTTTGAACATATTTTCATGAATGTTTTTAATTTTTATTCGCATCTAGAATTTATTCATGTTAAATTATCTATTTTATTTATGAAATCTAACCCACAAACTCAAATTTAACCCACGAGTCCGTCAACCTGTGAACCCGTATAAATAAGTGGTTTAGCGGGTCGTATATGTGTTTATATTCCAAACTCGCCAACTCGCCAAACCGTGACTTGTATAGTTGAATGAGTCGTGTTCGGGTTGGTGTATTTTGACCCGTCAACCTGTGACCTGTCAACCCGAACACGATACGATTGTGAGGCCTACCTAACTAAAAGTAATTTTAAGATAAAACCATACTCTCTTCATCCTAAAATTATTGTCACTGACAAAAAACATATAAATTAAGAAAACATAAATTACTACTAACTTTATTAATTGAAATGACCATTGTACCTTTTGTTGCATTTTATTTAATAGTCATTACATTTAATTTCATGATAGTTTAACTAATAATGAGAGATGTTTTGGTAAAATAGACATTTATTTTTAGAAGTAAGCTATAATTTTAGGACAATAAAAAAACATAGACTACTAATATGGGATGGGAGGAGTATTTATTTAATAAACTTTAAGGTTTTTATATTAATAACGCTCACTTAATATGTTAACTAATCATTCTTTCAAAATGTAATAATTTTCAAAAATTGTGGTCCAAGTTGGAAAGTAGTTTGCATGCATGCATGTAAACTTGAATCAGCGATAAGAAGATCTCACGTTGATTAATATCGATGAATATTGTTTTGGGGTTATAAATGCACGTATATGATGATTAGCGCATGCAATTTTTCGTAATCTGTTCCCAGCCGCAATGAGGGACCTACAATATCCAACTCTATACCAACGATACTTCATCATTTTATTTTACTTTCGTTTCTAGGACTCTGTGTTTGATTGACTGAATTACAAAAAGAATGTTTGACATAAATATTGACATTGGTCGAGTTAAAGAAAGAAAAGGGGATCGAGTTAATATCAGGGACGAACTATATATCGTTTTAAATTAAAGATATGTTGTAATGTTTGTAGTGTAAGAAAACTATACTCTTCATGGTGATACTATTTACCTTGATCGTATTTTTTGTATTCATTATTTGATTAAGATGGAAATCTTGTTGATTTAATTCGCTCTTTTTTTTTACTATTCAACTCAATCCAGCTCACGTATTTGTTGTATTCAATGATAATGATCGGGGATCTTTTGAATAAGAATGTTGAGAGAAGCTTCCTCGAATAGATAAGAGTTTTGAAGTACTAAAAAACATAATCCTCAAAAGATGAAACTACAACAAGAATCAATGAATCCTTGTTTTTTTTCTTGTTTCTCTCTCCAGGATTACTAAGCCTAATGTGTGTGTGTGTGTGTGAGAGAGAGAGAGAGAGAGAGAGAGAGAAGATGGGGTCCAAGGTGATGTTAAAAGAATGTAGCAAATGAGTTTAAAGGAAAAGGTGGTTTGATGAAGAAGACAAGAGAGAGATGGAAAAGTGTAATTGGGGTTTTATGGGAGAAGCCCCTAAACAAGAGTCTTGTGTACTTTGGAAAAAGTTAAAGATTTTGAACCAAGACAGCTACTTCTTATTGTCTCCTCTATGGGGATCTTATATATAGTTTATCTTTTTTCTTTATTATCATATACATACCCTTCTTAAATGATATCCGCCATTTAACATGTGGCTGAAAAGTTATATTAATATGGAAATATTATATGTAAATTTACATGAATGCCATTATAAACACTATACATGGTAGATCTATAGTGTTAACACCATTACGATTAATATATAGTGGTCAATTCCAATTTGGTTTTCATTTTAAAAACTAAAATCTTGAAATTAATGATGTTATTGCCAATTTAATCTATAATGTTAAGACCATTACGATTAATATATAACGACTTATAGGTCTAATTAATGTTGTCTACTGATTATAATTGATTTTTTAGAAAATACAATTCATTCCTAGAGTAAAGTCATAGGCAAGTCATAGGAAAATGAAAAAAGTTTGACGAATCAATTGTGTATCTAGCTAGATTATTATCGCTGAAAAAGTGAAAATTATGTAGTGAGTGAATAGTTACTAGTTATGATTATGATAATAAATAAATAAATTTGATATAATAAAATGTCTAGAGGAATCACAATTCAACAAATACACCATAATGGGCCTGGGTTGGTCAATCGACTTGTAAATCGTTAAGTGGGGCATTAAAACAGGTTATTCAATTTTGAATCGACACAAACCCGAACCCATTAACCCCTGTCACCAATTCACTAGAATCTACAAATAAAAACAATATGGTTCCTTATATAAATAAAATTGAAATAGATAGGGTTTTTTTAGCAAAAATAGATATATTTTTTAGCAAAAATGAGATCGATCCATCATATTTTTTATATATATTTGTTGTAATTAAAAAAAAAAAAAAAATGGGTCCTAGGACCTACCTTCTACACACTTAGCTCATATGTCTTTTAACAAAAATAAGATAGATCCATCATATTTTCTATATATATTTGTTGTAATTAAAAAAAAAAAAAAAAAAAAAATGGTCCTAAAACCTACCTTTTACACACTTAACTCGGTCTTTGTTCACCACCCTTTGTCTCTGCCAAGGTTTCCCCTTAGGAGACAACAATAGACGGGGTATCTCGTCGAATTTACTAGAACCGAAATCTAAACTGGCGGTTTCTTGATTATTGGAACCGGAATTAGAACCGGTTGCATTTGTTCCTAAAGATTTGGAACTGCTCTCGGAACCGTTGGAGGTACCCGATGTCTAATTAAAAAAAATATAAAAAATAAAAATAAAAAAGTTCATGGCTTAGCTTTTAAACTATAAATATTTTATAAAGTTGTTTAAAAGAAATATATATATATATATATATATATATATATATATATATATATATATATATATATATATACCTTCTATGTTTATAACCTAAACTAGGTGTGAGATCTATGTTTTACATAAGTTTATTTAAAAAAATTAGATATGAAATTTTAACAATTTGAAGAGTTTGAATTTATAAAAAAAATGAGAAAAAATTTTAATTATTAAAATTACTGAGGCTTTAATGTATTGAATACATTACATATATAAACATGTTCTAATAAATACCTTATATATATATATATATATATATATATATATATATATATATATATATATTACCTTCCATATTAAATGTAAAATTTTAATTTAATAAAATGAAAATACAATAGAATGACAAGTGGAAAATAAAAAATTCAAAAATTTTAGAAAAATAACATGTGTCCAAATAAATGAGAAGATGACATGTGATAAAAAAAATTATTAGAAAGGACTGTGTGTGAAACTCATGTATTACATGAGTTTATTTTAAAAAAATTAAATATGAAATTTTAGCAATTTGAAAAGTTTGAATTTATAAGAAAAATGAGAAAAAATTTGAATTATTAAAATTAATGAGACTTTAATGTATTGAATATATTACATATATAAACTATTTTTAATAAATACCTTACATATATATTACGTTACATATTAAATGTGGAATTTTAATTTAATAAAATGAAAAATATAATAAAATGAAAAGTGAAAAATAAAAAATATAAAAATTCTAGAAAATGTTATATGTCCAAATGAAAGAAAAGAGGACGTGTGACAAAAAGTTTTTATTTATTAGGTAGGATTAGGTGTGAGACCCGTATATTATACGTGTTGATTTAAAAAACGATTAAACATTAAAGTGTAACATAAAATATTTTTTGATGTACAACTTTAAAATAAAAAATGAAGAAATATATTCATTACAATTTAATATAATATATATGATATTCAATACTTTACATATATAAGTATATGATTTTAATCTTAAAAATTGAAAAAAAAAATTAACAAGTGGATAATATTTATTTCAAAAATACCATAAAATGACAAGTGTCAAAACTCATGAGAGATTGACATGTGACAAAAAAAACTTTCATTTATTAAGGAGGATCACAGTTGGTTTTTGTAGTTTATAAATATATAACTTATGATCATCGAATGTTAAGCACAAATTTTTTCAAAAAAAAATAAAAAAAAAAATAAAGATAGTTTTCAGTGATAAATAGCTAAATTGTACACCGAACATAATTTGTGTAGGATATTAAAAGTGATATAACTTAGTTTAGTTTTATCAGTTAAAAATTTAAAGAATCGTTTCCTTTGGTAAGCTACGTAACTTTGACTATTTGCAATATATAACTTTATGTTTTCGGTTCTGGTTCTTATTTTTTCGGAAACGTTACATGATGACTGTCGGTTTTGGAATTGAAATCGCGTTAAGTGGTTCCGATTCCAATTTTGGAACCATTTTAACGTTTTCGGTTCTGATGAATCGAAAACGTTTAAAACGGTTCCAAAACTAGAATCGGAACCACTTAACGTGGTTTTAGTTCCAAAACTGACAGTCACCGAGTAAGATTATCAGAGAAGAGGATATGATTTATGTACAGTTCGGAACACATATCGTCATAGATGAAAGGCAAGATGATCGAAAGTGGACACTCTAAAAGATTATCGGAGAAGAGAATGGTGGAGGCCGTCGGCGTTGGTGTATTTGGGGAGTTTCAGGGAGTATAACAAGTTCAAGTTGTAGATGGTATTATCGGTGCATCACATTGGGAAGGGAATAGGTGGGGCCCACCTTATTTACCTTTTAAAACTAATAACAAATAAATAATAAATAGATTAAAAACTATTAATAAGGGTAAAATAGTCTGTTAGGGACTAAAGACGTCAGCAAAAAAAAAAAAAAACTATAAGGACCAAATGTATAAATTGCCCCCACTAAACCGTACAAACTCTCATCATCATCATCATCATCATCATCATCCTTCTTCATTTGCTTTTTTAAAACTTGCAACAAAATATAAACTGTAACATCTCAAAAATATAGTCTAAAATTTTTGCTTTAAAAACCATTTAAGATAACCATAACCCATCAAACATCACAATAAAATCATAAGTTATGTATCTCAAATCATCATGCAAAATGTTGTATCAAAATCATGTCTTAAAATATCAGAGTCTAAACATCCTAGGCTGGAAGAATGGTGTGTGACTGCAATCATCCCAAGCTCTTCCCTTTGCTACCGGAAGTACCTAAAACCAAAACTCAAAAATATAAGCACGAAGCTTAGTGAGTCTCCCCAAACTACCACATATCATACACATAAACACATAATAGCATACATTGGGCCTTACCCACTACAACCCCCCCCCCCCCCGCACTGCGGATTGAAGTTCGGCATCAGGCCTTGCCCAACATTTGATTGAAGTCGAGTATACATATAACATATCAACAAGAATATAACATAAACATATAAGCTAAACCTTCCTTGGGCTTGCCCCAACATCGGACCGAAATCCGGAACATATAATGCATACCATATAAACTAAACATTCCTCGGACTTTCCCGACATTCGACTGAAGTCCGGAACATATAAACAAACACATGCAAGAATCACGAAGACATCAAGCATAGAAACATTCCTCGAGCTTGCCCCTACATCGGACCGGAGTCCGGAACATATAATCTACATTGGGCTAACCCCGACATCGGATCTAAGTTCGGCACATTCTAACATACGTAAACGGGCCGGCATTGGTGCCTTCGACCCGTTCCTACTGGAGGAAAACTCACATCTCAAGTTGGTTGTTGAATATAATTTTCACAATAAACACTTAGTAAAAAACTACAAATTCTTCTAAGGGTAAAATGGCCATTTTACCAATGGTCAAAGTCAACATTCTAGGTTGACCCAACTCGCCGAGTTGCTCCATCAGCTCAACTAGTCCTAGAACCCTGAAATCACGATCTAATTCGTTGAGTCACTTCCCTGACTCGTCGAGTTCCCCGGCTACTCATAGTCACGATTTGGCGAATCAACTCGTCGAGTCCCTTCACAAACTTGCTGAGTTCTACCTTAAGCTGAAACGGGACAATACGACTCAACTCGTCGAGTTCCTCTATGGACTCGATGAGTTCCCCTGTCCGCTTGGGCCACCTTAATGGGTTAATCCCCTACTCTTCAGATCTAAACATCTTACTTCATCTACACACTGGAAATGCCCTTTTAAGGGTAAATATTCCAACTTTACCCGCTAATAATCCTTCTTAGTAGCTTTAGCTAAAACCCTAGTTCCTTAGGACATAGATCTTTGTCCAAAAGCCTTATTACTCCAACCCAATGCATGAAAACTGAGATCTAGGTCATAAACACCCAATGAACACATAAAGTCTCAAACTTTACTTCCATGCATGGCCTTTTGGGGCTTAAAAGGCCATAATAACGTCTTTAAGCTTGCATGGGGCTTCCATGGTCATAAAGTTTGCTCCTTTATGCCATGAAACCCCTTCTAGATCCCAGCTTTGAAAGGTGTTGGATTAGGTGTTTAAGCCCGTAACTATAATTGGTATGTACTTGACCCGAGAGTAACATGGTTGCCTTCATCAATGCAGATTGATAGGATGGACTTTTGAGAATAAGGTTATTTGTGATTTGTTAATATATTACAAGTATAATATATTAATATGAAATCATATTATTTAATTAGTCTTGATCAAGAATTAATTTGGAATTAATTTAGTGATCAAAAGAGACTAATTAAATATACGGTGACTAATTTGGTAAATCAATGTTTCTTATAGTGTGGGCCAATGATCCATGGTTATTTGGGTAGGCTAAACCAACATGGACGATCCATGGAGGTTAACCCATGGAGCCTAAGTAAGATGAAGAGTCATGGTGCATTAGGGTTTGCATGGATGTAACCCTAGCACTTGCCACACTATAAATAGACATCCATAGAGCCAAAATCGATTGCTACATACATTCTTGGAGAGTGTGAATCGATTTTGAGCTAAGCAACTTATTCTCTCAAGCCTCCTTTTGCACTTGGTGTTTGTGACACATTAGATGCATCAAATTTGAGGTGCTAAAGCTTTTGAAGGCCAAGAACTACAAGTCTTATTAAGAGGTAAGTTATCTAACTAGTAATTTTGTTCAATTGTATGCTAGTTAGGATGAATGCTTTGGAAAATCAAATTGCATGTATAATTAGAAAAAACATAGATCCAAAGCATCTAGGGTTGCATGTGCACCATAAGGTTGTTAGAGTGCTCAAAACACTTCAGTGGTATCAAAGCCTATGATTGTTTTCTGTTATACTAGATGCTTATTAATTTTCCAACTTGAAAAAATTGATTTTCTAGCTTCTGACTGGTAATCTCGCCAAGTCCACTGGCTGACTCGACGATTCCACTCGGTAACAGACCAACTCGATGACTCAGGTTCATGCACTCGTCGAGTTGATGGCTCTGGGTGCTGGATTTTGAGTTTTTGGCCAAAATTGAATTATGATCATTACCAGAAACTGCTTTTTGAAACCTGAAATCTATTTTCTTGTTATGATAGTGGTCATGCTCATCCAATTAAAGATAATTGTCAAAATTTTCTAGATTTATATTAGTTTATATGATTAGGCTAATTTCTTGCAAATTGTTGATATGAATTATCTTGACTTATGAGTTTAACTAGATCACAGATAAATTTATTTGATTATTGTGTTAATTAAAATATTGATCTGAATGCCTTTAATGGACTCCATAACTTCCCCTCAAGTTATGGAAAATGAAAAGTTTTTCTCTAAAAGTCATTAAACATGCCTCGGATGAACTGTGGATTGACACAAAAAAATTGAAATGGGTTGATATGAACAAAAATTTTTCAATGACAAAAGTTTATAAAAATTATTTTATTTTTAATAAAATTCTTTATTATACTTTTATATGCATTTAATATGTTCAATTTTTAAAAGGGACAACAACCAAGAAATAAAATGTCACCGAGTGATGATGAGATGGCATCTTCTTATTATATGTCATGGCAAGAGTATGTATATGGTGAACAAAAATCAGTTCCAGCCCCAGTACGGGACCATTTTAGGAGACAAGATGAATTTTCGTCTAGTATTTCGTCTAGTGGTCGCTCTCATGGTAGAGGTGGGCGTAGTGGGAAACCCATCTTAGATGGAGGTGTTGAAACGACTACATGCACTGAAGCAACATGTGTTTATGAACCGAAAACCTACTGATGTATTTGTTGAAGAAGTGAATAATGAAGATCTATGGAATAACATCAATTTCGAGGAGCCTGCAGTATTCTAAAGAAATTTTGGTCAAGCGGTTAGTTACACGCTACATTTTTTATATAATTTCTTAACATATTTGCAAATTTTTGTTAATATTTTATAGCTAAAAATGTAGGTTGTTGAAGATGAAGGGATGTATAAAAATAATACAAATGAAAATGTTTTTGGTGATATTGAAAACGACAAGGTTATTATATATTACAGTTACGATTTTAATAATTAAATTTTAAGGTGTCTTTCGTTAATAACTATAATGTGTTAATTTTAATGTAGGAGTTGGAGGAGAGGAATTAGAATGCGGGTTGTAGTAGGAACAAATTTGATAATGATGTGTTTGATTTAAATGATGATAATTAAGCCAAAGAGGTTGTTATACTTACATTTATTTTATTTTTTAGTAGATTGAAACATTTTTTTAATTAGAGATTATTGCTTATTAATTTAGGTATCGGAGGAAGATGATGTAATAATTACAAGAAATGTAATTTATTATGATGATTATGGTTTTGATGGCAAAGAAGTTACACCCGATAGAACAATGGCTCGAAATCCATCAAAGTATAAGTGCACTCCTTACATCAAGATACTCGTTTAATTTAAAATCTTATATCGTAATAATAGAATTCTATTTTTATGTGAATTATTTGAAGGATAGAGATTTAAACATTTGAATATTATTTTAGTTGCACACAACACCAAAGCAAAAAAAAGAAGACCAAAAAAGAAAGTTGGCATCAAATCAACAAGCCCCGTTCCTCCTCCAACATTTGTTGTTATTCACGACTTCTCTGTGTTGCGTCTGCAACCTTATGTAGCAGGCGGTGAGGTTGTGATCCAGAATTATTTATTTCATTCATATAACGTGCAACATCGTTTGTATAATTTGGTGTTAGATAGAGATTTTTGGAGCGCCTTGTTTGGGCATACACACGACGGATGGTTTGACGAAGTGATAAAATATATTTTAATTTATTATTTTGAAAGTTTTTTTTGTTTTTTAGTTAATAACAAAAGTATCATAATTTTGTGCAACATATGACGATTTGATATAGACTACTGATAGAGAAACGTTTTGATAGAGACCGACATACAATAATGCCTCCAATTTTTTTTGCTTGCCATGTTCTGGATGATGGGTACGATTGGAGGGCGTTTATGTATGGTTTTGCCACATACCCCAACTTCATAATTTCTTGGTGGGATGTCAATTCGGTAAACTTAATTTTATTTTTTGAAATTTTTTTCGTTATTGTCGTTATGTTTTTGTATTGTGATATGTAAACATAAATATTTTTTTTACCTTATACAGGTCCTAATGTTGATTCATTCATTCCCTAATCACTGGTTATTTGGGGAACTACGATTGACGTTAACGGAAGTCCATCTTTATGACAGTCTCGGTAGAGGGGTTTATGAAAAATTCACTGATGGAACCTTTACCACATTTGAAGCTCGGGTGGCAGATCATTTAGACAAGATTTACTATTGGGCCCGGAGGAACATCCCAAGGATTCCATTGAATATGCAATTCATTTTGGAAACAAATGTTCCCCAACAAAGTAGTGTATTGGGAGATTGCAATGTTTTTGTTTGTATGTTTATGGAACAATTAGTTTCAGGTCAACCAATACGTGAACTTTTTGACCCATAGAATTCAGCTTTAGAGTTTCGCCAACGGATGACAAAAATTTATTGGGGGTCGAGTCTTGGTCCCATGTAGTTGGATTATATATTTGTATATGTAATTGAATGTTGGATTTGATTATTAAGCGTTTAATGTTATAACTACAAACGACTACACCATTAGTCTATTTTTAGTTTTCACGTTACAAATACAAAAGTTTAAACATAACAACAATTACAACAATTTAATGACCTACTAATAACTTCAATACTTACAACATAACAACGACACCATCATTCATTTTAACGTTACAAGTACACTACTTTAAACATAACAACAAATACAATAATTTATTGACATAACAACTTCAAAACTATCAAAACAATATTAAAAAGCTTACAAATTGTAAACAATAATTGCCAAAAACAACACCCAACTACAAACCAAGGCTATCTTTAACTTCTTATTTTCTGCTTGAAAGTGCTTATTAGAGTTAGCTACTTTAGCTATTACCATAGATGATTGGTCCTTCTCTTCATCAACCCAACTGATAAACCCGCATTTTGGTTCCTGTAAATTTAAACATTGACAATAAGAATTGTTGCCATATAAACATGAGGGTGTAAATATGAATGAAGTTAAGAGCATGATACCATATATGGGAAAGCATAAAATAATCTTCATGGGTTTTTAGTTGTACCCAGTATCCTAATGATACGTTCACCTCCGCAGTTACAGGATGCCATTCGCCTTATTTATTCTATCAAATATGACTTACTTTCATAGATAAATTTCATGGAGTGACTTTACACCCATGTATAGAAGAAATTTTGTTACAGACAAGTATGTTTGACTATGAAATGAACTAGTTTGGCTATGAATTCAAAAAGTTGAACTATGAACTGCAGACAAGTACATTGTCTTGTCTTGTCTTGTCGGTCAGCGATGTTTGACTATGAAATGAACTGGTTTGACTATGAATTTAAAAAGTTCAACTATGAACTGCACACAAATACATTGTCTTGTCTTGTCTTGTATCGTCGATCAGTGATGTTTGACTATGAAATGAACTGGTTTGACTATGAATTTAAAAAAGTTGAACTATGAAGTACGAACTGTAAAGAAACACCAACTTGTATATAATTATAATTGGATTCGTGTGATGATTGTAAAACAGTTTCATTGCTTGTGAAAATGAGTACTTACATCGAAAGAAGCTTTTCTCAGCTACCAATATTATTGCATAATCTTCAAAGAACAAATCCTAATACCTTCACAGCCATCAAGAAAACGGATAGCAACCGCTTTCAATTCTGTTTTGTGGCTTTAGGTTGCGTGCTATAACATATTTATTTTATTGAGTTAATTAATATTTCTTGGTAATGTATCTCATGTACTCTTTCCTTATCACTAATATATGTTTGTTTTTTATGCAGATTCATACCTCCCTTAGGTGCATGATACCGTTAATATATGTGGGTTATTTACCCCTACTTGGCAACTATTTGAAAACAATGTACTTCGCGGTGGCTTTGGATGGAAACCAAGAACACCTACTCTTAGCAATTGGTTTGGGAACCTTAGAGTGTGAAGAATCATGGGAATGGTTCATGATGAAGTTAAAAGAGTGTTTAGGTGAGGATACAGAGGTTGGTTTCATAAGCAACCTATGTGATAAAATAGACTTTGTTGTTCAGAGAGTCTACCTAGATTTGTATAATGAATATTGTCCTAAATATATAGCTCAAAAAATATGATATTTTGTTAGACATAATGATACGAAAGTCGAAACATTGTTTTGGAAGTCATGCAATGCATATTGTGACATTCCTATTTTCACGGTCAGAAAAAGACCGATTTTGTTTATGCTTTATAAAAATCAGAGTATCTCTTTTAATAAAAAGGTTGCGGAATTTGTTCCCAGAAAAACATGATAATTTCATTATCAAATCGTTTCCAAAGAAATGTATTTTTATTCATTTTAAAACATTTGGAATGTCATCATAAATATAGAAACATAAGCATAAACAGAACTTACATCCATTTACACTAGTGATCTATATCTCCTTAATCTCTTAGTGTAATGTAACTTCACATCGTCACTTGTGATACAAGTAAACTGAGTGGGTCAGGTTGGGAAACCTGGTGAGTACATAGGGTTTTCAACCCACAATAATATAATTATTATGTTTAATCATCAAACAATTAACCCAATTACCCATCCCCATTATCTTCTTTATTCGTAAGTACCTTCCCTAAGGATTTATCCTAAGGGTCATCTCCTACATCATATTTACCTCTCATCTCCTTACATCGCATTTCCTTATATGTTTGTTCATAATGACTTTCCATAAGGATCATCGCCTACATCCCATAGATAATATTGATTCAGGGATTAGTCCCTCAATACGTGCCAAACAAGGGTTAAGACATATCGCATAAATATGTAGTTACACCATCACCTGAACTCGTAATTCATATTAAGGGGTTAGAGTATCATCGCATGAATACATAGTTACAACATTACCTGAACTCGTAATTCATCACCTACATGTTATGGTCCTGGTGGTGTTTCCACGGGATTATCTATAATAGTCTGTGGTCACCATCTATACTCTGGTATATGACTATATCTCCAAATTGCCGGACAAGGTTATAGTATCTTTCATCCTACATCACCGATTCATCATCACCTATCTATCCTCACCTAATTATCATCAACTATCTCTCATCATTTTATTTCATAACACATCAACTATTTCATCTACCCATGTTTTATCCCAACATATGTGTAGATATAAAATAAATATATAGTTTAAATCATTTAAAACATGTATAAAATCATTCATCCAGCATAGACAACAAGTATTCAGATAATATGCACACTTAGCATGTAATTTATATATAATACTTCATATCTATGTGTAAGATGAAAGTAACTATGCACTCACCTGTCAAGGTGGTGATTCCGAACTTAGACAGTGCTTCGTTACTCTTGAAACAATTTCCTTCGTCAAAACCTAGTATCATTACCACTAGGGTTTGGTCTATCATTCACCGAGACTAATTAATAGTCTAGCTATTATTACTATTATATAAGCGTTAAACAATACTTATATAACCCATAATAATAGGCCAAGTACTTATTCCAAGGTCCTAATAACATTACTATAATTATTTAAAAGTTATATTAAAAGTTTTCGTAGGCGTAGCTCACTTACAACAAGTTTTATAGAAAACCGAGCTTCGCTTGGAACAGCGTTTCTGAACCTAAAGGCTCTTTTCTCGGGACTTCGGGAGCCTCGGGGCTTCCTTCGGGTGCTAGGGGGTTTACTTAGGCTTTTAGGGGGGGTAGAGGGCTAGAGAGAGAGAGAGAGAGAGAGAGAGTCTAGAGAGAGAAATAATAATCTGGGAAGGTGTTATATAGCAAAGGAGAATATAATACATAACTTTTGTTGTTATATAGAAATAACAACTAGTTCCTTGAATTTCCTTAGCTCTTGAAAGCAAGTACCACAAGTGTAGTACCTCTAATGGCTCACAAACACACTTTGGTGAGAGGATGAATATGAGAGAGAGGAAGCGAGGCAAGAGGCTCTAAAATTCAACCCTAGTAGGGTTTTTTCAAGGGTTGGCCGATTTTAGTGCCTTAGGGTGCTATATATACTTAAGGCTAACTAGGGTTTCAAGGTGGAAACCCTAATCCCTTAGCTTAGGGCCTAAGCAAATCCATGGACTCCTTTCCTTAAGCCCTTAGACGAAAACTCCTAGATCCTTCTAGGATTTTCGGCCAAACCTTAATAAAGGTGATCCAATGGCCCAAAGCCTCAACTATTGAATAATTACAAAATAGCCCCTGTACTTTTAATCAGTTCCTTTAATCCCAAAATTAATTCTAAATTAATTTCTGATTAAATGCTAATTATTAAATGATTTCAAATTATTATATTAATCATATAATATATTAAATCATATTTATTCCCTAATCAACCTCTCACCTCAACTATCATCCCATCTAGTTACCCGTGTGAAGGCAACTCAAAAGGACCATGCACAACCAGGTCAGCTACTTACCAAATATAGTTACGGGCTTAGACACTAATCCAACAGTCTCCCACTTGGATAAGTCTAGTAACTATAAATGCAAGTACAATCCGATTAGCAACCGTAGCTCTCAAAAGTCGTTGTCAACTCTGATCATTAACTTGTCTTTTAGATAAGGGATCGTATATTCCTCTATTATCAAGATATCGTATAGACACAAGATATGGATTTAAACCATTCTCTCTGTCTGTGTATTGTTTCCCGACTTCTGATTCATGACAAATGACAGCAGAATACAATTGAACACATCAACTTAGTCCCGGCTTGGCCAAACGCTTAAGGTGTCATCACTAAACCATCGAGGGGCCCACAGATATCACTTTTATCCTACTTTGGGTATAGGGAATGGATAAACTTCGAATCAAATTCTCACTTGCATCTACTGATCAAATCACACACAAAAATAAGTTTTATAACAACAAGTTACTGGTGCATTTACTTAGTATCAATGTGCAACCGACCAACAAATAACAACTCACACATGTCGGTTTCAAGAATATACAATGTTATCGTCTCACTAATCACCTGTGATAAATCCATGAAGTGATTCAGGTGAGCGTGGGTTTAGTCCAATACTCTAATCTTATTAAAGCACTCATGAACTCTGCAGCAAACTTGTGTTATGTCTAAACACTTTAGACAATCTACAGACAGATTCATGACAATCTTCCTTCATACCTACTTCCAACGTATAAACGACTGTTGAGGTTTGAATAACCCAGTTATTCTGGAAGTCAAAACATGCAAAGTGAAACACAACGATAATATTTAATCTTATATGACCCCAAACTTTTGAGTGAAAATAAAACACTTTTATTTAAACACCATGTTGATTACTCATTATTCATTATTTAACGTTTCAGCTAATCAACTTATTACTTGAATTACAACAATAGTTGTCCCATGATCCGAGCATGCACACTATGTTTCCTATGGTCCATGCTTTGTGAAATATATCAATTGAAAACTTTTCCAATGATGTTCATTTCACAATTTCCAATCCTTATCATTAGTGTAAGAATACAAAGTTCTTACCACTATTAGAATATGTTAGATTCTAAAATTTTATACAATGATCCTTTCGTACAGTCATAGCACAAAAGTCACCAAGACTTGGCCAATGAAATTACTAAGTTCTCTATCATAAATTGTTACAAAACAATTCTATAGATGTGATGTCTCTCACTCAAAGTACATTCCTTTGAACATCCTTTTTGCATAAAATTTTCTAATCTAGACATAAATTCTTAATTTCCAACTCCCAATATGGAAACATTTACATATTTTCCATATGACAACTCATTCTTAATAGAATCTTATCTATTTATAATGATGTCGATATGGTCCATCCAATACTATACTTCCAACAACTCACAATTGACCAATCCTCAGTGAACTTTGGATCGTCCTTTGATAGTTGTTTAATTATTTTAGTCAAAACCGATTCTAGTCCCTTTTCCCTTTTAATGCACTAGGTATTTGGAAAATTTTAGAATGGTCAAATATTATAGCATATGCAATCGATCCTATACCGGAAGCGTATGGGACACGATGCATAATTTTTTACATAAAGACATGATGCTTTATCAGTCTTCTGCCATAATATTTAATGTGTCATGTTCTCACAATTCGAACTATGAAGAGGAATATCGTAATCATAATCGAATTTTGAGAATGCACTATGTATCCTTGACTAAATTTATTAATATTTCTCGATCTAAGCATCAGATTTTGAAACGAAGTATAATATTCGCTCCTTTAATTATAGCAAAACAACTTTTCAACCCTTTGCGACTTTGCAAAGTATAACTCTTGTTTTCTATAATTAATATTGATAACTTGCAATACTTGAAATAGTCATCATGCTCCCACTAACACAATGATTATTTCCTTATTGGCATAACACTTATGCTCCCACTAGCTTTGATATGTATTCAGAAAACAGTTGAACTTCTAGAAAAACAATGCTTATTGAATTCCTTAAGTTCATATTTCCAATACTCGATGCTTTGATAAGCCTTTATCTAATCTTCTTAAGGTCATACACCTTTGCCTTAGAAAGCTCACATGTGTGTCTTATACAAATTCAGAACTTATGTTACTAAGTCCCAAATGTTCAGACTAATTGCCAAATCTCACAATTCGAATTATGAAAAGGGATACGGTAATCATAATCGAATTTGAGAATACAATTTTCATAATTGCTATCTTTTCAAAATCTCTCTTAGTGAAAGCATTTCCTCACAATCATTTTCATGAAGGAGGGAAACCTTATGTCACTTAGATTTTATGGTGTATGTGTTCCTATCTACGTGAATTTTCCAAAACGAAGGTTTGCGAAAACTCCAAAACCATATGGACTGAACTTTTTCAATCTTGATTTCTTGCCTCATGGTAACAAGAGTGCCCACCATGTCTTCCAAGTAGTTTAGCAACTTACCCTTACATATTAATGTACTTTCCATTGATCAAGGCACTTGCCTTTATGCATACAAATGAGAATTCATAGAACTCACATGCATAATTTGCTCAATTGGAATGGCACAGAAAAAGAGTATGTCATCCACGATATGCTATAAAACCTCAAGTCGTGTGCTAGTGATGATTACCTAGTTTTATTCTTGATTTGTTCTTGAAATCTTTTCAAGACCATTTAAGACTCCCACTGACTCCTTGACATATAAGCTTCTTTTTCCAAGAAACATTTCTTGACAAACAAATATTCAAGAGTTAGTGTAGCTTTTCACCAAGTTTAACACTTCACACAATTGGTTCTAGTTGGTCTTTGTCTTACCCAAGACATCAAAACTTACCAATTTCAAATGTGCAAGAATGAGAAAACCTTTTCCAAACTCCACATTTGATGAGTGTTATAAGCCTACTAAAGACTTGTCACTTAAGTCACAGTCTTGGAGTGTAACTCTAAGACTTGATTTTTGGAACGAACTATGATTGACTTCTTGATTTAACCATTTCCACAATTCTCAATTCCCCTTCTTAGTCATACAAATGCACTAAGACTCACTTAAAGGATCAATTGAGACATGGTTATTAATCATTAAGACTTATCATAAAACACAATAAAAGGTACTCTCCCTTCTTCTTAGAATGGAGAACCTTTTATCTTTCTGCCTACTTGATTCAGTTATTCATTCTGCTATTCATTGAAACTCTTTCAATTAGCTCAGAATTACACTTAATCTTACAAGTATAATCATATTTACAAAACTTTAGTAAATCATGACGAATATCTTTATCACTTTGTGGTGGACTTGATCTACAGACAACCTAGTGTACTCGATATCCTAGTCCTTCACTTGACACTTGTCAAAGAATTAGTCTAATCTCCAAATATGAAGTTTCTCGTTCATCGCGCAACCAAGTTGTATGATTCCAAGTTTTCGTCCACTTAAAACTTGTGCGATGTGAATCTTTCCTTAGTTGGAAAATTCTCGACATTTCCACAAATAACATAATTAAGAATCAAATCCATCATTGCTAATAATAGAAACAATTAAACATCAATTTTTCATACACACCATTGCAAGGATAAATAAATAAGATAAAATCAAATTTTATTTTATTGCGCAAAAATATGTCCTTCCAATGCAATTCAACTGAAAACTATGATATTACATATTTCATAGCAATCCATCCTAACTCTAAAGTAGCAGCTCAGAAATCCGATCTTTGAATCCATGCGATCGAAATCCATTTCTTCATGATCAGATTCAACACGCAATTCTTAAGCTTCCTTTCTTTTCTTCGATCCTACAAAACATCAAAATGTAATCTCATCACACCATGTATTAAGAATAAAAAAATAGGAACTTATAGAGTTAGTTAATGAATTTTACATGAAGTAGAGCCATACCTCTTGACTTTCCCATCTCTTAGATCTCTCACGTAAATAGGGCAGCTTCGTCTCCAATGCCCCTTCTCTTGGCAATAAAAGCAAATTGATTCTTTTGGAACAACACACGAAACTACTTCAGACCTTTCCTTTCTCTTGTCATCAAACCTTTTGACCATGGCATGCCTTTCGTTGCTATTGCCTATTTCCATGAAGTTTTGGAAGGTAGATTTACCAATCAACTTTGCTTCTCCAGTGCGCCAAATCTTTGCTGATTCAGCAGCAACAAGCAAATAGGTGAGATCGATGAGGGTCACGTCATGCTCCATCATATAGTACTCTCTAACGAACTCGCTATATGATTCAGGAAGCGACTTAAGAACCCAGTCTATAGCCTGCTCCATGGGGATGAAAACACCCAACATGCCCAACCTGTCAATGCGTGACTTCATCTTTAAGACGTGTGCACACACAGACTTTCCATCTTCATGCTTACTTGCAAATATGGCATGAGTGAGCTTGAACTTTTCAAGCCTTTGATATTGTGGGTTAGGGAGAACAATTGGAGGAGGTGGAGGAAGTGAAGTATGATCTCTTTTTCCTCGATCATATCGTGGAATATCATCTTCAAAGGATTCAGGAAGACCATGATTGTCAGAACTAGACATCTAAAAAATTTAAGTTAGTTGATTGAGTCCTTAATAAAACACCCAAATGAGATATCAAGGCTAGGATCCAACACAATACTCTACAACCTAGAAGAGGGATGCCGTAACCTAGTTGCAAAATATTTGAAGGTAGGTAAATGACGATTTACCAATTTCCACCATGAAAAACAAAAATGAACTTTACGTTTTAAATGAATTGAAACTCCTAGATCTTTTGAGATTCATTGAACTTTTCAATGGCATGTTTAATCTCGATTATGCCCTTCAAGTTTGCGACTGGGATGCCGAGGATCACAAACAAGGTGTGAATAACCATGCGACTCTATGTGGTGCACTCAATGCTACTATCACCTAATCAATGTACCGGTTAGCCATGCACACTCCATTGATCTATGATAAACATCGAGCCACCCTTCGCTACTAATGTCAACCCCACATTAGTGTGTCGGTTAACCACACATGCTCCACTAACGTTCGACAAGGGTATGAAGTGCAATCCCATGGATTAGCATACAATTCCAAATTTTGCCTAAAGTAACTATGATTTGGGAATTTGTAAAAACATGTAGTTACTTTGTACTTCATTATACTTATAATGGAAGGTTTCGTCCTATCCTACCCGTTCGAATAACAACCCTCCACTAGTCAAGAGTGTGGTGGGTAAGAGTGGATACCCATTCAATCGCCATTTTATATGCAATTTTCTTAAGCACCCCTTATAGACCAGCTTCGTAAATGAGGCCTACTAACGGTAAGACTGATTTAATCTTATACATATATATAATCATTAATATTATAATATTATAATAGTATAAGAGTGTATTTTAAACATTTCAAAATACTAGGGTTTTAATCATATTTAACTTTTTCGAAAATTAAAACTTTTTAATTTTAAACTCTTAAATATTAAAATATTGATTTAATAATTATCCAAAATTAAACAATTAATTTAAAATTATTAAATATTGTAGGATTATCTATTAAATTAAACAATTAATTTAATCTAATCTCATATCTCCTAAGATTTGAAAATTTATGGAATGGGATAATTCATAACATCTTTAATTATCTATTTAAGGAATCAAGGATAATTACAAGATATGGCATTATCCAAATCCCTAAAATTTGGGAATCCTCTCTAAGGGACAAGGCAAATTACAATTTTTTAAGGTTAGACAACCCTAAAATTGAAATCTTGGGGCCAAAGGAAAAGGATTTAGGAAACCCTACCAAATTTTCGAAATCTAGGGTTTAGAAACCCTAATTTCTAAAATTAAGCCTCCATGGTTTATTAACCATAAACCCTAATTGTCATATTCATACATTTGTATCAAATCTAATTGAAAACAAAAACCTAAGTCTCTAATACCACTGATATGTTTTGTACAAACAATCCTATGTGTGCATGCAACCCTAATTGGATCTATGTTTTCACTATTAGACATACAACTTTATGAACACAAAAAGAAACCTGAGATACTCCTATGATTTTCGAAATTCACAAAGGAGAATATCATACATACCTTTTGTTGTTAAATAGCAATAACAACTAGTTCCTTTAATTTTCTTAGCTCTTGAAAGCAAGTACCACAAGTATAGTACCTCTAATGGCTCACAAACACACTTTGGGTGAGAGGATGAATATGAGAGAGAGGAAGGGAGGCAAGAGGATCTAAAATTCGACCCTAGTAGGGTTTCTCCAAGGGTTGGCCAAATTTAGTGCCTTAGGGTGCTATTAAGGCTAACTAGGGTTTCAAGGTGGAAACCCTAATCCCTTAGCTTAGGGCCTAAGCAAATCCATGGACTCCTTTCCCTAAGCCCTTAGACGAAAACTCCTAGATCCTTCTAGGATTTTCGGCCAAACCTTAATAAAGGTGATCTAATGGCCCAAAGCCTCAACAATAGAATAATTACAAAATAGCCCCTATACTTTTAATCAGTTCCTTTAATCCTAAAATTAATTCTAAATTAATTTTTGATTAAATGCTAATTAATAATATGATTCCAAATTATTATATAAATCATATTTATGCCCTAATCAACCTCTCTCCTCAACTATCATCCCGTCTAGTCACCCGTATGAAGGCAACCCAAAAGGACCATGCACAACCGGGTCAAGTACTTACCAAATATAGTTACGGGCTTACACACTAATCCAACAGACCGGTCCTACCACACTTATAGCACATCACTTCTCTATTGTATCTTTCGAAGTGATTCTTCTTACACTTCTCACACCATCTTGCTTCACCTCCTCCTCCTCCAGACTTCGGGGATTTTCTCTCCTTGTTGGACCTTGAAGATCCTTCATGCTTCCTTTTCTCACCAACATCAGCTCTCTCCAGACCCTTCTCTCTTATCTAGGTCTCCACATTCCCCATATGGCGGCTTTTAGAGTGGTTGCTTGCTTGACCATTGGACCAAAGTCCGCTGGTAATCCGTGGGCAAACTTGTGGACCTTGGAGAGCTCAGTTGGAACTAAATAAGGAATGAGCTTCATCTTCTCTGTAAAACTTGAAGCATACTCGGTGACACTCATCCTCCCCTTCTTCAGATTCTGGAATTCATTGTTTATCTCCAGAAGATCCTGCTCAGAGCAGTACTGCATCTTTAATTGCACTAGGAAATCTTCCCAAGACATCTTGCTTGCTTCTCCTTTGGTCATCGTGTTAGCTAGTAGCTTCCACCAGCTCAGTACTCCAGACTTTAACAGAGGGACCACAAGGGAAGTCTTTTGTTTGTTGCTACACTCGCAACTCTCAAACATTTTCTCCATCTCAGAGATCCAGTCCATAACTTCCACCGGCGAAGGGCTTCCAGAAAGACTCAGGGGTTTGGATGCCATGAAATCCTTGTGCTTGCATCCACGTTCTTCATTTCCTCAATCCTTATTGTTTCGTCTAACTATCAATGGGTTGTCTTGACCAACCGTCCCATTGTAGTTCCCTCCTTCTGACTGCGCATCATTCAGCTCGAGCTGTTCAATAGGCATCGTAAGTTCCTCTCAATTTAGTTGAAGTAAATGCATGTTTCCTCCATTTGACGATCCAACATCATTTGGATCATCGCTTGTACCCCGATCATTGTGATTGGCTCAGGTGCGGTTACTACAACATGTATTTGTTCAATCACTGGGGGTTGTTGATTCCTATTTCGATTCGTGTTCCCGACTCCACTTCAGGTTCTTGCCATTTCGATCTATACACCAAATCAGACGGTCGGTGTGTAATGACGAGAATTAAGATAGGAAAGATTTTATCTATGATTGACGTATACTCCACTTATCTCTCCGAAAAGTTATATGCCAGTTCTAATACCGTAATTAAACATTTAGAAACCTGAACACATAAAGTTTTCAGATCCGGTCGGCAATAGACCACAGATCCGATCATATAATGTATATAAGGCATAAAGCATTTACCACATAAAGCATATTAGGCATACTTCCTAAATAAGCTAGTGCTCACATCTCATAATCATCGCTTAGCATTCTAAGTTTAAGTCTAGAAATAAATCCTTATTCCTAGTTCGCTTAAACTAATGCTCTGATACCAACTGTGACATCCCCATTTTCACAGCCAGAAAAGACCGATTTTGTTTATGCTTTATAAAAATCAGACTATCTCTTTTAATAAAAAGGTTGCGGACTTTGTTCCCAGAAATGTATTTTTATTCATTTTAAAACATTTGGGATGTCATCGTCAATACAGAAACATAAGCATAAACAAAACTTACATTCATTTACACTAGTGATCTATATCTCCTTAATCTCTCAGTGTAATGTAACTTCGCATCGTCACCTGTGATACAAGTAAACTGAGTGGGCCAGATTGGGAAACCTGGTGAGTACATAGGGTTTTCAACCCACAATAATATAATTATTATGTTTAATCATCAAACAATTAGCCCAATTACCCATCCCCATTATCTTATTTATTCCTAAGTACCTTCCCTAATGATTTATCCTAAGGGTCGTCTCCTACATCATATTTACCTCTTATCTCCTTACATTGCATTTCCTTATATGTTTGTTCCTAAGGACTTTACCTAAGGATCATCTCCTACATCGCATAAACAATATTGATTCAGGGATTACTCCCTCAATACGTGCCCAACAAGGGTTAGGGCATCATTGCATGAATACGTAGTTACACCATCGCCTGAACTCGTAATTCATAGTAAGGGGTTAGAGTATCATCGCACGAATACGTAGTTACAACATCGTCTGAACTTGTAATTCATCACCTACAGGTTATGGGCATGTTGGTGTTTCCACGGGGTTATTTATAATAGTCCGTCGTCACCATCTATACTCTGGTATATGACTACATCTCCAAATTGTCAGACAAGGTTATAGTATCTTTCATCCTACATCACCGATTCATCATCACCTATCCATAATCACCTAATTATCATCACTTATCTCTCATCAATTTATTTCATCACACATCAAATATTTCATCTACCTATGTTTTATCCCAACATATTTGTAGATATAAAATAAATATATAGTTTAAATCATTTAAAACATGTATAAAATCATTCATCCAGCATAGACAGCAAGTATTCAGATAATATACACACTTAGCATGTAATTTATATATAATACTTCATATCTATGTGTAAGATAAAATTAACTATGCACTCACTTGTCAAGGTGGTGATTTCGAACTTAGACAGCGCTTCGTTACTCTTGAATCAATTTCCTTCGTCAAAACCTAGTATCATTACCACTAGGGTTTAATCTATCATTCACCGAGACTAATTAATAGTCTAGCTATTATTACTATTATATAAGCGTTAAACAATACTTATATAACCCATAATAATAGCCCAAGTACTTATTCTAAGCTCCTAATAACATTACTATAATTATTTAAAAGATATATTTAAAGTTTGTGTAGGCATAGCTTACTTAAAGCGGGTTTTATAGAAAACTGGGCTTCGCTTGGAGCAACGTTTCTGAATCGAAAGGATCTTTTCTCGGGACTTTGGGAGCCTCGGTGCTTCCTTCGGGTGCTAGGGGTTTCCCTAGGCTTTTAGGGGGGGTTAGGGGGATAGAGAGAGAGAGAGAGAGAGAGTCTAGAGAGAGAAAGAATAGTCTGGGAAGGTGTACATAATGGAGGAACCCAACACCTCTATTTATAGGGGGGCTGGCACCTTGACTCGCCGAGTCAAGGTATAGCCTCGCTGTGTCAGTGACAGGTGTCACCTTTTTGGTGGCCATACGTGTGTGGCTCACATTGCGCCACATCACCCCTTCTGCAACAACACCCTGCTGACTTCTAGACCTCGTAACTTTCGCATACGAGCTCCGTTTTCGATGTTCTTTATACCCACACGTAGGTTAAAACAAGATCTACAACTTTAATTTAGACTCCGTCGGCTAATTATTGACCGATCTTAAATTTAACAGTATGCGGAGATTAGACTGTTAAAATTATTTGTTGTCAAGGTGACTTGTTTAGTTAACGATAAATAATATAAAACGGAAGTGATCATAATATATTCTACTTTCTCTTATTCCTTTCTTTACCAGTGATGATGTTATTATAAGTTGTAGCCTAGAAACATATTTGAAGAACATGTTTGAAAATTACACTATGTTAGAAATTTATATTCAAAATTCATAAAGAGTTTGAATTTCTATTTTCAAACTAGATTTTTTTTTAAAATTATGCTTAAAACACTTAATTTAAAAATAAGATAATATGTTTGTTGCTCACATTTCTATTATATTGTTTATTGCTATTTGCTAATATGTTTTTTTTCTTGTTTTAGATGTCAACAACGAATGACTATATTGAAGTAGAAGATGAGACGATTGAAGTTGACAACCCAACCAATGATCAAGTTCCACAAGAAAAAGGGGGAAAAAACTAAAGAATTCAACCCAAGATCGAAAGTTTGGAAAGAATTTGAAAGGTATAAGGACAAAAATGGTGTTCAAGAATGCAAATGTAAGCATTGTGGTGGCGGGAATTACAAATGCGAATCAGGTGTTTATGGGACCAAAAATCTAGGATATCATTTAACTAGATGTAAAGCTTACTTGGCTAAACTTAATGGTGGACAAAAACAACTAGCTTTCCAATATGGTGATGAAAACAAATTGTCAGCTTAGAAATTTGATCAAAATGAGAGTCGGAAATCTCTAGCTCACATGTTGGTAGTTGACGAACTTCCTTTTAGCTTTGTAGAAGGTGCGGGCTTTAGGTATTACAATAGTGTTAATCAAAAATTGTTTAAAGTTCCATGTAGAAGTACAAGCACAATGGATGTCTACCAATTGTTTGTAGACGAAAAAGAAAAAATTCGTAACTTTATTAAAAAAAAATGTTGGTAGAATATGTTTGACTACCGATACGTGGACTTCTAAATAACAATCATGTTATATGTGTCTCACCGCCCACTTTATTGATAACGAATGAAAATTGAAAAAAAAAGTGTTGTCTTTTTCATCTCAAGAGCATCACCGTAGGGTTGATATTGGAAAAATGGTTGAGAAATGTTTAATGGAGTGGAAAATAGAAAATGTTTTCACAATTTCCGTTGACAATGCAAGTACGAATGATGTGGCAATTAACTTCTTGAAAAAAAGTTTTCAAAACTCCAACAAGTGTCTTCTAAATGGGAAATGGATGCACATTCGATGTGTTGCTCACATTTTAAATTTAGTGGTGCAAGATGGCATAAAAAAATTTGATAAGGCGGTGGAGATAGTTCGATGGGCGGTTAAATGGATTAGGCAATCGCCTTCTCAAATTCATAATTTTACCGAGTTTGCTAAGGTTGCTAATCCCGATATAACAAAACATTTGAAGAGAGATGTGCCAACAAGATGGAACTCCACTTACCATATGTTGGAAATTGCCCAAGCTTACGAAAAAACTTTTGATAGATATGATCTTGAGGAATTTGCTTTTCGGTACAAAATTGAAAAGGCGGGTTTGTCGATACCTTCATCAAGCGATTGGGAAAGGGTTAGGAATGTATTCATGATGTTACTTTGAGGATTTCCGGGACACTTTATGTAACATCAAACACATGCATTGAAGATATATATTCCATTTGTACGCTCTTGGATGATGCTATTTCCGATTCTAGTCTTTGTGATATTGCATTGGCCATGAAATTGAAGTTTGATAAGTATTTTGGTGACATAGAAAGAATGAATTTATTGCTCTACTTTGCTTTGATTCTTGATCCAAGGAACAAAGTAAAGTATTTGGTTATACTACTTGAGGATCGTTTTGGAGAAATGGGGGTGGAGGCCAAAAAGAAATATATCATGGATTCTATGTATGAATTATATAATGATTATATAAGAATTCATTCTCCAAGTTCTACTTCAAGTACTGCCGAGTCTACCACTTCATCATCGATACTAGGGAAACGCCAAAACCCAAATTTTATGGCACCTATTCCCCCATTGAGAAATAAACTAAGAGAAAATATGAAGACGAACATAGTTGAATCAACTGGGGAGTTAGAATAGTATTTGCAAGAAAGTGTTGAAGACGACTCGGAATTGTTTAGTATTCTAGATTGGTGGAAAGTGAATACTCCCAGATTCCCGATTCTATCATTGATGGCAAGAGATGTGTTTGTCATTCCCGTCTCAACCATAGCTTCAGAATCCATTTTTAGCACTAGTGGGAGGGTGTTGGATCCGTTTAGGAGTTCTTTGACTCCTAAGATTGTTGAAAGTTTAATTTGTACACAAGATTGGATTCGGGGTAGCATAAGTGACACAATCGAATATGAAAAAGATTGGGAAGAAAATCAACAACTTGACAAAAGTAATTGTTTATCGTTCATTATTTTAGTTATTGTAAATTTAATATCTTTTGTTTTTAATACTAACATTATTTGACTTTTTTTTATATAGAACTGGGCAAAGTGAAATACCAATGAGTAAGAAGAACGAGTAGGTGCAAGAAGACGAGTATATTTATGAATGTCTTTTGGAACTTGACATATTATTTTCGTACTATGTAATAGTTTTCTATGTATTCTAGATTTAAGACGTGAGTTTTTTGGTAAATGCAAAATACATGCATATACATTGATATCAAGTAATTTAAATGGTAGACTTTGATTGTTATTATTTCTTTAAGTATTTGTTTTTTTTTAACATCTTATTAGAGTTGATTAAATTGTTAAACGAATACTTGATATCTTAAATATTATTGAGTAAAAAATCTCAATGTTCAAAGTTTAGCACGACATATTTATTTCATTACATTTATTTTTAGGTGCAATTAAAAAATAAAAAGAATAAAAAAAATCGGGTAATACCCGAATTACCCGAATTTAATTTGGGTAGGGTAACGGGTGATTTTTTTATATGAAAAACCCGAATTACCCGACCCGAATTACCCGAAACCCGAAAATTTTACCTGATCAACACCCCTATAAGTAAATGACCATAAACGTAATATTAAATATACTTCATGGACACTTATTTAAAAAACAACACACGTCTTTGTTAGATTTTTGGAAAAAAAAAAAAAAGTGCCGATTGTTTTTTGAGATTGGATTTTTTTAGGTTTGGGTTTGAAGGGGTGGGAAGAGGTACAACAAGTGCTTCCCCAAGAAGCACACTGGCAGATGTTTTAAGCCCCGAAGACTTCCGAAAAACAAATTGTTGCAGGACAAAAAGTGATACGCGTGTGCTGCGTCACGCAACAATAAGAGTTTTGAAAATGTTTTTTAAGAAAAACAAACAACACCTAACACACTCTACTTATCTTTCTTTGGAACCAAAAGAGGAGTGCTTTCACCGCTTGACAATCGTTTTGGCTTTGTTATTGATAAAACATCGGGTGAATCAACATCCTACACCTCATTCAAATTGCGCTTTATATCGATTGTGTTTTTAAAAGGCTTAATTGGACTCGTCGCGGTTGATTTTTCTAAAGTCAAAAGGAGCTACATTATCTCCTGTCTGAGAAGCATAATCCTAAAGTAGTAAAAATAATTGTTGGTTAGTTGTCTTTCAAGTCTAGAGTAAATGTTAAATATTTTCATCAATAATATCAAGTGTGAGTATTTATATAATATAATATAATATATACATTTATAATTTTTATATCTTCGGAATACGAGTCATCGGTTTGTTGATTATATGATTGCGATCTACCACCCCTCATAATAAAATGTCAACGTAAATGTAATTAGTTAGCAATATGAATTCTATCAAATAATATTGGATTAAGGTATATACCAAAGTATCAACTTTGCTCTCCAATTTAGAAATTATTTCAGCATCTTCAGTAATTCTGTTAATATAGTATAAGCTGATCGGGTTTGCTACACTGTAAGGTATAACTTCAACTACGAAAGCTGGTTTTCGTTGTTTCAAAACGTTTAATTCAGGTGGAAACATAGCCAAACTATCACCTCTCTGTTGAGCCAAAAAAGTATTAAATACATATTTAAGTAAAAGGCATATAACAAAGAGATTATACCTTCTTCACTATAGCGACTAAATCATTCACACTTAAATCCAACATTTTCCTTGCATCTCTATCAAAAAGCGATATAGAAATTGTTCATGTACCATCTTGAACATTGATAGGGATAAGATACATGTATGTAAAAGAAGTTATTATCAACATATTATAGTATGATCTATCTTAAAGATATCAACTTTAAAGTCGAGAAACTTTGAAATACTTCTCTTTTGTGTGCACATTTGACTTGTTGCATTCATCATTTTTACCCTTTAATGTTGACAAATCGTTGATGCGTTTATGGTAATTAGATGCATGATGTATATTATAATCTTTTGTGCACTTCTTCCCACATTTAATGCAAACATTATAATACCAATCATGGTCTTGTCGGATTTAGTTGATTGTTCTAATCACAATAAATTTACATGTCTCTAACAATAAAATAGAGTAGATTAATTAAAAAACAATATGTAAAATGTAAAATTTAGAAAAAGAGAACAATTAAAGTGTAATATACCTTCAATGGTTGAACGACATCACAAACATTATTGATTTCAACATCACTTTGAAACCAATCATTTGATGAAAAAGTCTGACTCGACAGTATAGTAATACTATGCCAGATCTCAAACTTTTGGCAACACCTACAAACCTGTATTATGTAATTAAATAATTAAAATATAAATATGAACATTACGTGTTACGTATATCATAAAACTTAATAAATTTTATTAATAAAACTAACTTTTTCCTGTTCTCGTTAATCTCCTAAATATTAACATTAATAAACAATTTAGTAAAGTCGTAATAAGATTGAACTCCAACACGATCTGAAAAGAAAATTAAAAATAAAAAATACTTATTTCTATTAACATAGATAGTATTTGAATTTTATCACATACCATTCCAAACATTGAGGGCAATAAACTGGACGATTATGATAACACATGAAACATCCGTGTTTTTTTGTCAAAAAATCACTTAATTGATGGGCTCGAAATCCAAACAGAGTAATCCTAAGTTCTGTACCCCTGTAATAATAAAGTTCAATTTCTAGCATAATAAACAACATATACATATATACCCAATAAGAAATTAAGTAATGGTTAAAGAACTCACTCTAAGTCACTTAAAGTAAACTTGATGTTGTGTTTTGACTGATTCGAGTTAGATGCATCAAGATCAGAATGTGAAACGATATGTCCGATTACATCTAAGAATGATAAAAAGAAAAACATGACTTATAGGGATAATGAAAATAGTCTTAAAAAATAAGTAAAAAAACTAACCAAAACATGACTTATTGGGGCAGTTTTGCTGTAAAATTGATCCAAAATCAACAAAACCAAAACTATGAATCATACCTCCAAAATCAGTACATCTCTTAACAATAGTATTTGATTGTAAAACAATTTGATGATCTTGTCCAGTAATATTAACACCATCTCCCATCATAGCCATGTTTGGATTCTCTATCATCAAAGTGTCTCCAACATTCAGAAGATGATGGAACCTATGAAATTGACTGGTGAAAACACAACATTGAATCTCCATGCCCAATAGAGAAAATGAGAAGGTTAGTAAATGATATAAAATAGATATAAATAAAGCTAAATATAATTATTTAAAGTAACTTGTTCATCCACAAGGATCATTTCAATGGATAATATTTGTGTTTTAAATTTTGATATGAAATTTCACATGCTAACTATTCAAACTTTAAATGTGGTATCATGTGACACAACACCAATGTCATTTAAGTAGGTGATGGTCGCAATAGACATGATGCTGAAAGTAAATAGTGAAAAAGTATTAAAAGTAGAATGTTATTAAGGATGAAAAAATCTAAAAAAATACAAAATTAATCAAAAGTTGAATGCCATTTACATATCAAGTAGAAAAAAGACTTACTTTTATGACCTTCCGAGTATAATAGCTGGAAATTTTTGTGTTCATATATACCAATAGTCGATTACACAAATAGACATATACATAATGATATAAAACGAATTATATACCAATTCAAATGCACACAAATTAACAACAATTCATGTAAATAATTAAAACATGGAGCAATTATTTAAATTATCCGAAACATACAAAAAATGTTTAAATGAAATATGCCCCTACTCATGGAAAACCCTTAACATTACCTTCTTTTAAAAGTACAATGCAACAGACTTTCATGGATGTTTAAAAGTATTATGCACCATAAAACACAAAATTACATGTAACAACCCAAAAATACGAGCCAAAAATTTCATTTTTGAAAACATATACTTAGCAAAACATTTGAAATAAACGTTTACCGATCATAACATTCTATAAAGATATCGCATGTCTGGAAAAACATTTTCATAAAACATAATAATGTTAGAGTAAAAATCCCCAGGAAGATTTCATAGTGCGGAATACGAAGCATGTGTGTGATGGGCCGCTACCGCGTCGGCTCTTTCCCCTTCGAAGAAGAGGTACCTGAAACCAAAATTGAAAACTGTAATCACGAAGCTTAGTGAGTTCCCCCAACATACCACATACCATACAATCACATAACATACATATATTGTCAGGCATATCTGGGTGTCCGACCTGCCCCTTCGGTCCTCTCGACCGGATACTGTATAAGTTATCTGGGAGTTGGCCTCCCCTTCGGTCCTCTCGACCGGATACTGACTAGCATATCTGGGTGCTGGTCTCCCCTTCGGTCCTCTCGACCAGATACTGGGGACTATTTCATCCCCCTACTACTACCACATAACACATATATCTCATAATCTATCTAGCATGGTTGGGCATGACCGCCCCTTCGGCCCTATCGACAGGTATATTGGGGACTATCTCCCCCTATTGTCATTAGCACATATCATCATATCTTACTAGCACATTAGCATATCACAGGTAGTAGCAATCTTAGATGTGTCACACCCCCAAACCAAGGATGGCGGAAACGTCCGGGGGTGGAGGACTTCATGTAGAGTATCACAACAATGAGTATAATAGTGCTCAAAGTAAATACAACCAACACAAATATAATTGAAAACGTTACATCAAAGCACATGTTTACATGATTCACATCAATTACATTATAATACAAAATGAATTGTTTGATGATTTATCGTCCCATCCTCAAAACGTTGTTGATTTCCTGTTTTCACTGAATTCCTGAGAATACAAGTAGTTTTGAAAAGTGTCAACACAAAGGTTGGTGAGTTCATAAGAGATTTCGTTAGAAAAGTAAATCGTTTTCCTTGTAAAAGCGTCAGAATATGTATCCAGAAAATCCTATATTTTCTTTAAAATCTGTGTAAGGTAGTCTTATGACTGAAGACCAAAGTGTATAAGTAATCTTTCTTATTAATAGAAAATGTTATGTATTTAAATGGACATGGACATGTTTGAACTAAATGAAATTTCTATATGTTCTCAGGTTTGTTAATACATTATATATACGTAGTCCTAAATTAGAGGACCGAGTAATAACAAGTATTGACCATACTTAAAAGTATAAATGTGGTTTCAAATGATGTGTAGTCGTAACTACCAAAACCAAAAGTGTACAGTAATATCTGTACTCATAGAGATAAAAAGGTAATTTTAAATCGACATAAAACTCATTTAGGTTTTAAAAATAAAATCCCGTAAACTTATGGATTGTTCCCTATGTGAGCCGTTGTAATCATACTATGACTATGTGAACCTGCCACGACGTTCTCAGTGTCGCGAAAAATAAAATGACATTTGTCACCCGTAGACCTGCAGGTCCAACTGTAGCTAGCAGCAAGGTGTGGGGTGTCAATCCCAATATAGATCTATATACAAGTATCACGTTCTCCCTCAAGGAGATTCTGATTATAACTACCAAGAATTATATTCCCGCACTCGGACGTACGGGGAGAGAGAGAGAAATAGAGAAACTCACAATATAGGATAACAAGTTTACGTTAAATGTGTGTGAATATAAATATTTCTTGTATGAATGTACCCTTCTTGTACGAGTGCGCAGAGTGATGTATCATAAACTATACCTATTATAGTTTATCTAAAATGTATGTAATATGTATGAATCCTTTTATGGAAATGTATTAGTGTTGTGAATTTATCAAACCATGGATTAACTTACGTGAAATGTGTGCGAATAGAGATCTTTCTTATATGAATGTACACTTCTGGTACGAGTGCGTAGAGTGATGTATCATAAACTATACCTATTATAGTTTATCTAAAATGTGTATAATATGTATGAACCCTTTTATGGAAATGTATTAGTGTTATAAATATATTCAAACTATACTTTTTATAGTTAAATAATACGTGTTCCAAAATGAATGGATAATATTTAGTATGAATGTCTTAGTTTCAGTTCATAATGATAAACTAACTAGGAAACACATTCAAACATTAAAACTTATGATTATACACTTTGCTCAACATAATACAAAGTGTTATGATATTTACATGCTGTTGGTAAAATTTAGCAATTCTGCCCTGTTTCGGAAAAATCATAGAAAAATCATACAAAGTCGAAAACTAGATCCGTAAATTCTGAGAGTTCACAAAATGTGTCTAGTTTGCTCATAATTTTTATCACAATTTATAATGACCTCTAACTTGGGTGAAAAAGTCCATAATCACAGACTGGTCCGGATTGTTGTTTGAAGTGATAGGCAGTTTTGTAAAAATCGCCATAAATTGTAGAAAAATCGTATGGAGATGTGCAAGTAGCCATTTTAAAGCTAAAAACTTGAACTATTTGCACCTTGTACAGTTTTGAAACAAAAAATATTTAAGATGCCCAAAACAGTCCGTGAATGGAGTTGAACTTTTCTGATGAAGGCTGTTAGAGAAATTTAGTGTTTTAACTTGTATTCTCCCCCTGAAAACTTGAGAAAACATGAAAACGTAGGGGTATGAACTCACCTTGAGTGATTTCAGTAGATCATTGTTGAAGAATGGAAGTGTTTAATTCAAGAACACTTGGAGATGCCTTGAAGGTTTTCGAGAATCTAACATCATAGTTAGGGAGTTTGTGTAAGCAACCAAAGATTTGAGTAGAATGAAGTGAAATAATAATAGGGAGGATGAATTTTTACTTACTAAGTGTGGAAGAACACTTGAATCCAGCCTTGGATCTCGAAAATTTGTGTAGAAGAGTTTGAGAGAAAAAGTGATGTTTGTTACTTAGTGGAATGAGAGAAATGAGAGAAAATGAGGAGTGTGGTTGATTGTTCCAGCTCAAAAACGTGGGAGTGAGTGAAATTTGAGTGTAAGGGAACATTGAAGTGACATAGGTAAGGTGGGGAGGTATGGCTGGTCATAGAGTGGGTGTGGGGTGGTTGCTTGTGACTTGAATTTTTTTTTTTTTTTTTTTTTTTTTTTTTTTAACTTGCAAGGCACAATGGAATATATTACTCCTATAAAGGAAATTGACTCAATCAAGGACGATTTCACAATTAAAGTTCGGATCATACGTCTTTGGACTCAAAAGTCAAGAACAATGTCTTATAATTGTCTATATCCCATTTTTAGTTTAATTTTCTAAATATATGTGTGGTTGTCTATGTGTGTGTATCTCTTTAAAAAATTCTGCAATTTCATCATTTTATGACCCCCATTTGCGAAGTTGAGTATTTATTTCCAAAAATGCGAAACTCCAGGGACAATATTTGAAATCTTCTGTTTTCTTCCCCAATTCGCATTCTACTGTGAAATACTTCGCATCTTCATTCTTACACCCTTCGCATCCCTTCGCATTAATCACCTTCGCATTTTAACCTAATTAATCAAATGCGATTCACAAAATTTTTCATTCCAGATGCGAACACAGTTTAGTTCTTGAACTCTAAACTTGCGAAATCAAAATTTTCATATGTTGAACCCATATGCGAATATTAACCCAATTGACTTCAAATTGATTCATAGATGCGAACACTCGATTGTTTTACTTTCGCAAAATGAGCATCAACAACTCCACAATCGAGTTTTTAAATTCTTGCAAACAACAATTTCATAGTCCTTGACTTCGCGTTTTTCTTCACGAATCATCCCTCAATCATCAATCCAATTGCGAATCAAAAACTCATATGTTCTTGCTTTATCGATTCATCGACTACACTCATACAAATGCGAACAATACTCAATTTCAAAATCGATTGAAACTTATAGCAAAGCTAAATCCAACTTCGCATTAATCACCTTCGCATTTTAACCTAATTAATCAAATGCGATTCACAAAATTTTTCATTCCAAATGCGAACACAGTTTAGTTCTTGATTAGTACGAAGGCTTAGGAAATTTTTAACACAAACTTTTCTCCTGTGATGTTTTCCCATTAACATAGCAAGTTATACAATACGAACATAACACTAACCCTAATACACAAGGTTAGTTGAGCTGACCGGTTTGACTCGTTGACTTTATTTGACTTTGAATTGACCAGAATTTGACGGTTGTCACATCATCCCCCTGTTAAAGGGAATTTCGTCCCGAAATTTGAAGTTAGGCAAGGGGGTAGGCATGAATAATCAAGCCGAGAAGTGAGGATACTTCCTAATCGACTGACTCATGCGCTCCCATGTGACTCTAGGTCCGTGGTTAATATTCCAGCGAACTTTCACTAATGGGAAGTGGCGTTGTTTCATCCGCTTGACCTCGTTCCATGGTCACCATGGTTCTTCTGAGAAGGTGAGGCTCTTGTGGAACTCGATCTCGTCGAGGGGAATTGCAAGAGTCTTGTCGGATAGGTACTTCTTGTAAATTTGGGACGTGTTGGGTAGAGTGTACTTTACTAAACTCGCGGGAGTAGATTGAAGGAGCGAGTTACAGGGCTGATTCTGACAAGAATCTCGAAAGACACAATTATTTGGGGTATTGGCTTTCCATGCTTTCCGAAGCGTACTAAGCCTTCCCAGAGTGAGTGTTTCTAGAGGAATTCGGTCGGTCATACCGGAGTTCTAGAGGTTTCTTCTTCTTGTTTCTCTTCCTGTCAAGGGTTGCTCCCTTTAGGGTCAAAGTTGGGAGGGGTTTCGTATTTTTCGAGAAGTTCCAAAGGAACTAAGACAGTAGGTCAGCAAGACCCCAGAATCTTGGCGTATTTCTGCTAACGCCTTCGGTGCTGATTGTTTCTCTATGGTTTTGATCAATTGAAAGGTTCCTTATGAATTTCCACCCTGGGTAACGATGTGTCTTGGGAATTGAACTCCTCAATTCCTAAACTCGTATCTGGAGAACTTTGGGTAATACTTCTCTTATCGTATTTCTTCCGTGGTTTGTTGTAGCTGCTCTCCTTGGTTTCCTTCTTACTACGAGGGTAGATAAGTAAGTCATTTGTAATGACGATGATGAGTTGATCCTAGTAAGAAGGGTACATCATATTTATTACGTTCATGACTCCAACGAGTGGTTTGGTCCTATCTGAGGGTTATCACTACGAACTTTCAGCGTTCTCATCGAAATTGGAGGATTGTTCTTGGATATCCTTCTTCCATACTCGTGACTGGTGATATTCAGATCTCAGGCCCAATTCCTGAAGGGTACCTCGTTTCTTGAGGTTGGTCGGCCTATTCGTCAATGCGAGGCAGATAGTAAGGGTTTCTATTAGAGATGTTGTCGGGGCCTCTGAAATCGATGGAATTGTGAGCAAATTTGTCTCTCTAATTTGAAGAATAAGACGAGGGCTTTTCAGGGTGGGAAACTTGGTTCTTCAATTTCATTGTCGAGTAGTTCGACAGGTTTGACCTGACAGCTCTTGTAGCTCGGTAGGAAGTATGTGGGTTGGGTTTACGTGACTAGGCCTTTTTGAATGGTAGGACATTCACTCGTCCTTCTAGGCAACCTTAGCCCGAAGCTCATGGCAGGACTCGTACCATATCTGTCCCAAGCTTCTATGCTTGAATCTTGTCTGATACATGTGTGACATTCCCGAAGGTCTCCTGCAAATACAAGTGATAAGGCTTCGGGATGTATGACACTCCTCTGGTGCGTGTTTTGGAGCTCCACAGTGAGAGGTGACCCAAAGGTCCGTGCTGGGTGTTTACGAGAGACGATAGTTTCGATAATCAGGGGTTAGGCGAAAAGCCCCTTTTTATAGTCGTTTACTCAAGAAGACGAGGGCAATATCAATCAAAATTGGAATACGACAACACTATCTTTTTAGATAGCAGGAGATAAGTTGTATTCGAAGGAAGAGATCACTAGAGTGATAGAGTGTCCTGTATTTCTTTTCTGTGTGTTCCGTTTTGTTTAATGTTATGATTATTGTAGATGATTCATACCACAGTGTCTAGCACTGGTAGCGGGTGTGTTTTCGATAGCCAGTAATGATACTTGATATCATGACTCCTGGAAGGTCTCCTTACGATCGAGCGGTATATGATTGTCGTATGAAAATTGACATCGTGAAATTTGTCGAGTGGGTGACCCCACTCAACCCCTAATACTAGACATGGAATCGGAGCCAGGATGGAATTATCTATTTCAAGACTTTAGTATTTTGATTTTAATTTAACCCCGATGTATGGACTAGGTCATCACAACTTACAGGTAATGCTCCTAAGGTCACATATGAATGTCTTTGGTTTGATTTGTATGAGAGAGAAAATATTTCAGCTACTTTTTAGAAAGAAGGTTACTTTAGTAAGCGTACTAAATTCATTACAAACATATAGTACTTAAACGTATTGTCGTTGGGAACATTACAAAAGTCCTAACATGGTTCCCTTACTGCTCCTGTTGGTGTGTTCATCACATTCCTCCTGTTCCTTCGTCGTTCTTCTCAGTTGGACATTCTCTCTTGAAGTGTCCCGTTTCACCGCATAGGTAGCATATTGGGCCTACCTTGGTGCAGTTGATTGAAGGGAGGTGATGGGCCGAGGCCCTACAGAAACGAACGGTATGCCCTTTCCTGTTGCAGTTTTTACAGTGCATCTCCCGGCAAGCCCCATGGTGATGAAAACCACATTTGTTGCACTTTGGGAGTGATCCCTTATATGGTCTGGCAGGCATTTGGGTGGCAGACCCTGAGGCTAGTGTCGAGGCATTTGTCATGACTGTTGTTGTAATGGTGGAGGCGGCCTTAGGCTGTTGTCTTTTAGTGTATCCCTTTGATTTGTGGCGCTTTTTCATGTCCCAAAACTTTCTCTTCTTGTTCGTAGGTTCGTGGCCTGATGAATTTTTGCTGGTAGGTACCCATTGGTGTCCTTGATTGTTACCACAATTTGTATTGTAAGTATCGCTTCCACCCTTGTTGATGTTGTTAGTATTGAAATGCCCCATGACGGCTGCCACGGCTGCCGTGACTGCAGCTTGAAATGTAGCAGCGTCTATCTGAAGTGTTGGCGTCTTGCTAGTTGGTTTGTTGACTCTTGGTGAAGACATAGCTCTGTTTCATGACGAAAAACGACTTCGTTAGTGGAAATGATTGTCTTAAGTGCATCTCTACAATTTATATTTACGCATATAAATTTTTGCACATTACTGTACTATCCTTAGTGTCTCTGCTAACGCTCCCGAGATAGAGTTATGGCAGTAGGTAGGAGTAGGTTTCATACGGACGTTAAGCTTTACTCCTCTTAGAATCATGTTCGTCCGAACACCTTGGCTGAGGAATTTTGATGGGATTCCGGTGCATTAGTGCTGGTATGATCGCACCCATAGGTCGATGAAGAAGAAACTTCTCAACTAATGTTTAAAGGGTGAGACGATAATGAGTTTATAGAATGGCTATATGTCGCGAGTTTTCTAACTAAGTTTATCTCATATCGATCTGAATCAAAGTTCGGTTGTTTAGGGTGTTCTGAAAACAATTATAATGAGATTCTTTGTATAATAAACTCATGTATTTTAGTAGTTCGGTATTCAAGTGAAACCTTATACTTGACCCAAGCTAAGTCCTTATCACGACCTACTGATGTGTGCTTAGTTATATAATTAAGGCTAGTTAGTCCTTCGAGTCTGATAGATACATCCTAAGCCCATCTTGTTAATATGACTCTAGAAATCATGGTTTCAGTGAAATTTTTTTTTTTTTTTTTTTTTTTTACCTCAAAGCAGGTCTACTTCACATTCGTGCATGGGCGGGTTTTGATAGAGGATAGATTTCTCGATTAGAATGACCACTTAATTTGTTGTGTCGCGATTTCACTTACAATAGAGTAGCACCAGCACATACTTATGAAGTTAATTTACCAGGTCTGGTGAGCGGTACGAACTCTACTTACGATGATCCATCCCTTGTGATGCCTGAGGCAAGGTCGATGTAGTTTTGTAGCTTTGCCAATCAGCGCTTGGCTACCATCATCCTTTCTTTGAATGCTGTGTGTCCTACCCCTTTTTCTCTCTTTCCTCTTCACGAGTGGTGATAAGGTTCTGGAAAGAGAGTTGGTCTCGGGAATAGTAGTATAATTCTGAGTCACCGGTACATGAGATGGTGGGGTTTATAGTGGCGCGCAGTTTTCTGAACTCAGATTGTAGTCTTCCTGTTTTGATCCCCGATGATCGCGATCCGCCGGGTCTTTGCCGGGAGGGCTCTGTCCGTCAGTCCCCCGTGGTTGAGGTCATAGCACCCTCGTTGGTCTCCACATGGTGGTTGTTGTCATTGTTGTCGACATTCAACTCTCGATCACAATTTCTCAACGGGTCACAGGTTCATTATAGTCGAAACGGTTCACGGAACCCTTGCTATGCATGGAGGATTGATTACCTCCGGCCCCGCTTATGATTCTTCTCATAATCGTTCACCATTCCTCGAGTTCGGATTAGGAAAGTAAGGGTCATCCGGTAAGTAGGATTTTGCTATGCCGTATTTGCGAGAATAGGAGGGGAGGAGATAAGTACTATGCGTCTAACTCTATTATCAATTTCTTATAGGGGGAAATCCTTATTAGTTACTTCTATAATGACATAGTGCATACTAATTACATATAACAAGATACGATAGACCTTCGAATAAGTGATCCCACTCTAAGTCCACCTCCAAACAAGGAAAAAGGAAGTAAAGTAATGACCACAAATTCTAAGTCTATAATTTCTAAGTTATATATAACCTTAAGGTATCCACCTAGGGACTATAGACCTATCATTGAGGATCTATTTACTTTTCATATAAATTATGATATTACAAAATACTCCCATAGTATTTTAAACTCATGTTCTATTCTTATGTTCTCATTGTGGTAGTGTTGGTAAGTTTTTAGACTTGTTGCCGTATCACAACTATTCTTGGGCATGTGCTAATCACTCCTCGGACCAGCATAGTTGATCAGGCTATGCCACTCCCAAGACTGACCATACATCCCCGAGCTTACCTGTGATATTCAACAATCATTACTTTTCTTTTATTCTAGAGTGGTGCTGACCTTAATATGTATGTATGCATGTATACCTTTAATAAGAAACTATTTATTTCTAAAAGTATAGTTGTTTTGAAACTTTAAATCAGAGACTTAGTCCCAATGCATTTATAGTTTGTATATCTTTTGTGGTTTGATATACTGAGTTCACTATAAACAATGCTCTGATACCAATCTGTCACACCCCCAAACCAAGGATGGCGGAAACGTCCGGGGGTGGAGGACTTCATGTAGAGTATCACAACAATGAGTATAATAGTGCTCAAAGTAAATACAACCAACACAAATATAATTGAAAACGTTACATCAAAGCACATGTTTACATGATTCACATCAATTACATTATAATACAAAATGAATTGTTTGACGATTTATCGTCCCATCCTCAAAACGTTGTTGATTTCCTGTTTTCACTGAATTCCTGAGAATACAAGTAGTTTTGAAAAGTGTCAACACAAAGGTTGGTGAGTTCATAAGAGATTTCGTTAGAAAAGTAAATCGTTTTCCTTGTAAAAGCGTCAGAATATGTATCCAGAAAATCCTATATTTTCTTTAAAATCTGTGTAAGGTAGTCTTATGACTGAAGACCAAAGTGTATAAGTAATCTTTCTTATTAATAGAAAATGTTATGTATTTAAATGGACATGGACATGTTTGAACTAAATGAAATTTCTATATGTTCTCAGGTTTGTTAATACATTATATATACGTAGTCCTAAATTAGAGGACCGAGTAATAACAAGTATTGACCATACTTAAAAGTATAAATGTGGTTTCAAATGATGTGTAGTCGTAACTACCAAAACCAAAAGTGTACAGTAATATCTGTACTCATAGAGATAAAAAGGTAATTTTAAATCGACATAAAACTCATTTAGGTTTTAAAAATAAAATCCCGTAAACTTATGGATTGTTCCCTATGTGAGCCGTTGTAATCATACTATGACTATGTGAACCTGCCACGACGTTCTCAGTGTCGCGAAAAATAAAATGACATTTGTCACCCGTAGACCTGCAGGTCCAACTGTAGCTAGCAGCAAGGTGTGGGGTGTCAATCCCAATATAGATCTATATACAAGTATCACGTTCTCCCTCAAGGAGATTCTGATTATAACTACCAAGAATTATATTCCCGCACTCGGACGTACGGGGAGAGAGAGAGAAATAGAGAAACTCACAATATAGGATAACAAGTTTACGTTAAATGTGTGTGAATATAAATATTTCTTGTATGAATGTACCCTTCTTGTACGAGTGCGCAGAGTGATGTATCATAAACTATACCTATTATAGTTTATCTAAAATGTATGTAATATGTATGAATCCTTTTATGGAAATGTATTAGTGTTGTGAATTTATCAAACCATGGATTAACTTACGTGAAATGTGTGCGAATAGAGATCTTTCTTATATGAATGTACACTTCTGGTACGAGTGCGTAGAGTGATGTATCATAAACTATACCTATTATAGTTTATCTAAAATGTGTATAATATGTATGAACCCTTTTATGGAAATGTATTAGTGTTATAAATATATTCAAACTATACTTTTTATAGTTAAATAATACGTGTTCCAAAATGAATGGATAATATTTAGTATGAATGTCTTAGTTTCAGTTCATAATGATAAACTAACTAGGAAACACATTCAAACATTAAAACTTATGATTATACACTTTGCTCAACATAATACAAAGTGTTATGATATTTACATGCTGTTGGTAAAATTTAGCAATTCTGCCCTGTTTCGGAAAAATCATAGAAAAATCATACAAAGTCGAAAACTAGATCCGTAAATTCTGAGAGTTCACAAAATGTGTCTAGTTTGCTCATAATTTTTATCACAATTTATAATGACCTCTAACTTGGGTGAAAAAGTCCATAATCACAGACTGGTCCGGATTGTTGTTTGAAGTGATAGGCAGTTTTGTAAAAATCGCCATAAATTGTAGAAAAATCGTATGGAGATGTGCAAGTAGCCATTTTAAAGCTAAAAACTTGAACTATTTGCACCTTGTACAGTTTTGAAAAAAAAAATATTTAAGATGCCCAAAACAGTCCGTGAATGGAGTTGAACTTTTCTGATGAAGGCTGTTAGAGAAATTTAGTGTTTTAACTTGTATTCTCCCCCTGAAAACTTGAGAAAACATGAAAACGTAGGGGTATGAACTCACCTTGAGTGATTTCAGTAGATCATTGTTGAAGAATGGAAGTGTTTAATTCAAGAACACTTGGAGATGCCTTGAAGGTTTTCGAGAATCTAACATCATAGTTAGGGAGTTTGTGTAAGCAACCAAAGATTTGAGTAGAATGAAGTGAAATAATAATAGGGAGGATGAATTTTTACTTACTAAGTGTGGAAGAACACTTGAATCCAGCCTTGGATCTCGAAAATTTGTGTAGAAGAGTTTGAGAGAAAAAGTGATGTTTGTTACTTAGTGGAATGAGAGAAATGAGAGAAAATGAGGAGTGTGGTTGATTGTTCCAGCTCAAAAACGTGGGAGTGAGTGAAATTTGAGTGTAAGGGAACATTGAAGTGACATAGGTAAGGTGGGGAGGTATGGCTGGTCATAGAGTGGGTGTGGGGTGGTTGCTTGTGACTTGAATTTTTTTTTTTTTTTTTTTTTTTTTTTTTTTTTTTTTTTTTTTAACTTGCAAGGCACAATGGAATATATTACTCCTATAAAGGAAATTGACTCAATCAAGGACGATTTCACAATTAAAGTTCGGATCATACGTCTTTGGACTCAAAAGTCAAGAACAATGTCTTATAATTGTCTATATCCCATTTTTAGTTTAATTTTCTAAATATATGTGTGGTTGTCTATGTGTGTGTATCTCTTTAAAAAATTCTGCAATTTCATCATTTTATGACCCCCATTTGCGAAGTTGAGTATTTATTTCCAAAAATGCGAAACTCCAGGGACAATATTTGAAATCTTCTGTTTTCTTCCCCAATTCGCATTCTACTGTGAAATACTTCGCATCTTCATTCTTACACCCTTCGCATCCCTTCGCATTAATCACCTTCGCATTTTAACCTAATTAATCAAATGCGATTCACAAAATTTTTCATTCCAGATGCGAACACAGTTTAGTTCTTGAACTCTAAACTTGCGAAATCAAAATTTTCATATGTTGAACCCATATGCGAATATTAACCCAATTGACTTCAAATTGATTCATAGATGCGAACACTCGATTGTTTTACTTTCGCAAAATGAGCATCAACAACTCCACAATCGAGTTTTTAAATTCTTGCAAACAACAATTTCATAGTCCTTGACTTCGCGTTTTTCTTCACGAATCATCCCTCAATCATCAATCCAATTGCGAATCAAAAACTCATATGTTCTTGCTTTATCGATTCATCGACTACACTCATACAAATGCGAACAATACTCAATTTCAAAATCGATTGAAACTTATAGCAAAGCTAAATCCAACTTCGCATTAATCACCTTCGCATTTTAACCTAATTAATCAAATGCGATTCACAAAATTTTTCATTCCAAATGCGAACACAGTTTAGTTCTTGATTAGTACGAAGGCTTAGGAAATTTTTAACACAAACTTTTCTCCTGTGATGTTTTCCCATTAACATAGCAAGTTATACAATACGAACATAACACTAACCCTAATACACAAGGTTAGTTGAGCTGACCGGTTTGACTCGTTGACTTTATTTGACTTTGAATTGACCAGAATTTGACGGTTGTCACATCATCCCCCTGTTAAAGGGAATTTCGTCCCGAAATTTGAAGTTAGGCAAGGGGGTAGGCATGAATAATCAAGCCGAGAAGTGAGGATACTTCCTAATCGACTGACTCATGCGCTCCCATGTGACTCTAGGTCCGTGGTTAATATTCCAGCGAACTTTCACTAATGGGAAGTGGCGTTGTTTCATCCGCTTGACCTCGTTCCATGGTCACCATGGTTCTTCTGAGAAGGTGAGGCTCTTGTGGAACTCGATCTCGTCGAGGGGAATTGCAAGAGTCTTGTCGGATAGGTACTTCTTGTAAATTTGGGACGTGTTGGGTAGAGTGTACTTTACTAAACTCGCGGGAGTAGATTGAAGGAGCGAGTTACAGGGCTGATTCTGACAAGAATCTCGAAAGACACAATTATTTGGGGTATTGGCTTTCCATGCTTTCCGAAGCGTACTAAGCCTTCCCAGAGTGAGTGTTTCTAGAGGAATTCGGTCGGTCATACCGGAGTTCTAGAGGTTTCTTCTTCTTGTTTCTCTTCCTGTCAAGGGTTTCTCCCTTTAGGGTCAAAGTTGGGAGGGGTTTCGTATTTTTCGAGAAGTTCCAAAGGAACTAAGACAGTAGGTCAGCAAGACCCCAGAATCTTGGCGTATTTCTGCTAACGCCTTCGGTGCTGACTGTTTCTCTATGGTTTTGATCAATTGAAAGGTTCCTTATGAATTTCCACCCTGGGTAACGATGTGTCTTGGGAATTGAACTCCTCAATTCCTAAACTCGTATCTGGAGAACTTTGGGTAATACTTCTCTTATCGTATTTCTTCCGTGGTTTGTTGTAGCTGCTCTCCTTGGTTTCCTTCTTACTACGAGGGTAGATAAGTAAGTCATTTGTAATGACGATGATGAGTTGATCCTAGTAAGAAGGGTACATCATATTTATTACGTTCATGACTCCAACGAGTGGTTTGGTCCTATCTGAGGGTTATCACTACGAACTTTCAGCGTTCTCATCGAAATTGGAGGATTGTTCTTGGATATCCTTCTTCCATACTCGTGACTGGTGATATTCAGATCTCAGGCCCAATTCCTGAAGGGTACCTCGTTTCTTGAGGTTGGTCGGCCTATTCGTCAATGCGAGGCAGATAGTAAGGGTTTCTATTAGAGATGTTGTCGGGGCCTCTGAAATCGATGGAATTGTGAGCAAATTTGTCTCTCTAATTTGAAGAATAAGACGAGGGCTTTTCAGGGTGGGAAACTTGGTTCTTCAATTTCATTGTCGAGTAGTTCGACAGGTTTGACCTGACAGCTCTTGTAGCTCGGTAGGAAGTATGTGGGTTGGGTTTACGTGACTAGGCCTTTTTGAATGGTAGGACATTCACTCGTCCTTCTAGGCAACCTTAGCCCGAAGCTCATGGCAGGACTCGTACCATATCTGTCCCAAGCTTCTATGCTTGAATCTTGTCTGATACATGTGTGACATTCCCGAAGGTCTCCTGCAAATACAAGTGATAAGGCTTCGGGATGTATGACACTCCTCTGGTGCGTGTTTTGGAGCTCCACAGTGAGAGGTGACCCAAAGGTCCGTGCTGGGTGTTTACGAGAGACGATAGTTTCGATAATCAGGGGTTAGGCGAAAAGCCCCTTTTTATAGTCGTTTACTCAAGAAGACGAGGGCAATATCAATCAAAATTGGAATACGACAACACTATCTTTTTAGATAGCAGGAGATAAGTTGTATTCGAAGGAAGAGATCACTAGAGTGATAGAGTGTCCTGTATTTCTTTTCTGTGTGTTCCGTTTTGTTTAATGTTATGATTATTGTAGATGATTCATACCACAGTGTCTAGCACTGGTAGCGGGTGTGTTTTCGATAGCCAGTAATGATACTTGATATCATGACTCCTGGAAGGTCTCCTTACGATCGAGCGGTATATGATTGTCGTATGAAAATTGACATCGTGAAATTTGTCGAGTGGGTGACCCCACTCAACCCCTAATACTAGACATGGAATCGGAGCCAGGATGGAATTATCTATTTCAAGACTTTAGTATTTTGATTTTAATTTAACCCCGATGTATGGACTAGGTCATCACAACTTACAGGTAATGCTCCTAAGGTCACATATGAATGTCTTTGGTTTGATTTGTATGAGAGAGAAAATATTTCAGCTACTTTTTAGAAAGAAGGTTACTTTAGTAAGCGTACTAAATTCATTACAAACATATAGTACTTAAACGTATTGTCGTTGGGAACATTACAAAAGTCCTAACATGGTTCCCTTACTGCTCCTGTTGGTGTGTTCATCACATTCCTCCTGTTCCTTCGTCGTTCTTCTCAGTTGGACATTCTCTCTTGAAGTGTCCCGTTTCACCGCATAGGTAGCATATTGGGCCTACCTTGGTGCAGTTGATTGAAGGGAGGTGATGGGCCGAGGCCCTACAGAAACGAACGGTATGCCCTTTCCTGTTGCAGTTTTTACAGTGCATCTCCCGGCAAGCCCCATGGTGATGAAAACCACATTTGTTGCACTTTGGGAGTGATCCCTTATATGGTCTGGCAGGCATTTGGGTGGCAGACCCTGAGGCTAGTGTCGAGGCATTTGTCATGACTGTTGTTGTAATGGTGGAGGCGGCCTTAGGCTGTTGTCTTTTAGTGTATCCCTTTGATTTGTGGCGCTTTTTCATGTCCCAAAACTTTCTCTTCTTGTTCGTAGGTTCGTGGCCTGATGAATTTTTGCTGGTAGGTACCCATTGGTGTCCTTGATTGTTACCACAATTTGTATTGTAAGTATCGCTTCCACCCTTGTTGATGTTGTTAGTATTGAAATGCCCCATGACGGCTGCCACGGCTGCCGTGACTGCAGCTTGAAATGTAGCAGCGTCTATCTGAAGTGTTGGCGTCTTGCTAGTTGGTTTGTTGACTCTTGGTGAAGACATAGCTCTGTTTCATGACGAAAAACGACTTCGTTAGTGGAAATGATTGTCTTAAGTGCATCTCTACAATTTATATTTACGCATATAAATTTTTGCACATTACTGTACTATCCTTAGTGTCTCTGCTAACGCTCCCGAGATAGAGTTATGGCAGTAGGTAGGAGTAGGTTTCATACGGACGTTAAGCTTTACTCCTCTTAGAATCATGTTCGTCCGAACACCTTGGCTGAGGAATTTTGATGGGATTCCGGTGCATTAGTGCTGGTATGATCGCACCCATAGGTCGATGAAGAAGAAACTTCTCAACTAATGTTTAAAGGGTGAGACGATAATGAGTTTATAGAATGGCTATATGTCGCGAGTTTTCTAACTAAGTTTATCTCATATCGATCTGAATCAAAGTTCGGTTGTTTAGGGTGTTCTGAAAACAATTATAATGAGATTCTTTGTATAATAAACTCATGTATTTTAGTAGTTCGGTATTCAAGTGAAACCTTATACTTGACCCAAGCTAAGTCCTTATCACGACCTACTGATGTGTGCTTAGTTATATAATTAAGGCTAGTTAGTCCTTCGAGTCTGATAGATACATCCTAAGCCCATCTTGTTAATATGACTCTAGAAATCATGGTTTCAGTGAATTTTTTTTTTTTTTTTTTTTTTTTTTTTACCTCAAAGCAGGTCTACTTCACATTCGTGCATGGGCGGGTTTTGATAGAGGATAGATTTCTCGATTAGAATGACCACTTAATTTGTTGTGTCGCGATTTCACTTACAATAGAGTAGCACCAGCACATACTTATGAAGTTAATTTACCAGGTCTGGTGAGCGGTACGAACTCTACTTACGATGATCCATCCCTTGTGATGCCTGAGGCAAGGTCGATGTAGTTTTGTAGCTTTGCCAATCAGCGCTTGGCTACCATCATCCTTTCTTTGAATGCTGTGTGTCCTACCCCTTTTTCTCTCTTTCCTCTTCACGAGTGGTGATAAGGTTCTGGAAAGAGAGTTGGTCTCGGGAATAGTAGTATAATTCTGAGTCACCGGTACATGAGATGGTGGGGTTTATAGTGGCGCGCAGTTTTCTGAACTCAGATTGTAGTCTTCCTGTTTTGATCCCCGATGATCGCGATCCGCCGGGTCTTTGCCGGGAGGGCTCTGTCCGTCAGTCCCCCGTGGTTGAGGTCATAGCACCCTCGTTGGTCTCCACATGGTGGTTGTTGTCATTGTTGTCGACATTCAACTCTCGATCACAATTTCTCAACGGGTCACAGGTTCATTATAGTCGAAACGGTTCACGGAACCCTTGCTATGCATGGAGGATTGATTACCTCCGGCCCCGCTTATGATTCTTCTCATAATCGTTCACCATTCCTCGAGTTCGGATTAGGAAAGTAAGGGTCATCCGGTAAGTAGGATTTTGCTATGCCGTATTTGCGAGAATAGGAGGGGAGGAGATAAGTACTATGCGTCTAACTCTATTATCAATTTCTTATAGGGGGAAATCCTTATTAGTTACTTCTATAATGACATAGTGCATACTAATTACATATAACAAGATACGATAGACCTTCGAATAAGTGATCCCACTCTAAGTCCACCTCCAAACAAGGAAAAAGGAAGTAAAGTAATGACCACAAATTCTAAGTCTATAATTTCTAAGTTATATATAACCTTAAGGTATCCACCTAGGGACTATAGACCTATCATTGAGGATCTATTTACTTTTCATATAAATTATGATATTACAAAATACTCCCATAGTATTTTAAACTCATGTTCTATTCTTATGTTCTCATTGTGGTAGTGTTGGTAAGTTTTTAGACTTGTTGCCGTATCACAACTATTCTTGGGCATGTGCTAATCACTCCTCGGACCAGCATAGTTGATCAGGCTATGCCACTCCCAAGACTGACCATACATCCCCGAGCTTACCTGTGATATTCAACAATCATTACTTTTCTTTTATTCTAGAGTGGTGCTGACCTTAATATGTATGTATGCATGTATACCTTTAATAAGAAACTATTTATTTCTAAAAGTATAGTTGTTTTGAAACTTTAAATCAGAGACTTAGTCCCAATGCATTTATAGTTTGTATATCTTTTGTGGTTTGATATACTGAGTTCACTATAAACAATGCTCTGATACCAATCTGTCACACCCCCAAACCAAGGATGGCGGAAACGTCCGGGGGTGGAGGACTTCATGTAGAGTATCACAACAATGAGTATAATAGTGCTCAAAGTAAATACAACCAACACAAATATAATTGAAAACGTTACATCAAAGCACATGTTTACATGATTCACATCAATTACATTATAATACAAAATGAATTGTTTGACGATTTATCGTCCCATCCTCAAAACGTTGTTGATTTCCTGTTTTCACTGAATTCCTGAGAATACAAGTAGTTTTGAAAAGTGTCAACACAAAGGTTGGTGAGTTCATAAGAGATTTCGTTAGAAAAGTAAATCGTTTTCCTTGTAAAAGCGTCAGAATATGTATCCAGAAAATCCTATATTTTCTTTAAAATCTGTGTAAGGTAGTCTTATGACTGAAGACCAAAGTGTATAAGTAATCTTTCTTATTAATAGAAAATGTTATGTATTTAAATGGACATGGACATGTTTGAACTAAATGAAATTTCTATATGTTCTCAGGTTTGTTAATACATTATATATACGTAGTCCTAAATTAGAGGACCGAGTAATAACAAGTATTGACCATACTTAAAAGTATAAATGTGGTTTCAAATGATGTGTAGTCGTAACTACCAAAACCAAAAGTGTACAGTAATATCTGTACTCATAGAGATAAAAAGGTAATTTTAAATCGACATAAAACTCATTTAGGTTTTAAAAATAAAATCCCGTAAACTTATGGATTGTTCCCTATGTGAGCCGTTGTAATCATACTATGACTATGTGAACCTGCCACGACGTTCTCAGTGTCGCGAAAAATAAAATGACATTTGTCACCCGTAGACCTGCAGGTCCAACTGTAGCTAGCAGCAAGGTGTGGGGTGTCAATCCCAATATAGATCTATATACAAGTATCACGTTCTCCCTCAAGGAGATTCTGATTATAACTACCAAGAATTATATTCCCGCACTCGGACGTACGGGGAGAGAGAGAGAAATAGAGAAACTCACAATATAGGATAACAAGTTTACGTTAAATGTGTGTGAATATAAATATTTCTTGTATGAATGTACCCTTCTTGTACGAGTGCGCAGAGTGATGTATCATAAACTATACCTATTATAGTTTATCTAAAATGTATGTAATATGTATGAATCCTTTTATGGAAATGTATTAGTGTTGTGAATTTATCAAACCATGGATTAACTTACGTGAAATGTGTGCGAATAGAGATCTTTCTTATATGAATGTACACTTCTGGTACGAGTGCGTAGAGTGATGTATCATAAACTATACCTATTATAGTTTATCTAAAATGTGTATAATATGTATGAACCCTTTTATGGAAATGTATTAGTGTTATAAATATATTCAAACTATACTTTTTATAGTTAAATAATACGTGTTCCAAAATGAATGGATAATATTTAGTATGAATGTCTTAGTTTCAGTTCATAATGATAAACTAACTAGGAAACACATTCAAACATTAAAACTTATGATTATACACTTTGCTCAACATAATACAAAGTGTTATGATATTTACATGCTGTTGGTAAAATTTAGCAATTCTGCCCTGTTTCGGAAAAATCATAGAAAAATCATACAAAGTCGAAAACTAGATCCGTAAATTCTGAGAGTTCACAAAATGTGTCTAGTTTGCTCATAATTTTTATCACAATTTATAATGACCTCTAACTTGGGTGAAAAAGTCCATAATCACAGACTGGTCCGGATTGTTGTTTGAAGTGATAGGCAGTTTTGTAAAAATCGCCATAAATTGTAGAAAAATCGTATGGAGATGTGCAAGTAGCCATTTTAAAGCTAAAAACTTGAACTATTTGCACCTTGTACAGTTTTGAAACAAAAAATATTTAAGATGCCCAAAACAGTCCGTGAATGGAGTTGAACTTTTCTGATGAAGGCTGTTAGAGAAATTTAGTGTTTTAACTTGTATTCTCCCCCTGAAAACTTGAGAAAACATGAAAACGTAGGGGTATGAACTCACCTTGAGTGATTTCAGTAGATCATTGTTGAAGAATGGAAGTGTTTAATTCAAGAACACTTGGAGATGCCTTGAAGGTTTTCGAGAATCTAACATCATAGTTAGGGAGTTTGTGTAAGCAACCAAAGATTTGAGTAGAATGAAGTGAAATAATAATAGGGAGGATGAATTTTTACTTACTAAGTGTGGAAGAACACTTGAATCCAGCCTTGGATCTCGAAAATTTGTGTAGAAGAGTTTGAGAGAAAAAGTGATGTTTGTTACTTAGTGGAATGAGAGAAATGAGAGAAAATGAGGAGTGTGGTTGATTGTTCCAGCTCAAAAACGTGGGAGTGAGTGAAATTTGAGTGTAAGGGAACATTGAAGTGACATAGGTAAGGTGGGGAGGTATGGCTGGTCATAGAGTGGGTGTGGGGTGGTTGCTTGTGACTTGAATTTTTTTTTTTTTTTTTTTTTTTTTTTTTTTTTAACTTGCAAGGCACAATGGAATATATTACTCCTATAAAGGAAATTGACTCAATCAAGGACGATTTCACAATTAAAGTTCGGATCATACGTCTTTGGACTCAAAAGTCAAGAACAATGTCTTATAATTGTCTATATCCCATTTTTAGTTTAATTTTCTAAATATATGTGTGGTTGTCTATGTGTGTGTATCTCTTTAAAAAATTCTGCAATTTCATCATTTTATGACCCCCATTTGCGAAGTTGAGTATTTATTTCCAAAAATGCGAAACTCCAGGGACAATATTTGAAATCTTCTGTTTTCTTCCCCAATTCGCATTCTACTGTGAAATACTTCGCATCTTCATTCTTACACCCTTCGCATCCCTTCGCATTAATCACCTTCGCATTTTAACCTAATTAATCAAATGCGATTCACAAAATTTTTCATTCCAGATGCGAACACAGTTTAGTTCTTGAACTCTAAACTTGCGAAATCAAAATTTTCATATGTTGAACCCATATGCGAATATTAACCCAATTGACTTCAAATTGATTCATAGATGCGAACACTCGATTGTTTTACTTTCGCAAAATGAGCATCAACAACTCCACAATCGAGTTTTTAAATTCTTGCAAACAACAATTTCATAGTCCTTGACTTCGCGTTTTTCTTCACGAATCATCCCTCAATCATCAATCCAATTGCGAATCAAAAACTCATATGTTCTTGCTTTATCGATTCATCGACTACACTCATACAAATGCGAACAATACTCAATTTCAAAATCGATTGAAACTTATAGCAAAGCTAAATCCAACTTCGCATTAATCACCTTCGCATTTTAACCTAATTAATCAAATGCGATTCACAAAATTTTTCATTCCAAATGCGAACACAGTTTAGTTCTTGATTAGTACGAAGGCTTAGGAAATTTTTAACACAAACTTTTCTCCTGTGATGTTTTCCCATTAACATAGCAAGTTATACAATACGAACATAACACTAACCCTAATACACAAGGTTAGTTGAGCTGACCGGTTTGACTCGTTGACTTTATTTGACTTTGAATTGACCAGAATTTGACGGTTGTCACAAGATGAATATCATGGAGACAAACATCTATCATACAATCCTACTGGTGGGCCGGCATTGTGGCCTTAGACCCACCGCTACTGGAAGGTAACTCACCTCGTAGCTGCTGATCTGTGTGGGAACGGTCTGTCTGCTGCTGCTGCTCCGGAAATCCTCCGGCTGCAATTTCCACCAAACACTTAGTCAAATACTACTAACCGACCTCAGGGTAAACTGACCATTTACCCTTAACCAAACCATGAGACAAAGTCAAAGTCAACTTCCAGTTGACCCGAGTCGCCGAGTTGGCTTGTCAACTCGTCGAGTCCCTATCCCTTAGTCTGACCACTAACCCATCTCTACTCGTCGAGTTTCGTATTGACTCGGAAAGTTTTCCTTATAAGCTGATGACCCAACGTTCTTCATTCTACTCGCTGAGTTGTGTGAACAACTCGTCGAGTTCTTCTTCATCTAAAGAACACTCTATGCTTAGACTCGCCGAGTTGTATGAACAACTCGCCGAGTCCGTTCTTAAGGCAAGAAGATTGCCTTGAACTCGCCGAGTTACTACATGAGTGAGTCTGGCTTCCAACCCACTGAGTCACACCCTATGACTCACTACTCCAACCCGTAAACACGAAAAGGGGGAAAACTCGGGGACTCGCTACTCGACTCGCTGAGTCAGATGAACGACTCGCTGAGTCTGCCACATGCAAATACTATATACGTGATTTTTCTTGAATCCAGCCCATGCCATTCATAGATTTGGGTTCCTAGGGCCTGGTTTACACGTAAAATTTCCAACTTTACGTGTAAATAAATACCCAAGAGAGTTTTAGGGCTCAAAATGCACCAAAAGAGTAGATCTAGGGCTTTCATGCACTATGGTTCCATAAAGGCAGTAGATCCAAGCTCCTGGAGCTCAATCATGCCTAGATCTTAAGGCTAAACAACTTATCATCCACTCTAGTACACAAACAAGCTTGGGGAAAGGCTCAAGAAAGACTTTCATGGAGCTACAAGGGACAACAAGCATGAAAACAGAGGGAAGCTGAGTTATACCTCAAGGAAATCACTGAGATAACACCAATAAGCCTGGTCTCCTTCTTCTCTTCTTGATCTACTCTCCTTCCCTCTCCAAATCTTCAAGAAAACACACCAAAATGCTTCAATCTCACAAGGAACAAGCTTAAACGAAGTATAAGGCTTTGGGGGTGAAGGGGGCGAGCTTAGGGGGGATAAGAGGGTTTAAATAGGATACAAACCCTTGAAATTTAGGGTTTCATCAGACAGCGGGGACTCGCCGAGTCCAGAATATGGACTCGCCGAGTCGCCAACTTAAACGTGTTCCAGATTTCGTCTCTACTCGGCGAGTCGGACCTATGACTCGTCGAGTCCAAGGCTAAAAATGACAAATACTGAGATAAATTTCACGTACCAGGAACCAGGTGCTACAAATCTCCCCCACTTATTTTAGACTTCGTCCTTGAATTCTGCCGCTCGATCCTGAAACAGCCCGGGGTAATGCTCCATCATTTCTTCCACCGACTCCCAAGTCCATTCCGAACCCTTGCGGTGCTGCCATTGCACTTTCACTGGTTCCACCCTCTAGTTCCTTAGATCCTTCGACTTCTGGTCGAGGATTGCGACTGGGCACTCAATGTAATTCAGGCTGTCATCAACCTGTATATCCTCCAACGGCACCACCGCTGAATCATCCACGAGGCACTTCTGCAGCTGGGAGATATGGAAGGCGTTGTGGATCTGAATAAGCTCGGTTGGCAGATCCAGCCTATATGCCACCTTGCCCACCCGGGCTACAACCCTGAACGGACCAATGTATCTCGGCCCCAACTTGCCCCACTTCCTGAATCGAATGACGCCTTTCCTAGGCAACACCTTCAGGAGAACTATATCCCCAACCTGGAACTCCAGGTCTGATCGAAGCTTGTCAGTGTAACTTTTCTGCCAACTCTGTGCAGTCTGAAGTCTGCTTCGAACCTGCTGGATCCTCTCGGTTATCTTGAGCACCACCCCGGTGCTCCCCATGACCCTTTGGCCAACTTCTCCCCAACATATCAGGGGTCGTACACCTCCGTCCGTACACCATCTCGAATGGGGGACGGTCAATACTCGTGTGGTAGTTGTTGTTGTACGAGAACTCAGCCAAGGGAAGATAGGTATCCCAACTACCACCGAAGTCTAACACGCATGCCCGCAACATATCCTCCAAAGTTTGGATGGTCCGCTCGCTCTGACCATCCATCTGCGGGTGAAAGGCGGTGCTAAAATGCAGACGAGTGCCCAACTCATCATGAAACCTCTTCCAAAACCTGGAAGTGAACCGCACATCTCGATCTGATATCACTGACACTGGCACCCCGTGCCGCGCCACTCTCTCCCTGATATAGATATCGGCCAACTTTTCGGCCGAGACACTCTCCTGAATCGGAATAAAATGGGCGCTCTTGGTCAACCGATCCACGATGACCCAAATCGAATCTACTCCTCGCGCCGTTCGTGGAAGTTTTGTGATAAAATCCATCGTAATATCCTCCCATTTGCACAACGGGATATCCAATGGATACATTTTTCGTGCGGTCTCTGATGCTCGGCCTTGACCTTCCTGTAGGTCAAACACCGCTCGACGTACCACGCCACATCCCGCTTCATGCAGGGCTGCCAATGGTCTAGGCGAAGATCCGATACATCTTCGTCGCCCCTGGATGAATAGAGAATCGGGATTTGTGCGCCTCCTCCATCAAGATCTGGCGCACGCCTCTGTGATACGGCACCCACACCCTACGGTGTATTGTCAATAACCCTCGGCTATCATAATCGAAGGAGATGACTTGACCCACTATACGCTCACTCTTTCGAAGTTCCTCCTTTATAGCCTCCTGTTGAGCTTCCCGAATCTGCTCTCACAGTGGGGTCACCATCGTCATCCTCATACACACACCCCCGATCGGTGCCGCCTTACGGCTAAGCGCATCGGCCACCATGTTGGCCTTCCCCGGGTGGTAAAGGATCTCGCAATCATAATCCTTCACCACATCCAACCACCGATGCTGCCTCATGTTCAGATTCGGCTGATCCATGAGGTACCTAAAACTTTTGTGGACGGTATAAATTGTACATCGAACCTCGTAGAGGTAATGCCGCCATATCTTGAGGGCGAAGACCACCGCCCCCAATTCTAAATCATGCGTCGGGTAGTTCGCCTCGTGAGGCTTCAGCTACCTCGAGGCATAAGCAATGACATGACCCCTCTGCATCAATATTGCGCCTAAACCCGACATGGACGCATCACAATATACCACAAAATCCTCTACGCCCTCGGGCAGGGCTAAGATTGGCACCTCGTACAATCTCTATCTCAGAATCTCGAACGTTGCCTGCTGCTCAGGCCCCCACCGAAAGACCACGACCTTCCTAGTCAACCGTGTTAGGGGTACAGCTATCTTGGAGAAATCATGAATGAATCTCCGATAGTAGCCTGCTAATCCTAGGAAACTCCGAATCTCGGATGGAGACTTCAGAACCTCCCACCTCATCACGGCCTCCACCTTGGCCGGGTCTACTGAAATCCCATTCTGGTTGACGAGGTGTCTAAGAAACTGCACCTCGCGCAACCAAAACTCATATTTGGAGAACTTGGTGTACACGCTCTCCCTCCTTAAGGTTTCCAAAACCTCTCTCAGATGCTCCTCGTGCTCCTCCTACATCTTGGAATAAACCAAGATGTCATCAATGAAAACTATCACAGACCGATCCAGCATCGGTCTACACACACGGTTCATGAGGTCCATGAATGCGGCAGGAGCATTGGTGAGCCCAAACGGCATCACCACGAACTCATAATGGCCATAACACGTTCCAAACACGATCTTCTGCACATCCTCCTCTCTAACCCTCATCTGATGATATCTTAAGCGCAAATCGATCTTGGAGAACCAAGATGCTCCCTGCAACTGATCAAATAGGTCGTCAATCCTCGGTAGTGGGTAACGGTTCTTCACCGTCACCTTATTCAGCTCCCGGTAATCTATGCACATCCGAAGCGACCCCTCCTTCTTCTTCACAAATAGGATCGGGGATCCCCAGGGTGAACTGCTCGGATGAATAAATCCCTTGTGTAGCAGCTCCTACAGCTGCGTAGACAATTCCTGCATCTCGGGAGGAGCCAACCGATAGGGTGCCTTGGCTATCGGAGCCGCACCAGGAACTAGGTCGATCCTGAACTCTACCTAACTGTAGCACCTGGTTTCTGGTACGTAAAATTTATCTTTATATTTTTTTCATTTTAGCCTTGGACTCGGCGAGTTGCAGGTCCAACTCGCCGAGTAGAGACGGGATCCGGGATCACGTTTAAGTTGGCGACTCGGCGAGTCCATATTCTGGACTCGGCGAGTCACCGCTATCTGTTGAAACCCTAATTTTCAAGGGTTTGCATCCTATTTAAACCCCTCATTTCCGCCCCAAGCTCGCCCCCATTCACCCTCAGAGCCCTCTACTTCGTTCAAGCCTTGTTCCTTGTGAGTTTGAAGCTTTTGGTGTGTTTTCTTGAAGTTTTGGAGTGGGAAGGAATGTAGATCAAGAAGAAGAGGAGGAGGCTAGACATCTTTGAGCTATCTCAGTTCGTTCCTTAAAGTATAACTCGATTTCCCCCTGTTTTCATGCTTATAGTCCCTTTTAGCTCCATAGAAGTCCTTCTTGAGCTTTTCCCCCAAGGTTGTTGTGCTTTATGGGTTGTAATAAGTTGTTAGCCTTTAGATCTAGGTGTGGTTGAGCTCCAGGAGCTCAGATCTTCTGTCTTTATGGAGCCATATTGCATGAAAGCCCTAGATCTACTATTTTGGTGCATTTTGAGCCCTAAAACCTTTATTGGTGATTATTTACACGTAAAGTTGGAAACTTTACATGTTATTCATGCCCTAGAAACCCATATCTATGAATGGCATGAGCTGGATCCAAGCAGAATCACGTATATAGTTTTTGCATGTGGCCGACTCGGCGAGTTATTCATCTGACACGGCGAGTCGAGTCGCGAGTCCTCGAGTTTCCCCTTATTCGCATTGGCAGGTTTGGAGTAATGAGTCATTGGGTGTGACTCAGTGGGTCGGAAGCTAGACTCACTCATGAAGTCACTCGGTGAGTCTATGCGATGACTCAACGAGTTCATGGTAATCTTCTAATCTCAAGTACAACTCGGCGAGTTGTTCATACAACTCGGCAAGTTACAGCTTAGAGTGTTCTTCGGATGAAGGTGAACTCGGCGAATTGTTCATACAACTCAGCGAGTAGGATGACGGACTATTGGCCTTGGGTATACAGAAAGGGACTTAGCGAGTTGGCAAGCCAACTTGGCGAGTCTGGTCAACTGGCAGTTGACTGTGACTTGACTCATAACTTGTTAAGGGTAAATGGACAATTTACCCTGAAGGCGGTTAGCAGTATTTGACTGAGTATTTTGTGGGAATTATAGCCGGAGGATTTCCAGAGCGGCAGCAACAACAGATAGTCAAATTCCACACAGATCGGCGGTTAATTTGAGGTGAGTTTCCTTCCAGTAGTAACGGGTCTAAGGCACCAAGGCCAGGTTGTGTAGAAGAGATGTTAGTATTAGAGTGTGGGTCGAGCCCGTATCTCTTAGTTGAGTTGATTATGATATATGCCAATATGATAGAGTTGTCTATACTTGTTGTCTATGTGATACTTGTATGATATGGGTTAGCGGCTGAGTGTGGGCTAGGCCCGTATCTCTCCGAGAGTGGAGTGTGGGCGAGGCCCGTATCTCCCAGATAGTGGAGTGTGGGTGAGGCCCGTATCTCCCGGCTAGCAGAGTGTGGGCAAGGCCCGTATCTTCATGAGTGTGGGCAAGGCCTGTATCTCCTAGCTGCATGTTGTATGCTTGCATAGTATGAGGTATTATGGGGGAACTCCCTAAGCTTCGTGCTTACAGTTTTCAGTTTTTGTTTCAGGTACCTCTTCTTCAAAGGGGAAGGAGCTGGCGCGGTAGCGGTACATCACACACACACACCTGCTCGTATTCCGCATTATGATATCTTCCTGGGAAAATTGTACTCTGACATTTTTATGATTGTGACAATGTTTTCTGACATGCAACATCTTTTGGTGAAATGAAATGATTGTTGAATGAATTATTCCTAATGTTTTGCTAAGTACATGTTTTAAAAATGAAATTTTTTCTCGCATTTTTCGGATGTTACAAGTTGGTATCAGAGCCCTGGTTTGAGGTATTCAAACACACCTTCGGGAGTGTTTGAACTCAAATCGAGGGATTAAAAGATTTTGGAAAAAGAAAATGTTTTCTAAAAAGGCTAGTAAAGGGTTCTAAGAAAGAACGAAGTGTGTGATGTGTGCGACCGACCATGCTCAAGTAAGTATTCCCCAAAGTACCCATACAAGCTTATGTTATGCTTATCAGTTTCAGTAGAACAACATGCTAGAATAGGACTAAGGATCTAGGAGTGATGCCTTATGTGCCTGCTTTATGTGCTTTAGTGTGTGAAAAGTTGCAGGCTAGAATTGAGTAGACAGCAGTAGGATGGCATGTTTAGGTTATGCCTGATAGTGTGAGTTTAGCATTGTATGCTAGTTCATTTTTTTTCTCTACGAGGATAGAGTTGCTTGAGATTGTTTTCTATATGTCCAAATGTTGTTTGCTTTGTGCTATGTGGGCTTTGAAGTGATGGGAGTTAGTTGTTAGGTGAATACGTTAAAGTCACATTTGATCAGGGTTGAATAATCTCAGAGTGTTGGATTTGACCCTATTGTGTAGCTCTTGTTTGAGTCCTCACCGTTGTAGGGATGAGTACCTTACTCGAAGGATTATCCGAGCCTCATCACGTGTGATTGTATTCAGGTAATAGCTAATTGGCATCACCAAGAGGCCTTCAGCAACTGAGGACTAGGTTGGGTGAAGTCGGAGGTTTCCTAGGGTAAGCCTAGGATAGGAGTAGCAGAGATCAGCGGTAGTGAAAGGGACCTGGTGGAGTCAAGGCAGTCCTTGGAGAAGGTACGGATAGATGTGGAAGGTAGTATGGGCCCGTACTACTGAAAGCAGAGGATCCGTACCCGAATCGAGGAATGCCAAGATAAGACCCGGGAACTTGTAGTAAGTGTGATCCCTCCAGAGGTATGAATATCGCTAACAGTTGTCATTTATTTTGTATTTCATAATGGTGGTACTACGTTCGAGGATAGTAGTTGGCAGTACATGAGAGGGATCAGGGTCGGGATTAGGTTTCGAGCCAATAGATGAGGGGCTACACGAGTTCATCACGTCTGAGATCACCAGAGGCATCCTTGAGTCGACCCCCATCATCTTCGGGTCGATCTAGGAAGGGATATTGGAGTTGATGGAGGATCGACTCCAGGAATTCAGGAACGACATGGCATCTGGCCAGTCAGGATCTCGCATGTTGTCCTTCAAGGACTTTCGGGGTAGTGGTGCGTCGGATTTTCACGGGGCGAAGGACCCCATAGCTGCTAGACGATAGATTGCCGACATTGAGTCTACACAGATGATTAGCTTCTGCCCTGAGGGGTCGAAGGTGAGGTTCGCAGCAGGGTGTTTACGAGATCGAGCTAGGGATTGGTGGGAGTCCGTGGGGGACTCATTGGGAGCCTCCGCTGTCGAGGCTATGACTTGGTCGGACTTCGCGACCAGGTTCAGGGCGGAGTTCGCGCCAGCTGTCGAGCTTCAGCAGCTGGCCAGGGAGTTTTTGGATATGAGGCAGACAACGAAGATTGTGGCGGAGATCACCGCCAAGTTCTGGGAGAGGGCATTGATGGTGCCCCAGTATGCGGTGATGAGGATATGAGGAGGACCCGTTATCATGACATGCTACGGGCCAACATCCGGGAGCATGTTAGCCTTTCAGCTTGCCCTACCCTGGAGTCCATGATTGCCAGGGCGAGGGAAAGGGAGATTGATTTAGAGAACATTCGGAAAAGTAAGGCAGAGGCGGGGCAGGTGGTTGGGGATTTGGGGAAGAAGCCCAGGGGATCAGATGGGAGACCGAAAGGCCAAGGAGGGTCGGGCCGCTGCGGGAAATGCGGTACGACGCATGAAGGAGCATGTAGGATGGGATCAGCAGGCTGCTACAAGTGCGGCAAGGCAGGGTACTTTATCAGGGATTGTAGTACTCCTATCTCGGCTATTCAGACATCGGAGTTGCTGTGTTTTCATTGCAACCAGAGGGGCCACAAGAAGGCCAATTGCCCCCAGTTGACAACATCAGCATCGGTTAGGGCACCGGCTCCAGCTACCCTGCGGATTACAGATAGCCGGCAGGGTAAGGCAGAGGCTCCAGTGGTGAGGAGCCCGACATTTCAGCTGACGGTAGAGGAGGCACGCGCATCACCCGATGTGGTGACGGGTATGATTCTTTCCCTCTACTTTAATTTTTATGATGTTATGATATTGATATGTTCTCTGTGTATATGCATTAGGATCGTTCCATGTGAACGGTATTCCTGTCCAGGTGTTGTTTGACTCGGGTGCCACCCGGTCATTTGTTTCCCTTGCGCTTAGCAAGAGGTTTACTGAGTCTTCGGGGATTTTGGATTGCCCTTTAGAGGTAGAGATTTCCGATGATCGATCGGTGCGAGCATCAGCAGTGTTCAGGGATTGTGTTTTGAGGTTATTTGAGGAGCGCTATTTGGTGGATTTGGTTCCCATCCCGTTGCGGGGGAACAAGGTGATTATAGGCATGGATTGGTTGAGCCCGAATGGGGCGGTGATAGATTACACACAACAGCTAGTGCGGATCAAGACCCCAAGTGGGGGAGAGTTGGTGATTCACGGCGAGAGGCCACAACGCAGACCTGCAGTATGTTCATCAGCGAGAGCTAGGTGCTACCTTCAACAGGGTTGAGCAGGATACATCGTGTATGTTATGGATACCCGGGAGACGGGTAAAGAGGCGCAAGCGAGGTTCCAGTGGTGCGATACTACGCTGATGTGTTCCCAGAGGAGTTTCCTAGGATACCTCCGGAGCGTCATGTAGAGTTCAGGATCGATCTAGTTCCTGGTGCGGCTCCAATAGCCAAGGCACCCTATCGGTTGGCTCCTCCCGAGATGCAAAAGTTGTCTACGCAGCTGCAGGAGCTGCTAGATAAGGGGTTTATTCGACCGAGCAGTTCACCCTGGGGAGCCTCGATCCTGTTTGTGAAGAAAAAGGATGGGTCGCACCGGATGTGTATAGATTATCGGGAGTTGAATAGGGTAACGGTGAAGAACCATTACCCACTCCCGAGGATTGATGACCTCTTTGATCAGTTGCAGGGAGCATCTTGGTTCTCCAATATCGATTTGCATTCGGGTTATCATCAGATGAGGGCCAGAGAAGAGGACGTACAGAAGATCGCGTTTCGGATGCGCTATGGTCATTATAAGTTCGTGGTGGTGCCGTTAGGGCTCACCAATGCTCCTGCCGCATTCATGGACCTCATGAATCGCGTGTGTAGACCGATGTTGGATCGGTCTGTGATAGTTTTCATTGATGACATCTTGGTTTATTCCAAGACACAGGAGGAACATGAGGAGCATCTGAGAGAGGTTTTGGAGACCCTGAGGAGGGAGAGCTTGTACGCCAAGTTATCCAAATGTGAGTTTTGGTTGCGCGAGGTGCAGTTTCTTGGGCACCTCGTCAACCAGAACGGGATTTCAGTAGACCCGGCCAAGGTGGAGGCCGTGATGAGGTGGGAGGTTCCGAAGTCTCCATCCGAGATTCGGAGTTTCCTAGGATTGGCAGGCTACTATCAGAGATTTATTCGAGATTTCTCCAAGATAGTCATACCCCTAACACGGTTGACTAGGAAAGCTGTGGTCTTTCATTGGGGACCTGAGCAGTAGGTAGCATTCGAGATTCTGAGATAGAGTTTGTACGAGGTGCCGATCTTAGCCCTGCCCGAGGGTGTAGAGGATTTTGTGGTATATTGTGATGCGTCGATCTTAGGCCTAGGTGTAGTATTGATGCAGAGGGAGCATGCCATTGCTTATGCCTCGAGGCAGCTGAAGTCTCACGAGGCGAACTACCCGACGCATGATTTAGAGTTGGGGGCGGTGGTTTTCGCCCTCAAGATTTGGCAGCATTACCTCTATGGGGTTCGATGTACCATTTACACGGACCACAAGAGTTTGAGGTACCTCATGGACCAGCCGAATCTGAACATGAGGCAACGTTGGTGGTTGGACGTTGTGAAGGATTATGATTGCGAGATACTTTACCACCCAGGGAAGGCCAATGTGGTGGCCGATGCGCTTAGCTGCAAGACGGCGCCGATCAGGGATATTTGCATGAGGATGACTGTGGTGACTCCCCTGTTGGAGCAGATTCGGGAGACTCAACAGGAGGCTATGAAGGAGGAACATCGGAAGAGTGAGCGAATAGTGGGTCAAGTCACCTCCTTCGATTATGATAGTCGGGGGTTATTGACACTACACCGCAGGGTGTGGGTGCCATATCATGGAGGCGTGCGCCAGATCATGATGGAGGAGGCGCATAAATCTCGATTCTTTGTTCATCTAGGGGCGACGAAGATGTATAGGGATCTTCGTCTAGACTATTGGTGGCCCTGCATGAAGCGGGACGTGGCGTGGTACGTCGAGCGGTGTTTGACCTGCAGGAAGGTCAAGGCCAAGCATTAGAGACCGCACGACAAGATGCAGTCGTTGGATATCCCGTTATGGAAATGGGAGGATATTACGATGGATTTTATCATAAAGCTTCCCCGGACGGTGCGAGGAGTGGATTCGATTTGGGTCATCGTGGATCGATTGACCAAGAGCCCCCATTTTATTCCTCAGGAGAGTATCTCGGTGGAAAAGTTAGCCGATATCTACATCAGGAAGATAGTGGCACGACACGGGGTGCCAGTGTCAGTGATATCAGATCGAGATGTGAGGTTCACTTCCAGGTTTTGGAAGAAGTTTCATGATGAGTTGGCTCGTCTGCACTTTAGCACCGCCTTTCACCCGCAGATGGATGGTCAGAGTGAGCGGACCATCCAGACTTTGGAGGATATGTTACGGGCTTGAGTGCTAGACTTCGATGGTAGCTGGGATACCTATCTTCCCTTGGCCGAGTTCTCGTACAACAACAGCTACCACGCGAGTATCGACCGTCCTCCGTTCGAGATGTTGTACGGTCGGAGGTGCAGGACCCCGATATGCTGGGTTGAAGTTGGCCAGAGGGTCATGGGGAGTACCGAGGTGGTGCTCAAGACGACCGAGAGAATCCAGCAGGTTCGGAGCAAGCTTCAGACTGCGCAGAGTCGGCAGAAAAGTTATGCCGACAAGCGTCGATCACACCTGGAATTCCAGGTCGGGGATATGGTTCTCCTGAAGGTGTCGCCTTGGAAAGGCATCATCCGACTCAGGAAGCGGGGCAAGTTGGGCCCGAGATACATTGGACCGTTCAGGGTTGTAGCCCGGGTGGGCAAGGTGGCATATAGGCTGGATCTACCAGCTGAGCTCAGCCAGATCCACAAAACCTTCCATGTTTCCCAACTGCGGAAGTGTCTCGTGGATGATTCCGCAGTGGTGCCGTTAGAAGATATACAGGTTGATGACAACCTGAAGTACATTGAACGCCCAGTCGCGATACTTGACCGGAAGTCGAAGGATCTAAGGAACAAGAGGGTGGAGTTAGTGAAGGTGCAGTGGCAGCACCGAAAGGGGTCCGAGTAGACCTGGGAGCCGGTGGAAGAAATGATGGAGCATTACCCCAAGCTGTTTCAGGATCGAGCGGCAGACTTTGAGGATGAAGTCTAAAATAAGTGGGGCAGATTTGTAGCACCTGGTTTCTGGTACGTAAAATTTATCTTCATATTTTTTTCATTTTAGCCTTGGACTTGGCGAGTTGCAGGTCCGACTCGCCGAGTAGAGACGGGATCCGGGAGCACGTTTAAGTTGGCGACTCGACGAGTCCATATTCTGGACTCAGTGAATCACCGTTGTCTGTTGAAACCCTAAATTTCAAGGGTTTGCACCCTATTTAAACCCCTCATTTCCACCCCAAGCTCGCCCCCATTCACCCTCAGAGCCCTATACTTCGTTCAAGCCTTGTTCCTTGTGAGTTTGAAGCTTTTGGTGTGTTTTCTTGAAGTTTTGGAGTGGGAAGGAACGTAGATCAAGAAGAAGAGGAGGAGGCCAGGCATCTTTGAGCTATCTCAATTCGTTCCTTAAGGTATAACTCGATTTCCCCCTGTTTTCATGCTTATAGTCCCTTTTAGCTCCATAGAAGTCCTTCTTGAGCTTTTCCCCCAAGCTTGTTGTGCTTTATGGGTTGTAATAAGTTGTTAGCCTTTAGATCTAGGTGTGGTTGAGCTCCAGGAGCTTAGATCTGCTGTCTTTATGGAGCCATATTGCATGAAAGCCCTAGATCTACTATTTTGGTGCATTTTGAGCCCTAAAACCTTTATTGGTGGTTATTTACACGTAAAGTTGGAAACTTTACGTGTTATTCATGCCCTAGAAACCCAGATCTATGAATGGCATGAGCTGGATCCAAGCATAATCGCGTGTATAGTTTTTGCATGTGGCCGACTCGGCGAGTTGTTCATCTGACTCGGCGAGTCGAGTCACGAGTCCCCGAGTTTCCCCTTATTCGCATTGGCAGGTTTGGAGTAATGAGTCATTGGGTGTGACTCAGTGGGTTGGAAGCTAGACTCACTCATGAAGTCACTCGGCGAGTCTATGCCATGACTCGGCGAGTTCATGGTAGTCTTCTTATCTCAAGTACAACTCGGCGAGTTGTTCATACAACTCGACGAGTCACAGCTTAGAGTGTTCTTCGGATGAAGGTGAACTCGGCGAGTTGTTCATACAACTCAGCGAGTAGTATGAAGGACTATTGGCCTTGGGTATAGAGAAAGGGACTCGGCGGGTTGGCAAGCCAACTCGACGAGTCTGATCAACTGGCAGTTGACTGTGACTTGACTCATGACTTGTTAAGGGTAAATGGACAATTTACCCTGAATGAGGTTAGCAGTATTTGACTGAGTATTTTGTGGGAATTATAGCCGGAGGATTTCCAGAGCGGCAGCAGCAGCAGACAGTCAATTTCCACACAGATCGGCGGTTAATTTGAGGTGAGTTTCCTTCCAGTAGTAACTGGTCTAAGGCACCAATGTTGTCCCGTGTAGACGAGACGTTAGTATTAGAGTGTGGTCCGAGCCCGTATCTCTTAGTTGAGTTGATTATGATATATGCCGGTATGATAGAGTTGTCTATACTTGTTGTCTGTGTGATACTTGTATGATATGGGTTAGCGGCTGAGTGTGGGCTAGGCCCATATCTCTCCGAGAGTGGAGTGTGGGCGAGGCCCGTATCTCCCAGATAGTGGAGTGTGTGCGAGGCCCGTATCTCCCAGCTAGCGGAGTGTGGGCAAGGCCCGTATCTTCATGAGTGTGGGCAAGGCCCGTATCTCCTAGCTGCATGTTGTATGCTTGCATGGTATGAGGTATTATGGGGGAACTCCCTAAACTTCGTGCTTACAGTTTTCAGTTTTTGTTTCGGGTACCTCTTCTTCAAAGGGGAAGGAGCTAGCGCGGTAGTGGTACATCACACACACACACACACACCTGCTCGTATTCCGCATTACGATATCTTCCTGGGAAAATTGTACTCTGACATTTTTATGATTGTGACAATGTTTTCTGACATGCAACATCTTTTGGTGAAATGAAATGATTGTTGAATGAATTATTCCTAATGTTTTGCTAAGTACATGTTTTAAAAACGAAATTTTTTCTCGCATTTTTGGGATGTTACAAGTTGGTATCAGAGCCCTGGTTTGAGGGATTCGAACACACCTTCGGAAGTGTTTGAACTCAAATCGAAGGATTAAAAGATTTTGGAAAAAGAAAATGTTTTCTAAAAAGGATAGTAAAGGGTTCTAAGAAAGAACGAAGTGTGTGATGTGCGCGACCGACCATGCTCAAGTAAGTATTCCCCAAAGTACCCATACAAGCTTATGTTATGCTTATCAGTTCCAGTAGAACAACATGCTAGAATAGGACTAAGGATCTAGGAGTGATGCCTTATGTGCCTGCTTTATGTGCTTTAGTGTGTGAAAAGTTGCATGCTAGAATTGAGTAGACAGCAGTAGGATGGCCTGTTTAGGTTATGCCTGATAGTGTGAGTTTAGCATTGTATGCTAGTTCATTTTTTTTTTCTCTACGAGGATAGAGTTGCTTGAGATTGTTTTCTATATGTCCAAATGCTATTTGCTTTGTGCTATGTGGGCTTTGAAGTGATGGGAGTTAGCTATTAGGTGAATACGTTAAAGTCACATGTGATCAGGGTTGAATAATCTCAGAGTGTTGGATTTGACCCTATTGCGTAGCTCTTGTTTGAGTCCTCACCGTTGTAGGGATGAGTCCCTTACTTGAAGGATTATCCGAGCCTCGTCACGTGTGATTGTATTCAGGTAATAGCTAATTGGCATCACCAAGAGGCCTTCAGCAGCTGAGGACTAGGTTGGGTGAAGTCGGAGGTTTCCTAGGGTAAGCCTAGGATAGGAGTAGCAGAGATCAGCGGTAGTGAAAAGGACCTGGTGGAGTCAAGACAGTCCTTGGAGAAGGTACGAATAGATGTGGAAGGTAGTATGGGTTCGTACTACTGAAAGCAGAGGATCCGCACCCGAATCGAGGAATGCCAAGATAAGAACCGGGAACTTGTAGTAAGTGTGATCCCTCCAGAGGTATCAATATCACTAACAATTGTCATTTCTTTTGTATTTCAGAATGGTGGTACTACTTTAGAGGCCAGCAGTTGGCAGTACAGGAGAGGGATCAGGTTCCGAGCCAATAGATGAGAGGCTACGCGAGTTCATCGCGTCTGAGATCACCAGAGACATCCTTGAATCGACCTCCATCATCTTCGGATCGATCAAACATCACCGCACCAAAATTTGTATTTTATTTTAAAACTTCACCATTAGTTTTATGTGGGTTTGGGTTTTTTCGATTTTTTTGCGGTTTTTCGGATTCCTTATTTGTTTTTGTTAACCCCTAATTTTATAAATAAAATGACTATTTCCGGATCACATCAACCTAAATCAAAATTATACAATCCGTATTATATAGGACAAAAGTTGGAAGGTAGAAATATTATAGAGGGACCATTGCCGAACAATCTAAAAAGACGCAAGTTTTGCCGCCAGTTGGGTCCACTTTTCACATTTTATCTTTCTCTTCGATTGTGAGGGAGATAAAGGTTTGCGGGAGCGACAGACATCAATGGCGAACCCTAGAGTCAAGGTTCGCAGTACTATCTTCTCCTGAACTCTTACCTACAAACTAAAGTAATCCCTATGTTTTGCTCACATCGCTTATAAAGCCGGATATTGAATTTCTCGTTTGATTTTGTTGTTAAGATGAAAAATGCGAAGATAATACTGGGTTCTTCTTCAATGGCTCGTCGGAAAATCTTAGCAGAGATGGGATATGATTTTACAATCATGGTGAGTTATGAAATATTCCCTAATTCTTCTGCGACATTATGATCTGTTGCCTTTCAATTTTCAATATTATTTGATTTGTAACTTACCTATAAAGTTTAATCTTAATCGATTCGTACTTTAAAAGATTCAAAATCCATTCTATATGTAACTATTGCCTATTTGGAAATGATCAATTTTGAAAACATAGAAAATTCATTCATGTAACTTTAGACTGCAGATATTGATGAAAAGAGCATTAGGAAGGAAAAACCAGAGGATCTAGTAGTGGCTCTAGCTGAGGCAAAGGTACATTCTTGAATCTTTTGTGTTTATTTTGGGAAAAAAGGGGTTTAATTTCATTTTTCATATATAAATTTTTTATTTTAATCGATTTTGAATTTTTATCAGGCTGATGCACTCATTTCAAGGCTTGGAATTGCAGGACATAAGGAGGAAAACGCACGTCCCACACTGCTAATTACAGCAGACACAGTATACATGCATTGCCTTGTTCCCAATTTTAATTTCATTATTGCAAATAAAAACTTATATATGTTGATAAAATACACACACATATAATAAATTCGGTGATATTTAATTACTATTACTTACCTACATTTGATTTAATTTTTCAGGTGGTTGTGTATGAAGGAACGATCCGTGAAAAACCATCGAGCAAGGAAGAAGCACGCCATTTTGTCAAAGGTTTTATTTGCTTAGGAAAACGTGTTTCAAACTAATTGTTGAGGAGGGTATTTACGTCTTTTACACATACAAAAGATCACGAGCGAGTATTTGTCCTCCCTTGGACCACCTTTTTGGGTGGAACAAAAGATAGCAAATTTTGTGTGGTTGACATCAATCTCGTTCTCGGTTTAATGAATGTCATACACAGTACAACCTGGCCTGTCATGGGTGGGGCCTAGAAGTTGACTTATTATATTGTGATGTTTCTCAGGTTATTCAGGCGGTTGTGCTATTGTTGTGGGATCAGTAGTAGTAACTAACCTTACCACAGGGATCAAGAAACGAGGATGGGATAGGTCGGAGGTATTATCATTATCTTTACCTTTTGACATCAGTCTCATGCCAAGTCCAGTTTCAGTGCATGCCAGATACAGTACAACTTGTTCTGTTCTGTTTTGGACTGTCGATGTCAATTTCTACATTCTAATGACCATCGGGCACTATTTGGGGCTTATGAACATCCACTGAAAGTGTGGGTTGGCTTAATAGTTGAATTTATAAACATTAAACAATTTTTTTTTATTAAATTTGGCTGATTTTCTTGTTGTTGTGGTGCAGGTCTATTTTCATGATATACCAGATGAGGCCATTGATAAGCTGGTAATGTATAAGAAAACATTTTTTTTTTTTTGAAAGAGTAAGAGAACAATATTTACTCCTTTCTTCCATGAAAATTACAATGTTTGACTTATGACACATAATCTTAATTCTTGAGCATATAGTTTAAAGTAAACTACATTTTTGGAAACTAAAAATAGCTGATTTTTTCAATTTTGATCCCAAAATGTTGCTTTTCCAGTTTTGGTCCTTATTTGAGATTTTGGTAATGTTTTTGTAACATCAGGTATAAAAATAGTCATTTTACTTGGAACAAAGTCTAGAAGCTCTACAAAAACTTCAAACAAAGGACCAAAATTGCAAGACTCTTTTTTGGAACCGAAACTGCAAAAATTAACTATATTCAGGGACTAAAAATGTAATTTACTCTATTTTTTATGGTATTGATTATAGCTAATGTTGTAGGTAGATGAAGGGGTGACACTTAATGTTGCCGGAGGATTGATGCTTGAACATCCACTAACTGCTCCTTTTGTTGACACTGTGGTTAGTCTCTCATTATTAACTTCCATCAACAAATATATACACATTATTATAAAATATTCAATTTTTATCAATTAATTTTGTTTAATGTAGATTGGAACTTCTGATGGTGTTATGGGACTCTCTAAATCTCTCACCCAAAAGCTAATTGAGGAATCTCTTGAGTCTTCATAGTTGATGAAGTTTTACTAAGAATTTGAATAGGCATATGTATTTTTAACTCATGGTTGATTAATATGACATATATTTGTCTAGGCAATCAAAAGTATTTGAGAAGTATATTGTCCCAAAATTATGAGAAGTTTTAATGGGTAATTGGGTTATCAACTTAAATCTATAAAATTACCAAAACAACTTCATGGATGTGTGAAAACGTGTTGTTTTCTTTCTCAATAGTATCAAAACATACATTATTTAATGTAAAACATCATTATTTTATGTTTACACCGTGAGTTCTACTGAATACAATACTATAATAAAACATTCACAAACATATGTTAAAAGTAATCCGACCAACTTTGTTTGTGAACCCTTTCAAATTTTCCAATTAAAAGGCGTATGAATTGAGAGATGTGCTTTATAGCAATAGGAGTTTACATAAAATTGATATATTAAACGTAATATATATTCTAATATTTATAAAGCATGTCTCTCAATTGGAAAAACTAACAACAAACCTTGAAAATCTCATAAAAATATGATAAGAGAGGTAGATGTTGACATTTTTGTTGGTGGAAAAGCTACTATGTCAAAAATCTGATGTATGCAAGTATGGGACCTAGCACGGGGTAAATAGGTCTGACAATCGTGTCGTATTCGGGTTGGTGTTTCGCGGGTTGGCGGGTTAAAATATATCAACCCAAACACGACCCATTTAAATATACATGTTACGGGTTGACAGATCACGGGTTGATGGGTTTGGAACATAAACTTATATATGACCCGCCAACCCATTTATTTATACGGGTTCACAGGTTGGGGGGTTCGTATGTCATATACCATACATAAAATTGACAATTAAGCATGAATAAATTCTTAATGGTTGATTGAGACATATATGAATTTTAGATATTTAAGTCTTAAACATCCAAATTAAAATTAAAAACATTCATAAAAACATGTTACAGATTTAGCCTTATAGGTTACGACTTACGACCTTAAACCATCCACCACGAGTTAAAATATCAAAACAGTCAAATGGTCTATGAATCAATGGTATATATTATATAATACTTATTAAATATTAATACTTGATACATAAATACATTTAAAAATAAAATAACTTTTTTTATTAATAATATAAATGGGTTGGTGGGTCTACCCGTTTATTTTTTGAGAAACCTATATATGACCCGTTTAATAAACGGGTTGACGGGTTGAAAAACTCAACCAAAACTCATTTATTTCGTGTCGTGTTGCAGATCGTATCGAGAATTACTAGCCTTACGTAAATAAATCATATCTATCCAATGATTTAAAAATGAGGCAAACAAGGAGATTGCGACTTCAGACTTCAGTAAGTCTATACATGGGCTTACTTGGGCCCAGTATACATGGGCGAATATCAACAATACAGATATTCTATAAATAAAAACGTTTAGCGTTTTTCAATCGATTTTTTTGGAAAAGTCAGAAATTTATTTTTTATATTAAAAATTGATGTGTATAAAACATTTTTTTTTACTTATTGAATTTTTGAAACACTAATATATTAATATATTACTAAGTAATTTTGAAAAGAACTCCCAAACACCCTTGACACTTTATGCAAAGAGAATGCAAATATAAACATATGTTATTGTTAGGGACTTAAGTCCTTTTGATTAGTGATCTGTAGGCACAAAGTCATTCCAGGGCATGATGATGAGCATGTGTCTGAAGAGTAAGAACGTCATATTTTTTCAAGTATTTCACTATTTTTTACTTTCAGCAAATAGTTTACAGTTGGAAATATATAATCTGTGGGCACAAGTACCCTGTATTTGGAGGGGGCAAAATTGTAAATTAAAAGCAAAACCACCAGTCTTCTTCTGAGACAAAATAATAAAGAATAAGTCATCAACAACCACTCCCCTGATCCTGATTAGCTAAATTCGGGGTAGAAATTAGGCAACAATGACTCTAGGATTGATAAACGCAAATCCGATTGTACGTGAAAAGAAAGAAAGAATCACTCGAGCAGATGCTCATCTTCACTGCGACGATCATGAAGCCGTTGATCCTCTTGATATTTATGATATCCTTTCCATTTTCCAATTCGTTTGCTTGCAATCGCTTGATTATTAGCTCTTAATTTGTTATACGCTTTCTAATTTTCAGTTTCTCTTTTTAGTTCTACTAATTTGCTTGCAGCTTGTAAGGTAATTGAGCTGAAGATTAGAAATTAAGATGATTTTGTTGTGATCTTTGACTTTAGATCGACAAATTTTGTGAGGGACATAAGAGATCCGGAGCATCCTTATTCGTTGGAACAGCTGAGTGTTCTATCGGAGGAATCTATCACCGTCGACGAGAAGCTCGGCCGAATACTGTGAGTTTATTATCTCTTTCCGCTGCTTCTGCTTATGATTTTTCAAATTTCACAACTCGTATCTTCTACATGAACATCGATTTTTGATAGTTTAGTTGCATAATTTTCTTTTTGTGAATAGATCAAACATTTTTATGTATCTAAAATTGTTTTTGTTGATTTAGAACTGAATTGAAAAGGTACTTCGTGAATAGTGAGCAGATTCCATTATCGGACTCTCGTGATCCCTGTGAATTTTAATAATATTTTGTATCGATTCAACTAAAAAGAAACTAACATTAGTGACTCATTATGTCTATAGTTTTAGGCTAACATTGATTACTTTGTTTCACCAATATCTTACTATTAATGGTCTCTTTTCATTTCTAAATATATTTTTGGTTATAAATCTTTCAAGCATTTAATCTTAAAAGGACAGTTACCTATTTTTGTTTTTTTTATTTGATCAGGACAAAACGACTTAATTAATTAAGACAAAAAGAAAATTAAATGCTAAATAATTTGATTGTTGTATTTTAGGATAAGTTTCACCCCAACCATTCAGCACTGCAGTATGGCAACAGTAATTGGTTTATGCTTGAGGGTTAAACTCAAGGATTGTTTCCCTCCACATTTTAAGGTCATAACTACACAAAATCATTAATTTCATCATTTTGTAATATATGATATTATATTATTATGATTCTTACATTACTTGTTATTCATAAAATATTTATTAAATATTACCTACAGGTAGACATCAAAGTAGCTCCTGGATCACATGCAGATGAAGCAGCAGGTAAAAAAGCTTAATTATAGTTAATTAATGACACGTGGAGTCGTGGTAACTAATATCAAAGTTTATTTTGGTTTTTTACTTTTTACAGTTAACAAGCAGTTGAATGACAAGGAAAGGATTGTGGCTGCCATGGAGAACCCTAACCTTCGACACCTTGTTGACGAGTGCCTTCACTCAAGTGAGCTTTAGTCTGTTGTACAGTAAGCTTACTTGGTGGTACAATGGTAGTCCGTCTGTATTTTGTTTTTTTTTTTGTATAATATTCTCTTTTTGGAAAAAAATTTAGTAATAAATATATTTTTCATGATAGGGTAATGTTGTATCTGGTATTCAAAAAAGAATGGGTCTTGTTCATGGTGACTTGTTTATGTTTAAACTAATACAAAAATCAAGGATAAACACTAATAATAGTATAATAACAATCGTGATACAATATACAATGGGATACCCAAGATTGGATCTCATGATCATGTTCATCATCATCTATAGAGTTACATATCAAAAGTCGCTACTTGAGGTCATGCATGGAGTGTACGTTGGGATTAAGGACTTCGACAAAACACAAAACAAGATAATAAAGATGTGAATAACAATAAGAACACAAATATTTAATGTGGTGTACTTGGTTAGATTGACCAACCTTTGCTTCTAACATTCTAGCGCTTTAGTCCTCGACAATAACCTCACTCTGAGACTTCACCCATTTAGCCAGCTTCACCAAGCTGCTTGCTCTCTGTCGAGGTTTTGCTATTGTAACTTTGTGCTCATGCTTCGCTATCAGTTAGTTCAATGGTGAAAGGATATATCAGTCTCCACAACTCAATAATCTCTCACTTGGAGGCTCAATAATCTCTCACTTGGAGGCTGTCATTCAATTTGTTGTCATCCAAGTTATATAGACAACATCTTTTTTCTAGTTTGCACATTCACCTCAAGTCTTCAATTGACCAGTTGAAGCTATACATATCTTTAACTTTTATGCCACTCTCTTGGTAAACATGTTTGTTGGATTCTTTTCGTATCGCATATTAGGGACATAAATCGGTTTGGAACTGGCACGAACCGGACAAAAACTGGAAGAACCTAAAATCGGTCAAGGAGTGGACGGGAAACCGAGAATTGGATTGAATCCATTAATCGGTTCTGATTCCGGTTCGGTTCTGGTTCTCGGGTCTTTCTCAGGTCTCTTAGTAAATGTGTTATCTAAGAAGGTATTCGACATTGAAATCAATCCGAATTGGACATATATTGAAAGAACCGAAAATAAAAAATGAGGGATTGGGGGAATCAGGAACTGAACTGAATACCACTAAGTAATTCTAATCGGTTCTGGTTCAGTTTAGTCTTGATCGGATTTGTTTTTTCGGTTAAAAGCCCATCGCTACCACATAACTTCTTTAGATTCAGTGTATCTTGGATAATCTAACTCCTTGATAAAATGTTACCTCAAATGAATGTGTTTTGTTTTGTTGTGAAACACATATTCTTTTCCTGGAGAATTGCATGTTAGTTATCACAATATAGGGCAAAGTCTTATTGTTTAATGCCTAACTCCGATAGAAAGTGAAAGATCTTGTATGCTCAGGAGTCATTATATAATTATATTACTAATGACATATGATCCTATAGAGTCATACCTTATAGCAAGTTACAATTAATTGATTATTTATTAAAGTAATTTAGATTATTAATAAATATCAACACTTGTATTTAATTGGAAAAATATTATTTTTGTGAAAATAATATTTTACCAACATATTCAGAATTATTGTTTCTAAGAAATAATAACAAAGAGAACAAAACTAGCTTAATATACATAAGGTATGTATTTAAATGTTATGTACAATTTTTTGGTCTCTTTGAATAACCATCAAGTTAACATATGTACCTAGCTAGTTAAATAAAGTAAAAAACTTTTCATTTTTGTGTGACCTATATGAAATGATGGTGTTAGACATGCTTTTTGATTTGCTTATTACCTCATGACATGCCTGTAAGAAATCCTAATGATTTCATTATTATATGTATTACTTTTGTACTAAGTGTTGGTATAAATGAAAGGTATTAGACGAGTTTTGGCTACCTGTTTTACTCACTTCTTTCTCCAAACTAAGGCTGCCAATTTTTGGATTTGTCATGCTCTCCCTCTCTTCTTCTTTGTTCCGTTTGGTGCTAGAAATGAAAATCACAAAGTTTCTTCTCTTTAAGCACTTATTGATGGGTTTTGAGCAATACATCGATCCTATGTTGCACATGTAAACCCTAAAGCTTTGGATCTAGGTTTCTCTATTGTACATGCAAATCATCCAAAGCTTACACATCCTAATCTAGCATACAACAAAACTTGAAAATAACATAAATAAGCAATAAGAATGTTACCTTGATTGTTGCTTGACGATCTTTAGCTTATGAGAACCTAGCATCTCAAATGTGATGCCTCTAATGGATCACAAACACCAAAGCAAATTGGATGATATTGGAGAGAGGGGATGAGAGGCTCAAATCGGCTCTAAGACTTCTTAGGGTTTTTGGTAGCCGATTTCTGAAGCCCTAGGGGTCCTTATATAGTGGAGCTGCTAGGGTTTTAGTCAAAACCCTAATTGGATAGCTTAGGCCTTAAGCAGTCCAATGGAACCTTCTGGAATAAGGCCTTGAACGATTTCAAGGTGGGCTTCCACCCTAATTTCGTCCACCCCTTAATTCATATGATCCACAGCCCAAAATCCAATTATCTTATAATTTCAATTCTAGTCCCTTAAGTTTAATTAATATCTTTTGATCACAAAATTAATTTCTTAATTAATTCTTGACTAATATTAATTAATCAATATGATTTCTCATTTAATATATTATTCATATAATATATTACTAAGCCATAATATCCTCTTTCTTCACTAATCATCAAGTCAAGTTGCTCCGGTGAAGGCAACCCAAAATGACCATGCTACAAACGAGTCAAGTACATACCAAATATAGTTATGGACTTAGACACTAATCCACCAGTCTCCCACTTGGATAAGTCTAATAACTATAGATGCAAGTATGACTTCAAAATCCTATTAGCAATCGTAGTTCTCAAAAGTCGTTGTCGAACTCTTACTCATCCTTTACATAAGAGATCATATAGTCCTCCATTCTCAATATATCGTGCGGACAATTACATGGAACATAGCCATACTTATTGTCCAGCAGTTTGTTTCTCGATCTCTGATTTGTCTGACATAGAACTTAATTGAACACATCAACTCAGTCCAGACCGGGCTGGACACATAAGTCAAACCAAATCATCGAGGGGCCCAGATATCGCTTTGACCCTTTTAGGAAAAAGGAACAGATAAACTTCGACTTATATGCATTTACTATTCACTCATCAAATCATACACAAAAATGCATTTTATAACATCACGTTACTGATGCGTTTATGCATTATCAATGCATAACCAACTCGCAAACAATAAACCATATATCTAGCTTTAAAGACTATATGATATTATCGTCTTACGATCGCTCGTGATAAATTTCATGAAGTGATATAAGTAAGTGTGGGTTTAATCCAATGCTCAAATCTTATTTCATAAGCATTCATGAACATTGCAGCAAGCTTTTGCTATGCCTAATACACTTTAGACAGTCTACAAACCAATTAACGACAGTCTTCTTTCATATCTACTTCCAATATATGAATGACTGTGGACTGTTCGAATAATCTTATTATTCAGGAAGTCAAAACATGCAAAGTGAAACAATAGGTAAATAATTAACACAAGACAGTAACTTTACTTATAAATAATACTCCTTTATTTAATCATCAAACGTTAATTACAATTTATTTATTACACGTTTCAGAACTATCTAATCACTAAAACTTATATCGCCCTTCATCCCAATGCTCCTACCGTGCTGCAAGTGCTTAACCCTACTCAGTCCCTTCGTAAGGGTATCTGATGGGTTCTCTTCTGACGATACCCTCTTTACTACGAGAAGTCCCTCTTCTACCCGATGTCTAATAAAGTGATATTTCATGTTGATATGGCTGGATCTTCTATGATCCCTCGGTTCCTTGGTTAAGCACAAAGCTTAGTAATTTCTCAAAATACCCCATACCATACATAATAATCACATATTGGGACCTCGCTCTTCATCAGGCCTCGCCTGACATCGGACCCCGCCCGACATCGAGCCTCACTCGGTATACAGACCTATTAGTCATCAGGCCCCGTCCAGCATCGAGCCCCACTCGGTACATATATAAACATATCAACATATAATCATACGAACACATCCGATAATCACAAAGACAATAACATACAATATAGTCATCGAGCCTTGCCCGCCATCGGGGAATTGCCAAGTAAGCATTCCATCACATAACACATGCAAGAGTCACGCAGACATCTAGCATCCTAACATAATAAACCATGGGCCGGAATTTATGCCTTCAGCCCGCTAACACAGTGAGGAAACTTACCTCGATCCGGTGATAATCAAATGACTACTCGGGCTGCTGAACTGAATAACCTTGTGCCAACTAACAATAAATACAAAACTTTATCAATAATTATCCTGAAACCCAAAACCTGAGCCCCACTCTATAAACCTACTTCCTAAAGGGTAAAATACCATTTTACCATTTTCTTACTTGACCCAATACCAAAGCCCAACCCAATTGCACAAAAAGCCCAAAATGGCAACCTAAAGCCCAATATAGCCCAACTTCCTAATTGGGCCCAAAAACTATCATGTGACCAATTCTAAGAAGGCACACAGTCAAAACATGGCCCAAAATCAGAAGTCCAATAGCCCAACAAGGCCCAAAACTTAAAAGGACCAAAATAACAACTATAGGGAGTATGCCCTGCGTACCAGAGACGTACGCCCCATGTACTCAGCAATGAAGCACAAGGTACAAGTGATTGATGCACGAAACTCCCATTATGTTGAGCCTACTCATACGTATGCCCATCGTACCCATTAGAGACCAAAAATACATATTATGCTCTTAATGGTCAAGATAATGACTTCTAAACTCAAATATGACCCTAATGAGATGTATTAACGCGTAAAGTTGGCAACTTTACTCCTTTGCATGGTTTAAGGTACCAAAACCTTAATAAAATCCATAGAAAACACCTAAATTTAGGCATGGTCTCATCAAGATGACATTTTTATGAACAAGGAACCTTTCACATGCCAAGATCCAACATTCTAAGCTCATGGAGTAGCTCATACTCACAAGGATGACTCTAAGGACCAAAATGAACCCAAAATACTCCTTAAACTAGATCTAACACCTAGATTCATCAAGATAGAAACTTTATACCTCCAAATGTAGATCAAGATGCAACAAGCCTGGATCCAAAGGCTTCAAGCAATCCCACACTTCTCCAAGAAGTTCCTTCTTCTTCTATAAACACCAAAAAACATGAAATACCACCAAAAGCTCAAAAACCACTCAAATGGGGGGCTAGGGTTTCGTTTCGCGGGTTTAGAGGGATGGAGGCCGAAGATAATAGGGTTTGGTGGTGAGTTAAGAAGCTTAAATAAGTTCCAAGACCCTAAATTAGGGTTTAGGTTTGACTGGACTACGTCATGTGTAATTTCGGTACGCCCACCGTACTCCAAAGAACATCCATGATGCATTTGATTAGTATGCCCAACATACACATACGTACTCCCCGCGTACTAGACTTAACACTAGTACATCCAACGTACAATTATGTACGCCCCGCGTACTGGGTTTAACCCTATAACCACCAAACTTCTGAAAGCCATAACTTCTCCGTTATAAGTCCGATTCTGACGATCCTTATATCCATAGAAAGGTAACAAGAAGCTCTACGCTTCTGTCAACACATCCTTGCCTTAAAACTTCCCGGACAAAAATCTAATATTTGTAAAAGCTCGAACTGACACTTTACTAATATACCCCTTGGTTCCAAAACACAAACCGAACTCCCAGATAACCTAAATTACATTATCCACACCCAAATGGGTCTAAATCTCTCTTTCACAAAGGCTCTAAGCCTTATGATATCCGATCTTTGGGTCATCAACCCGCATTAAGAAACGATTCGGAGCAGGGCATTACACAATGCTCATTCCCTATATTAGATATAAACATGCTTATAACTTTACTCCGTGTGTAATGTTTGGTCGAGTGTATATCATTACATATTTCAAACTACCAAATGCTAACATTTTTGTTTTATTTCCTTTCATCTTATGGATTGCTTCTTTGAGAGTCTTAAATGACTTCTTAAAGGTGTACTTTCGGTCTTAGGTATTTTTCATGACGAACTTCTCTAATACTTTATAAATGTAATTTTTTGAGAAAATTTTAAAGTCCCACAAGATGCAATGCCCTGTTCCGAATCGTATCCTAATGCGGGGCGGTTGATAGTGTCATATTTATACACATTTCTAGGCAATATTTTAATACATTTTAAGCTGTAATTTGGTTAATTGCAAAGATATTTGGTACTTATAATGATTAAGTTGTATTTTATAGCCAAAAGTGGACATTCTCAAAGAAAATTATTGAAACCGAAAAAAGCTGGATATTTGGAGGACTGGAGCTGAAAAATATAAATAAAGAATGTTGTTGGACAGCTTGACCCCTAGTAAGTATTTTAACCATATATCATTACATATTTCAAACTACCAAATGCTAACATTTTTGTTTTATTTCCTTTCATCTTATGGATTGCTTCTTTGAGAGTCTTAAATGACTTCTTAAAGGTGTACTTTCGGTCTTAGGTATTTTTCATAACGAACTTCTCTAATACTTTATAAATGTAATTTTTTGAGAAAATTTTAAAGTCCCATAAGATGCAATGCCCTGTTCCGAATCGTATCCTAATGCGGGGTGGTTGATAGTGTCATATTTATACACATTTCTAGGCAATATTTTAATACATTTTAAGCTATAATTTGGTTAATTGCAAAGATATTTGGTACTTATAATGATTAAGTTGTATTTTATAGCCAAAAGTGGACATTCTCAAAGAAAATTATTGAAACCGACAAAAGCTGGATATTTGGAGGACTGGAGTTGAAAAATATAAATAAAGAATGTTGTTGGACAGCTTGACCCCTAGTAAGTATTTTAACCATATATCATGACTCGTAACTCCGATTGACGAAATTCAAAATGATCTGAAAACTAGACAAAATTTCGGACGACTTTTGTTTTTGTGTCAAATGCTAATTCCCAGTTCTCACGATGTGAGGAGTATAATCTTACGATGTGAGATTGATTATTCTAGAAGATAGCATGTTTGTAACTGAAATCTGTTTTCTGTTTCATTGAAATTTTAAGTATGTTTTCTTAGGAAATCTATATTTTCTGTTGTAATATGTTGTAGACAAACGTGTAATTGTTATTGTACTTTGAGATAGTAAAATATAGTTTTAACTCATATAAAACCATGAAGAGCATGTCCTCCCTAAATCGGAATAGTATTATGTATTTGTACTTGTATGAAAACTATGTAATTGTAAATATCCAGATTCACTAGTTGTATTTGTAAAATATTGTATTATAGTTTTATTAGTTAATAAAACTATGTGAAGTTGTTTACTTATTCATACGCTAATCATATTGTTCAATACCAAATTATGAGTTATTATAACCATGCTTGATGATCTAAGATGGTCTGAACACGACGTTCTTTAGGCGTCGCAATCGGTACAATATTTGTCACCTCAGGTCTGCCGGCCTAGCTGTTGAAAGCAGCTCAGGTGCGGGATTATCAGTCCCGTATAGATCTATACACAATCGTCATGCTCTCCCTCCAGGAGACCCTGGTTATAATTTCAGGACTTGGTTGGTACTCAAATAAGTACTTGAAGTGTGTCTCACAAATGTTATATTGATGATTACATATAGAATAATAAAAAGTTACTTTGTAATGAATAAACTGTAAGTATATCCCATAAACTATATTTAATATAGTTTATATGTTTGTTTTCCGTAAAGTGTTCTGAATATGTATAGTAGTGCATAGGATCCATAAACTATACTTATTATAGTTTATACGTTTGTTATCCGTATCGTAATATGAACTTTGAAAGCAATATGTAAGTTTCATAAACTATACATATTATAGTTTATATGTTCGTGTTTTACTGGAATGAAAACCTTTGTTTAATTTGTAAAATTTGTAATACGGTTGTTCCGTAAAATTCAACATTTATGTCCAAATGGTACTAAAACAGTTTGCAAAATTTATAATTTTTGTTTAACAAGTTTGAAATCATTTTATACTTATATAAATATAATATTTATATAATTATGATTAAATAGACAGTCGAATAAATAATTTTACCCCAAGCCCACAACCAAACAAGGAACAGGAAATGGAGCCAAATTATCAATTCTAAGCCTATTGAACCCTTAATTATATAATTTATACATATATAAATATATATTTTTAATAACGGCAACAGTTAATAAAATATTGAAAACATTTAGGTATTAACACAAATTCTATTATGTTACACTTGTATTTCCCCTTAAATACTGAATAACCATGAAAATGTAGGGGTATGAATTCACCTTAAATGTGATAACGGTTTCGATTATGGGGTAGAAAACAGTGACTTTGGACTAGAACATAGGAATGATATTGTTATCCTAATGGTTTTAATCACATAATAAAGTGTGATTATAATGATACAAGTAATATATGTGTTTGTATAACATAAGTTTTATAATTAAAACTTACCAAAACTTGTAGAAATAATGGAAGTAAGATGCTTCTGTTGTTTGAGATAAATGAAGAAATTATTGTTCACTGGAAGTGTAGAAGTGAAGAATGATTCCCTTTTTGGTTGCTTAAGTATGAAGGAAAAGGAGTCGGTTTTGGGGATTTCGGCCGAGAACTCTAACCGAGAAAGGTGATTTTGGCCAAGAAGGGTTTGCGGTCCGAAGAAGGTTCTTGATGCAGGAGGTTTTCGGTGGCTATTTTCGATTTGAGGAAGGTAAGGACTGCGAGGGTTATCGGTCTTGACCGAAATCTCGTTTTTGGTCCAAGGCAAATGGCCAATCCGAGGGTTTTCGATCCTCGCAATTTACTCACATTTTTTCAAAACTTATTTAATAAAGGTTCTATACATATAAAATATTAATTTAACTTTAATAAATTATCAAATCAACAACTTAGACTTTTATTTAACAAGTTTGACTTTTACAGAATTGAAAATAACGGGTTGTCACAGAAGAGCTTGGAACTAGAAGGAGTCTTTAGATCCAGCACTCATACAATTGTAGCATCTATTTGGAGGTAAAAAGCCCTTACCTTGGGTTGCCATTTCTTTGATCTCTTCTTGTGTGAGTTTATGGGTATTTTGGTGCAAAATGAGGGCCATTTTCGGGTTGAGCTTGTCGAAGGGGAATAGTTGCAGATCTGGACTCCTCTAAGCCCTCATCTACATAAAGTCTCAAGCTTTGTGAAGCTTTGACCCTTCTTCATGTCCTAACCCCCTTCTTGAGCTTAGTATTGGGTATTTTAGCCTTGTGTGGCCATGCATGACCGTAAAGTTAGCAACTTTACGTGGTAACTTCATCCTAGGATGTTGGACCTAGAGTTTGGAGCGTTGGAATCGAATGGAATGAGGGAAATGCGTAATGCATGAAGAACTCGACGAGTTGGGCATCCAACTCGACGAGTTGTGTCGGGTTTTCCTGTTTTTGGATTCAGAGTAAACTCGACAAGTTGGTGGTACAACTCGACAAGTGGCTAGGGTTTTCCCCGATCTTCTGGACTCTACATGGACTCGACGAGTTGGCTAGCAACTCGGCGAGTTGACTCGGGTTATCGTGGTTATTGAGTACTGAGGGACTCGACGAGTAGATGAGTTGCACTTGACGAGCTGGGTCGGCTTTGACTGTTGAATTCCGTTGACTTTAGGGTTTTGGTCAAGCTGTGGATTTTGGAGGCTAAGGAGGGGGGAGTCTAGACCAACGGTTCGAGTGTGGGATATATTGCTTTACTCTGCAAGGTGAGTCTTCTCACTATACTTACCTGAGCAGTAATATTGTGTGACCGGAGGGTCTTATTTGAGTTATCGATCGTAGGGTCCTATGTGCTTATATTGAGTTATGTGATATTATGCATTTTGTCTTTGTGATATATGTTGTATTAATCTATGCTTTACTGAGTTAGGAGCGGAGGGTCCAAACCAAGTTGTGAGATCGGAGGGTCTTCACTAGATACACGACTGGAGGGTCCATCCCGAGCTGTGAGACTGGAGGGTCTTAACTAAGACACATGACCGGAGGGTCCTCACCGAGATGCATGATCGGAGGGTCCATGTCGTGCTATAGCCATGAGAGGCTTATTATTTGTGTATGTGGTATTTTGGGGAACTCACTAAGTTTCGTGTTTATCGTGTTATGTGATATATGTTTCAGGTACCTCTCAGGATCGCAGGAAGGGCTCGACTTGATTGTACACACCAGATAGAGATTATGTTTTTGAGGATTTTGAGATATTATCAAACACCTTGTGTAACGACCCGTTCCCGGTATGTTAATTAATTGTTAATTGCTAAGTTTTCAAGAGGGACTCGGCGAGTTCTAGCCTGACTCGCCGAGTTGGGTCGCGTATTTTGTGCACGCGGGAGCCGGGGACTCGACGAGTCCATATCACGGACTCGGCGAGTCCGTCCGTCTGGGTGAAACCCTAAATCCCCGGGTTTGCCCACTATTTAAACCACATTATAGCCTCATTCTCGCCACTTTCACCCTGAGAACACAGTGAGAGAACCCTAATCCTCCCTTGAGAGCTTATAAGTGATTTGGTGCCATTTTTGTGAAGGTGTGAAGAAGGAGAAGAAGAAAGAAGCAAGGAAACGAGTTGTAGTGCAAAGATCCAAGGGCAAATCTGAGTTTATTGAGGTATTTTCGGAGTTCCCTTCTTGTTATATGCTTTAAACTTCCATTAGAGCTCTTCTAAGAGCTATTTGATGTTTGTTCCAAGCCTTATGTTTGCATGAATGTCTTAATAAGTCGAAATACCTTTGGATCTGAATGTTGGGGTGTTCTAGAGCCCAGATCTACTGTCTTTTTGGAGTTACATTGCATATTAGCCATGGATCTACTCATTTTGTGCATCTTTTAGCCCTATTTCCCTTATTCATGAGGTTGTGCACGTAAAGTTGGAAACTTTACGTGGTAAAACAGCTTATTGGACCCAGATCTATCATTTGCATGTGTTGGATTCAAGAGAAATCGAGTAAAAACTAGTTGCATGGCAGCGACTCGGCGAGTCGGGTCGCGAGTCCCCGATTCCTTCGTTTTTAGCAGTGCCGAGTGCACCCAGTGAGTTAGAGAGTGGACTCAGCGAGTTGAGGGTAGACTCAGTGATGGAGGGACTCGACGAGTTGTTCATACAACTCGGCGAGTCCAAGGCAATCTCCTTAGGATCAAGAACAACTCGTCGAGTCTGTTCATACGACTCGGCGAGTCGGATGAAGATTGTCTGAGTTCTTGGATCAAGAGGGTACTCGTCGAGTCGATGCCACACTCGACGAGTCGCAGTGAGTATGAGTTGGAAGTGAGAGTGAGACTCGGCGAGTTGGGCGGCCCAACTCGGCGAGTCAGCCCCAAAAGTAAGTTGACTTTGACCAAGGGTAAAAGAGTCATTTTACCCCAAGTGCAGTGTTTAGTATTTGATTGAGTGTGTTCATGGACTTGTAGCTGAGGAGATTCAGGAGCAGCAGCCGTTAGCTTTCAAAGACACACACTCAGCCGCCAGTTTACAAGGTGAGTTTCCTTCCAGTAGGGACGGGTCTAAGGCCACAATGCCGGCCCGTCCAGTTAGCAGTAGTTTCCGGACTTGATCCGATGCAGTAGTTAGTATGTTTGATGCCTTCGTGGCTCAGACAGGAATTGTGAGCTATGTTTTATGTGTTATGTATTATGTGTTCCGGGCTACGGCCCGATGTAGTATGCAGTATATGTGTTCATGCTAGTTGTTATGATATGCTATGCTATGCTCAGTTCCGGACTTCGGTCCGATGCAGTCAGTTCCGGACTTCGGTCCGATGCAGTCAGTTCCGGACTTCGGCCCGATGCAGTCAGTTCCGGACCTTGGTCCGATGCAGGGGACAAGGTCCCAGTCAGTTCTGGACTTCGGTCCGATGCAGTTTCCGGGCTTCGTCCCGATGCAGTGGGCAAGGCCCGATATGTGTTTATATGATATTGTTATGTATGGTATGTGGTATTTTGGGGGAGCTCACTAAGCTTCGTGCTTACAGTTTCAGTTTTGGTTTCAGGTACTTCCGCAAGCAAAGGGAAGAGCTCGGGATGACGGCATCGCACACACCACCGCCTCAGCTTTAGCCTGGGATTGATTTAGTTGTTTGATTTGATGTAGCATGATACAGTTTTCCGCTCAGTATTTTATTATGTTTTGGAATACATCACGCATGGTTTTATTATATGATACTCTGATTACAGTTTTGATTATATTAAAAACAAAAATTTTTGGGTCGTATTTTTGGGGCGTTTCACCTTGTTGTCTTGTGTTTGGAACAACTTATACAATTGTGTTTTTCAAATTGTAAGATTGTGTTTTATGTGGTTTAAGAATGAAAATTTTGTTTGAAAATTTAGAGTGTTACATGTGTTCGTATGATTATATTTGTACCAGGCGGGGCCTGACGACAGACATATCAGTATACCGAGCGGAGCTCGATGCCGGGCGGGACCCGATGTCGGACAAGGCCCGATGAAGGGCAGAGGCCCAGTATGTGATTATTATGTATAGTGTGTAGTATTTTGGGGAACTCGCTAAGCTTTGTGCTTAAAGTTTTTAATGTTTTGGTTGAATTAAAAATGGAATTTTTCCCTCATAATTTTGGGTTGTTACACAACATGTCATCAATACAAAGTAAAAGGATTCAAACTTCTTTATGTAGCAATACTAATCACTCTCATATCGCGTGTACATATTTCCATGTATGAAATCATAAAACTTCAAGTACCATTATGTTGTAGTTTTTTACAATCCATACACATTTTTATTCAACTTGCACACTAGGGTTTCCTTTCATTAGTCTAAAAACTTACTACGTGTGTCATTTAGATATTTTCATTAAAGGCTTCATGCAAGAAATTCGACTTCACGTTCAACTGCTCTGGATGTAAGTCTTCTACGACTATCCCAAGATTTGTTCCGATTGCGACCTTCACAACCGATGAGAAAATCTCAATATAATCAATTTTTGCCTTTTGTTGGAATTCTTTTACCACCATTCTAACATTGTGCCTCTTGCTTCCATCAATCTCATCCTTAACCTTGAACATCTATTTTCTCTAAAATGCCTTCCTTCATGTTGGTTTACCAAGGATCGAGTCTTGTTATTGTTAAGTAAGCTCAACTCACACTTTGTAGCCTTCTTCTATTGTATGGATTCTTTCATCCTAAAGGATTATGAATAATTTTTTGGTTCTTCATTTTCAGCCAGTTGTTTTAGTGGATTCACTCCCACGATCTTCAATTTTGTTGCTTTTATCCAAGGCTTCGCTCTCAAACATTCCAGCTTCCCGAGACATAACTGAGCTTTCATTACTTCTAAAACCCTCTCTTATCTCAGAGGGACAATAAGGTTAATAAAGTTGTCGTTGTGCAAGGGGCAGCTCCCTCTTGACCCCAGTATGCTATATTTCTAAGTCTCAATAGGGTCAATAAAGTCATTGAGTAATCAACTCCGCAACTCAACAAACATACACCATACAAATATGTGTACTTTTATTGATATCCATCGAAATACATTGATATAAGCAAAAATGTAATAATTTTGATAAAACAATATATTAAAGTTAAGTTCATTTCAAGTTACCTTAAATTGATTTTAAGTCCCAAAAGGATAAATGACTTTGGGATCGGGTGAGTTATTAGTAGGTTCTATAAGGAAACATATTGGTGTTTGGTGCTAGCAAATGGTTTTCGTTCTGCTAGGTGGACTAATTATATCTTCAGATGGGTTAACATTTTAGTTTGGTTTATTTTATTGGATTGTGTTATGACGAGATAAAACTTAGTGAATAAAGGTGTGGATCTTTCCTCTGTTTTATGTCCGGTTTGTGAAGACTTCTCAGGCGAAGTTGATTGTGTGAGGTCGTAACCCAAATTTTCTTGCCGAGCGTTTTTGAGATTTTTGTATTCCAAACATGGTTACAAGCACATAGGTGTTGGTGTGGTTAGATCCGCTATATATCCTTGCCTAATGCTAAATGAGCAGGTTTAGAAGCTATTACATACACAACTTGGTGGAGTATTTGGAAATATCGTATCACCTTAGTCTTTCATTCCAAAAAAAGTCTCGTAAATATAGTATTTTTTTGTAGTATTATAGTTGTTTCATTTAATCGGATTGTTTATAGATTTTATAAATCTAAAGTCAGATGGATTTCTTAGGTAGAGAAACCCAATTTTGACTATTAAGGGTGTGTTTGACATGGAGCGTTAGAGTTTTTAACCTCTAGTGTTTGACAAAACGCTTCGTTTTGACAAAAAATATCGTTTGGACTACATGGTTTTAACGCTTAGTTTAAACAAAATGCTACAAATATAAAAGTAAGTTATCTCATGTGGCGTTTAACAAAATATTACCCGTTACTAGATAGTTTTATCGAAAACGTCCTAATATAAGTTTTACTTTTTTATTTTATTTTATGTATTCTTATAAAATAGTCATTCCCAAAATAAATTACCATAAACATTTACTATTATCATAACCATTTACTATTATCAAGACATACCTGCACTTCCTATGTTCAGCCTTGAAGGTCATAAAACTCCCTCATCAAATGGCATGCTTTCATATGCCATGATACAGGATGTGCGTGTTACTGGCCAACCGGGTGACCCACCTTATCCCTCGTCGAACACAGACAGGTCTTAACACTAATTTGATCGATAAACTAACTAAATATTATAATTCGTATGATTACAAGAGCTTGAATATTCAACTAAGAAAGCTTATTTATTAATGAACACACAACTTATTTTTTGCACATCCATCCTGTAAAGTGTCAAGTTGCTTCCAAATAATATTTTTATAAAATACAATATAAAAACATGTGACGTCTCAGTCATGTTGCCAAGTAATTATGGGGTTTGAATTTTCAAAAGGTCAACTATTTATTCCCACTGAGCACGACCTCTAGAGAGAGCAAATGGATGATTTGAAGAACAGGAGCTTCAGCTTTGATGGACGGAGGAGATCATTTTCTTCCGATAACAACAAATTCAGTAGATCCGATAATTCCCACCTGAAATCGGAGCTAGGTTCTTCCCTCTCTTTCAGATTCACTTCCTACGAGAAGCTCTCGGATTCAATGCGGCTCTATGATGATGTCGCTGAATCTAGCAATAATTATGGCTGCCGGAAAAAGACCGGAGCCTGGGCGTTTATAGCTAAAATCTTCTCCTTGAAGAAAGCTGCAGGGGCTGATTCTGATTCCTCCGACAGACGGCGGTCTTCGTCATGGCGACCTGATCCAAACCGTCGATGGCCTGTTCAAGGATGGTGATGGCCGGAGTCGATAGAACCAGAACAGATGAAGGCCGACTTCGACGTCGGAATTTGTAGGTTGTAGGTTATACAAACTATTCTCATACTTGTTTACTTTATTTAATCATTATTCGTAATAAACTATTAAAGTCTAAATGCAAATTCATCAAAAACTAGAACCTGAATTATGCAAGTCTTTATTATCGTAAAAAAATATCCAAACCTGGAAGGCATTTTTTCCGTTTTTTTTTTAAGGCAAATTACTTTTAACTTGTATTATTTTAGTTTGATCAGAAGAAAAAGGGTCCGTAAAAGAAGAAAAAGTTTGATATATATCTTGGGTAAATAGAAAAGTTAGGACTTGATATTATTCTTTTTATGTTCGAAAAATTATCAACTAAGACAATATAAAATCAACCACATGACCACAAGATTGGTGTAGTTCCACTATCGATGTGATAGGATTTGTCGTCAAGAAGTTTGAACAATTACAAACATCGTACAACAATGATCATTTTGTTTGACCAAAGGAGGGTTTGTTGGTTCTATTATGTCAACAGTTGGGAAGAAAACAACATTTCATTTTCAAGAAATGTTCTCTTTCTTTCCCCATTCGTTGCTACTTCAGTTTACTGTTTAGATTTATATAATACTTCATATCCTTAATTTAATACCTTTTAGTTATAACAATATCATCTTTGTTGTTCTTTGTTCTTACATGTCTTCTATAAATCTGCCTCCTCCAGACAGAGGAGAGGAGAGGAGGATGGCCTTTCGTTCACAACCTAGAAAACAAAATGAAACAGTTACAAATAGGAAAAAGGAAAAAATACCTAAAAAGGTAATAAAATTTTCAAAAAAAAAAAAAAACATTGTTTTTTTAATACACAAAATACGGCTATTGTATGTAACCATTGGTTTACCCATTAATGTTTTAAAATGTTCAAAAAATATTATTGTTGTTTTTTTAATATAAAAATATCATTAACGTATACTATTTGTACACAGAAAACCAAAGTAGTACACATGTATTCAATTAAAACTTTGTGGTAACTGGTTACTTCAGGTGAACGGAAAAAAAAAAAAAAAAAACGAGGAAAAGTTTGGATGCGGGTGGAAGAATCTACTCGCCAAGTCGGAGGCCCCGACTTGACGAGTAGACCCGTCTAGATGAAACCCTATTTTAAGGGTTTGCACCATATTTAAACATCTTAACTGGCTTCCTTTACAGCCTCCAGCACCCTCAGACCATCCTCACGAAACCCTAATCGACTTTAAGTGTTCTTGAGCTCTTTGTGCCATTTTATGTGTGTTTGAAGCTTGGGAAGAAAGATGAGGCTTGGAGATCAAGAGAAGGCAAGTAGATCCAGAAGTTTTGGCACATTTCCTTCTTGTTTAAGGTAAAAAGCTTCAACCTTGACCATTTATCTCTTAAATCTCTAGTTAGGGCAAGTTCTACCTTTTCTAAGCTTTAGTAGAGCCATTTTCGAGATGTTGTGGTTCTAAGGGAGTATAACCTCAGATCTCGAACCATTGAGGGTTCTCATGGCATAAAGGTGCCAACTTTATGGCCATGGGAGTCCCATGCACCTTGTGGACCTCATTTTTAGGTTTTTTTAGCTTGAAGACCCATGCATGGACGTAAAGTTTGTGACTTTACATGTAATATGGACCCTAGGAGGTTAGATCTATGTTTTGGATGCATTAAGGCCGACTGAAATCGACAAATAGTTTTTGACATGGAGGGACTCGGCGAGTCACTCATACGACTCGGCAAGTCAGGTCGCAGTTTTCCCCAAACCTCTTCCGATAACGAGCAATGAGTTGAGTTGAAAGAAGACTTAGCTAGTTAGGTTCGTTATGGACCTGAAGATCATGGAAATCACCGAGTTCAAGAACAAACTAAGCGAGTTCAAGACTAAGTCTCAACTGCATGAAGAAGATCTCGACGAGTTCATGGAGAACTCAGCGAGTCCATGACTAGACGTGCCAAGTTGCATGAAGCAGGACTAAACAAGTTCAAGGATGAACCTGACGAGTCAGTTATAGAAGGTCCCGATTTTGTACGAAGGAGAACTCAGCAAGTTCTTGAAAGACTCGACGAGTAGGGTTCAAGCTTTTAGCATTCTAAGGATTATGGAACTCGACGATTTGATGGATCAACTCGGCCAGTTGAGTCAACCAAATGTTGACTTTAACCAGGGTGTTGACCTTGACTTTGACTTTGACCTAAGTTGATCCTTGAAAGGGGTCAGCGTATGAAATGGTAATTAAGGAGGGTTGTTATATGTAGGAGTTGAGAGGAGTTGATCTCGACATCAAGGATAGTTCAGACACTTCACGACATTGGGGTGAGTTACCTTCCAGTAGAAGTGGGTCGAAGGCACCAAGGTCGGCCCACTAGTAAGAGTTATAGTATGGGTAATTGTCTTTGTGATAATTATATAATATATTGTTATCTGTTATGTTTATGTGCTAGTATGTTGTGAGGTTATGTGGTATGTGATAGAAGGGGTAGGATAGACCCCAATACCGGTCGATAGGGCCGAAGGGGTATGCCAGCACCCAGATAAGTTATGCAGTATATGACTTGTATATTTATGCACTAGGATGCTATGTGGTAGAATAAGGGTAAAATAGTCCCTAGTACCGGTCGATAGGACCGAAGTGTAACGACCCAATTTTCATGTCCGAAAATTTCATTTTAAAATATTACTTTAGAAAACATTAATAGATAAAAACATTGTTTGATCACACCATAACACATCGCAAACCATGTTTTAAAAAGTCAAACCATACATCCCATCAAAATATCAGAGTACAATCCCAGTGAATCTCGTAAATGCGGAAACCAGAGTGTGTGCATGATGTGCCGCTACCGCGCCGGCTCCTTCCCCTTCGGTGAAGAGGTACCTGAAAACAAAACTGTAAACGTAAGCACAAAGCTTAGTGAGTTCCCCCAACGTACCACATACCATACAAACACATAACATACGTACTGCCAGGCCATTCTGGGGTGCCTGACTACCGGTACGGCCATTCTGGGGTGCCGACCTACCCATACGGCCATTCTGGGGTGCCGTCCTACCCGTGTCAAGCCATTCTGGGGTGCTGACTACCCATGTCAAGCCATTCTGGAGTGCTGACTACCCATCGGTCCTAACAACCGATCCTCGGGGACTGGTCCCCTCCCGCTACCCCTATCGCATAACATAACAGGTCAACATACAAACATATCATCACATACTGTCAGACGTTTCTAGGGTGTCTGACTGCCCTGCGGTCCTAACAACCGGACTCTACTACTATCGCATATAACGTATCATGATAGCATATAACATATCAGGTAATAGCAAACCTAGATGATATCACAAAGACAATCATCTATCATACGTCTCCTACTGGTGGGCCGGCATTGTGGCCTTAGACCCACCACTACTGGAAGGTAACTCACCTCAAAGTAGCTGCTGAACTGATCGGGAACTAACTGACTGCTGCTGCTCCGGAAATCCTCCGGCTGCAATTCCCACAACATACTCAATCAAACACCGTTAACTGTCCTTTGGTAAAATGACCATTTTACCCCTGGTCTAGCTCTAAGTCAATTTCAGAGTCAACTTTCAGTTGACCCGACTCGCCGAGTTGGCTCTCCAACTCGTCGAGTCCCTATCAGACGATTGTCCGGAGTCCCTGTTTCTACTCGTCGAGTTAGGCTATGACTCGACGAGTTCATCTTCTAGACTGACGTTCAACCTCTTCATCCTACTCGCCGAGTTGTATGAACAACTCGTCGAGTTCGTCTTCATCCGAAGAACACTTATGCTAAGACTCGCCGAGTTGTATGAACAACTCGCCGAGTCTGTTCTTGATCTATGAAGATTGCCTTGGACTCGCCGAGTCAGGGCATTGACTCGTCGAGTCCTATCATGAGTGAGTTCAGCTTCCAACTCACTGAGTCACCCCCTGTGACTCACGGCTCAACTCGATACATCATAAAGGGACCAATTCAGTGACTCGCGACCAGACCCGTGTAATTATGTTGTTTTCCAACTTCTCATTAAGTTCTTTAATACTCAAGGACCAAACGTCGAATTCTCAAATTTGGAATTAATGAATGTCCTACGTGATAACTTCTTTGACTTTACACCTTTGCATGGCTTAAAATGGGATATGACCAAACGCTACGTCTGAAACATACTCTAATGCTCAAGAGCTCATGCATGGATGGATGGGAGTAACCAAGCTCCCATTTTTATGACTATACAAGCTCAGAAAAGATTAGAAATGATACTCATAAGTTCTGGAGTAGCTCATACTCATTAAGCCAAAGATTAAGGGACAAAAAGGTATCAAAACCATGAGCTAAATAGATCTAACAAAAGAAACATCAAAATGTAAGCTTTATACCTCTTGGAGAATATTGATGAAGTGGAAAGTTTGGATCTACAAAGCTATGGACTCCTAAGAGCTTCTTCAATGAACTCATTCTTCACAAAACACACAAAGAAACACACCAATGCTTCAAAAATCTCACAAGGTGGCGAGGGTTTCAAGGTCATTGATTATGAGGGTGGAGATTGAGAATAGGGAGGCCATCAAGGGATTAGAGCCTTTAAAAATGGCTCACAACCCCTCAATTAGGATTTGAAAGTTGTGCTCCTACGCTCGCGTAGGACATTAAACCCTCGCATGGACTCTTTAACCAACGCCCAATGTAGGACACCCAAATTACATAAATAGAAAAAATAATTATTAGAAATCATACATGCAGATGCGGGTATTACAACATGATAAAGAGATTATCTCATAGGGGTATAATGGTGGACACGGTTTTATGCCCTATATGTTCCAGTATAGTTGATACTATCGATAATATTTTTACAGAATGTACCCACCTAATTGAGATTTGGTCACGAGTTTATATTTGGTGGGGCATCCATATTTCGGATCAGATTTCTATTTAGTCTCTTATTATGTAGTCAAATTTTATTTCGATGAGAGGAAGGCAATGTAAAGACCTTTGATGTTGTGATCGTGACTGCCTTTTGGTGCATTTGGAATTTCAGAACTTCCACAATTTTTGGAATGGATCTTCCTAGGAAATCCTTACTCTTTGATGATGATGTTTTTATAGGGTTTTTTTTATTTCTAATAGGTGTAGCAAATCCAATATTGGAGTTCTTGGCTTCATAATCATATTTTTGTAACAATTTTGTTATAATGATTCTTTACTAGCTTCATGCTACTTTTTGTAAAATTCTTCCGCCTTTAAAAAAATATAATTTTCACTTACAAAATATATATTAACAATATGAATCAAAACTCTAAAGTTATGATAAATATCAATCTAAATCACTTCCTCGTATAGCTTCTCTACAAAGTTATGCATTTTCCTACTACGAAGTGCTCTATGAATACAAAGACACAACTTCAACTAAATAAGGTTCAAATTGGGAAGTGAGCGCTTCCGTGAACATACCCTCAAATGTTACACCCAAAAATTTCAAACCAATTTAAACTTTTTATACATGTCAAGTTCATCAAAACATTACAACTTTGTTTTCAAAATATTGGTTATCAGAGTTTTCCCAGAAACATAAATATAATAGGAGGAGCAGTACGATCACGCCTTCGCCTTACCATGATCCTCTGATGTACCTGAAATAATAAACTGAAACTGTAAGCCCGAAAGCTTAGTGAGTTACCCCCAAATACCTATACACATACAGTCCACATAGCAATATCAACATTAGCATATCATATTAGTAAAATAGAACAACATGCACTGGGCCCACAACTTTACAAGTTGGATTACCCCCTGGGCCCTCAATACGAGTCTGGAATGCCTATCGGGCCCTCAGCTCGTATCTGGAATGCCATCGAGCCCTCAGTGCGAGTCTGTAATGCCTATCGGGCCCTCGGCTCGTATCTGGAATGCTCCCGAGTCCTCAGTATGAGTCTGGAATGCCTATCGAGCCCTCAGCTCATATCTGGAATACTCTCGGGTTTGTTGGGTACAGCACGGAGCAGTACAACCTCAACCCACCCCACATAATATGTCGACATGTAATAGATAAATACACATATAGGAATCAGACAATATCACAGGTAGTCCTACAGACCTACCAAACTAGCATATCAACTGACATACATCACTAGCATACAGTACTAACTCATGATCAACATCTAACACTGCTAGGATAATACATCCAATGGGCCAGCCTTGGTGCCTTAGACCCCTTAGTATAGTGAGGATAACTCACCTCGAAGATGCTAGCTCGATAAATAATCAAAGCACTCCGATCACTTTTCAAAGACTCCACCACCTATTACCATAATATGACATGCTCATAAGTCCTTCACCTTATAAGGTGCTCCATAAACCACTAGTCAACCCCTAGTCATAGTAAAAGTCCCCAATCAAGGTCAACATTCCATGTTGACCTTAACTCGCTGAGTACACTTGGGTACTCGCCGAGTTCTCTGAAGCACATTCCAACTCGCCGTGTCATCGGAGTGACTCGTCGAGTTCCTTCAAATCTTCGATCGACCCTTAAGGCCACCCGTCAAGTTCCTTCCTTGAACTCGACAGACATACATGCAAACGTGTCCTGGTTAAAACTAATCTAACTCGCCGAGTTGTTCTTCAACTCGTCGAGTCTTATGGCAATCTTCATCGGACTCACCGAGTTGTTCTTCCAACTCATCGAGTTCATGACCATCTTCATGTGACTAGTCGAGTTAACTGTGTGACTCGTCGAGTTCATTCAGTCATTTATCATGTAGACAACTTTTAAGCCATGGCAAGGCCCCAAATTGTAGATCCAACCTCCTTAGGTCTGCTTATCACGTAAAGTTGCAAACTTTATGTGCATGCAACGCTCCAATGTCTCAAAAAGCCCAAACTATGCTTGAAATAGGGTTTTACACATAGGGAGGGGCTCAAACTTGCCAAAACTAATAACTTTATGGTCCCTTAATCCTCAGAGAATTCAAATTTGAAGTTAAAACTTCAGATCTTGGCTTATACTCTAGAAAATGACTTTATAATCCAACCAAGAATCCTAATCTCCAACCAAGGAGGTCTAGAACAAAATAGAAGGAGGATAACAGCTTGATACCTTCCCAAGAGATGACAAATGGAGTAGATCCGGATTTCCCCCAAGCTCCTTGCTTCAAACCACTTGCTTCCTAAGCTCTTTTCACCAAAATCCCATTCCAAGGCTTCAAACACACAATACACACACTCACACACGTATTAGGGTTGATAAGAGACTGCAAAGAGGCTGAAAGAGGTTTATGTTCCCTTAAATAGGGTGCACAACCCCAGGATTTTGGGTTTCAACTACCAGCTCCTACTCGTCGAGTCCCAATATGGACTCGTCGAGTAGGTCACTTAACCTGCGATTCTTCCCACTGCTACTCGACGAGTAGATCAACCGATTCGTCGAGTAGGGCTTAACCCAAAACTTGTATTTAGATAATACCTGAGAATCGGGGTGTTACATCAAATTTTTGTCAATGTGGGTTTCTTCAAAGTGATAGTAACTGCTTAAGGTATAATTGATGGGTTTTAGTCATAAGAATATCCTATGTGCTCATACGAACCCTAATGCTTGGATCTAGGTTTCTCTATTGTACATGCAATTTATCCAAGACTATAAACCCTAATTCTAGCATATGATAATCGATATTAACATAATAATGGGTTTAATATATTACCTTGATTGTTATGTAGCAATAACAATCACAATTCCTTCTTGTAATGACTTTAGAAAGCTTAGAGTCACAAATATCACTCCTCTAATGGTTCACAAACACCAAGAGTAAGAGGATGAAGAGGAGAAGAGAAGGAGGCTGCCCAAAACCGTCCAAAACCCTAGAGAACAAGTTCACCACGTTTTTGGGGCTTAAGGGTGCTATTTATACATGTAGGCTATTAGCTAGGGATTTAAAGTAGGAAACCCTAATCTGACTGCTTAAGCCCTAAGCAGCCCATGGATTCCTTTCTTAAAGGCCTTGGACGATTTCTTATGGGTTTCCCCATAGAATTCGTCCAACCTTATATAATAAGGTAATCCATAGCCCAATTGCAATTATCTTATAATTACAATTCCAGTCCCTTAAGTTTAATTAATCTCTTTTAGTCACAAAATTAATTATCAATTAATTCTTGACTAATATTAGTTAAACAATATGATTTCTCCTTTAATATATTATTACCATAATATATTAATAAATCATATTTAATCCTTTCTCTCCATAATTCATCCTATAAAGTTGTTTTGGTGAGGCAACCCAAAAGGATCATGCACCATCGGGTCAAGTACATACCAAAATAGTTATGGACTTAGACACTAATCCAACAATAATGTCTTCTTAGCCTCTTGGCAATCAACAACAAAGTTGGCTTCTCTTGTCTTGCTCCTTGCGTTCATCGACTTCAAGAGGGAGGGGGAGGGAATTGCCAAGTGTGAAAGTAATGAGATATTAGGTTTAGTGATATTGCCTTGCTTAGTTTCTTATGACTAGAAACCTCTCTTTTCATACTTAATGATTGGTTGAGGCTTTTAAGCATTTTTCCAAGTCTCATAAAAGGGTTAAATTGAATACAATTACCGGTTTTTAGGATCTAATTGAATAAAAAAATATAAGGACTAAAACGATTATGAGGCCAATGTGTAATGACTTTTTGCAGTTTTCCCTTCTTAGTATTAAGACCTTAATCACAAATATCATCAATAGTCATTTGATTCTTTATCATAAATTATTAATCTTTCATCACCTTTTAACCATTTAAAGTGTTTAAAAATAAACATCATTTAAGTCATAGTATATATAAATGCAATGCAATATGCTTATATCACATCCTAAGTCATCTCAAGTGTAATCCTTACATGTCCTTAAGAGAGAAATGTCTCACATAGTCATTATGAGATCGGTCCAAGTAAAGAAGGCAATTATGCCAAACAATACCCTTATAAAGAAGGCATGTTAGCCAAACATTATGCAAGTGAACCATCATAGCTACGACAATGTGCTCATCACACAAGATCCATACACAAAGTAATTAGTCATATATTGTATACAAGTGATGCATTACAACTCGGGGTTGATTCATTTATTGAATAAACTTATGTATTTGTCTTCCATTTCCGAGCTCAAGTTTGAAGAAACCCCTTCATGCAATATACGCATGTTATTAATTCAAGAAAATACGGTCAAAACAACTAATTTTAAAATTCTAAATCACATGAAATATATAATGCTTTGAAAAAAATTCATGTACCATTTTTACTTTTTATAAGAATATAAGACATCAGGGCTATGTGGAAACAATCAAATGATGTAAGTGGTTTTTGGCTGCCATTTTTGTATATTCCAATAGATTCATATGCATGCCTTTAAAGAAACATCAACAAACCTCTTTTCACATTCAAAATCCACAATATTATTTAAAATTTCTAAATATAGTTGAGTAATCCCAAAAAAACTATAATAAACAATTATAAAACATACAAACCATGGATTACTATAATTTTGTAGTTATATCCTACCCATGTATTTGTGCACGGAACTTCATAATTATAAATATTGTAAAGTCCCAAAACTCATAACCAAATTTTTTTGTTTTTATATAAATAGACCATCATCCAAACATGTTTGTCAAAACCATAAAGTATTCAAAGTATATCAATAAACATCCCAAGAGTACATTAGAGTCAAATAAGCGGAAAATCATGGTGTATGCAATGCGATCATCCCGAGCTCTTCCCCTTCGAACCGGAAGCACTTGAAGCATAAAATGGAAATTGTAAGTACAAAGCTTAGTGAGTTCTTTAAAAATACCACATACCATACATATACGTCAGCTCAAGGTTGTGTCGGGTCTATTTCACTTGCGGGTCTATTTCACCCCCAAGTCTATTTTAACTCATATGTCAGCACAAGGTTGTACCGGGTTTATTTCACCCCTAAATCTATTTCAACTCATATGTCAGCACAAGGCTGTACTAGGTCTATGTCACCCCTAGGTCTATTTCACCCCCACATACATATAGTAAACAGTTACACATAAATACAACACATACATTAGGAGTCATAAAGACTACAAACGCATACAATCCCTAGTGTCCTACAGCATAGTGAGCAAACTCACCTTGTAAAGAAGCTCAAAAGCCAACAAGTCCTTAAAATCCCACAATAGGTGCTAGGCACCACCTAGATAACTACACGAGGAAAATCCTTAATTTACCTATCAGAACATTAATGGCTAAGCAAAGTCCACAAATCAAAGTCAACCCTCAAGGTCAACATCAAAGTCAACAGTAAATGTTGACTCCAACTGTTTGTCACGACGTGGCCTTCCTTGGTCACGATGTGGTTTGCTGACTACCAAACAGTCGGGAAAATCCATGCCGCCACGTCGTGGTGACCTAGGACCACGACGTGGTTGTCGAGGTTTCCAACAGCTTAAGGCATTAAGCTATTTTCTCCGATTCCAAGAGCCTTAAATATCAGATCTGGTCCAAAATGTGATCTAGAAGGATAAAGTTTCTAATTTTATCCATTAGGACCACCCAAAAGGTCATCCTTTCCAAGAGTGATTCTAGCACCAAAACTAACTTAAAAGTTGGTATTGTATAGACATTCATGTCCAATGCATGTCTTGAACCCATATTAGGTCAAAATGAGGGTTTTATGACCTAATCTCATGCATGGATCAAAAACCCAACCAAACTCCAAATCTATGGCACAAAATACACCAAATGTCCCAAAGATTCATAAAGTTGCAAACTTTATGATCTCATCATCACAACAAACAAGAACAAGAAGTCAGTGGGGCAAAACTCAAGATCTAGCAACCTAGCATGATAAAAATCGAGTCTTGGACACTTACAAAGGCCCAGAAGAGTGCTAGGGTGAAGAATGGAGACTTGATTGCTTGATCTCTGCTTCTTTCTTCCTCTTTTATTCTTAGCTTCAATGAACACCAAAACTAGCTCAATAATGGATGAAAGTGATTAGTGTTCTTTGGGGCTTGAGGGGACTGATGGAGGCTAAGGATGAGCAAACCCTAGCCTCCTCATTCCTTTAAATAGGGAGCAAACCCGGAAAAATAGGGTTTGCATGCCAGTCGCCACCACGTCGTGGTGACTCGAATACATGCAACCCATTTTCGCATCGTCACGTCGTGGTGGTGCCTCCACCAGGTCGTGGTAATCCCCAACATGATAGATATAAATATGAAAAACATACTTAATGATCCGGGCGTTACAAATATGTTGCATCAATTTCTACTCTTGATTTGTTCGACACAATTAAAATATCTTATATGACTAAAATATTTTAAATCTATATTGATCTTCACTCCAAGGAGATATTGGGTGGGTCAAATAGAAATGTGATATTTGGGTATTAGACATGGTTGTTTTTGGATTGGTTAAATTTCTTAATCTTGATAAACAAAAATAGAAGACGAAAGATGAAAAATGACGTTGTTAAAGATTAAAATCATGCTTACAATTCATTTATGTGTGTGCTTGAAGATCAACAACAACGGTGTATCCAACTAGGGTTTTCCAAAGATGTTACATGTAAGATCACCACGCAATAGCGATAGTGATTGTTTAATCAAGCAATAAAAAGTTGATGAAGGAGTCATGTTGCCTAAGAAGGATCGTGGTGGGTTGGTTACCTGAAAATGTGTGGTCGATGTCTTGTTGCAATGGTGGAGCCGAATTAAGTTAAGGTTTCTGTGATTGTAGGTTACAAATGCAATCCAAGTTTGGAAACTATGAAGACGCATAAGTATTTGTCAAAAGAAACGTGGCTCGACTTGTTATTTGATCAAGATGATGTCAGTAATTTGATCTAACGGTGGAAAAACTATAAAGTAAATACAATTAAAGATCCTGATTGTTTAAGATGATTTTGTAAGGTTTTTATTTTAATATATATTAGAGATAGAGATTAGAGATGTTCATTATATTTTGGAAAAGAAGCGAACAAATATGAAAAGGGAAGTATGGTCTCTTTTTGCATATGAAGCAATAGTTAAGGGATGATTTATGTAATTAACGATAGCACAAACGAAACATTGCATGAACGAACGTACGTGAGTTGGTTATTACTTGCAGAGTCGACGTTGGCAGCTATTCGCATGAAGAAACGGAGAGAAAAATGGGGACGAGAGAGAAAGATAGAGATAGAGATAGAGATCTAGAACGTCTTATACCAATTAGCACATTAAGAAGATCAGAGACGATTGATGGTGATTCCCACTCCTCATCGCCGGCGGAATCCCCTGCACCGGGGGCTTCCTCCTCTTCCCCACACCATTCCGGCAAGGAGGTCTGCAAATTTGTGCGTGTCTCTTCCTGTGGTTTGTTTCTCTTGTGTATCCTCAATATTTGAAATGATATATTAAACCATAATTTGTTTATTAATTCATGCATGTTTGATGATCCGATTAAAATATATATATATATATATATATATATATATATATATATATATATATATATATATATATATATATATATATATATATATATATCCAGCTAGGTTTTGATATTGATTTCTAATAATGTGGTTGATACGAATGATTGTTCGCCACAATTGATATCGAATGTCTACGTCTTTTTTTTAACTAAATTGCATTGTTGTTCTTTGCAATAACACATTCAAAATCTTTCTAGGTTGTAATTTTTTGTTGATCAGGTTTATATATCATACACAGCAGTATTCATACAGATTCGATTATCTAGAAAAAGGAGAAGAAGTGAGAAGGATAATTCACAACCAAGTCTATTGAACTTCAATTCCATCTTACCATGTTTAACATCGATTGTTGATGAGGATTCTACTAAACATACACGCACTAATTAATGATTTAACGAGTAAATCCGCAGAATGATTAGTGATATTTGTTGTTTGTATGTGTATATGCAGGCAATAGTGAAAGTAATTCGCAGTTGGGCTTCAAAAAAGTTCATGACTGGATGGTTTGCATGCTCTCATTAATTTCATCTCCAATTCCATCGTTTTCATATCTTACTCAATTCATCTCTAAAGTTTTCTTTATTTTGCAGTGTGATTTTATTTCCCATAGCCATCACATTTTATGTGACTTGGTGGTTCATTCAATTCGTGGATGGAATCTTCTCCCCAATCTATTATGTTCTTGGAATCAATACATTTGGTTAGAGCTAGCTAGCTAGAGGCATTAATTAATTTCATCGAACGCATCAACATACATATATCATCATAACATTTTTTTTTACTAATATAATAAAGTTCTTGTTGTGATCATTCAGGTTTTGGATTTGTGACGTCAATTGGTTTCATATTTTTGGTTGGTGTGTTCATGTCATCATGGTTGGGGTCGTCTCTACTGAGCTTAGGGGAGTTTATAATAAAGAAGCTGCCTGTCATGAGCTACATTTATGCTGCTTCTAAACAAATTAGTTCAGCAATTTCACCAGGTAGTTAATTAATTAACTCAATGTATAATGTATTTCTAATAAGTATATATGTATATAAAAAGATATAAATTGTAATAGTACGTGTTTAAATTTGTTTAGGTGAAGAAGGTTCACAAGCATTTAAAGAAGTTGCGATCATAAGGCATCCACATGATGGAGAATACGCAATTGGGTTCATAACATCAACTGTTATGTTACGTAAGAATGAAGGGTCTGAAGAGTTATGTTGCGTTTATGTGCCAACAAACCACCTTTATCTTGGAGATATGGTGCTTGTCAATTCAAAAGATGTTATGAAGCCCGACATTTCTGTCAGAGAAGGCATAGGTATTTATATAGAATTACATGTTTTTAATTAACATATAATTAGATTTATACATGTCATATCCGGCCATAAAAGTAATTAATTATGTATATTTGTAGCATTAATCTGATTTTTTTACTATAAATACAGAGATTGTGATCTCGGGAGGCATGTCGATACCAGAGACATTAACTATGGTGGATTTTGAAACAACATTTCCAAGAAGCCGGAAGTTTGTTGTTCCACGAGTATGATTCAAAGTTGAAACTTCAAAGTGGGTATTTATAATTTTTGTTCGATCTTGATTATTCATGTTATTGAAGATACAAAGAATGGATTTACCTCGTATGGATATGGTTGCTTGTAACCTATAATTGTCGAAAAGCATTGTACTACTTGTAACTCATGAAAGAAAAACAATAAATTAAAATAATATGTGCTTAATTTCTTTTTCTTTTTCTTCAATTAAAAGTAAACAATTTGCAAATCTGGAGAAGAACCAATCACAATGTGTTGAATTTTTGGAAATTTATTGTTTGATTGAATACAATTTCTTTAAACGGCAATCAAATATATTAGCACAAAAAAAAAGGACTTACTAGAAGCTTTAAGTCAAATACAATAAAAGTTCGATAAAAGTGACATACATCATAAAAACCAATCAATATTACAAAAATTAGACTTGTTGATACTATAAAAGTTCAATAAATGTGACATACACCATAAAAACCAATCAATATTACAAAACTTAGACTTGTGTTTAATCCAATCGAAAGTATTAATGCTAATATCATCCGCCAAAAGCATAATTGATCACCTTTAATTTTCCGCCAAAAGCATAATTGATCACCTTTAATTTCTGAAGACAATTCCATTGTGCATCTTCCAAATCAATTTATGAACACGCTTGTCACATGTATGCGAATTAATCATATCCATAAGACTAGTGCAAGAAAAAGATTGGTCATTGAAGATACTCTAGACACTTCCAAAGAGATGCAGCAAAGGAATGTGAGAAAAAAATATATCGATACTTTCCTCACAGGAACAACAAAAGGCACAAAGACTTGAAGAAGTATCAATACCACGCTTTATCATATCAGAGAGTGTAGCAATTAAATTTTTAAATAGTCTCCAAATAAAACAGTTGATCTTGAGTGGAATCTAATTCACCCGCCTCATCAAGTTGTCATGTGACTCACTGGACTTGTGAATTAATTGCCCCAATCCTTTAACAGAAAAAATGTTTTTGGAATCCCCTATCCATTACCATCTGTCACAGCATCTATTAAAATGAACAGTTTCAGCAAATCAACCATAGCCGAGAATTGCATGTATTCCCTACCTTTTATCGCATGCCGAGACCATTCTCAACACCACACTGGCACCAGATCATTTCCTAGATTCATCATTTCCGTCAATAAGCAATATTTTTTTTTTTCCAAAGCATAGTCGCCACATCACACATCTTTCCAAAAGTATGTCTTATTACTAATGCCAACCACTCTTTTGAATAAGTTGGACAGAAAAATGTATTTGTCCTCTAACTCTATAGTAATATGAGAAATGTAATACCATATACACCCTTTAAAGAGTATTTAGCAAGAGGCTTACCGTCAACGAGATTAAGATTGTAAATAGATCGAATACAAATAAACCAAAAGGAATCAATCTCACTTTCTAATCTCCACCACCACTTGGAAAGTAAAGCCAAGTTGGCGAAATCAAGACAACCTGCTCCAACCCCTCCCCCCCCCCCCCCCCCAATTGCCCTTAGGTTTAGTGACCACATCCCACGCCATCCAATTTATTTTCTTCTTGTCATCATCACCACCCTATAAGAAGCACCTTCTAATACTATCAAGTAAACTGATGATTTTTCAAGGAGCCCGAAACAATGAAAAATAATAAAGAGGGTGACTATTAAGTACCGAATTCACAAGCGTAAGATGGCCTCCCCAAAAGATAAGGACTTTGCTTTCCATTTCAAAAGTTTAGTCCTAAATTATCCACCATTGGGTCCAATTCTTAGAGAGCTTCATATTAGCCCCCGCCGGTAAGCCAAGATAAGTGAAAAGAAAGGATGCCGCTTCACACTTGAGGATACTAGCCATCCAATCAATCTCCAAGTTATTAACATCCACTCCAAAAACTCTACTTTTTTGTAAATTCACTTTTAACCCCGAAGCAAGGTAAAAGCATCGAAGCAATCTATTAAGATTAATAAAATTTATCTCCGACTACGGGGATTCTAAATACACCATACCTAAAACCATTTTTAATAAGTCAATACCACTAATAACTAAGTCAAATAAAAAAATATTAAAAAATGTAATACTTATGTTTAATGAATGATGAGATGGTAAGTGCGTCGATTTTTTAAAACTATTTCCACTATTTTGAGATTCAGCCCCAGCCACATATTTCTCATTTGCCGTTCTAACGTCCCAGTATACCGGCAGCAACTAATCATGAATGATTATATAGCGCCAAAGAGGTATAACTATATATGATTATACATCTTTATATGTATATGTCTAATCATAAAAGATTATACACACATGTATGTTCACACATTGAGTAATCATATATGATTCTGACAGTTGATGGCAGAAGAGATGGTGGTTGCAGAGGTGGCAGTGGTATAAGTGACAGAAGTGACAGTCGTGGGGTCGATTGGTGTCAAAGGTGGTGATAGTGGTGATGGTGGCAGTGGCGGTGGCGGTTGCGGGGGTGGGGATGGTGGCGAAGGAGAAAGGAACATGCGGACGCTATATAATCATTTATGATTATAACAGGTCTGTCGTGTCGGTATGGCGGAGGGTTAGAGCGGCAGACATTGAATGTGTGGCAAAGGTTGAATCTCAAGATCTCTATTTTATTTTTAATCTCAACGAAACTTATCTCTCTCTCTCTCTCTCTCTCTCTCTCTCTATATATATATATATATATATATATATATATATATATATATATATATATTCAATCGAGAACATTTCTTATTGTGAAGCATTGCCTTGTAATTGAATATATGAGACATTGATGGTTGTAGATAACTTAGGAAATGATGTGTTATGTGTTGATTCTTCCAATAGTATGGATAAAGAATGCTTGTGGCATTGTCGTCTTGGACATGTCAACAAGAAACACATAGCCCAACTCCAAAAGGATGGAGTGTTGGAGTCATTCGACCTAAGGGACAATGACCTGTGCAAGTCTTGTTTACTTGGAAAGATGACCAAGTCACCCTTCACTGGCACTTGTAAAAGGGGTGAGGGTCTATTGGATCTCATACACATCAATGTGTGTGGGCCCTTTAGATCCACCACAAGGGATGTGAACCGCTTCTATGTGGCTTTCACCGATGATTATAGCAGATATGGGTATATCTACTTAATCAAGCACAAGTCAGAAACCTTTGAAAAGTTCAAAGAGTTTAAACAAGAAGTGGAGAATCAGTTGGGCAGGAAAGTCAAGATGCTTCGATTCGATCGAGTTGGAGAGTACCTAAGTCTTGAATTCCACGACTACCTTAAGGAATGCGGAATAGTTTCGCAATTGACGCCACCTAGGACACCGCAGTTGAATGGTGTAGCTGAGAGGCGTAATCAAACTTTTCTAGACATCGTTCGTTCCATGATGAGTCGTGCTTCACTACCTATCTCATTCCGGGGATATGCCTAAAAGACTGTCGCCCATATCCTTAACTTAGTCCCTACGAAAAAGGTTGCCAAATCACCTCACGAGATGTGGACAGGGAAGGCTCCCTCGTTAGCACATATCAAGGTTTAGGATTGCGAGGCTTTCGTAAGACGAGAGACTCACGACAAGCTTGAGCCTCGTAGTGAGTGATGTATTTTCATCGGCTACCCGTATAAGTCCTTTGGATATCTCTTTTATAGACCGAGTAACAATGTTATTTTCGTTGCGAGGAGAGGGGTTTTCCGAGAGAGAGAGAACTCATAAGCCAAGGGGACAGTGGGAGGCAAATCGATCTTGAAAAGCTTCAAGAGTCGAGCGATGAAGGAACCTCTAACGCTGGCATTCAACCCGAGGAGGAAACTCCGGTTGAACCGATTGACGAATCATTACCTCTTAGACGTTCCAGTAGAGTTAGTGTTCCACCCGTGTTGTATGTTTTTCATATAACGAGCAAGGGTGATACGTATATTAGTAATAGTACACTAATAAATTTGGACGAACCTAACAGCTATAAGGAAGCCATGGCAGGCCCGTAGTCTGCAAAGTGGAAAGAGACGATGGACAGCGAGATTCATTCAATGTAAGAGATCGGGTGCAAATGGATCTTCAAAAAAAAACCGACATGGATGGGAATATGCACACTTATAAGGCGCGATTGGTGGTGGGTAATGATGGGTGGTGTGTAGTAATGTGTGGTGGGTAGTGGGTAGTGATCAGTGGTGGTGGTGATGGGTGGTACATAGTGGTTGTGGATGGTGGTGATGGGTGGTAGATAGTGGTTATGGATGGTGGTGGTAGGTGGAGGTGGGTGGTGGTCGTAGTGGCGGGTGGTGGTTGGTCGTTGGTGGTGGTGATGAGTCGTAGGTAGTGGCGGTGGGTGGTGTTGGTTGGGTAGTGATTGGTGTTAGTTAATTTTTTAAATTATTTGTAACTATTTTTTTATTTATATGATTATTATATTTTAAATTTAATTAAAAAAATTGTATGGTCCAAATTTGTTTCTCAATGTTCTTGCAATAAGAAATGTTCTCAATTGAACGCTCCTATATATATATATATATATATATATATATATATATATATATATATATATATATATATATATATATATATGACAAAATTGCAAAAATGGTCCCTGTGGTTGGCAAAATTATATAGTTTTGGTCCAAAACGAAATGTTGGTGTATCACTGGTCCAATTTTAGATACCTTGTGCGGTTTTAGTCCCTATGGTTATATTTTCTTGTGTTTTTGGTCCATATCCCACCTAAAATGACTAATATGCCCTTTTAGTAATTCTTTTTCAATATCTTTTGTTATTCTTTTAAGAGGTTTTAATTAAAAAAATCAAAAAAGAAAATTCTACCCACCCACCATCCCACTCTTTATTTGTGTATCTCTCCTAAAACGAAGATCCCATCCATCGTCGACACCACCGAAAACACGCTTGAGCATTAGTCGTCGCCGCCACTTCATCACCCACCATCATCGGTCAACACCACCACAAGAAAAATTAGAGCACATGTATTTCAATTCGTCTCCTCCATCTGGAATCAAAGAGATCTAACAGCAATGGCCATGGCTGGTGATTTTCTGCAAGAAAACAAGGCACATACAATTTCAGATTCTAGTTACGGGATGATTTTAGCTCCGATTTGATTCAGCACCATCGTATCCTTTTTTGAGTCCATTCACCCTAAACACATAAATGATATGAGTGCACATATATGAAAATCAATTTCTAGATATAGACTATTCTTGAAAGCCCATAAACTTTTTTCAAAGGGTTGTCACAATGGTGATGGTGTTTCTGGATAGAACAGGTGGTGATGTTCTTACCTTTCATCTTCTCCGGCTTTGGCGGATCTGAAAACCCTAGTTCTAACAAAAGATTAAAGATGATGGTGCTCCAGATCTGCAAAAAAGTGATGTCGAGGATGGGAAAAGTGGCGATGTGTTCTTTCGTCGGTGACAACGCAGAGGGAGGAAAGGTGTATTTTTATAGGTGGCCAACAACGGTAGGGAGAGGAGGCAACGCCTGGTAAAGAGGATGACTTTTTAGGTGGTGGAGAACGATGGCGAGGATGAGAAAGGTGTTAGGGTGCTCATTCGTTGGTGACTGTGCAGAGAGAGAGAGATAGAGAGAGAGAGAGAGAGAGAGAGAGAGAGAGACGCATTTGTCATAGGTGATCAACAACGGAAGGGGAGGTGGCAGTGTCTGGCAGTGACATATATTTCCGGTGGTGGAAGCTGAAAACAGGTTTCTTGTGTGTATGTGTGTGTGTGTGTGAGAGAGAGAGAGGGGTATTTTGATTTTTAATTACTTCAAAAAATACTAAAATGATAAAAATAAAAATAAAAAAAACAAATATGAGGGGTATAATCATCTTTTTAGATGGAGAGGGACCAAAACCAATAGAAAGATCCAATTTTGAACCATTGATGCACCACTAAAACCTTTTGGACTAAAACCACATAATTTTGTCAAACATAGGGACCATTTTTGCAATTTTGTCTATATATATATATATATATATATATATATATATATATATATATATATATATATATATATATATATATATATATATATCATTATTATTATTTATTATATTACAATATTTAAATTATATTTTCTACTAATAAAAATGGATTTGTTATAAATTATTTTTTAATTTTATATGTAATTTGTAAATAATAAATTAATTAAAATGGTTAATGATGGCATAATAGTTTTTTAGGTCATAAAAGGACCAAGCGCACAACAAAAAGTTGTAATAAGGACTGTTCGAGTTAAGAAAAAAAAATCATGGACCAAACTTATATATATAAATGTATGCTAAATCGAAGTAATAAGGATTGAAACTAAATTTTTTAAATAGAAAAGGAAATAAACTAAAAATATGTTTTAACTGTAAGGGGTAAAAATGTTAAAATTAATTAACATTTGATAAAATGATTGTTGGATGTGGTGGGAAGAAAACCGTTCAAATAAAGATGTTGTAGACAGTTATGGACAATTATAAATATGTAACTATCATCACAAGTCCCATCAAATTGGGTTATTTTACCCAAAGTCAAAATGGTTTTGACCTATAAATCGGGTGCAAATAACAATACCCTCCAACTACTCACCGATGAATGTAATATCGCCGGCATACATAAGATGGGAATTAGTAATATTGCTATTGCCTATTAGGGAGAGAAAGACCTCAGAAATGGTGAAGATCACAAGTCGCCTCCATCGAAATATGAACCATCTATAGCAATTATAAAAAGGAAATGAGCTAACAGATCTCCTTGCCCAACACCCCTCTTAATTTCAAAGTCTTTAGTATGAGATCCATTAACTAAAACGAAGTTCTACTAGAGAAAAGAGATTCCATTATCCATCATCTCCACTTCCATCCGAACTTTATTTGCTCTATCACCGAGTTCAAGAATTCCCAACTCAAATAATCAAAAATTGTCAAAATCCACTTTAAAGATAAATGTTTTTTTTTTCACGGAGTCCCAGAATACATAAATTAAAATTGTTTACTTATCCATCAAATACCTATAATCTAACTTTTAATAACAAATAATAATAATAATAATAATAATTATTATTATTATTATTATTTAAAAAAAACACACACAAAGACCCCCTCGTATGAGAATGCATAATGTTCAACACTTTGAAAATGCTTCTTTTGCACCGTTGGTTTCTAACAGCAAAAGCAAATGCACCAAACTTAGTCACATTTTTTTAATTTAATTGCATTTTCTAATTATATAATATGTTGCTACAGATAAAAAAAATATAACCTTATAGGAATACAAGTCAGGATAGGTAATATAAATTTTAGATAATATAACTTCTAATTTTATGAAAAGATAAACTAAAACAATTTATAGTGTTTTATAACATTTTGTAATGTATAAATAATACATAAATTATCAAAATAATGTTTTGTAATTGATGATTAAAAAAAATTATATAAAACAAGAGAGCATTTGACACCTAGGTAAAAAAATAATTACTTAAAACACTTTACATTGGAAGAGTGAAGGTGATTAACAACCAAGAAAAAACAAATTGGGGCTAGCTTACTTTGGCTAAGCTTGAGATTCTTAATCTAACAATTAACTAGAAGGTCAAAAGTTCAATCCCAAACAAAAAAAAAATATATATATATATATATATATATATATATATATATATATATATATATATATATATATATATATATATATATTAATGATGGTTTGATTAAAATCCCTATGTGTATTCTGAGTAAGAAGATAAAGGAAATAGGAGGCGTGAAAAAGACAATACTACCCTCTCGTTTGCATCACACATGATATGGAGAGGAAATAGATGTTGGGATAAGGGGCTAGAAAATCATCTAAGAAAGTAGTAGAAAAAAATTAAGAAAAGCCCAACATTGCCTTGTGGTTGTAAAACATGTTTTAACATTTTCTTCCTACTACTTCCCATTCTCTCTTTAAGTCTTACCAATATTACATCACATGAACCTACTTAACCAGTACTCACATTTAAAAGAAAAGGGTCATAATTCCATTTCTAGACCCACACAAAATCCTAACCAAACACCCAAAAATAAAATAAAGAGGCAACTGTGAGTGTTTGTTCCAAAAAGGGCAAAATGGTAAACATGGTTGCGTTAGTTAGTTGTTGACGGTGGAAAGCATCCCACCAGTAGCAGTGGGAATGACGACCTCCCAACCAGGGCCTTTAAGTGGCAGTGCACTTGTCATGTACTCGGGCTTCTCATCTGATCCTGCTTTTGCAAGCAGATCACTCCTATCCAACACCCTTTCAAGATCCTCCTCACTTATATCTGTTTGTATCCTTTTGTCTTCTGGATCATCATCATCTCTCAAAAGCGCCAGCATGTCCTCCTCCTATACCATATTTTCATTATCAATAAACAAACATCCATCCAATTAAAATGATTTATTAATATATACCTACCTTCAAAACTTCTGTGTTTGTCTTCTCCTGTTGAAACTGACCTTTCCCAATCACCACATGCTCCAACCTCAGCTTACTGAAAGCTCTTTTCAAAATCCGACCCTACAATTATCATCATCATATCAATCAATTATTGAATAAACTAACCAGATTTAATTAATTTAGTATACAGGAAATTAAATAAATACCTCAACAGATTGTGCAGTTGCAAGCCTGTAGACATGAACAGGCTTTGTTTGCCCAATTCTATGGCATCTGTCCATTGCTTGAAGATCCATTTGAGGATTCTGAACCAAATCCAATCCAATCATGTTTATTAAATTAAAACTTAAAACAAAAACAAAAAAATTAATATGTTGGATGATGGATGTACCCAGTCACTATCATATAAAATGCAGGTATCCGCTGCAGTCAGATTAATTCCTAGCCCACCAGCCCTTGTGCTCAGAAGGAATATTCTAAGATCACTATCCACATCATTGAACTCCTGAATCTGTAGTTTTTTTTTTTTAAATAAAAAAATTAGAACACAATCATCAAAACCAATAATTTTACCTAAACTAAAAAACTAAAACTAAACTTACTTGTTGTCTTCTCTCATCTAACTTCACATTCCCATCAATTCGACAAACTTCAATCCCCTTCTCACTGAAGTAGTAATGCATTATATCCAATATTTTAGTCCACTGAGAGAAAATTAAAACCTGTTGTTTACAAAAATCAAACATATCATTAATTACAATTTACAAATAATAACACCATCATCTCAATTCTCAACACCAAAATGAACAAACATCAATTTAATTTAATACCTTGTGTTTGCGAGCCAACAGCTTTTGTAGCAATTTTTCAAGCAACTGAAATTTCCCACATTGTCCGACTATTTGTTCTACAGGTGGATAAAAACCTATCCAAACAAAAATAATCAATATAGTAATTATTTAATTCAATAAATTCAAACATACATGAACCCTCAAAGGCTCCCTCCAACAGGTCAGGATGGTTGCAATTTTTCCTGAGTTGAATCATCAGATTATTTAGCTGTCCTTTCGAGCCACGACCTGTAATTTTATATTTCAAATAAAACCATTATTAATATTATATTTTGATTATTTCAAATTTAATATAAATAAATAAACATTTGCAATTGAATTACCAGTGTCGACTTTCTCTCTCAGATAAGCTTCAAGAGATTTGTTGACCAAAAGATCTTGGAAGTTCTTTTGATGCTCAGTAAGAGTAGCATACAAAATAATCTCTTTTTTGCGAGGAAGCATTTGTTCAACATCTTCTTTCATTCTTCTCAGCAGAAAAGGGCGCAAAATAGCATGCAACTTTGCTACAACCTGAAATTATAAACAAATATTAAATAAAAAAGGAATAAGAAATAAGGGTATGGAATAAAGTATAGAAATTATTTTTTACGTACTTTTGATTTTCTCCCTTCTTCTCCTTCCTCAGTGTTTGACTTTCCAGATAGATCAAACCTATGTTGACATCATATTATTAAGAAGAAATGAAGATTTATATAGTTGTGTAAGTTAAAGTTATAACTTTTTTTATAAAATAAAAGTTACCACGACTCAAATTCTGCATGGGATGAGAATATATCAGGCAAAATGAAGTTGAGCAAAGACCAAAGTTCTGCAAGATTGTTCTGAAGAGGTGTTCCAGTCAACAAAAGCTTGTTTTCAACACGTAACCATTTTAACTCTCTTAATAATTTGCATTGAGAGTTTTTCAATCTGTGACCCTGTATGTTATGAAATTTAACAATTTAGTTGCAGGAAATAAAACAATGATAGGCATAACAGAATAGATAAGAACAAGGACCTCATCAACCACAAGGTATTTCCAATTGTAATGCCTCAAGTGCTTTTTAGCATCATTCATTGCTACTTCATATGAAGTAATCACAATTGGAAACTTTGGGCCTATTGATTTTGGCATGTGTTTTCTCCTTAGTTCCTCTCTTGCAGATCTATCTCCATGGTAGATAATTGCATTCATAGATGGAACAAACCTTCACAAACAAGAAAAGATAAGAGTTGAAAACTGAATACTCAAACTTGAAAGAAACCAATAAAAACAAAAACTTTGTAGAACAAGAAAAATGATACCTTGCAATCTCATTTGCCCAATTTGACAAAGTAGACAAAGGGGCAATAACCAAGTAGGGTCCATCTAAGCCATTCCCTTTTAAATGTGCAAGAAAACCAATAGTTTGTATTGTTTTCCCAAGTCCCATTTGGTCAGCAAGAATACCATTAAGACCATTTTGCCACAGTGAGATCATCCATTTGACTCCTTTGACTTGATAAGGTTTCAATTTTCCACCAGTCAACAAAGGAACAAGATCAGCCTGCTCTATTGCAGCTCTCTCTTCTTTACTGATATTGGTGTCATCAAAAGGGGTACCTTCTTCAGACCGTGTAAGCATGGCTGCTACAGCTGTTTTGGCCTTCCTCTGAAAAAGATGAAGCAATATTGTTATGACTTGGGTAAAAACAGAGAAACTGTAGGTAGAAAAACAAGATAAGAGACATTACTGTGTTGTAATTTGAGGCAGATTTTCTTTTAGCACCACGGCCTTTCTTCTTCGTCCCTTTTACTTCTTGAACATCTTCAGCCACCCCATTCTGCAATTGCAACTCAGAAAACGTGAGCAAATGTCAAATTATGAGAAGAATATCGAAGAATGATAGAGGGCACGGGAGCATACTTTAGTGATGTCGTCCATTTTTTCTAGTAAAAATTCAGAGTAAAGCTGAGTCTGAGTAAGAAGCTCATCCAGTTTAGTAAACTGTGTGTCGTTCAACGTAGGAGGTTCCTTTGCCACACTTTCTTCTTCCTGATTCCTTTGTTGTTCAAGTTTTACTTCCTCTTCTGCCATTACAGCTGAAATGAAAGTTGAGTCCCCATTCTTTGCATCACCTAACAGTACATCTTCCATCTTCACAGCAGATTTATCCTTGCAGACATCCTTCAAAATAAGTCGGGAGTAACAGTTAAGAAAGTAAAAGAGTTTTAACTTTTTAACAAAATATCCAGGCAGAAACCTCCACAGAAAATTAGAAAACCAAAATCTGTAGATATGGGGCGTAAAGCATATACGATCACAGTGGATTCAAGGATCTTATAGCTAAAATGATGTTCGACAACAATCAAGCCACACGCAAGAACAACAAGTTGATTTTAAGCATATACGAAGTAAAGTACGGAGTAAACGAAAAAGGGGGAAATGTATAAAAATATGATAACACACCTCGTCTTCAAGCACCGAAGTCGGAGAATCTGCTACTGGTTCTTCCATGACTTCGTTTTTAGGCACCATCTCGCAGTCAAAACCCTAGAAAATAAAGTCAAACAAAATCAAATTTTCAACACAAAACGTATGCAAGGAAATCAGAACTTAAAACGCGAACAAAATGTCTGAAAAGTTTCAAAGCAAAAACTGCAAACCGGAAAGGTGAAATGAATCGCAAGCATATGGCGAGAACATATATAAACATATAAGAAGAAATTAAAGCATCATCCACATAAAACGGCAAAATTATTTCAAATCTGAGGGTGAAACTTACTTGGATCTCTGCAGGAAGCGTGAAGAGGAGAGGTGCAGAAGGTCCGATGACAATGGAGAGTGGCAAGAAAGGTTTTCAATGGAAGAAAAAGGGGGATGTTTGGTAGTGTTTAATAGGCTTGTGTAATCGAGGAGTGGGCGGGAAAATGTGAATTTGCTTTAATGCCCTGGAAAGACGATACAATTACGAGTGGAGCCATTCTTCACGCCATTACTGGTCATTTTTCAAATTTATTCCACCAATCGATATACTTTATGCGGATGGGTTTAATCCTAAACATTAATTTAAATACTAATAATTTGAATCGAGTTTTCAAAAAAAAAAAATTATATGATTATTTAAGACACCTTCGATGGTATTTTGTATGAAGTAAATTAGATTGATTTTATCAAACGTTCATGTTGTTGGTTTCCACAATCATGCATTTTGGAAATGTCAATACTCAATACTTTTATGATACAAAGCAAAATGGTATGTTATAATGAGGATTGAATTTGATCGAATGTTTATTTAACACTTATAAAAATTTGTTATCTCTTAACTCAGGACATTGAATCTTTATTTAATGAAATAGGATTAAAGTTTGACATTGTTATGGGTCATTCCGTCTAGCAGCAGCACTCTGAATTTGATCCACTAGTAACATGTTCCTTGAAGTATGCACTTAGATTATTTGTACAAAATATGATGTTAAGTCCATGTGACATTAATATAAGTGCCAAATATGAATCTCCCTGTTTCTCACGATAATACAATACTTACTTTTTATACATTTCGTAGATATTCAACCACTTAGTCCCAACTAAAGATCAAAATATGTACAACAAGAGGATTTGTAAGTGTGTTTCGAAGTATTTTAGCAAATGTTATGTTCCATAAAATATGCTAAATCTTTAAGAAAAAGCTTCTAAGAGATTAGGGTTGTCAAAAGTAGCAAAGATGACACGTATATTGCTTTATACATTCGGTCGAGTAGGTGTACAGATATCAGTTGTCGGGATTATCTCAGCCCAAAACTAACGGTCCATATCGAATATGTATACCCTTTATGTCGTTGGTCACTTTTGGTGTACTTGGACCCAAGTTTTGTAAGGAAAACTTTTTCATAACTATTTTAAACCCGTTTTAAACTTATAAAACAATTTTCTTTTTTTGCAACTTGTATAAAGTCTTCTCCTTTTATAAAAACCCTTATTTTAGAAAGATGTCTTTTTATAAGTCTAATAGTGCACCCTGGGGGAGTTGATAATAGTCAATAGAAAGTTAAAAGTTTAAACATGTTTTACAAGTTTCTTGAACACCGAAACAAAGTTTATAAAGATAAATACGGTACTTTCATTTATATAATAATAAAATACAAAGAACTTCAAAATACAATCTTTCTTGCTACAAGAGATTACAATGCTACACCAATATGTAAAATGTTGAATATTAAAACTTAAGGGAAAAAGATTGAACATAGTTATTTGTAGTGGTTGACCTCAATACCCAATACCTTAATTAGCTGTGATAAAGATACTCAATACCCAATACCTTAATTAGTTATGATAAAGATACTCTCTGCCTTCACCGTCTGCACTCACGCATGGTTGATCTAGTAAAAAGCATTAAGACTTTAAAGGTATTCTCTAAACAAATATATAAGTTTTGATAACCAATGCTCTCAAATACAAGAATGAAAGTGGGTCCAAACTCGGACCCGGTTAATGGGATTTTGTAGAACCGGAAACTGGACCGGTATATAGGAACCGGTTTTGGGTAAAGTGGGTCTAGAACCGAAAAACCCAGATACATCAAAGTTGGTAGGTTGGAACCGAATAAAGTGGGTTTAGAACCGGAAAACCCGTAAAAACCTAAATTTTTTGGTAATTACTAACTACTTAGTGGTTTGAACTTTGAAATTTTTCATATTGATATCCCGATTTTAGAGGACTGTAACTCATCGAATATAAAACCAAAATTGAAAAAATTATAGTTTAAAATCATGTACAAACTCTAAACTACACTCTGGAAAAAACCGCATGTCAATCCGACTTTAAACGAATGAGATATGCATGTGTTAACATGTTCACATAATACAAAGTACAAAAACATATAGCTAAAAAGTTGAAAATTTTCAGTTATGATATCCCGATGTAACAGCCCGGATTCCCAGGTATTATTCATTCTTATATTTTTGGTATTTTGTGAGGAGACTCGGCGAGTTGGAGCTCAAACTCGCCGAGTAGGATTGCGATTTTGGACGCGGGTTCGCGTCTGGACTCGGCGAGTCCACGTTGTTTAATGAAACCCTAATTCTCCGGGTTTGGAGCCTATTTAAGGGAACTTATAGCCTCCCATTGCGGCTACCAGTCCCTTGAGAGAACCCTAAGAGAGCTAATTCGTTTTGGGAGAGAGGAAGTAACTTTTGGACCTTTGTATTCCCTGTTTAGCAAGAGGAAGGTGGCAAGAGCAAGGAGGAGGTGAGATTCCAGCAGATCCAGAGTCCAGAGGCTTCATTTTGAGGTAATGGTTCGAATCTCCTTCAGTTTTAGGGTTGATCTTTAGAGTTAGGGTTTTATACCCCCTTTGGAGAGTGATTATGTGAAGCAAATGGTCCCTCTTCGAGTTTGTGCCTTGGATCTGGACTCAAAGAGGTCCAGAGACGTTAACCATTGGAGCTTTTTGGGTTATTATGGAGTCATTGGACCTAGGTGGTTATTTTTGGGACCAAATATCCTTTTGATGCCTTGTAGGGATTATACAAGCATCAAGTTGAAAACTTTACGTGACATTCATGCTTGGGAAGGCTAGATTTATGGTTTGGGAAAGCAGATATGACCTCAGAAGGTCAATAGAGTTTGTGAATGGCATGAACTCGCCGAGTTGTTCTTGAGACTCGGCGAGTAGGGTTGGGGTTTCACGTAAAGTGTTCAACGAGTAGACTCGCTGGGTTGGGGGATGACCCAGTGAGTCAGGGAGAGTCAATATGGGGTTGAGTCAAGCTGGAACTCGCCGAGTTATTCTTGAGACTCGGCGAGTTGAGTCGTGGTTGCCCCGCGATTCATGCCAGGTGGAACTCGTCGAGTTAGGGAAGTACTCGACGTGCCAAGAGAGGATCCGAGGGAGTCAGTGAATGCGTATAGACTCGTCGAGTCGCTTTGATGCACTCGCCGAGTCCGGTCAAAGTTGATCGTTGACCAGAGTTGACCAGTGTTGACTTGATAGGGTTAGTCAACCTTAGTTGTAAAAGTGTTAATTAGAGATATATTGTATTATAGGAAGATTATAGCTCGGGGGATCGAGCACGAGTGATTTCAGGGAATTGCGAGTTATCGAGATACATGAGGTGAGTCTTCTCACTATACTTTACCTTGAGTAGGTAACTAGAGTTATGTGATACAATGTTTGTATGTTATATATGTGTATGCGTTGCACTGCATTATTATATGTGATTTATGTTGTGCATGTTTACAGAGTTAAAACCTGAGGGTTCACAGAGTTTGGGTGCACAGACCCACAGAGTTATAGCCTCGAGTGGCTAATATGTGTTATATGTGGTATTTTGGGGAACTCACTAAGCTTTGTGCTTACAGTGTTTGGTGTTATTTGTTTCAGGTACTAGTGACGACCGTGGGAAGGCGCCGACTTGATAAATACACACACATGGGATTTTATGTTATGAGATCTTGTGATTTTTGTATGACATGGATTGAATTTCAAACATGGGTGTTTTTACGAATATTAAATGAATTATTTTTTTTATAAAATGCGAAAATTGTTTTGAAATTTACAGTGTTACACCCGACTTCGGGGGACTGTAGATCATTGAATATTAAACCAAAAATAACAAAATTATAGTCTAAACTCATATACAAACTCTAAACTACAAGTTGGAAAAAAATCACATGTCAATCCAGCTTCAAATGAATTAGATATGTGTGTTTTAAAACTTTCACAAAATACAAAAAAAATGAAAAACTAAAAACTTTCAACTTTGATATATCGACTTTGGGAGACTGTAGGTCAATGAATATAAAATTAAAAATGACAAATTTATAGTCTAAAATTATGTACAAATTATAAACTATACGTTGGAAAAAACCGCATGTCAATCAAAGTTGAAACGAATGAAATATGCATCTTTTAAATGTTTCACAAAAACCTGTTCCAGCCCTAAAAGTGGTTCTGGTTCCTAACATCGGTTCTGGTTTTTAGACTCGGTTTACCCGAACCCGATGGTCCCAAACCCAGATTACTCAGAACCCGGATAAAGTTATTTTTAAACCCGGAACCGGAACCGGTTCTATATATTCCGGATCTAACGGTTTCGATTCCGATTCCGGTCTAGTTTTCTGGTTCTAAATCTCATCCCTACTCAGATACAATGGTAAGAGGTAATGAATCCCTCGTATAAATGTTTTGGAACATGTACACAATATAATGATATTGAATAGGGTCACACCACCAATATATGAATTGAAGCAAGTAAGTGTAGATGTGTAGATGATAATATCAAATGGAGTTGCACCATCTTTTTCTTTCGGGTTTACCTTTGCAAGTCCCCAAGAGATGAGAGACAATGACAAAATGAGATTATATGACTTTGGGGTTTGGATTTTAATGCCAAAATGAGATTATATGACTTTGGGGTTTGGATTTTAATGCCACATTGCATGTTACATTGTTTTATCTTTAAGATGGTTAGGAGTATTCATCATCACATATCCAATGCTTTTTTATACAACCGATCCGATCCAATCTAATCATCCATTGGATATTGGATGTTGTCAATCGATCCAGTCCAATTCGATACAACTAATCGAACTGAATTGGTCTAATTAGAAATCGAAATTGATCAGTTGTATTCATTAGATACTTAATGCTATATGATTTTCATCCAATTGGATCCATCTAAATTTCATCAAATTTTAAAATAATTGAAATATTTATATTAATATTTTTTAATAATTGAAACTGGATACTAATTGGATTATAAATGGATATATTAAATTGCATGAAATTTGAGTAGTAATTAGATTAGATCGGTTGGCTTGGTTTTTATTGGGTTTTCGTTATCATCCAAAAATCAAACCACTCTTATTAGATATTGAAATTTCAGAACCAATCCATTTCAATTGTGATTATATATTCAATATATGTCGGTCGTTTGTAATTGGATTAGATTTTTTTCTACACACCCTCAAAGATGGTTATTGAGTATTATGGAGTTATAACAATGTACTTTGTGTTTTGTAATGCTTTTTCTAAAAATGTAGCTTTAGGATGTCTAAAGAGGTTTTAATTGAAGTTGGGGTTGTTGCACTAGTGTATAAATTGTGTTCATGCATATACTTTGATATGACATCCAATCCCTGTATGACTCACTAGACTCCTAAACCAGTATATTATTTTGACATATGTTCAAGTTGGCAGCAGTCTCAGTTCTGAATCTTCAACCATAGGGTGACCTGTCGTTCGAAAAAAATTCATTACATAGCGACTTTGAAGGTTGATTAGTGTCTTCATAACTTTTCTATGCATCTGTATATTTTTGGCATTTTTTAAATTTATGAACATTTTTGGGACCTTTTCTACACTTTTTTAATGAAAATGGTATCAAACTGTTTCAATGAGATTGCAAGGACTTTTTTCAATTACCATATAATGTGCAAAGCATACGTGTAGGCGAAGTAGGTGGTTAACATTGACTACTAGGTATTAATTCTTCATTGTGAGGTATTCAATTTGTTCTACAATAAAATCACTTTTCTTTAATTTAATGTCTCCAAACAAGAGTTCTCTGTCCAATTCAAAAGCGTACGATTTGCAAATAAGGGGTCTGAAAACAAACTAAGAGAAATCCAACTGTTAAAGATATCCTTCCAGCTTTCACTATTTGGGCTACTTTGAATTCCATGTCACCACAAGCCCACAACACAAGAGCACAAGGCAGTCTCCATTTCATGAAAACTCAAAAAACAAATCACGAGGCACGAATAGTCTAATAAACTTGATATTACAACTTATAAAAAAAAAAAAAAAAAAAACAATCCAATACCACCCACAAAAGTTAAATCCAAGGGTCCATAACAACACACACAAACAAAAACAAAACACATACGTGCATCCATCTTATGCTTTCAGTACTTAATACTCATAGTCCCGAGAGAGCGACCTGTCCGATCGCCTATACTCACGTTCACGATCCTTATCACGCGGTTCCACCTTTCCTGGCTCATACACATCATCCTCCATCTGATCATACCGATCATGATCCTGATGTTCATACCTCTCCTCATCATAATAATCATACCCTCCACCAACACCTCCCATATCACGCTCCGCATCCACACGCTTACTATTCCCATGCTCACCTTGCTCATACCACTCCTCCATATCCCCACGATCACGATCATCATAGCTTTTCCCCCTAACATTATCCCCTCCTCCATGTTTATCTCTCTCATGTCTTTCACTGCGATCATACTCATAATCCTTATCACGCGACCTCCCACGATCCAACGCATCAACATCTCCCACCTCGTAATCTTTGTCACGATCCTTTTCACGGTGACGACTGCTACGGTCGCGCTCACGGTCCCCCCGGTCACGACCGCTACGGTCGCGGTCGCGATCACGGTGTCGGTCGCGGTCCCGACCAGTTCGATCACGGTCACGGTCGCGGTCCCGGTGCCGGTCGTCGCGGTGTTCCCGCTCTCTTGGCTTGTCGTGGGACCGCTCGCGTGATCTTTCCTTAACCACCCTTTCGCGCTCACGCGACTTCTCCCTCTCTCTGAGTAATCTTTAATTATAAAAAACCATATAATAATAATAATAAATAATAATTGTATTATTTAATTTACCTATCTCCTCGCTCTTCAGTTGCTCTTGGCTCTACGGATCGAGATGCTCCTCCTGATTGCTGTTGTTCTCTGATCACAAAAACAACATGTGCCAAATTAGAATCACTTGCTTTCTAATAACAAAAACAACATGTGACAAATTACCTCCCGGAGTTCTTCTGGTTGACTTCTTCACCACCAACCCTGGTGGTCCCAAGTCCACCACCAAGTCTACGTGGCCGCCAGTTAGGAACGGTTCTTCCACGTTCAACATCCACAAGCACTCTTCTGTTATCAAGCTTCCTTCCATCCGCTTGTTTATATGCAGCTATAAATTATTAAAATACCATAAGACATCGCAAATAATAAAAATAATAAGGAAGTGAGACATGAGATGTAGATAAAAGAAACCTTTCATATCGCGTGTATGCATGTACTCGATGAAAGCGTATCCTCGTGGTTTATTCGTCTCTTTATCAGCAATCAAGCGAACCTAAAAACTCTTGTGAATTAGACAAGATATACAGATCGATTTGTATAATAAAAAAAATAAAAAATAAAAATCATACTCTTTTGGATATGAACAGATTGTAACAAAAAACATGCAGATGAAGTTAGCAATTTTATAAAATCCTAATGCACGGCAAACAGGCGACTAAGCCTCAATAGCCGTGCTCACCTTTTAATTTATAGGCTCCCGAGGCGAGAATAGATGCATCAATCATCATCATCACTGCTAGAATTTGTGGCCAATTTCTCCAACAAACTACCCTCCCCTTACCAGGGACTAATTAATTCAATAAATAAATTACTAGAAAACTGATATAATTGTTTATATATATAAAATACCAGGAAATCTTCTCAACTTCTGAAACGTTTTTGATATGATATGATATGATACCCTTTGAATCCAAAAGTAAGAAATTTTCAGTAGCAAAAAATGCAACAACTTTAGAAAAGAAGAGAAGAGATGCACTCCCTAAATATTTTACCCCATTCACAGTCTCCATTTCTTGCATCATTCATCTGCTGAAGTAGGATACCTTTTAACAAGTGACTTGACACAATTGCCCTTACCATGGATGGTGACTATAAGCTTTTACTAGAATAATACCCAAAATACCCGGATTCTTGATTTGTGATTTGAGCAGAGAGAGAGAGAGAGAAAGAAAGGGGGAAAAGAAAAGAAACTATGAGGGTATTAGAATGGGTGGGCAATAATAATACCTGAGGAAAAATTACCGATTTGACTGAACTTCCAACTTACTATTCGGATTTTGGAGAAAGGATAGGCATGTAATTTTCTCAAACTTACTGTGTATTGTCGGATAGATCTTATTCTAGCATCATGATTCACAAGTAAATGCATTGAAAATGGAAAGACACACTTACAATTCTCCATGTTTGTGGTTTCAGAAATCATTAACAGCAAGCAACATGTTAAAGGCGTATTGATATGGCATTGACAATCATGTATGCAGTTAGCAGATTTTATTCTTACCAAATTGTTGTATATTTTACCCATGAACAATCCCTTATTAAAAACTTCAATACTTATACAGAATTATAATCGTTTTTCAGATAACCCAGTTACGAGAGTATGATAAAATCTGTGAAATAATAATGTCTGGATAATGGGTCATCAGCTTTATTTCCAAATTGGGTTTTTTAAAAAAGTTTGATTATTTGTTTATGAAAGATGTTTTGCAGACAACTTGATGAGGATGTTGTCTGTGTACCACATAACCAAACCTCTTACCGAACAAAAGGCTATAACCTTGAGCCCCTTTTTAGGGTACTCTACAAAACCTACCCGTTTGATTGGCCCATATGCCTCAAACTCCCTTTTAATTCTGCTCTCTGTTGTCTCATAGTTCTGAAAGTACAAAAACAAAATCAAGTCAATTAAATCAAGAAACTAAAAAGACATAAAGCCTTAAAAGGCATCAATGCAAAAAGAGAGTAATGCTCACAAGCCTAGCAACAAACAATGTCTTGTATGGATCTCCAGAGATATTTGGATCGCTGTTTGGATCATCTGTATAAGAAAAAGAGCATAAGTCACTACTATTCAAGTCACTGATAGCTTCTAGGATCTATTGACTCATAAAAAAAGAAAAAGAAAAAAGTCTTCTTACATTTCTCAAGCTCCTCAGCTGCCTTTCTTGCACCCTCTTCTAGTCTTAACTGGTGAATTCTAGCCCTCCGTTGGCCCTGATTCACACATGTACATCAAGTATCAACCAAAATACAATTAACATACAATGGATGATTAACATGTATATAGTTTGCTAAATGAAGAATCTTACAGGTGTTTCACCCTTTTCTACTGGTGGAGCATATTCAGGATCAGTGGGCTCAGCAAAGTGGCTAACAAATTGTGCCATGCCTTTTCAAATGAAAATAGAAGCAAATCAATTAGATATTTCAACCTACAATGTATGAATTAGAACTTAAATAGTATAACATGTATCACATACCTGTGTATGGTGGACATTTTCTCTTCTCAGGAGGCGGTTTATACTCCAGAGGAGGTCGTGGCTCAAAAAGCTTTAACAGATTATTAGTCAATCCTGTTGGATGACTCTGTCCAATCTGCAAGAAACAATAGAAACAATCTCATACAGTTAAGCAGGGGTGCAAGCGAAAGCAAGTAAAATAAACAGCATCATTGCTCAAACTCAATGAGAATTTGATCCTTCCACAACCTTGTTTGCTAATAACTTCAACCTAGAGTTCTCAACTCAATAATTAATCCAATTTCACTGAAACATAATTCTCAATTAAAGCCCTAATTACAACAATCACCAGCTAATATTACGAACAATGATACTAACCCCTACCAATTTCCGAATCCACCACATATAAAACCAGATAAAATCTCCTAGTTTCAATTTAATCGCATAAAACAGAAACGCAGATTGCGGTAAAAACAATTAACCAAACCTAGGGCGACAATTTTTTTTCTACAAATAAAGTTCGCCTAAAACAGAAACAAAGTTAGGGTTTTAAAGAATAGAGAGATACCAGCTTCATTTGCATGAGATTAGCTCGGTTCTGTTGCTTCGTTCGAGCCTGAACGGCAGCGTTGTTGTTGCGCATGAACGCATCATTGTAATCCCCCATGTTTTTCAAGATCGGATCACAGATTTTAGGATTTCAGTGTGATAACAACGAAACGGATATATAGATTAATGAATCAAAACGATTTCATGACGGATGACGAAAGGAAAGATCGATTTCTTAGTAGCGGCTACCTAAATAAAGAGAAAGGGTTTGAAGAGTTTTGTGAGGACTCGTTGTAAGCTAACCGAGTTGAACCCTTCTGTAACTCGGTCGGTGGCAGAGAAACTGTTCTGTTACATCTCCAGTTGGGCCTGCACTGGCCCATTTCTATTTGAGTTAATCCAGAAAATGTAATGCGATAAAAAAGTTTAGACAATTGTAAAAATGGTTCTGTGATTTGTTAAGGTTCAAAAAAAAAATTATTAGCAAAATAATTCCTATTTAATGGTTTTATTGCGGTTTTGATCTCAATCTCATTAAGTTTAACAACATAGCTATTAACTTTTGGCAAATGACAGATTTACTTCTGGGACTATTTCTGCAGTTTTATCTTTTTACACAATTACAAGGTTTTTTTTTTCCATTTTATTGAATTATTATATATTAATTATTTTATTTTTTTATTTTTTTTAACTTTTTTCTTATTGTATTATTTTTTATTGGGTTATTATACTAATAAATATTATTTTTAATATATTATACTTATATATTAATAAATATTACTTTTTTATTATTAATTTTTTTAATATTTATCTACTAGTAAGTGTTACTTTATTGGATTATTAAACTATATTTATTTTTTTATTTATAATAAATAATATTTATTTAATTGTTTTTATTTTAATTTAATTTCTTTCTTTATTATTTTAAATAAAAGTACCAAACACTCCGGGTCAGCTCCTCCATTCGTTGCATTTTACCACCTTGCGTCGTCGTATCATCTTGCTAGAAATCATCAATCATCGACTACAGTCGGTCATTCTCGACGAAAACTACACTAGTTGACTACCCATACATTGTGAAAAAAACCCCAGAAAGCATACTTCCTACATCTGACCATTCATTACATATAACACCATCGATGACGACAATGTTAAATTGAGGGTTTTTAAACCACCATAGCCACTACAGGTGGTGAAAAAGTTGTAGAACTCGTTATTCGGTGCTCGTTCGGCCGACCGTCGACTAGCGAATATTCATATTTGGTAATTCATGTAAAAATATTTTTAGGCAAATTTTATATGTCAAAATCATAAGTTAAAATATTATATACTAAAAATAAAAACAATCAAAAATATTATTTATTATAAATAAAAATAATAATTTTAAATTAATAATCCAATAAAGTAACACTTACTAATAGATAAATATTATATGCTAAAAATAATATTTGTTTATATATATATATATATATGTATATATATATATATATACATATATATATATATATATATATATATATAATCCCATAAAAATGAATTAATACAATAAATAAGAAATTAAAAAAAAGTCAATTAAAAAAATTAATAATAAAAAATAATATTTATTTATATAAATATAATTTATTAAAAATAATATTTATTAATATCTAATAATACAATCAGATGAATTAACGAAATAAATAAAATTAAAAAAAATAATTAAATGAATATAATAATCCAATAAAAAAATAATACAATACGAAAAAAGTTAAAAATAAAAAAAGTAATTAAAATAATTCATATATCATAATTCATTCAAACGAAAAAGAAAAATTGTATAATTGGTCTTTGTATTTTGGTAAAAAGATAAAACTACATAAATGGTCCTAGGGGTAAATCCGTTATTTGCCAAAGTTAATAGCCATGTTGTTAAACTTAACGAGGTTGGAACTAAAACTGCAACAAAACCATCAAATAGGGACCGTTTTTGCTAATAAACTTTTTTTTGTACCTTACCCACAAAAATTGACAAACCATAGTGACCGTTTTTGCAATTTTATCAAAAGTTTAATTCATTAATTTTGAAGTATTCTTTTCCTTTATGATAATTATTTATATTATTAGAGAGGATTTTGACACATGTCATTATATGAGATTTTATAATTATTTAAATTTCATATGTCATTATATACTATCTTTATTTTTTTCTATTAACCAATAATCAGTTCCACTAATTAATGAGTCTATTATTATATATGTAAAGTATTCATTCTATTTAAATGTTTATTAATTTATAAATATATTTAAATTTAAATAGATGCTCTAATAACACAATTAATATCGTATATTTGATGATATATTTGAATTCAAAACATACCTTTAAATTTTTAGACTTTTAATTTGAATTCTAACAAATTTATTATTTATTCAAATTTTACAAATAAATATGTGTGTATAATACATCTCTATCTCTACCCTAATAAATGGAAAAAAAAAATCATCTTCAAAGAAGTATTTGAAAATTTTGATTCATATAATTATTTATAATATGTCAAAAAAAAAATATTAGTATAGACTCAATCATTACTTATTCATTATTTCGTTTGTATTTATTTCGAAAGTTAATTTATAAAATATTTAATGTTTACACCTTAATTTTTAACATCATTATTTAAAATATATCAATAGTTTTTTAATAGTATAGATTGAATGACTTACTTATCAATTATATCATTCGCATGTATGTAAAAGTATTTTATTTAATATTTAATATTTATACATTGATATTAAACTTTTATTTTTTAATAAACCCGTGTAATACACAGATCTAACACCTAGTAAACAATAAACGTGTCAATTCTAAGGATAAACAAGGTCCTTGGGTTTTTGACGTGCTATTTGACTTGGCACCACTAAATTGCACATGACTTAGACTATCAATGTTGATGAAAGGCTTTTAATATTTGCAAGCCTATTCTATATCAATAATGGCCCCAACCACCGTATAAAGTTAATTATTATGGTATGTTATTTATTAAATAAATATAAATTATAAAGTAATATGTTTTTGTGTTACAAGTTGATAACATAAAGGGCTCACTTACCATTTGAAAGATTTTCAGTATTGCAAGACTAATATATACATGAACATGTCATGTCATTTGAAAGTGATTTGCAATTTCATTTGTAAGACAAATATAAATGCTCTTACTAGCAAACACCACCATCTATTGTGAGCATTTGGTACATTCCTTCACAAACAAGAGAAAAATAAACTTTCTTTCTACCTCTTTTTATCTCACTACATAGTTACTCCCAAACATCATTTCTCACTGTTAGTGACTTGAAAGTGCAATGATTTTATATAATGTGGCAGACCTTCACGTATAAATGCATTGTGATGCATTTCATTTAGTCTAAACAGACTAAAAAGTAGAGATGCCTATATATTAGTTTTAAACAGGCTTTGGTTTTTTTAAATATGATTATGTCTAGACCTCTTTCAGTTATAATCGGGTTGTTTTTCTGAAGTGAAATTGCATTAAAAAAACATGTTTCGGTTAAAAAATGATTTTTGTTTTTTAGAAAAACTATAACATCCCAAATTCCAATATAAACTTTTTCAATTTTAAAATAGAATAAACACTCATTTTTATAAAATGACATTACCTCAAACCATTTATTCAAAAAGCATAATTCAAAATCAGACTTATAAGGGGAAACAATGTGGAATCTCGAATCATAAAACCGTTGATATGTGTGTGTACAATCATGCCTTCGCAATCCAATAAATACCTGAAAAAATATTTAAATCTATAATTATAAACCAAAACTTAGTGAGTTCCCAAAATACTCCACACAACAATACATATATAATGCATGTACACCATGCTCATTGTAACACCGTATTTTCCGCTAAACATTAATAATATGATGTAATAATAGGGTCAACAATTGAACATATTTTGAAGTAATAAATAAGAGTTATTTGAGTATTTTTGTAATTTATATGTAATTATGAGTAATATACGTGCTTATAACGATATAATCAAATATGAATAAAACACGCATCAAAATAGAATAATAATTAGGCCGAATATCATTCATGAAAGTTAAAGTGTTCGTGAAAATGATTATGGAGAAATAAATAACGCTTAAATCGGACTTATAACGAATAAGTTGTGACCCGTTGAAGGTTTGTTATTTAACCCAATACAACATCGCGCGTCATAAAAAGTAAGTTTTTGTTAGGTTAATTATTAGCCTTAGTGATCTAAATGAAAGACGTAGTAGTCGTTAAACGAGAGCGTGCATATAGAGAACGTCTAAATTCTACTTCATTATAGGAAATTATGGCTTTTCTAATATTCAACGTAACAATATATAGCTCAAAAATCAAACTTTTGATCGATCAATTTTTAGCCGAAATGAAATAAACGATAATTGAAGATCTCATTAATAGGAATTCAACGATATAAAGACAGTCGAAAACGGACGTCGGATGACAATGTTATGCATTTTATACAGACTTTAATAGTCCAAGCCTTTGTGAAATAAATAAAATTAAAAAAATAATTGACGAAGTCTGAATGAAAGTTGTAGATCTTGTCGATAGCTACGTGTAGATATAAAGAACATAAAAAACAGAGCTCGTATGAAAAGCTGTGCAAATTTTGAAATTATGAAAGTTGATGTGCGTACGCGACGCGCATAGCTTGCTTCTAGAGTCAGCCACGTTGCCCCTGTAGAAATTCGCCACGTGTCAAGCCTTGCGAGGAAAAGTAGCAGCTAATCCAATCTATAAGTATGAGTTTTCCACATTGAATTCAACTCCTAACATTATATTAGGAAGGGATTGGGTGTCTCATCATCACAAAATTAAATGAACTTTAATCCCATCTCGATTACAGACTTGTGCACTAAGTCTCTTGTCATACCTTTAGTCAAGTGATCTGCCAAATTTTTTTGCAATTTCACAAACTCAACCGAAATCACACCATTGATGATTAGTTCTCTAATCATACTTTATCTACACCTAGGTGCCTAGCCTTGCCATTATAAACTGGCTATATGCCTTAGCCAAAGTGGTTTCACTATCAAAAAGGATAGAAAATAGGTGCTATCGATTTAGACCACAAAGGAATCTCATAAACTAAATTACTTAGTCACTCTGCTTCTTTACCAACAATTACTAACACAACAAACTCATATTCGATTGTTGAGTTTGTAATGCAAGATTGCTTCTTGAAATCCCAAGAAATGACACCTCCCCCAAGCAAGAATACCCAACCAGAAGTTGAGGAATGGTCATCCATGTTGGATATCCAACTTACATCCGAATGACCTTCTAAAACTGAAGGACACCCTAAATAACTCAAACAATAATCCATGGTTCACTTGAGGTATTTAAACACTCTATTTACTGTTTGCCAATGTTGAGCACTAGTATTACTAGTGTACATGTTCAACTTACTCATAACAAAAGCAATATCAGGTCTGGTACTTGTCATGGCATACATCAAGCTACCAATAGCCTTAGAGTATTCCAATTGTGAAATAGGAATGCCATTATTTGGCATTAGTTTCACACTTGCATCCTAGGAGTACTCACTGGAGAACAATCGGTAAAATTAAACCGTTTGAGAAGTTTCTCAATATAATGACTTTAAGTCATTACCAAACCTTTGTTCATCATTTTAATTCTTATTCCATGAATTACATCAACCACTCCTAAATCTTTCATGGAAAGCTTGCATGATAAAAATTTCTTTGTTTCATCAACTTGATTGTGGTCGGTACCAAAGATCAACATGTCATCTGCATATAAGCAAATGATCACTCCAACTCTAGTAGCATCATCAAATCTACTATAAACACATTTGTCACATTGGTTTGTCTTGAAACCAGAAGACTTCAAGGACAAAGTCTAGTTCAAGTGGGGGAGAATTGTAACATCCCGATGTGCAGGTACTTCTTACTCTTTCATGTCATGATAAATGGTCTGGTGCTTGCAAACTTGGGGTTTAGACACGACATGTTGGAGGCACCAACACGACGTGTTGACCGTTGTGTGTAAAAACCCTAATATTCTGGGGTTTAGTCCCATATTTAAGGATTATGGGGGCAGGGTTTGTCCACCCTCAGCCTCCATTTACCCTCTCAAGCTCAGAAAGAAGCCCTAATATTTTCCTCTCCCATTTGTGAAGATAGTTGGTGTTTGGAAGTAAAAAGGTGAAAAAGGAAGCAATGATTCAGCTAGTTACCATCATACTTCAGTGTAGCACTCTCCTGGACCATTGTAAGTGTCTAAGTCCCAATTTTTATCATTCATAGTCACTAGATATTGAGTTATGTCCCCTTTTCTCTTTGTTATGGGTTGATGTTGTCACACCGCCGAACCAGACGACGAAAACGTTCGGGGGCTTAGGTGACTTCATCTTGTAACATCATCACAGTGTATATAACTAAAACAAGACAACAATATCATCATACATATCAAAATCCAACCATCATTGTTTACATCAAGTATAGTATCATAAATTACATGCCAAAATATTCAATGTATGATGATAACAAAATACGACAAATTCCACATGTTCTTGTTGACCTTTCCGCTTAACGCTTCCATGAGAATACAAGTTATTTTGAAAATATCAACATAAATAATGTTGGTGAGTTCATAAGCATATTTGGATGAAAAGTTTTGTATTGTTCGTAAAACACCAGAAAATCCGATATTTTATGTAAAATGGTTTGAAAGTGATGTATCAAAATCAAGTATTAATGCATGTGTGTTTTCTGCTATGGAAATGTAGATAAAAATGTAATCCTGAAAATCCTGTATTTTCTGTTGTAAGTAGAAGGTATTGTTTAATTGTATGTTTTCCCAGAAAATCCGATATTTTCTATTTATAGAAGTGTTGTGGTCTTAAAACCCTAAAGATTGAGTATCAATGTATGTATGTTTTCGTATCGTCATGTATTCCGTAAATTTATGATGAATTTAATATCTAGGTGAGCCGTTATAACCATACTTGATAATGACTAATTCATCGGTCATGACATTTTTCGAACGTCGACTTGTTGAAGGTAAGGTTTGTTGTAGCGCCCGTAGATCCGGGCTAGTCAATTTAGAGACGATAAGCATCAAAAATGACTTTTGATGAAACATTAGTTAGAAGGATTAATCTTAACTAAGTTATAGTATATGTTACAAGGATTCCGTACATATAAAGAACATCGAGATCCGAGTTATAACGAAGAAGTTATGACCTGTCGAAGTTTCGCGACAGAACCGGCACGACACAACGCGACGTATATAGTGAATTTCTGTCAGAGCGATATTTGGCCTTAGCGATCTAACTGAAAGTCCTAGAATACGTTAAACTGAGAGCGTGCATAAAAAGAACGTCTAAATCTGACTTTGTATGAGGAAGTTATGATTTTTCGAAGTTTCAACATTAGCAGTATGCAGCCCGAAGTTCGAATATGAGATCGAGTGATTTCTAGCCAAAAAGATCTAAACGAGAATCGAATATCTCATCAATAGTATTCCAAAGGTAAAAAGACAGACGAAAATGGACGTCAGACGAAGAAGTTATGAGTTTATAACGAAGTTTTTCCTGTCCCGGCTTACTAAAAATAATATAATAAAAATTAAAATCAAAATTAGCCAATAAATTCTAAATAAAAGTTGTAGATCTTGTTTTTACCTACGCATGGAAAAAAATAACGTCGAAAACGAAGTTCGTATGCGAAAGTTATGAATTTCGGAAGTTCGGGACGTAAAACCCCAAAACTATCAGAGTTCACGACGTGAACTCAGTATTTATGACTTCTGGAGCCTGACATATGCAACTTGCGATGACGCATGCAGTGACGACTGAACTCACGACGTGAATATTTGAGATTCACGACGTGAATCCATAAAATCAGCCCTATAAATAGAAATCGAAGGGCAGCCAATTTAAGTTGAAAGTTTATCACTCTCTCACTCCCAATACCCTCTCTAAGCCCTATTTTAACCCCCCGAAGCCCTGATATCATCCCAAGACTCGCAGCAAGTCCTGAAGCCCGAAGATCCCTACAAGAAAAGAGTTTCCGAGTCGAAGCTCTACCTGCGAGGAGCCCGGTGTTTGAAGATCTTCCATATCTACCGAAGAATACTACTTTTACAAGCCATAATGTTGTCCGATCATCTTCTGATCAAGTGAGTGTATAGTCCATTTCATAAACACGATTTTAATACAAGTATTGTTTGAATGTATTAAGCATATGTTTGGTGTGAGTGTGTAGTTACTTTCTTCTAACACATAGATATGAAGTATTTGTTATGAAATACGTGTTATGTGTTTATATATTGTTTGTTTATTTAAGATGGATGTTGAATGAATGTTTATATAGGTTTGTATATGTTTTAAACTATATATGTAATTTATATCTACAAATATGTTGGGTAAAACATGGGTAGATGAAATAGTTGGTGTGTGATGAAATAATGTGATAAGAGATAGGTGAGGATATAATGGTGATGATAGATAGGTAATGAATTACGAGTCCAGACGATGTTGTGGTTGCGTATTCATGCGATGATAGTCTAACCCTTATTATGATTTACGAGTTCAAGCGATGTTGTGGCTGCGTATTCATGTGATGATAGTCTAACCCTTATTATGAATTACAAGTCCAGTCGATGTTGTGACTGTGTGTTCATGTGATGATAGTCTAACCCTTATTATGAATTACGAGTCCAGGAGATGTTGTGGCTGCGTATTCATGCGATGATAGTCTAACCCTTATTATGATTTACGATTCTAGGCGGTGTTGTGTCTACGTAATCATGCGATGATACCCTAACCCTTACTAGACACATATTGAGGGATTGATCTGCGAATTAGTATTGTCTATGTGATGTAGGTGATGATCCTTAGGAAAAGTTTTTAGGAACAAACATATAAGGAAGTAAGATGTAAGAGATGAGAGGTAAATATGATATATGAGATGACCCTTAGGATAATATTTTTAGGGAAGATTAAACGAATATAATGGGGATGGGTAATTGGGTTGATTGTTTGATGATTAAATATAATAATTATATTATTGTGGGTTGAAAATCCTATATGCTCACCATGCTCCCAAGCCTGACCCACTCAGTTTTCTTTGCATTATAGGTAATGACACAAGGGTATAAGTTAGTGGACTTGACGAGAGATTTTGGATTATAGATCAGTAGTTATAAATAACCGTTGTAAGGTCTATTTTATATTGTTTATGCTTTTGTCTGTATCGGAACATGACATCCTGAGATTTTGTTATTTAATGAAAATATATTCTCTCTGAGAAATGTTTTGATAAACGGTTATCATATTTTTTTTGGGATCCACAACTGTTTTCTTTAAAAGATTACTCTGATATTAAAACAAAGCATAAACAAATCGATCTTTTCTGGCCGTGAAATTGGGGATGTCACATTTGTCAACCTAGACTGGCCTAGTTTAATTGTAGCGAACAGTTCAGGTGTAGGGTGTCACCCCCATATAGATCTATACACAAACTCTCGCTTTCTCTCTAGGAGACTCTGGTTATAACTACAGGCTATGAGTGTAGACTCGAGAGGTGTCAACCGGCATGTCTCACTAGATCCTTAACCGAGTTTATGCGAATATTGTATTACACTGTGTATAATGTTTCCGTGTACATTTTATGTTTGCAAAGCCCAATGAGTATGTATGTGAATGTATGAGGCCCAACAGACATGTAGAAGGACAACTAAGACCCACTAAACATGTAAGTTATTTTCAGACCCAATAAGCATGTAAATGGACCACTAAGGCCCAATAAACATGTAATGTATAATCCAGGCCCAATAAGCATATAAATGGACCACTAAGACCCAATAAAACATGTAAATGTATAATCCAGGCCCAGTAAGCATGTAAATGGACCACTATGGCCCAACAAACATGTAAATGTATAATCCATACTCAATAAGCATGTAAATGGACCATTTAGGCCCAATAAACATGTAATGTAAATATTAGGCCCAATAAACATGTAATCGATGTATTTAGTTCGTATGTTATTACGTTGTTTTTTAGCTTGATTGTTTACCAAAATGACATAAAAGGCCCACTTTTTGTAATGATGACATTTTTGGCCCATTAAGTCGAAAATTTAGAATTTAGGCACATTTTTGGTAAGACTGACACTTTAGGTCCTTTAAGACCAAATGTTTACATTTATGGGCTTATTTCAAATAAAATGACATTTTTAGCCCACTTTTGTTAAAATAACATTTTCAACCCATTATCATGAAAATTGACATCTTCAGCCCAATTATATAAAAATCCACAAAAGTCATAATTTTAAAAATTTGGCCCATAAAACCGTAAAGGCCCAATTTAAGCCCATTTTGTGAATATTTACTCTTTTAGCCCTTTTTAAAACCATGAATATCATAAAGACCCATTTTATATAAAAATGACTCTTTTGATCCTTGAAAAACCGTAAGTATCAAAAAAGTTTCATCTTTTTGTTTATTTGTCAAAAATGGTCCCTTTACAAAATTTTGTTTAGTTTTTCAACATCCTTAACATGTTTAACACTTTCATATTCATGGTAAGTTGCCTAAAGTGTTTTAGTTTACAAATATCACCAAGTTTTGGTAGAGTTTTCGAGATTTATGAAGTTTCATCACATAATCACAACATGTAACCTAGAAAACACACATAAACATGCACAAATACATAGATCTATCACAAAAGCAACTTGTATTCTCCCCCAAAACATAGTAAAAACCAAAAAAAAAGGGGGGGGGGGTATGAACTCACTTTGGGTTGTTGTGTCTTGTTTGATGAAGAGTTTGAAGGAGGTTTCGACCCTAGATGTGTCCTTGAGGAGATTTCCGAGATCTATGAATTTTCCAAGAGTATAGATCATGAAATGATGTGAGTTAGGAAGAGATTTCTAGGCTGGATGAGGGTTGTTCTTGTGCTACAGAGTGTTTGAAGAATTTTGAGTGATGAGGGATGGTGAGAGGGGGTTTCGGCCGAGGATAAGAAGGAAGAGGGTGGGGGGGGGGTCAACTTGGTTATTAATGTAAGGTTTATCATAGAGATATGAGGGATAATGCATGGACTACCACTAAATAATAATTAGGTGTCAACTTTTTAAATTACTTGATTTTTTTTGTATAAAAATATATATATGTGGGCCGAGATTTTTGGAGAAAGGAAAAGTTAAAAGAAATTTTTTGGGCCTTACTTGCTTGATTTCGATATTATGAGGTCCAAGTCGATGGTTCTCGGCCCACTGGGACCTTATGAGGGTTCACAGCCCAATAGTGATAAAGAAAAGGGTTTACGACCTAATAAAGCTCACGAAGATAGTTTACAGCCCATTAGGGCTTATGAAACCATATATGGCCCATTAGAGATAAGATGAATCATTCTAGGCCCACATGACCCAAAATGCTTTAGTTTCATGGATGTGGTCCAATTGGATCCCAAATAGGGTTCCTTGGCCCAACATAATCAAATTGAAAGTTTATTGGCCCAATAGGCCCAATAAAAGGATTCTGGTCTAATATGAGTTTGAACCGGAACATTAGGGTTATAACCCACAATTGAGTGTATGAAATGCTTTGAATTAGGTTTTTGGAACGAACATCATGTGTTATCAAGCATAAAGTTACATAATACCTGAAAAGTTGATTACATATTGACATAATTTCCTAGCCGAGAGTGCTAGTTGTGACAGATGCATGGAGGGATCTCATAAAGTTTGCAACTTTATGAATCTCCAGGTCAAGGAGACATTGTAGTGGCTTGAATTTGGTTTCAATCAAAGTTTTGATGTCATGCATGGATAGTAGGTCATGAATCCCCTTTTTGACCTAATATGGGTGTGAGACATGCATGTCTTAAAAAACACCAATCTTTGAAATGGTTTTGGTGGTTGAACCACTTTTAGAAGGAAGGGGCTTTAGATCTTAAGGATTAAGAACTTTATGGTTAAGCCCTTGAATGTTCAAGCCTTGCCGATGCGTTTTTGAAACTTTGGGGGTGGTCTAAATGGATAAATTTGGAAACTTTATCATTTTTGATAGTATTGGAGTCTAGATATGGGACTTGGAGTCCCTGGTATCGAAGGAACATTAGAATGTATTATGTTTGAAAAAACACAACGTGTTGGAAAGCCAACATGACTGTTGGTTGGGGTTTTCCCAACCGTCTGATTGCTAACAAAACATGGCGTGTCTGCTAGTACACACGATGTGTTGGGTCGCATGGATCATTGACATTAACCGTTAACTTTGACCATTTGACTTTGAGTTTGACCAAGTTTGACCTTGAGGTTTGGGTATTCTGGGTTTTGATAGAACTGGTTATTTGATGGTTGTAGGCATTTAAGTTGAGAGCTGAGATTCGGAGTCGGACCTTGTTAGTTCTGTACCGCTTGTGATGTGAGTTGTCCTCACTGTACTTGTGGGTCGAAGGCACCAATGTCGGCCCATTGGATTGATATCATGTTATGCATGCTATCGTATTGTTATGATTTGTTAGATCGGTATCCTAGTAGATAGGATATTGCTATGCTTAGTGATCTGTAGATATGTGTGATTGGCTGTAGACTTTTATATGATTATATGTTATATGTGTACATGTTTGGTCGGTAGTTTAGGCTTCATTACTGCTTTGAGCGTAAGCCAACAGGTCGGGGCATTCCAAGCCGATGGTTAAGGGCCTAGGGTAATCCATCCTGAGTATGATTGGACCCATAGTATATTAGCATTCCAACCCAATGGTTGAGGGTCCTAGGGTATTCCAACCCGATGGTTGATTAGACCCATAGTATGTTGGCATTCCAACCTGATGGTCGATGGGCCTGGGGTATTCCAACCTGATGGTTGATTGGAACCATAGTATGTTGTTATTATATTTGTGTTATTGTTTGTGTACTAGTACTTTGGGAGAAACTCACTGAGTTTTGGGCTTATAGTTTTGCATTATGTTTCAGGTACCTTAGGGGATGGCGGGAAGGCGAAGGCGTGATCTTACACTTCCTCATGATTTACTTTATGATTTTAGGATTTCTCTGATAATGAACCTATTTTGAAAACAAGATGTAAACAATGATTGTTTTGGATTGTTTAAAAAGTTAAAAAAGTTCATGAGTTTTGCGTATGTTACAGAAAGGCTATACGCTGAAATGGTCCTGCCTAGTTTATCTTTATTTCATAGAACTATCGGTATTTATTGGAATAATTGATAGGTCTAGGCTATTTTAGTCACATAGAATATTAAACTAAAACTTAGTGATAATGATACTAGGTTACGTCAGAGGAAAATTCAGTTGCTAGGGGTGAATCACTATTCGAGTTTCGAGTCATCACTTTAACAAGTGAGTGCATAATTACTTCCATCTTACACATAGATATGAAGTATTTGAGATAATTACATGCTATATGTACCTATTATATGTATTCCTGATATCTATTCTAGATGAACGACTTATATATGTTTTTCTTAATTTAAATTGTATATGCATTTTTATACATATAAATATATTAGGTAGAGATGAGTAGATAAAATGATGATATAGATGATGAGATATGAAAGATGAAATAGGTGATAAGATGCCTTGAATTTAAAGATGATCCAGTCGTCTACTGAAGTATAGATAACGACCACGGATTATTATAGACAATCAATTGGAATATTAGCATGCTCGCAACCAATATATGTTTTTGAACCAAGTGTTTGCCATGTGTACTCCATCCACCCTAGTTGCCTTATTGACATATATCACTAAGGAATCCCCTAAACATTATTGTCAATCCCGAAGATGATCTTTAGGATATGTCCCTCGAAGATGATCCACGGTTGCTAGTTTTTGATTTTTAATTTACGTCTACGTTATGTATCTTTGCAATATTTACTTCGCTTTCAATTGTTCCTGTTTGTTTTTATCTCTTTAGTCTCATTTAACTAGTTTATTCCTTATTATAGGCTAACGTTTCATGTTGCAGGAAATTACTCTTTGTGGGCAAAATGAACAACCCAATTTATCTATTCATTTATTTTTGTTTTATACGTGCAACTTAGTGCTTGTATTTGCTTTTTTTCTTTTTTATTTAGTCGCATTCCACTGTTTATTCTCTATTGCATGCTATCGTAGAAGATCATTTGGCGTGGCATATGAACAAATCATTCTTTTTTATTTATGTTTCTTTTATGTCGGAGGTCATCACCTAAAGGATTGTCTCTACTATCGGTAACGACTGTCTGATTCTCACATGAGTCACATCCCCTTACGTCATTGTTATGGATTAGGTTAGTGTTAGTGTTAGTGTAAATGGTTCATTAATGTCTATTTTGGAACACCAACCTCCAATGGTACATTTCCCAACAAATTTCTTAGCCCTATACATAAGTTTATAGTTTTTGTCTCTAAAAGGTCATGATTTATTCGTCTCGTTGCTCATACTCGATCTGCTACTGTATTCGTTGCTCTCAAATTCTTGGCTCGACATCACCATCTTCCTAAACTTCATCATATCATCATTGTAGTCCTTTGTGTCATAAACTCTCGTTTCACCATTGCTTATTGGTGTCCCTCCTTTTGTTGTATTCTCATTCAAGCTATCCAACGATGCATCCCCTTCCAATGCTCGTACAATCTAGTTTGTTCATGTTAAATACCATATATCAATTAGTTCATGCACACATGGATTTATCTTTGACATAGTTTAATTAGGGAAGTTATAGAAAACAAAATCCTAAACCCTAAATCTAACCTGACTCATCTTAGGGCGCTTTCTAGCGGAATGTCGAACTGCAGCTGCAGCACAAGAAGCCATGCGAGCCATCTCTTTCTGATCGTAATTACCTTTCAAACGTGGATCCACGAGCTCGTTGTAGTCTCCATCTTCTAATGCCTTCGCGATGAGTGGTTTCGCCTGTTTTTTAATTTCACAAGTTATAAAAAGAAATCACTAAAGTTTATATAAAATTCATGAAGGTTAAGACGTTGAATTAGGTTAAGCTAGTTACAAACCCATTCGACAAGACTGTCATCCATATAGTCGTTCGTGGGATCGACCGGTTTCCTTCCTGTTAATATCTCCAATAACATGACCCCAAATGAGAAAACATCTGATTTATCTGTCAGCTTCCCACTTGAAGCATACTCCGGAGCTAAGTACCTGTTAATCGATTCAATAGACTGGAGAAATTTATATGCAAAAACTTAAAAAAAATCGTACACTTCATCATTTTAATTTATAGATAAATAACTTACCCGAAAGTCCCCATTACACGAGTTGAGACATGTGTGTCGTTAGTTGATGTTAGTTTAGCCAATCCAAAATCAGCCACCTGCAACAAAATATCCAAATAACCTTTTTGATAAGCTTGAAACCGTGATGGAAGTTATTAGTAGTTGTGATATCCTTCACGCTACCAAAATAGTGTCAATTTTAGAGAACAAGCACTTTCCAAACAGTCACCCATCTTTGTACTATTTTTGCATAGGTATATAGTTATTCTTTTAGATAACATTTGGTAATGGGACAATATTAGATGGAACTGGAAAAGATAGAACTAAAATGGACTGAACAAAACAAATTGTTTGTATAACCTTTGGTAAAATCGGAAAATGATAGAATAAAGATTTAAAATTACCAAGTTATCCTTGAAACTTATCATATTAAATTTTTAACATATAAAAATTATGAATGAGAAACATCATGTGATTTTTAAGTCCTGTTATAATAAAATATACACACAAGTTTATATGATGACAATAAAGTAGCACCAAAACTTATAAACCATTTATAAGTTCTTATGTCACATGTCCAAAACGAACAATATCTTTACGTGTGCAAGAAATGTTATAATGGCCCACAAATGTAAATATCATTCATTTAAACTATTTCTACTTTTTACCCACGTCACATACCTTTGCCTCATACTGATGGTCAAGTAGAATGTTAGCGGATTTGATATCTCGATGAATGATCCGAGGATGGCCTACAAGATTTGAGGAAATGTTTAGACTATCGACAAATAGAACACGTGAGAGAATGATAGAGTGATAATGTCGTACAATCTTCGTGAAGATACGCAAGTCCTTTGGCAGATCCAAGCGCGATATGCATTCTAGTTTGCCAATCTAGAACAAGTTGACTCTTTCCTACAAATAAAAGTTGGATTCATGATGCATTCCTACAAAAAACATGAAATGTTTTTTGTGTAACTTGTACCATTTTGATATGGTCAACATGTATTAGTATAAAGTGAATAAAAGATGTTTAAAAATACACACCATGAAGATGGAAGTCCAAAGTTTTATTAGGAACGTATTCGTAGACTAGAATCCTCTCCGCATCACAAATACAATATCCGACGAGTGAAACCAGATACCGGTGGTGGACCCTACTAATGATCTCCACCTCCGCCTGAAACTCCCGCTCACCTTGCCCGCTGCCCGCTTTTAAGCTCTTTACAGCCACCTCCTGCCCATTGGGTAACACTCCTTTATGAACATACCCAAAACCTCCCTGCCCTAAAATATTGTATCTGGCGAATCCTCCGGTGGCGGCTGCTAGCTCGTCGTATGAAAATTGGCTCCTGAATGCTAGAGACATGACGGATGTGGCTGACATTCTTGCCCCCGACGACGCGCGGCCGGTGTTTACCGGTGGTGATTGTCCCCAATTGCTACTGCCGCCAGGCCCACCTCCGAATTTGACGACATGGTCTGGTTTGCCATGGTAATGTGGTCCACCACCGCCTACTCCTGGAGGTTTTTCATGGCTGTCGTCCAAATAATAGGGTTTCTTCTTCTTCCGATTACAGAGCAGACAAACGATAACGAGAGCAAGAAACACCACAAGGGCGGCAGCTACACCGGCGATGATTGTTATGCTGGTGGTGGCAGCAGAATCTGAAATTGAATCGGAGTCGTTTGATTTATATGGTGATTTCCGGTTAGAATTTTTGGGTAATTTGTTGTCAGGATCTCTGTTAGAAGCACTGCCACGTGGCGGATAAACGTTAGGAGGGGTGAAGGTAGATGATGGACGTCGCTTCTTCCGTGACGGGGTTGGGTTTGATGGCGGCTGTAAAGGAGCGGCAGGCGGCGGAGTTCCTCCACCGTCTTCAGGCGGTGAGGGTGGTGGTGAATAATCTGATGGTGGTGGCGATGTGGGGGCCGGAGCAGCCTCTGGGGCCGGTTCCATATGTCAAGATGAACTTTTTCCGGCCCTCGGAATTTGAATCCCTCTGCCGGAAAAATCAGACCTTCATCTGTAACTTCTAATTCACCACCCCTGTAATCTATTTACTAACAAATGTGTAGTAGTGTATATTTTTCTTGACTTTCCTCCTCAACGCAAATCTAGAACTACATTCCAAATTCCAAAATCCAAAGTCAAAATTCGCATAAATCAATCATACACCCTTTTGTATTAACATTACAAGAATTCAGAAACAACCCACGTTTGAAAATCTGTATTTCTTTTAGCATGAAATTTGAAACAAAGAGGATCTCCATGTTTATCATCATCATCATTAAAAACTCAGATTATAAATTTCGAACAAACATGAATGTTAAAACTTACGAAATAAGAACCAAACACCATTCAGAATCTACGACTTTTCCCAAATAGAATCTTTTCATTTTGCTTATAATTGGAAAGAATTTACGGATAACAAGTCATAAAAAAGAGAGAGATGCTTTACTTTTACCTGAATGAAGAATAAAGACAGGACTCAAGAAAGGGAGGAGAGAGAAAGAACATCGCGATATTCCCAATTGAGAAAAGTCAACCGTGTCTTTCCCCTCCTACAAAGATGGACCCTTCTCTCACCTCACAATTCAAACAAAATATGATCATATAATGACCGAAAGACCAAATTAACCCCCCAAAAAAATTCAAGATTAAACATCTCAAGAAACTACCGTCTCAATTAAAACGATATCAAACATCAAACATCAAAAAAAAAAAAAAAAAAAAAAAAAGTAATAGCATATGTACCAAGGGGCAAAACTGTCATCTACTAACTACTAATTAAAAAAAAAACATTAAGCAATGGAGACAAGGCTATTAGCATAAGGCAACAGCTTATCAAAACCGGAACTAGAGATAAACCACGGGCCTTCTACCTTTCCATCTTTCACATGATAAACAAAAAGACGATTCAACTCTTCACACGACTTCATCAAAATCACAACAACAACATCATCACATGAATTACCCAAAACATTGCAATCAACCACGTCACCTTTTTTAACATCATCAATAGGAGCAAAAAAACTCATGGTATTTTTCAATGACTGAAGACCACCATGATAAACATCCAACACACACTTTTTAGTAGAATTACGATAATGCCCTTTGACATAGCATAACACTCCATGGACCTTCGACAATGCACCACCTCCGGGGAGTATTTGAACACTATAGATTTCATGCTTCAAATCAAAGGCTAACAACTTGCCACCTGTCGTTTCCCAGTGAACAACTCCATTTACAAAAACACCCTCGCTTTTCACATCAGATTCATTCAAATCGACGCATATTTCTTCAGAAACCCTCCAAGATTTTGTCTTTGAATCATAAATGTCAAAATACAAAATGGGTTCTTCACCAGGAATAGAGAAAGGGCATATAACTTGATAAGATGGCTGGAAATTTAAAAGATAAGGTTCAAAAGCAAGCACGATTTTTGCTTCTTGGCTATGGTAGTAAGTGGAATTTGGAAGGTTGACGAACTCTTGGTTTGCAGGGTTACAAACGTAATTTTGGTTTTCATCTTGGCAAAGAAGTAACCCGTTGCATGAGCTTTTTATGGAAACTTCTTTTGGGAGGAAATTTAAAGAAGGTAAAGGAACTCCATAAGTGAAGTGGTCAAGGGAAATGAAACGAATTGATCCAAATTCGTCTTCAAAGATACCTGAAGTTTGACTAAATTGACTTTGGGTGTGGGTGAAGAATGGACATGATATCCATGAATCCCATTCTTTAGAGACAAGTTTACACCTGGCTAATGATTTGGCTGGAAGGTAAGGAAGGATGTGGGTTTTTGCCAAGTATTGTATCGTTATTTCTTCTTTTAACTTATGATAATTGGGCATCGACTCTAACTTCTGCTTTATATTCTGTGAATTTGAATACGAGTGATAATGATTATTCAGTAAACGAAAATGATTTATACAAAAAAAAAAAAAAAAGACATGGGTTAGTGTTACCATATCGTTACTAGCAAGAAACTTCATTCCTTCTTTATCATCATTTTCATCTTTTTCTTCTTCATCTTCATCTTCATCTTCTCCACCTTCATCATCATCATCATTTTTTTCTTCATCCTCATCATCATCTTCATCTTCTTCATTCTCATCATCATCATCATCATCATCTTCATCATCAATATCATCATGTTCTTCATCATCATCGTCATCTTCTTCATCTACTTCATTCTCATTATCCTCCTCATCATCTTCATCATCATCATCTTCTTCATCATCATCATCGTCATCTTCTTCATCTACTTCATTCTCATTATCCTCCTCATCATCTTCATCATCATCATCGTCATCTTCTTCATCTACTTCACTCTCATCCTCCTCCTCCTCCTCCTCATCATCATCATCATCTTCTTCATCATCTTCATCTACTTCATTCTCATCCACCTCCTCCTCCTCCTCCTCCTCATCATCATCATCATCATTAACGTCATCTTCTTCATCATCTTCATCTTCTTCGTCAACATCATCTTCTTCATCATCATCATCGTCATCATCTTCATCATCTTCATCAACATCATCTTCATCATGAGAGTTGGTTGAATCTTCGAATTTTGAAACCTCATTTGGTAAACCTAGTGAACAAGATTTGATTTGTGTATTGTCCTCATTAACAGGTGTAGTGTTTGAAGCTTCTTCTTCTTCTTCGGAAAGGAAGTCATAAGAACCATCACTGGATCGATCCTGAAACAGAATGAAAACATTTAGATGTCATTTCGTTTATACTCTATACTGATTTCTTATGTTCTGTAATCATACCGTGTTACTAGATATATCATCCAAATCGACCAATTCGTAAGATCCATCACTATGAACTTCCTCTTTGACCTCCATAATCAAAACCCTAACGATTCAACAACAAAAAGGGTTAGAGAAAAGTCGATCTCTTCTTAATTGAGCATGACTATTTCTTTTAAGCTACCGATTCCTAAGTTTTGTCTAACTTAGATAAACAAATAAAGTCTCAATCATGTTTTGTCTATCCGATTATTACGTAATCTTTATTTATGTATAAAGACATAAACAAATAAAGTCATAATTAAACCCAGTAAGAGAGAGAGAGAGAGAGAGAGAGAGGGTATGTACCTTTGTGAACGAGAGGGCAGGAGAGCAAAGAACAGAGGTATCCCAACGGTGAGCGGCGACAGAGGTTGGCAGCGGAGCAGCGGCGGAGGTCGGCGGTGACTGAGTTCGGCGATCCGGTAGGGAACTGATATCAAAAACTGTATGGGGTTTAATGGATTGAGTTAATAGGTTTGTAAATTGAATATTTATTATGATAGTTTTCGTACTTTAAAGAATCATTTCTTTCCTAATAAAAAGTTGAAAACTAATAAGATTAGTATTACCCTAGACACTTCCGGTTACACGAACATAAACAGAAATCAATAATCGAATAAGAAAAAAAACATTCCTCATTAAAAGTGAAACCTTAGCAGTTTCATGCATGCAGAAGAATAAGAGAAACTTTCAATTCGTATATTGTTTTCATATAATCGCAAAGACTTTGAAGAAATTAAACAGATAGATCATGATTCGTGATTCTTTATGCATGAATGTGGTTTGAAGAACATACAGATTGAAGTCGAAAATCGCTCTGAAAACCCCGAAAGGGAAATTGGTGAAATGCGTAATTAGAAGGGAGAAGAGAGGTTTATACCTTTGGTAACTTTAACGTGGAAAAGAAGGTTAAACCCAATAGGCCAATAGGGTTTTTAAACACAAAATAATCAGTCAATGTATATCCAATATTTTATAATTTTATATTCCCCTAATCCCCTTTTACGTGATAAATTAATAAATTATGACAGCTTTACTTATCCACTGTTCCTTATAGATTATAATTGTAATTATAATTCTACATATATTTATTATACAATATATACGATTATTACTTGGATATTACAGTTCATTTATGGTTTTGTTGAATGTTGAATGTTGAAGAATAAGTAAATTCGAATTACAATTATGGCCCCTACATTCTTCTTCATTAGTCACAAACCATTCCATTACGTGTGCACTTTTTGTTTATTCACAAACCAATGAACCATCAGTGCAACTTTGTCGAAGAATAAATAAACTAATAAAGCCCCTACATTCTATTATCTACAAGTTAAAAAGTGGTCCTTACATTCTTCTTATTTATTTCTTTTTACAAACCATCTAATATTTATTTCTTTTAAAATTTTAGTGTTTTGTGGCCCATTAGAGTACATATCTTTTTCCTGTTCATATATAGATTTTTTAATATTTCATTGTTTTTAATGTATAATGATTATCGCTTGTAGGTTTGTTAACAAAAGTTTTGCTAATTTATCGGCATATTATTGTTTTTTGTCCGAAGAATCAATAGTTTTATTTTGCAATTTTAACCAAAATTTCAAAAAAATAAAATAAAATAAAAAATACCGCACTTTCTTAGCTTTTAACGATAAAACTTTATTTTTTTGAAATATTTTTTTTACAGCTTATTGTTTTACAACCCAAGTTTGTCCATATTCAAATTTAGACTAAACTTTTGGTTTTTGTATTACAACTTATTATTAGGAGAAAATTTGTGAAATGACCAAAAAAGAAAAGTTGTTTGAAGAAAATAACTAGGAATTAGGAGTTTTCATACAATGATCACGATTTCCGTAGAGAGAGCATATGCGGAAGTCCTTTAACTTTGAAAAACAAGAAAACTCTATAAGGAAATGACGTGGCGGAGAAAAACAATAAAAAAAATTATAAAATTTTAATTCTGTAGAGCGTATATCGTTCTACAGAGATGCCCTCTGCGGATCTGCTATTTAGAGGTACTCCTCTGATGAATTGTTATTCGCTAAAATATGGTCTAATAACGATTTTGATATTTGTTTTCTTCTAAATCTAACGAGTTATCAACATTTAGCACATATCAATGATTCAAAATAACAATTTAAACTATACAACTATGTTTCTAAGTCTATTTCTTCGATCATTTAGTCAATATAAGCAATGTTTTAGCGAAGAACAATTCCTCATAGGAGTACCTCAGAAGAACATATCTGGAGAGAGCATTTCTATGGAATGATACACCGCTGCGAAATTAAAATTATATATATATATATATATATATATATATATATATATATATATATATATATTTGTCTTTTCCCCCTACCATATCATTTTTTCAGAAAATTTTCTTATTCTTTAGAGCTAAACGACTTCCGTAAAGGCCTTTTCTGTAGAAGTCGTGATCATTTTTCGAAAACTCCAAACTCTTAGTCATTTTCTTCATATAGTATTTTTTCAGTCATTTCACAAATTTTCTCTTGTTTTACGGTTTTTTATACCGACTTAGTTTTTTTACAAAATTATATTTTACCAACCTTTGTATATATATTTGTTTTTATGTATATTTTTTAAATTCTAACTATATTTTTTATTAACTTATTCTATATCTATATCTGCAGCAAAAAGCATCTAATCATATCCTGATTAATTGAAATACAATTCACATCCCACAAACTTTATTTAAAAGAACAAATTCCCATGTTAAAAAAAGCATAATAAACAGCACATGTACAAAAACACCTCATAGGGGCAAAATTAAACCATCCACTAATTAGTGACAAAAAAACACTGCTAAAAAATTAACATGTCGACTATAGATTTCTATGAACCTATAGAAACAAGACTGTTAACATAAGGAAACAACTTAATAGAGCTCCAAACATACCATGGGCCTTCAACCTTTTGATCCTTCATATGATAAGCAAAAAGACAATTCTGCCCTTGAGACTTCTCCAAGATAAAAGCGACAACATCATCACATGAATTACCCAAAACTCTGCAATCAACCATCTCACCATCTTCGACGCCATCAAGACGAACATCAACACTCATTGTACTTTTCAAAGACATAACACCACCACCATAAACATCCAATACACACATTTTAACGGAATGACAATAATACCCTTTGACATAGCATAACTCTCCATCTACCTTCGACAACGCACCACCCAACGGAAGCTTCTGAACACTGTAAAACTCATTTTTCAAATCAAACGCCAACAACTCGCCACGTGTAGTTTCCCAATAAACAATTCCATTTACATAAAGACCTTCACTTTTAACATCGGATTCATCGAAATCGAGACATATCTCATCGCAAGTCCTCCAAGATTTTGTATTTGAATCATAAATGTCAAAATACAAAATGGGTCCCTCACCAGGAACAGAGAAAGGGCATATAACTTGATAACGTGGCTCAAAGTTTAGAGAAGAAGGTTCAAAAGCAAGCACATTTTTTGGTTCTTTTCCATGGTAGTAACCAGAATTAGGAAGCCGAATCCACTCTTTGTTTGCAGGGTTACAAACGTAAATTTCATTTTCATCATCAGAAGCTTGACAAAGAAGCAACCCATTGCAAGAGCTTCTTATGGAAACCTTTTGTGGAAGGAAATAAAGGGAAGGGTAAGGAACCCCATAAGAAGAGTTGTCAAGAGAGATGAAACGAATAGTTTCATCATTATCTTGAAAGAAACCAGAGGTTTGACTGAAGTATTGACTTTGGGTGTGTGCGAAAAATGGGCTTGAAATCCATAAATCCCATTCTTTAGAAACAAGTTGACACTTTGCTAATGATTTAGCTGGAAGGTAACGAAGGATGTGGTTTTTTGCCATTTCTTTTATCGTTATGTCATCCTTTAACTTTATGTGAAAAGGGTAATCATGAACATCAAAAGTCGAGTTCTCATAAGCCATGGTCATAAAAGTTCGCTTCCTACTCTGTAATTTGAAAACAAAGAAGCGACATAAGCAAGAAACAAGAAATGATTAATAAAAGAAGATGAAAAGCAGGAGATAAGTGTGTTAATGTGTTACCATATCGACACTATCAGGAAACTCCATGCCTGAAAACTCTTCTTCTTCCTCTGAAGGATCAGATTTGGCTTCATTTTCTGATTCGAGTGAAAAGAATTTGATTTGAGCAGAAAGGTCTTCGTAAGCAGAGGCTTCTCCTTCTGTTAGAACAAGTATATCAGACAGTTCAGAAGAAAGGAAGTCATAAGAACCATCACTTGAGATATCCTGCAACAAAATAACAAGATTTAGATTTCATTCGATTTATAGTACTTTCTTATGTTCTTTGATCATACCCTGTTGCTAAAGAAATCAGCTTTTGTATTCATATCTTCGATGTTCACAGCGTAATCATCAAAGTCGATCAATTCAAAAGATCCGTCATCGCTATGAACTTCCTCCTTGGATTCCATTATCTAAAAACCTGTCGATTTGAGTTAAAATTAGCTGCGCAGTTGCTTAATTTGGTAGTTTTTGGATATAACAAGCTAGTTGAAAATTGAAATGACTGATCGATCTTACATCCAAACACATATTTTGATAAAAAAAAGAGACACATGAGTGTGTGTGAAACGACTTGTAAAGTGAAGTCAACACGATTGGGGTTTATTCATCAAGAAATGAAAACGAATTCAACCCGATCACAACACCAAAAGCAATAAATCAAATAGAAAATGAAAACAGGGGAGTTAATTTCATCTATCAAAATCGAAACCCTAGCGATTTCATGCATACATATACATACATACACACAAGCAATCGGATAAACGTTCGTATTATTTTCGGACGATCGGAAAAAACGTTGAAGAGAAGAGATTGATCATGCATGAGTGTTTCCGCTAAAAGGGTTTGAAGAACTTACAAGATGAAATTGAAAAGGCAAATCGATCTGAAAACACCGAAAGGTGAATGGGTGAAGTTTAAAATTAGAAGGAAGAAAGGAAGAGAGGAGAGGTTTATAATTATATCGTGACGGAGTGTATTTGCTTGGTATCTTCCGGAAAATTTCGTTGCATGTAACGAAGAAAAAGAATTTAGCCCAATAGGCTTTTTACATAAGACGAAGTCAACAGTCAAATGTTTTTTTATTATCATTTTTTGTGGTGTTATTTTGGTTTATATTTATATATATTTTTTGTTGTAAATTTATATTTGTAGTATATATCAAAATCCCATTAAATGTTGGGATTCGTGTTATATTTGTATGATAATCCGCAATTCCAAAACTAATGTGTTTTTCTTCTAAACTTTCCAAAATAATATCGTAGTTAAGCTTAAGAATACGTGCACTTCAAGGGACGTGAGATCTTGTTGCATAGCCAATTCCATGTAAAAATCAAAGCCCATCGCAACTTCCATGCACCATTTTCTCAACGTGTGTGTATATATATATATAGGTAAAGGTTCAAATGAACACAAAAAAATGTTAAGAACCGTAAGAATCTCTAATTTTAGATGTTTATAAAGTGTTTAGAGTTTAGGGTGTTTATAAAGGGTTTAGAGTTTAATGTTTAGGGGTTAGGGGTTAGGGTTTAGGGTTTAGAGTTACCCTAAACCCTTTATAAACATCTAAAGTTAGAGGTTCTTACGGTTCTTAATATTTTTTTGTTCTCATTTGAACCACTCCCTATATATATATATATATATATATATATATATATATATATATATATATATATATATATATATATATATATATATATATATATATATATATATATGAAATTAGAAAAATAATCATTTATACTAAATAATTACTATCCTTTTATACATCAAACTTTATGTATGAAATTAGAAAAATATATAACAATAATAATAACAATAATAATAATAATAATAATAAAGACAACGTTCCTATAAAAAATTGGACAATTAACTACAAAGCCATCGTGCAACTCTCATAAACATAATTTTAACATTAAAAAATAAAAAACTACCGTTAATGCAATTTATAAATGGGTATTGCTATTAATACACTCTTTAGACACCATATATACATTTTTTTAAAGTCAACCTAAAAGTAACTATTTTGAATCATCTTTTTCAAAAACCAATGCAATTTTAACCAATAAAAATACATTTAAAACTATATAGGGTGTCTAAATGGTAAAATGAGGTATCCCTTTAGCCAACCCCTTTACAAATATAAACACTTATATTTCCAATGATGACCCCAAACTTGAGAAGATGTCCCCCGTTAAGCACACCCAACAGATATGTGTATCACCCAAATCAATCAATGAAAACATGTAAATTGATCAAACTAAATCCATTTATTGATTTGTATGAGACCCTGAAACCCCGGGGGAAAAAACTACACCTACTAAGCAATTAATAGCAATGATATGTTGTGTCACACCATGGATAACATTATAGATTAAGGCCAAGTAAAGAAGCAACAATTATGAGTTGATATGAGCATTTAACAGAACCAACACCAGGTGGGTAAATATGTTATTTACAAAAAACAATGACAAACCATTGTAGTTAGATAATGCAAGATCACTAACCAAAGATAGGAACTGAGCAGGTCCAATCCAGGGGTAAATTTATTAACTTCAAAGAAAAGAAGGTTTTCGAACAACACCAGGGGTAAATATGTCATTTCCAACATAGCTCACTATATTAGTATCAATATCAATCTTCCTCCAGCTTCAATATAACCTTCTGAGATTTTGAATGTAAAGTGTGATTGAAACTTAGACCAAAAGCACATTGAAATAACTATCAAAAACTGTCAATTTGGTAAATGCTCGGCTCAAGTAAAAAATGGAATTGCAGGAGTATTTGGTTATTATGATTTTTTTTTATGAAACTAAGTTACCATATTGAGAAAGAATATTGTTATATGATGGAACTAAGTTGCCAAACTCCTTTAGCATTTTCTTTATTTATAAAAGTGCCCCTACATATACATTAAAGAGTAGTCACATTTCAAAAGAAAACTAATTCAAAACTAAGCATTACAAATTTCTTCACCTTGCATATTACCTAACATAAAAATCTCATCTGAACATTTTTTTTCTCTCAAATACAACCTCTTAAAGCAGCCTTTGTTATGAAAAAATATATGAATTTCCAATTGTCCTAATCCATGTCCATAACTATACAATAGTGCACCAGATGTTGTAAATTTTAATATAATAATTTGAGTTCAGGGATAAATATAAGAAATCGTAGAGTCTTTTCATTTATTTGTGTATTATAGCATAACTAATATTTCTTTCTATTACTACATTGTTCCTTACGTTTTTTTTTTCTACTAAGGCATTAGACTTTAAAAATTCTACCTATTATAACATGATACTTTCAAAAAAAAAAACTTATTTGCAGTAAAAGTATCTTAAAGTTGATACAAACAACAAATGAACCGAGTAAAATGATAAAGATGTGTCGAGAGTGAAAGCAAATAGCGTAATTGTGTAAAGGGGAATTATTGATTTCAAAAAATTGACCCCCATAATTGACGGTACCAGAGGATGTTTGTGGCTGGAAGACGCTTTGTTGGTTGAACACCAAAGGATGAATAGTGATTGAGGGGGTTGTAGGAGATTCGTGGCTAGGGTTTCTTTTAGAATGTCCATGATGGTTGAACATACCATTTTCTTATCAGTGGAGAAAAAATAAAGATGAATGTCGATGGTTTCCGAGATTTTGGAATATCTACCATTTTTGGATTTCAAATTTTGAAATAGCCCTCTTCTTATCCTTAATTCGTGCAAACTTACAGTAACTTGCCATTTAAAGTCGCTAGGATTTAGGGGATTAGGCTTATTTACTGTACAGGCTGTATATGGCCACGTGGCAAAAGTGTTAAGGAAGCGACATATGGCGAAATGGCTATTAAATCGACACGTGGCATATAAAAACCTATTTTTTTTTTTATTAAGAATGGTATATATATATATATATATATATATATATATATATATATATATATATATATATATATATATATATATATATATATATATATATATATATATAGGGACGGTTCACTTGAGATTAAAAAAATAGAGATCTTGAGATACAACCTCAGCCACATATTTTTCATTTGCCGCTCTAATGCTCCAGCGTACCGGGAGCAACGGGTATGCTTAATCATAAATGATTATATGACAGAGACGTATAATCATATAGGATTATACATGTTTATACGTATATATCTAATCATAAATGATTATACATATATGTTTGTTCATAGATTGAGTAATCATAAATGATTATGACAGTTGGTGACAGAAAATGTGGTGGTGACAGAGTTGATGGTGGTATAAGTAATTGAGGTGATAGTGATGGGGTCGGCTGTTGTAAGGGGTGGTGGTAGTGGTGGTTATGGTGGCGGATGAGAAAGGAATGAGTGGCATTATATAATCATTTATATACAAGGCTTGTCGTGCCGGTATGCTAGAGGATTAGAGCGGCAGATATGAAATAGGTGGTTGAGGTTGAATCTAAAGATCTTTATTTTATTTTTAATCTCAACGGAACCTACCTCTCTCTCTCTCTCTCTCTCTCTATATATATATATATATATATATATATATATATATATATATTGTTGAGAGAAAAACTTTGAGACACACTTGAATAAATTGTTAGAACAAGTATATAGCGGAATAGTTAATCTCGAAGGATTTGTTAGCTCAATAATAATATTAAGAGTTAGAAGTTAGAGAGTTAGATTCGAAAAGTAAAGAAATGTAAATGACAACAATTGTTATATCAAGTATACACATAAGTAGATTCATAACAAGAAATGCATTCAAACCAAGTTAGTAAATGAGATCTAGCTTAGTGATTAAGTCACAAGTGACTTGCTCCAAAGAGAGATGGTGATTGATTATGAGAGTAAGAATATTTGATAAGTAAGATAGAACTCTGAGATGTGTATTAGAATTTGATGAGAGATTCACACACCGTATTGATTACATGAGAAATGAGCTCTATTTATAGAGACTCGTGAAACACAGTAGAAACGTTCTCTATGAGTAGCCATGCAAGGTCTACTGGACAATAGAGAGAATTTAAATAAGACAAAATAAACTAAGTAATAAAAAGTGACTGTTGTTGCTTCTGACGTTGGCTGCGAATGCTTGTGAGAGAGACTTGGTTGCGGATGTGGTGCTGACTGCGGTAGCAAGAAAGTTCAAGATGATCACTTTAATGATTCAACAATTTCCCCCTAAGTGACCTCTTTAACTTCTGATCATTTATCAAGATGAAGATACTTGATCAAAATCCACAAGAACTTCCTGACATTCTCCAACCAGGTGATCCTCCTCAAGATCTCGAACTTGACCTCTGCGGTAGTGAATTTGGATTTTTCTACTGCAATTCGGCAGATGTCAAGCTGCTTCCTGGTGAGCCGATGCATGGCATCATAGGAATAAAATATTTGACGTTGTCGGTCTTCCTTTTGAAAATGATGCCAAGTTCAGGAAAGTTGGTTGCACCTAAAGATCTGTTTTCAAAGCCTTCGGTGGGCATCGGTGCGGGGTCGAGGGGTGGTAGATCAATCTTCTTGGAAATGATGGGATGGATGTCTGCATCAATATTGGAAAAATCGCAAACTAGTTTCATCAAGAAGTTGTTGGCCCTGTCAAGTGCAGTCTTCATCTTTGGGTGTTTCTCAGCCTTATTCTGAAATACCTTGGCAATGAGAAAAACTTCCTCCGGATTCATGTTGGGGAAGTCCGCTTGGGAGCGAGCATAGTCATGTCCCCTTCGGGTGAGGGTGTACTGGAAGAATTATGCCTTCATGAACTTCCGAACATTGTAATTTATGACTGCGGATGGTCTGTCATTGGACCATATGTGCTTTATGGGAGAGGCATGCTTAACATAGAATTGACTAAGTCTCTCAAACTCTGTAGGCGTTCTTTTAGCATCGGGAAGGCTTCGGTCGAATTGCTCAAATACAGTGAAGTATCTAGCATTGGGCGAGATTGGAACATCCCAGTATCCATCAGGAGGCGGTTCTGCATATGTGAGGTGGGGAACGTAATCTTCATCTTGCATCCTTCTGTGGGGATTGACCCAAGAGTTGATTAGGGATTCATCCATGACGGTGTCGAAACCACTTAATCTCCAGATTTCTTCAGCAATTTTGGCTGACTTCCAGTCTTTTTTCTTTTGGATGGTGGCAGGAGAATAGGTTGAGCTTGGAGATGACATATGTTCTGCAATGAGTTTAAAATGTGGGGGAGTCTCTGGTTTTTTTTGGGGTGATTTCAATATGAGGTGGAGTGTGATGGGATGGTCGTGGTGTAGGGATTTTTTCAGTGATGATGGGGGGACTCTGATGTGGAGAATGATGGACTTCTTCTTCACTTCCCCCTCTTGAGGAAGGCGCCCCGGGAACTTCCTCAAGCCAAGACCAAGTGCCATCTACCTTGGAGAAAATTTCTTGAAACTGAGACTTCATGGCATCAGCCAGTTGTTGGTTATTTAGGATAAAGGAGTTGAAAAGCAGTTTGTGGATTTCCTTGACAAGATGAAAGATTTTAGGACCATGGAAGTTTGTTGTCAAGGACCGTTGTAGGCGGTTGATAGTTGATTGAAGAACAAAGATTGCAGACTCATAGGCCGAGTGAGTCTCAGCAATCAATTTTGCAGAATTGGAGGCTTGATCTGAAATGGCTGCCTAAAGAGTTGTCTTGATTGCGGTGACTTCAGTGATGAGACGATCAGTAGTAGCAATAAATTCCTTGTGGTCATCTTGACGATTATTGTCAATGGACCTAATCCCCATTTCTACTTTCAAAGAAATGCGATCCGCAGCCATTCTCTCACGCGCTTCCAGTCACTCAATCCTTTCAATCACCGATTGCGGTCCAGTAATATCATCAAGTTGCGGTTGAATTGACTTGACCGCAACCAGGTTTTGATCGACCTTGGCTTGGAGATTTAAGAATTCTTTCCTGGTCACCACATTCTTCTTCTTTTTAGGTTTTGAGGTAGAGTGGTGAGAGCCACTAGATACATTAAGTCCACGAGGCAAAGCCCCAACAATAAACACAGGTGAAATTAGGGTTTCACATTAATAATCCAATCATCAAGGCCCAATAGAAAGGCCCAACAATAAACACATGTGAAATTAGGGTTTCACATAAAATGATTATTAGGGTTAAGTTTCCTACTTAACCCATTAAGGACTTAATACATTAAGTCTAATATTGCTTAGATTAATTTCTACCAATGATTATTATTTAATATTCCAAGTTATTAATAAGTCCCGTGTGTCTCGATTAATTCCCTAAAATTAGGGTTTTGATGGCATTAGGTTTTTCCAAACCCTAATTAGGGTTTCCAACCCAAATAGTAGTCCATTTATCAATTTGTTGGGGTTTTAGATAAATTAAGGCTTTATTGGGCCTATTAAGCCCACTAAAATATTATTAAGCCCATTAGGGTTTTATTGGGTCCATTAGAGTCCATTAAGCTTCATTGGGCCCATTAGGCTTTTAAGCATCACGAACGAATCAACACCACGAGGCAAAGCACACCACCACCCGACACGGCGGTCGGTGGCGGCAACAACCACCCTAAGGTGGTGGTTTCTAATTTCTTTCCATTATTACGCTTTTGAGTTAAAATTACAATGAAAATACCAAAGCAACACACAAACACACAAACCAAGCTAAACATACACACACAAACCACCTTGAGGTAGCTGGTGGTGGTGCATGGTGGCAGCCACCACCTCACGGTGGTGGTGGTTGTTTTCAGTTTTCCGACCAAATGAAATCACCCATCACACACACCCATAGACATTTCTGCTTGCAAAACGAATGCAACACCCACCTGTGGTGGGCGGTGACAGCAACAGCACTCTAGCGGCAATCAACGGCGGATAGCGGTGACAACAAGGAAATGGCCACCATGGTGGGATGCCATGGTGGTTCCCACCTTATTCCGGCCAACAGAAGGCATACGCACACACTAACACAAGTCGAGCAAAGGGAACACACCCAGTCACAGCCACCTTCTCGGTGGCTCACGACAGTCAGAGAGAAAGCGCCATCCACAGCCGCACGCGCTGCTCAATAAAGCGATGGCGGTGATAGCTCGACGACAAAAGAAAATGTTGATACATTGTTTTCTTATTCTAGTGAGGATCGTGGGAAGGCGCCGGCGTGATCAGTACACATGCGCGTGGAGTTCTATTGATATGTTATGATCTTGGAGATTTGTAATAAGATAATGTGTTGATAGATTGTTTTCTTGAAAGTGATTATGAATGAATTTATATGGTTTTAAAAAGTGAAGATTTGTTTGAATTTTTAAGGTGTTACGTGGCAGATGGAGAGGTTTTCCTTAGGGTTAGGGTATGGATGGTAGTGTTAGGGTTATATACCCCGATCCTTGGAACTTATGGCCATAATAACGAGAATGGTCCCTGCCTTCCCATTTTCCTTCAAAACAAGGCCAAAATTTACACTACAACCCCCTGACTCTAATATTGCTTTCAACACAAATCCAAAGAAATTGTCAAACAACCCTAGCATAAAAATTCTATTCATAATTGGCCTAGAAATTACATTTTAACCCCTATTTCCAGATTTTAATACATTTGAGTCCCGATAACAACCACTCATGTCAACTTAATATCACTTAAAAGCCAAATTAAAATAGTATAAAATACATCTCGGGGTTTCACGGCCATTATTATTTATATTATTTGTTTATTTATTTTGTTAAATAAACAAGGTGTTACAACTCTCCCCCTCTTAAATTAGATTTCATCCTCGAAATCATTCCTTATCCTTCCTTACACACCCAAACCACTCTAGCAACATGGTCACTATCATGGGCTCACCTTGCCTTCCTAAGGTAGCCGTGAACAGTCTTCGCAAAAGCCCTAAAAACGCAGGTGAACGAGCTCCTCGTAACAAGATAACATCTACTTGGTCTGCAATCTGTTGTCTCGAGATGGTCTGAACCCCTAACAGACCATTCATACTGAATCGTTATCATTGAGTCCAATCCGTTTATCCCTCAACAGGCTACTCAACTTCTGATAGCTCGAGGTTCCCACTGTAAAACAGGTTCACAAACCTAATTATCCCTGCAATTCACTTACACTTGGCCAAGGCTCAGCTAATCCCGTCGTGAGTGACTTGTCACTCCCCAATAAATCAGCTGTCTGTGTGTACTTGCAACCTAAAACACGAATACTAACACTGCCCAAACACTGAACTGCCTGAGGTAGTATGCTGCTACATATTGCTTCCCAACATCTACCGAGACCTACCTAGTCTCAATTTGTTCGCCAATCATCTAAAATACCGGGTTCCGACCCGAATACGGAGCCAAAGGACCCCCACTTAGTCGTCTCACATGGATTCTGAACGAAATCCTTCCATGGAACTAGTTGCTACTAGTTATCATGCCACTGTGGTTCTAACAACCTCCTGCTCTAGCTAATCGGGTCCATACGTCGAATCCTGTCATCATCAAATCCAAGGCTGAAAGTGATTGATACCTTACCAATGGTTGCCTTATCTCACACGTCCTAAAGCAGTCTGTTAATTCTCTGATCTCATAACTGTAGCGACGTCCCTACCTTCGCATTACTGGCTTAACCAGATCTAATCCATTTGGGTAAATCCGAAATCCAATCAGTGGATTTCCATATCCTCACTGCTACACCAGAACTGGTGGGTACTACTATTCTTTTCGCGTTCTAACAACACGCTCATGCCATCTACCAACCTGGTGAATGCTACGGCTACACCCGCAGTCTCACAACACTCTATCACTCTCTGACCGGTAGTGAATGCTACGACTACCCCCGCAGTCTTACAACACTTCCCATGCTAACTGACCATTAGTGAATGCTATGGCTAACCCCGTAGTCTTACAACACTTTCCATGCTAACTGACCACTAGTGAATGCTACGGCTACCCCCGTAGTCTTACAACACTTTCCATACAGGGTTGAACATGCACTCGACCTAACACATCACTAAACTAGAGTCCTAACCAGAAGTCTGACATGGTTCCCGAAACCTACTATCATGTGACCCTATTGTATCAGTACCGTACCCATGCCCGTGATCAAAGCGTCACAATAAACCAAAAAATCATCTACACCCTCTGGCAGGGTGAGAATCAGTGCCTCACACAACTGCTGTCCAAGAGTCTCGAAGACTTCCTGCTACTCAGGCCCTCAATTAAAGGCCATCGATTTCTTGGTCAGTCGAGTCAAAGGGAACCTCAATCTTAGAGAAGTTTCGAATAAATCTTCGGTAATAACCCGCTAGACCCAGGAAATCCGAATCTCGGATGGAGACCTCGTAATCTCCCACTGCATCACGACCTCTATCTTGGCTGGATCAACTAGAATACCCTTCTGGTTGACAAGGTTCCCAAGAGATTGCACCCCGCGCAACCATAACTCACATTTGGAGAACTTTCTAAAAAGTATCCCCCCCCCCCCACTTAGATTCGACTAAGTCTTCACTGATGACAACCTGTACTTACCAGTGCAAGCGATCCATCACCAATCAAACCTTAAGATCGCTCATCCTCTAAAATCTTGAAGAGTACTATTGAAATCTGGTCCAATCTAACGCCTCAATCTATCTCCCATGCTGTCAATTGAAGGTCTCAATCTTCACTCTAGCTGACGAATCCTCGTTCTCACTTCCAATCTTGCAGTACCATTGAACTCTAACCGAACACAGCCCATGCAAAGATACAATTCTCTTGAACATGCGATGACCAACCACTTATGCATCTAACGCCCGCGACTGACACTACCCTTTTCATGTCACCAACTCTGTCCTTGCAACGGTAGTGCCTTGAACTCCAAAGTTCATCCATTGTTAATTATCGACCATACGTGAACAATGATAGAACCCCTGAACACTGACTTCACTGGTGAACTATCACTCTAACCCTGACCGAGGATCTTCCAAACAATACTCCTGCACAGATCTCGACTAAGATCCGGAATGATAATGGTACACACAGAGCTCGCTCCGCAAGATGCATCCCTCTGTGGGCTCATCAAGGACTTTTCGACATGCAGGATGGCATATATGATCCTTGATAACCCCAAACACTAGCAGGAAACCGACTCGAGATCTAACTTATCCAAACTCACTCATAACTCCAACGCAATACGTATCCCCAACATCCATCTAATAGCAATAGAAGATAACATATCCGCAACATCTGGAGGAATACTAATCACTTTCTGTAGACATGACCAACCCCGCTACCCTGTAGTAGCCTAAACCCTCGGAGCGACAAACTCCCTTGTGCACTGTCTTGTATGTGCTGCGCTGACTCTGGCCCTGCTGGTCCTTCACTCGATGATCAGAAGTCATGGGTCTCTTCCCGGGACCCTTTACTATACGCACCTGGCACGAACCTTTCTTTCCAGGGTGTTCCAAATCGACCTCGCATCTGCAGCTTCTTGGAAATCATATCCTTTAGGGTCTGACACCCAGTCACCCTCACTAGCTCACTTGCCCAAGGCTAAGCTGCAACAACTGGAACATCCTCTGTCCCTAAAATGGGTCACAAACTTCTCCCTGAAGCTTCTCATATTCTCCAAGACTCTTATCGATTCGAGTATGGATCCTGTACTTTCAGTAGTACGGGACCAATACTACCTTCCACACCTATCCATACTTTCCTCAACAATCCTCCCGAATCCTGTAAGTCACTTCCTCAAACTGGTACCCTGAATGCTCACTAATAGCGCAACCAAGTCCACTAAATCATTTACTAGGCTTCCCTAGGTTCCCGTACCCACCCAGTCTTCAGCTGCTGAAAAACTCTTCATGATGCCAATTAACCACTACATAAATATCATCACATGTGACGAGGCTCGGATAATCCTTCAAATAAAGGACCCAACCCTACAACGGTTAGACTCAAACGAGAGCTGCGCAATAGGGTTAAATCCAACACTATGTGATTATTCAACCCTGGTCACATGTGACTTAACATATTTATCTAGTAGTTAACTCCCATCACTCGAAGTCCCACAAAGCACAAAGCAAGCACCATTCAGAAAAATGGAAAATCTAACCAAACAAGCCATTCAATCCTCTTACCAGGAATCTATACTAGCATGTAATTTAAAGGCTAATACAATCAGGCATAACCTAAACATGCTATCCTATCACTGACTGATCAGTACTAGCATGCAAGTCTACGAGCACGTATAATAGGCATATAAGGCATCCTCCTAGATCCTTAGCCCTAATCTAGCACGCAGTTCTCATAATCATATCATAACATAACATAACATATCATAACATGTATGGGTATCTTGGGGAAAACTTACTTGAGCTTGGCCGGTCGCGCACATCACACACTTCGTTCTTTCTCAAAACTCTTTTAACTTATCTTTTAAAAAACCATTTCCTTGTAAAAATCTTTTAATCCCTCGATTTGAGTCCAGACACCCCCGAGGGTGTGTCCGAATCCCTCAAACCAGGGCTCTGATACCAACTTGTAACATCCCAAAAATACAGGCCAAGAATTTCGTCTTAATTAAGTTATTACATAACACCATTAGTATAAAAACATTCATATTAATATCTCATGTCAAAGCCAAAGTGTCAATAATCAAAACACACTATCATAAAACCGTATCATAGTGTAATCCCAAAGATCTTGTGTGCGGAAATCGTGGTGTGATGCGCTGCGATCGAGCCGGCTCCCTTCCTTTGAAAACAAAGTACCTGAAACCAAAACTAAAAGCCATAAGCATGAAGCTTAGTGAGTTCCCCCATCATACCACATACCACATAATGCCTATCCGTCGGTATCTTTCAACCGGTAACCGGGAGCTGACCTCCCCTTCGGTATCTTTCAACCGGTATCCAGGAACTGACCTCCCCTTTGGTATCTTTCAACTAGTATCCAGGAACTAACCTCCCCTTCGATATCTTTCAACCGGTAACCGGGAGCTAACCTCCCCTTTCGTATCTTTCAACCGGTATCCGGGGACTATTTCACCCCTATCACTATCACATAATAACAGGTCATAAACATATTGGTTCCATGATAACATAACATAAACATGCTGAATCACATAATGGCATATCATAACCATACTAGTCACATAATATCATATCATAAACATACTGCTCACATAATGGCATATCATAACCATACACGTCACATAATAACATATCATAAACATATTGCTAGGCATGCATGGGTTCTGTCCACCCCTTCGGTATCTTTCAACCGGTAACCGTCTTCGGTATCTTTCAACTAGTAACTGGGGACTATTGCACCCCTACTACTACTAACACATATCTCATAGCATCCCAACACAATATGCATATCAGTTAATGGCAACCAGATAGTTATCACAAAGACAATCATCTTAAACATAATCACCTACTGGTGGGCCGACATTGGTGCCTTAGACCCACCCTACTGGAAGGTAACTCACCTCACACTACTGAAGTCCCACAGACTTAACCCCACATTGCTGAAGTCCCGCAGACTCAACCCCAACTACTAGATGACAGATTCCCGAACTGTCAACACCAAAATAACACCCAATTAATAATTGGGTCCCAACACATAACCATAATACATACTTGGATAATTACTTCATTACCCCAGGCTTGGATTATATAAGCCCAAGGCCTAATCCATAGGCCCAAAGCCAACTAGGAATCAAAGCCCCACATATGGCCCAATTTTCCAAATTGGGCCTAGGCCTATATGTGGTCTTATTCTAAGGCCCAACTATGGCCCATTTATGGCCTAATTTTCCAAATTAGGCCCAACCCTTACATGGGACTTACCCCAGGCCAATTAAACTATTTTAGTCCATATAATTATTCTTGGATGGCCCATTAATAATCCAATCATCAAGGCCAAATAGAAAGGCCCAACATTAAACCCAAGTGAAATTAGGGTTTCACTTAATATTCCAAGTTATTAATAAGTCCTGTATGTCTTGATTAATTCCCCAAAATTAGGGTTTTGATGGCATTAGGGTTTCCAACCCAAATACTAGCCCATTTATTAATTTGTTGGGGTTTTAGATCAATTAGGGCTTTATTGGGCCTATTAAGCACACTAAAATATTATTAAACCCATTAGGGTTTTATTGGGTCCATTAGAGTCCATTAAGCTTCATTGGGCCCATTTAAGCTACTTTGGGCCCATTAGGCTTTTAAGCACCTTGAACGAATCAACACCACGAGGCAAAACACGCCGTCACCCGACACGGCGGCCGGTGGCGGTAGCCACCACCCTAGCAACACACACACACACACACTAACTAAGCAACACACACACACTACTAAGCTAAACATACACACACAAACCACCTTGAGGTAGCCAGTGGTGGTGCATGGCGGCAACCACCACCTCACGGTGGTGGTGGTGGCTGTTTTCAGTTTTCCGACCAAATGAAATCACCCATCACACACACCCATACACATTTATGCTTACAAAACGAATCCAACACCCACCTGTGGTGGGCGGTGACGGCAGCAGCACTCTAGCAGCAATCAACGACGGATTACGGTGACAACAAGGAAATGGCCACCATGGTGGGATGTCATGGTGGTTCCTACATTTTCCCGGCCAATAGAAGGCCTACGCACACACTAACACAAGTCGAGCAAAGGGAACACACCCAATCACAACCACCCCCGCGGTGGCTCACGATAGTCGGAGAGAAAGTGCCATCCACAGCCTCACCCGCTACTCGGTAAAGCGATGGCGGCGATAGCTCGATGACAGAAGAAAAGGAGACGAAGTGGCGGAAAAAAACGATGGAAATAAAGCTCAGCAAAGCCCACCATGACGAACGATAGCTCACCGTCTTCATCGAGCTCGACGGTTCTCCGGCAGCAGCGTCGCAATGGCGACATTCTATAGCAGTGTAGTGGCCGACGGTGCTCAATGGCGAGGTGGTAGGCATCCCCGTTGATCGGAACAACGAACAGAAGGGAGGTGGCGATGACTGACTTCACCCATAACGGTTGGAGAGGTTTTCCTTAGGGTTAGGGTATGGACGGTAGTGTTAGGGTTATATACCCCGATCCTTGGAACTTATGGCCATAATGACAAGAATGGTCCCTGCCTTCCCATTTTCCTTCAAAGCAAGGCTAAAATTTACACTACATCCCCCTGACTTTAATATTCCTTTCAACACAAATCCAAAGATATTGTCAAATAGCCCCTACCATCAGAATTCTATTCACAATTGGCCCGAAAATTACATTTTAACCCCTGTTTCCAAATTTTAATACATTTGAGTCCCGATAACAATCACTCATGTCAACTTACTATCACTTAAAATCCAAATTAAAATAGTATGAATTACATGTCCGGGTTTTACAGCCATTGATATTTATATTATTTGTTTATTTATTTTGTTAAGTAAACAAGGTGTTACAATTTGTGAGAACTCTAACTCTATGCAAGACAATTTAACAATGAGATTCCAAGGATGAAATGATATCTACTCAATTCCACCTAAGTTGGTAGTTGAAAGTGTTAACAAGTTCTAACACTTTCCATTCACCAAGTTGTCAAATTCAAAACAAACTCTTTGAAAATAACCTAACCTTCTAATTTAAGTCTAAACAAGCTCTTAGATAGAAATCAAAAGGTTGCATTAAGATTTATGTGAATGTTCCCAACAACACCCAATACTCCTCACAAGCTTGGGAGTGTAAGAGTATGTGAATAAGATTTACACTAAATTCACAAAACAATTATGGATTTTGCAATTAGATAACTTGAATGACCTAACCCTTATTTAAATGGCCAATAAGAATCACAATTAGAATCAAACATTCAATTGAAACAAAGTCAAATTCACTAGGTAGGAATGAGAAGTAAACATCAAATCACATGGTTGAAATCACAACTAAAAAGTCAAGACATGAAGTTGGAGAAACTAGGGTTTTAGCTACCCATGACTAGAACAATATCACAAATCTAGAAAATGAAATTAAAGTTCTTACAAAATGAAATAAAATGTTTCCAAGTGTTAATAACCTCCAAAATCTTCCAGACAATCGCCTTCTCTGCTCCCAAAATTGACTCCTCCTTAAAAAAAAATTGGTTCCCCCCTTTAAGAATGGTTAAAAACTACTTTAAAGCCCGCATTTACGTTTACACGACCTGCGTAAATTAACACTGTCATTTATGCGCCCGCGTAAGCGCAAAAATACACTGCACAGAAATCTACGTTTACACGGGCGTGTAAATGCAAGGCTTCCATTTACACGACTGTGTAAACGTTTGTAAAGCTAAAAACTTCATTTATTTGATATATTGCTCCTCGGTGCTCCGCAAGTCTCGAAATTTTGTCAGCAACTCTTATTTACCTCATCCAACAATATCCTATATCCAAAAGTCCATGAAATATCACAAAAATGTGTGAATGAAATTGTCTCATGAAAAATCCCGAAAAACATGCAAAATGCATGAGTTTAAACATAAATGCAATGCACTTTTATGGAATAAAGCTACAAAATGGGTGCATGAAATGCACCTAACACTGTCTGGAAGTCTCTAAAACACCGAACCTTTTTTCGTACCTATGATTTGTCTCAGCAATCATACGTTTAGAATACATGAAACTTGAATCAAGTTATCAAGAATATAATCTCAAGACCTTTAGTATGAATCTACCCTTGCTTTTGCTCAACTTTATGCTTTCTCGCTCGTTTTAGGTATAAAAAAGGTAAGCCTTTTTTATCAATTTCTTGAAATCCATCTCGTTTTTCCCTATAATCATGTATTTTAAGATTCCATTCTTAATAGTTTCCTAGGTATTATGTGATCATTAGAATTCCATTCTATAGAAAACTGGTTTTTTCTTTGTTTCTTCCAACTAGCCAATTTCTACAATTTTAACTTTTTGTTTTAGATTTTTATAATGGTGTTGAAGTATCTGGTTGTTCATATGTGTAACAGCCGGATTTCCAGGTATCCTTTATGTTTATGATTTTGGTGTTCTGAGAGGGGACTCGGCGAGTTGGAGCTCAGACTCGCCGAGTAGGGTCGCGGATCTGGTCGCGGGATCGCGCCTGGACTCGGCGAGTCCAGGATATGGACTCGGCGAGTCCGTGCTGTGTAATGAAACCCTAATTTCTCGGGTTTGGGACCTATTTAAAGGGCCTTATGGCCGTCATTTATGCTCACCAGTCCCTTGAGTGAAACCCTAATCGAGTGTGAGCGTTTGGAGCAAAGTAGGAGGCCACTATTGATCTTGGAGGTGTCATCTTTGCAAGGAAAGAGAGAACTAGCTAAGGGAAAGCAAGTGGAGCCACTTCTGAGAGTTTGGAGTCCAGAGCATCACTATTGTGGTAATAATTTCGAGTTATCTTCTTCCTTGTTGATGTTTATTTTGATTTAGGGTTTGTTGAACCCTCTTGTGGAAAGGTCTAGTGCCCCCTTGGTCCCTTATGTGGTTTAAACCGTAGATCTGGACCCTTGGAGGTCCAGAGTGTCCCTTTGCCCAAGCTTTTTGGGAATCAATGGAGGTTTTGGATTGGAATCCTTATGCCTTAGGTCAAAATTCTATTTATGAGCCATGGGGTGTGTTATGGACACCAAGCTAGAAGCTTTACGTGATGAATCAGTCTAGGGAGGCCAGATCTATAGATTGTGGAAGCAGATCTGACCTTAGAAGCAAGTTGGAGTGGTTGCATGGCATGGACTCGCCGAGTCCGATGAACAGACTTGGCGAGTAGTTTGAAGATTGCCTTGGGTTCGCTCAGTGAGTGGTCCAATCGAGTCATAGGTTGACTCAGTGAGTCAGGGTGAGTTAGAGAGGGACGACAGGTGGACTGAGTCGAACTGGGACTCGCCGAGTTGTTCTTGAGACTCGGCGAGTTGAGTCGGGGTGGCCCCGCGATTCTTCCAGATGGAACTCGTCGAGTCAGGGGGAGTACTCGACGTGTAGAACGGGAATTCTAGAGAGTTGGTGAAAACATCTAGACTCACCGAGTCGCCATAGCGCACTCGCCGAGTCCGATCAAAGTTGACCGTTGACCGTTGACCGGAGTTGACCTGTGTTGACTTCTTGGGGATAGTCAACCTTAGAAATATAAAGTGCTAATCAGAGACATGTGATGATATAGGAGGATTAGAGCTAGGAGGATCGAGCACGAGGGATTTCCAGGATTCGTGAGATACCGAGATACGCGAGGTGAGTCTTCTCACTATACTTTACCTTGAGTAGGTAACCAGAGTTATGTGATAGAGTATTGTATGCTATGTATGTTATGTGTTGTACTGCATTATTTCTATGTGATTTATGTGGTGCATGTTTATCAGAGTTAGAACCTGAGGGTTCACAGAGTTTGGGTGCACGGACCCACAGAGTTATAGCCTCGAGTGGCTAATATGTGTTATATATGGTATTTTGGGGAACTCACTAAGCTTTGTGCTTACAGTGTTTGATGTCATTGTTTCAGGTACTAGTGACGACCGCGGGAAGGCGCCGGCTTGATCCGTACACACACACACATGGAGTTTATACATATGTGATTTTGGGATGTTGTATTGACTTGAGTTGGATAATTAATATGGTTGTTTTATGAATATTAAATGAATTATGTTTTACGCAAATTTGAAAAATTTGTTTTGAAATTCACGGTGTTACAATTTGGTATCAGAGCCTTGGTTTGAGAGATTCGGGTACACCTTCGGGAGTATTTGAACTCAAACTGAGGATTTGGAAAAATAATCTCAAAAGAAAACTTAACTTTTCTAAGAGTAAAAGATTTTCTTGAAAAAGAAACAAATTCAAGGAAGAAACGTGTGTACGATCAGCCAGCGCCCGAACGGTGATTTCCCAAAATACCTTTATATTATGTAATATTGATATTGATATGATGTATCTGCATGCTAGAGTAGGCTAGGTATTACTATTAGGACTAGAGTGGCCTAATTTGTGATGCCTTAGTCTAGGGAGAGGTGAGCTGCTATGAGATGCCTGAGAGTGAGTAGGTAGCAGCGAAGGGCTTATGAGAGATCTATTAGAGAGTCGTCTACGCATGATAGAGTACTTGAGATTTGGGATCCGAAGAGGAAGATTTGGGGTGTGTACTGATACGGTGTGGACAGTAGTATTGGGCCCGTACTACTGAAAGCACTGGGGCGGTGCACGGTCCAAATAAGAATCTTTGGAATACCAAGAATCAAGGATGGATGGATTGTCGAGTGTGAGTATGCTCGAGTGAATTCTAATTTATCATATGTTGTATTTCAGAGGGTGATCATGGTGAGGACATGTCATATGCCGGAGGGTATCGGAGCTAGTGATGAGGAGATTCGCCGCGAACTCCTCGTATCGGACATTTGCTGAGCTTCAGGAAAATGCCCGGAAGAGGGAGATTGAGCTTGAGACACAGGCCAGGGAGGAGGCGGAGTCTCAGGGGAGGGATCGGCGGCCGGCACAGTCTCAGCCGGCAGCCAAGCGGGCCAAACCCGCTGATCCCAAACCCGGGAGCCAGAAGGGCCGCACTTGCGGGAATTGCGGCAAGGGTCATGATGGAGTCTGTCGAGCGGGATCTTGCTACAAATGTGGCAAGGAGGGGCATATGGGCAAGGACTGCCCCAAGGGGTTTGCAGTGTGTTTTCACTGCAACCAGACTGGACACCGGAAGGCGGAGTGTCCGCTGTTGCGCGGAGCATCTCAGGGATCTGCTCCTGCCGCCATCAGAGCTACAGAGAGTCGGCCCGTGAAGGCCGAGGCGCCGAGAGCTCGAGGGAGAGCCTTTCAGCTGACTGCGGAGGAGGTCCGCGCTGCACCCGATGTTGTGGCTGGTACGTTTCCTTCTATGTATTTATTTTGATGTTGAGATATTATGCTTATATTATGTTATGCGTAGGTACCTTCCTTGTGAACTCTCTGCCTGCTTTAGTGTTATTTGACTCGGGTGCGAGTCGGTCTTTTGTATCTTTGGCCTTTAGTCAGCATACCAGTGTTAGTCGTGAGGCATTGAGTCGGCCTCTGAAGGTTTCCATTGCTGCCAATAGAGTGATTTGTGCCACGGAGGTCCTCCGGGGATGTGTGTTAGAGATTTTTGGGGTTGATTTTCCGATTGATCTGGTTCCTATTGCGATGGGTGATGTCTGTGTCATTGTGGGCATGGACTGGTTGAGCCGATTCGGCGCGGTTATCGACTCTGAGCGTCAGCTGGTGACCATACGAGATCCTAGTGGGGGAGTTCTTTCAGTGTACGACGAGGGTACACGTTCTGGATCAGCCTTTTGTTCGGCCGCTAGGGCGAGGCAGTGTTTACAACAGGGCTGTAAGGGTTTTGTGGCATATGTGATGGATATGCGGGTGATCTCCGGGAGACCGAGTTCAGTGGAGGAGGTTCCGGTGGTGCGCGAGTTTCCAGATGTTTTTCCCGAGGAGTTACCGGGTGTGCCTCCCGTGAGGCAAGTAAAGTTCAGTATTGATTTGGTTCCGGGGGCCGCGCCAATCGCTAAGGTGCCTTATCGTCTTGCACCTCCAGAGATGCAAGAGTTATCCTCGCAGCTTCAGGAGCTACTGGGGAAGGGGTTTATTCGGCCGAGTAGCTCGCCGTGGGGAGCGCCCATTCTGTTTGTGAAGAAGAAGGACAGCTCACATCGAATGTGTATTGATTACCGAGAATTGAACAAGCTGACGGTCAAGAACCGTTACCCGTTGCCGAGGATCGATGATTTATTTGATCAGTTACAGGGAGCATCTTGGTTCTCCAAGATCGATTTGAGGTCGGGCTATCATCAGGTGAGAGTGCGGGATGAGGATGTCCAGAAGACAACGTTCAGGACGCGATATGGGCATTATGAGTTTGTGGTGATGCCTTTTGGGCTCACCAATGCCCCGGCTGTGTTCATGGATCTCATGAACAGGGTATGCAGGCCGATGTTGGATCGGTCAGTGATTGTATTCATCGATGATATTCTGATATATTCGAGATCTAGAGAGCAGCATGAGGAGCATTTGAGGGAAGTCCTTGGGGTTTTGAGATCGGAGAAAGTTTATGCAAAGTTTTCCAAGTGCGATTTCTGGTTGCGGGAGGTCCAGTTTCTGGGACATCTTGTTAATCAGGAAGGGATATTGGTCGATCTGGCCAAGGTTGAGGCGGTGATGAGTTGGGAGGTGTTGAAGTCACTCTTTGAGATCAGGAGCTTCCTTGGGTTGGCAGGGTACTATCGGAGATTTATCAAGGATTTCTCCAAGATCGCGGTGCCACTCACCAGATTGACCCGTAAGGGTGTTGCATTTTCATGGGGTCCCGAGCAGCAGACCTCCTTTGAGATGCTTCGCCAAAGGTTGTGCGAAGCCCCGGTATTAGCTCTTCTGGAAGGGATGGAAGATTTTGTAGTATTTTGTGATGCATCGATTTTAGGGATGGCAGCGGTACTGATGCAGAAAGGACATGTGATAGCATATGCATCGAGGCAGTTGAAGCCTCATGAGACAAGATATCCCACGCATGATCTAGAGTTGGGGGCAGTGGTGTTCGCCCTCAAGATTTGGTGTCACTACTTGTATGGGGTTCGTTGTACGATATACACGGACCATAAGAGTTTGAAGTACTTGATGGATCAGCCTAACCTAAATATGCGGCAGAGGAGGTGGTTGGATGTGGTCAAGGATTATGATTGTGAGATCCTGTACCACCCGGGCAAGGCTAATGTGGTAGCTAATGCGTTAAGCCGCAGGGCGGAGAGTACTCCACTACGAAATGTGATGGGTTTTGGTCATAAGACATCCTATGTGCTCATACAAACCCTAATGCTTGGATCTAGGTTTCTCTATTGTACATGCTTTGAATCCAAGACTATAAACCCTATTTCTAGCATATGGAAATCGATATTAACATATAATTAGGTTTAAGATATTACCTTGATTGTTATGTAGCAATAACAATCCCAAATCTCCTTGATTTGACTTTGGAATGCTTAGAGTCACAAGTGTCACTCCTCTAATGGCTTACAAACACCAAGAGTAAATGTAGAAGGTAGAAAGAAATAGGAGATAGGTTAGAATTCATCCTTAGGACTTCTTGGGAACAAGTACTCGAATTCTAAGGCCTTAGGGTCTTTATATAGGTGTAGAGATAGGGTTTCAGTCATTATCCTTATCTAGTTGCTTATCTACAAAGCAACCATAAGATAAGCCTTGAAAACCCTTATCCTTTATCCTTTGGACGATTTCAAGGATCCTTGTCTCCTTGAATTCGTTCAACCCATATTTAGGATAACCATTACCATATTTTGTAACTATCACATAATTACAATTCAGCCCCTCTACTTTAATTAATTACACTTGATCACAAAATTAATTCCTAATTAATTATTGACCAATATTAATTAAGCAAATATGATTTCTCCTTTAATATATTATTCTTATAACATATTAATAAATCATAATAACCTCTCTCTCTATTCATTTCTCCAATCAAGTTGCTTTGGTGAAGGCAACCCAAAAGGACCATGCACCATCGGGTCAAGTACATACCAAAATAGTTATGGACTTAGACACTAATCCAACAAAATGTATGTTTGAGATTGACCGTGATAGCTCCAGTTCTGGATGCCATTCGTGGGGCACAGGCCGAGGCTGTGCAACCGGAGATGCAAAAGAGGGAACGGGTTGTTGGTTTGGTTTCAGAGTTCGTTTCGGATAGTCGAGGGCTTATGACTTTCCAGGGCCGGATTTGGGTACCGTTTGTGGGCGGTACGCGTACTACTTTGATGGAGGAAGCACATAGATCGAAATTTTCGATCCATCCCGGGGCTACGAAAATGTATTTGGATTTGAGGAAAGAGTATTGGTGGCCCTGTGTGAAGAGGGACGTCGCGTGGTTTGTCGAGAGGTGTTTGACCTGCCGAAGGGTTAAGGCCGAGCACCAGAGACCGCATAGCAAGTTGCAGCCATTGGAGGTTCCCGAGTAGAAGTGGGAACAGATCACTATGGATTTCATCACCAAATTGCCGAGGACTGCCAGAGGAGTTGATGCAATTTGGGTGATTGTGGATAGGTTGACGAAGAGCGCTCACTTCCTTGCCATCAATGAGAGTTCTTCGGCGGAGAAGTTGGTGGAGGTTTATGTGAGAGAAGTGGTATCTCGACATGGGGTGCTGATCTCGATTGTTTCGGACCGTGATGTGCGTTTCACTTCCAGATTCTGGAAGAAATTTCATGAGGAGTTGGGTACTAAACTGCATTTTAGTACCGCATATCATCCCCAGACAGACGGCCAGAGTGAGCGGACGATTCAGACGCTTGAAGACATGCTTCGAGCATGTGTGTTGGATTTCGGGGGTAGTTGGGATGCGTACTTACCCTTGGCAGAGTTTTCCTACAATAACAGCCATCATTCGAGCATCGGTATGCCGCCCTTTGAGCTGTTGTATGGTAGGAGGTGTCGGACCCCCATTTGTTGGGGTGAGGTTGGGCAGAGAGTGATGGGCAGTACAGAGATCGTGATTCAGACGACAGAGCAGATACAGCAGGTCAGACAGAGATTATTGACCGCCCAGAGCCGACAGAACAGTTATGCATACAGACGCCGGTCCGAGCTTGAGTTTCAGGTCGGCGACTTCGTTCTCCTGAAGGTTTCTCCTTGGAAAGGAGTGATTTGGTTTAGGAAGAGGGGCAAGTTGGGGCCCCGGTTCATAGGACCATTTCGTGTGATTGCGAGGGTAGGTCGGGTAGCCTATCGGTTGGAGTTTCCAGCAGAGTTGGGGAAGATCCACGACACTTTTCATGTGTCGCAGTTGAGGAAGTGTATAGCTGATGAATCGGTAGTGGTTCCATTAGAGGATATTCAGGTGGATGCAAGCTTGAATTATACCGAGAGACCAGTGGCCATCAGAGATCGGAAGATCAAGGTTATGAGGAATAAGGAGGTACCTCTGGTGTTGGTTTAGTGGCAATACCGGAGGGGATCGGAGATGACCTGGGAGCCAGAGCGTATGATGCAGGAGCAGCATCCGGAGCTATTTCCAGAGCGAGACTTCGAGGGCGAAGTCTAGTTCTAGTGGGGGAGAGTTGTAATAGCCGGATTTCCAGGTATCCTTTATGTTTATGATTTTGGTGTTCTGAGAGGGGACTCGGCGAGTTGGAGCTCAGACTCGCCGAGTAGGGTCGCGGATCTGGTCGCGGGATCGCGCCTGGACTCAGCGAGTCCAAGATATGGACTCGGCGAGTCCGCGATGTGTAATGAAACCTTAATTTCTCGGGTTTGGGACCTATTTAAAGGGCCTTATGGCCGTCATTTGTGCTCACCAGTCCCTTGAGTGAAACCCTAATCGAGTGTGAGCGTTTGGAGCAAAGTAGGAGGCCATTATTGATCTTGGAGGTGTCATCTTTGCAAGGAAAGAGAGAACTAGCTAAGGGAAAGCAAGTGGAGCCACTTCTGAGAGTTTGGAGTCTAGAGCATCACTATTGTGGTAATAATTTCGAGTTATCTTCTTCCTTGTTGATGTTTATTTTGATTTAGGGTTTGTTGAACACTCTTGTGGCAAGGTCTAGTGCCCCCTTCATCCCTTATGTGGTTTAAACCGTAGATTTGGACCCTTGGAGGTCCAGAGTGTCCCTTTGCCCAAGCTTTTTGGGAATCAATGGAGGTTTTGGATTGGAATCCTTATGCCTTAGGTCAAAATTCTATTTATGAGCCATGGGGTGTGTTATGGACACCAAGCTAGAAGCTTTACGTGATGAATCAGTCTAGGGAGGCCAGATCTATAGATTGTGGAAGCAGATCTGACCTTAGAAGCAAGTTGGAGTGGTTGCATGGCATGGACTCGCCGAGTCCGATGAACAGACTCGGCGAGTAGTTTGAAGATTGCCTTGGGTTCGCTCAATGAGTGGTCCAATCGAGTCATAGGTTGACTCAGTGAGTCAGGGTGAGTTAGAGAGGGACGACAGGTGGACTGAGTCGAACTGGGACTCGCCGAGTTGTTCTTGAGACTCGGCGAGTTGAGTCGGGGTGGCCCCGCGATTCTTCCAGATGGAATTCGTCGAGTCAGGGGGAGTACTCGACGTGTAGAACGGGAATTCTAGAGAGTTGGTGAAAACGTCTAGACTCGCCGAGTCGCCATAGCGCACTCGCCGAGTCCGGTCAAAGTTGACCATTGACCGTTGACCGGAGTTGACCTGTGTTGACTTCTTAGGGATAGTCAACCTTAGAAATATAAAGTGCTAATCAGAGACATGTGATGATATAGGAGGATTAGAGCTAGGAGGATCGAGCACGAGGGATTTCCAGGATTCGTGAGATACCGAGATACGCGAGGTGAGTCTTCTCACTATACTTTACCTTGAGTAGGTAACCAGAGTTATGTGATAGAGTATTGTATGCTATGTATGTTATGTGTTGTACTGCATTATTTCTATTTGATTTATGTGGTGCATGTTTATCAGAGTTAGAACCTGAGGGTTCACAGAGTTTGGGTGCACGGACCCACAAAGTTATAGCCTCGAGTGGCTAATATGTGTTATATGTGGTATTTTGGGGAACTCACTAAGCTTTGGGCTTACAGTGTTTGATGTCATTGTTTCAGGTACTAGTGATGACCGCGGGAAGGCGCCGGCTTGATCCGTACACACACATGGAGTTTATACATATGTGATTTTGGGATGTTGTATTGACTTGAGTTGGATAATTAATATGGTTGTTTTATGAATATTAAATGAATTATGTTTTACGCAAATTTGAAAAATTTGTTTTGAAATTCACGGTGTTACAATATGACTTTAATGTTAATGGTTCTGAATTGGAATTTTTTTCATTCATGATTCATAGAAAATGTGGTGATTTAGGGAACGCCCTAAAAGTTTTTAAAGAAATGCCAAAGAGAAATATGGTGGTTTTGATTGTTCAACATAAAATGACAGTCTTAGATTGTATTCATGGTTAGTGATGAAATTTTTATCGAATGTTTATCGATTGTGCATTTCATCTCCATTGTTCTACTGATTTATTGATTTATGCATTTTTTACTTGGATATTTTTTCAACAGAATGCATACGGTAATTGAATCTTGAATTTCAATTATATCGGAATGGAATCACGAATTCCAATTCTGTTGGAATGGAATATGCATATTTTCTCAATGATTTATGCATGTTTTACAATTATTGGTTATTGATTTTGGTACAATTAATTAGTCCGCATATTATTTCAAATGAATTTAGTTTTTTATTTTTCATTTGCTAATGTATTATTGGATTTTAAACTACAATTAGATTTGTTTTCATAGAAGTTGATGTTTGAAGAACGGACCACAAAATTAAAAGTGATTCTCAACAATACTATTTTTTAAGAATATACTAGTGTATTTGTTAGATTTTTGATGTTTCTTTTTCGATTTGAAGTTTTGTAAGTTTTATTTTTTAACAATAAATGCAATTATTAGAAATTGTTACCTGTATTCTATAAGAATTAATGTAATTTTTGTTATTCTACAAGAAGTTTTTAAAGTCATGATCAAGAAATAGATTCAAGAATATTTTTATTATTTTATGGTTCAGGAATATTTTTATTTTTGAATAAACTCATAAATATATTCTGCCAGAATGTCAAAATTAAAAGAATTATAATTCGTAAAATTGGATTTTTAAAATTAATAGAATACATGATCCCTTAAAATATTCAAAATTCATTTATTAAATCTATATTAATTGACTAAAATATCATTGTAATTAAATTAGATGGTATTTTTTATTTATATTTAACTCAATAACATGTATTAATCACTTTCTTAAAATAAGTAAAATGATTGGCCCACAATCATTTTTACATCCATACAATAATTAGTTAGAGTATAATAACCAAAGCATTTATATATATATATATATATATATATATATATATATATATATATATATATATATATATATATACACCAATGAGCTATACTTGGACCGGTTTTCGGATCCGAAATAACCAATTTCGGACCGAAAGGTTAGTTTTCAAAAGAAAAAAAAAACTCAATTATATTTAAAAATAAACCCAAAAAAATTGTTAGATCAGTAGATTACTCAAATCCCCTTATTCCCCTTATTATATGGGGTACTCAAATCAACCCACCAATGACCCAAATTCAGTTAAAATTAAGCCAAACCAGTTTAGTCGTGTTTCGTATCATAATGAAAACTACTACCTTTAGAAAATACCTATAAAGTGAAAATACATATAATTTACAAATATCTTTTGATATGAGTTCAATAGGTGACCAAATCATATGGCCACACCTAAGAATGATATGGACCGTTAAATTCTTATTTTTTTCGTTAAAGGTATATTAGTAAACCACTGATCCTATTTATTTAATATATAAAAAAGAAGCAATTGATCGAGATTCCTTAGTTAAAAAAAGGTCCATCTCAAAATAATATACGGCCTCGACACCATCTCCATTATGGTGGAATCATATTGTGCTTTTAGAAATTCTACAACTCAATTTTACGTCTAATCTTATCTCTCCTTCTTGAGAAAATACACAATTTTTTTAATAAATCCAGAATATTTACAATATGAGTATTTTCAGAGTGTTTTTCAATAGCTCTAATAAAATCTTCAAAACTGAAAAAACTATACAAGAAATTTTTGCAAATAAAAACATTTTCAAGTTAGTTTGTTAATTAGCAAGCTCTTTCAATGAAATTTTTTCAATGATTATATATATATATATATATATATATATATATATATATATATATATATATATATATATATATATATATATATATATATATATATATATATATATTTATTGTAACTGAACAACATATACAAACGTCTCATAAAAATAAATTGAAAAAACTCTCCAATTATAGAAGATACAATGAACTTTATCTTTTTGAGTTTTTTTTCTTATTAAAAAACTTCATTAAAAATTTCTTCTATTGTGGATGCTTTGATAAAAAAAAATACCATGGGTAACGTCTAAAAAAAAATACCATGGGTAACGTCTAATCAAGTAATGTTGATTTCAATGAGATTTGATTCAATGAAATTTGATATTATACAAAGTTAGAAGATAAAGAATATCATACAACAACTGATTCTCCTTTGAACAATTTCATGCACAAAAGGTGATTTTTCTATTTTGGTATCTTTTGGACATACATAATATAACCGGGGACAAAACTTAGTATGAGTAGTAGAGGGGAGGAGATAGGGTGCGGATATGTGCCTTTGTGAAATGCGAGATTGTTGGTGAAGGGTTTACCGTGTCTTCATTGGAACAAGTTGGATATAAAAGAAGAAGAAACGTCACCTTAAAACCAGGCGGTGTTGGAGCTAAATCTAAACCAGAAAGCCGATAGCTCCAAACTACGCATTTTTCATAAGCCAAACGTTTTTTAATATGTATATAATGTGTTTAGAGGGTGTTTGAGATTTTATTTTGAAGTTAAAAAATGTTTATCCAAAAAGAATTATTGACTTATGAATGTGAGAAAATAATATTTTATAAAAGGGTTTAGATTAGCTTTTTAGTGATAAAAGTCAATAAGTTAAAAAGTATTTGTCTAACTTATTAAGTTTTGCTTGGTTTTTAATAAGTCATAAGTCTTTTCAAGAAATCACAAATTATAACTTTGTCAAAACCCCTTTTTAAAGGCTAAACCAAAAGTTATTTTAAATCTTTATCAGGTATTCAAATATATTTTTTTAAATTATTGACTTCCAAGAAGTCAATAAGTTAAAAATAAGATTTTAGATGAAATCTCAAAGATCTTCTTACGTGTAACAGACAAATAATTTAACTATACTATTAATTGTTAATAGTTAATTATATATGAACTTATTCATATTAAAAAAAGATATGCATATATGTCAAATATTATTACTAACCAATCAAAACAAGTAAATAGATTAAATTTTTATTTATTGTTTATTACTTAAGCAAAAAATAAAATGTTTATTAATTAAAATTATCAAAATATTTTAGGTAACATGATTAAATAATATAGTTAACTAACTAATTACAAATTTAGGTTGACTAAATTAACGGCTTGATTGAAATTAGAAAAACAACATCATCCTCATCCCATATATATTATATAGTAATGTAAGACGGAGGACTTAGGAGGTATGATGGTCAACAACTCGCCTTCCCCCACATTAGGGTTGTGATTGAATGAAATTAAAAGTTTCATTATTTTAATTTAGGGTAAACCATTATGTTGCTCATCATAATTCTAATTGGTTTCATCCCCTTATTTTCCTTCTTGCTGACGAAGCCAATCATACAGCCCTTGGGTTGGTCGATTTTCTTCAACAAATAAGAATATGGAGTTTTGCTTATTGATAGAAAGAACTACCATTCAAGTTGGTGTCTTTTGTTCGTTTTTGGTGGATATTTTGAACACACTTTTTACACCAAAGATCACGAAAAAAAAAAGTCAATCTAGAAGGCATTTCTTGAAACCCTCTATGCTTGTGTTTGTTACTTTAATAGATTCAAATGTATACACAACTTTGGAAATTTACTTTTTATAAATTTGTTTATTTATTACTTGCATTTAATTTCTTGCAATTGTTTTTAGAACATCCTCTATGAGCGTTTTTTTATGACAAAATCTATTTTGATGACCGCTCAACAACGCAGAAATGAATAACCATTTTTAAGGCTTACTCAATAGGGATGATGACTTGAAAAGGTAACGAGCTTTCGATTTTGTCATATTTAGTCACTAAACTTTTTTTCGTTATCTATTTGTCATTGAATTATTAAAATTGTTCACATTTTACCCTTATGACGGTTGTTACATGTCGTAAGGGTAAAATGTGAACAATTTTAATAGTTCAGTGACAAATAAATAATGAAAAAAAGTTTAGTGATTAAATGTGAACAAAATCGAAAGTTCGTTTCCTTCTAAAAAAATTCAATAAATAAATGTGAACAAACTTCCTCTTGTATCATGTTTTAACAAATTATTTATTTTTGTTAAATTCTAGCAACATTTGTTGATGAAGAAATCTAAAAAAAAAAAAAGCCACAAAAAATATATTAAAAAAAAAATTAAAACCGAAATAAAAAACCAATGGTTTGATATTTTCGAAAATAAAAAATCAAAAATTTCAATCTGATTTTGGTTTTATAAAAATTCAACTTTCGAATTCCATATCTAAATCTCTCTCTCTTTTTATAATCAAAAAATGATTATAAAACCAAAAAGAGAATAAGAAAGCGCTTAATTTTGGTAGAAATTGTCAATTTCAAAATTCTGTTAAAAGCGGTTCATGAACGAATTAAAAATTGAAGATTTTTTGGATTTTCCGGATTGATGCAAAATGTTTATGCCATGTGTTAATGGGAGTTTTGGATAGAAAAATTCCGAATTGAGCGCGTTCTTAATCCTTTTTTGGTTTTATAATCATTTTTCGATTATAAAAAGGGGGAGATATTTAGATATGAAAATTCGGAAGTTGAATTTTTCATATTATGCGGACTTGAAGACCGAATGACCTCGAGTATTTGAAGTTTATGAAATGATTCAACTGGAGATTCGGAAGTGATTTCAGTTCATGATAGGTTTGGACTTATTGAAGATTTTTGGAGTGTGCATAAATGCTCAAATTTTAGGTAATTTTTTGAAGAATGAGAAACTCCTAATTACCTTTTGATGCTCGGTTTGTATGGTCTCATATTCTAGAACCCAGATTGAAAACCCATGGAAGAATTGAAGATTTGATGTTCATCTCTACACATTTTACCATTATGACCGGTAACAACCGGTCATAATGTCATAAAACAACCGTTAATTTCATTAAAAAATACTGATAACTAAAATAAAAAACTTTATTTATATATAAATGATAGTATTTGTCTATATTTAGAGTGTGTTTGAGATTGTTTTTAAAATAACTTTTGACTTTTAACTTTTCTAACTAAAAAGTTAAAAAGTGATAAAAGATGTTTGACTAATGAAAAATATATTTTAAAGTAATTTTTTATGTAGAAGGAAAAGTTGGGTTTTTAAAAATCATAAATTCTATCTTGGAACTTTTTAACTGAAAAGTTAATTTTTACCCTAAAAACAAATAAAAACACATTATTTATTTTTTTTGGAAAAAGTCATTGGTCAAAAAGTTTTTTTTATAAAAAGAACTTTTAACCTTGAAAAATAATCCCAAACACCTCTTTAGTCCTATTTTTTATATGAGAAAAATATTTTCCTCTCTTATTTCTATTTTTATTTCAATCTATTTAAAATGATGAGAAATATATAAATTTAACAATCTAATCAATATATATATATATATATATATATATATATATATATATATATATATATATATATATATATATATATATATATATATATACTAGCCGTTTACCCACGCAAAGCGGTGGACAACAAATAGTTTGATTCGACAATTAATTCTTTTCGATGAAGAATGATTATTTTCAATTCAATCATTAGTTTGTTTTAAGAAATATATCATATTAAATATAAAGAAAATTCATGAAATGACCAAATTATAGGGTGTTGAGTATTTATTTTGATGAAAAAAGATCTGGTCAAAACCTTGGAAAAAAAGATTTATAGGAGTTTGTTTAAATTTTAATATTATTTTATTAGTGATTAGTTGTACAATTAGCTTAATGATTTCGACGTCTTAAAAAATATTAGTATTTTATTCAATTTATTTTTAGAAATAGTTGGATTTGTTTTATAAGATAGTATATATATATATATATATATATATATATATATATATATATATATATATATATATATATATATATATATATATACTAGCCGTCTACCCGCGCAAAGCGGCGGGGCACGTGAGTTCTTTCGGTGATATGTTTCCATTACAAAATTGTTATGTTAAAAAAAAGTACATGTTGAAGACAATATAATCAAACTATGGTGTTATTTGTTACATCATGCATCAAATAACCAATAAAAAGCAACCAGTCAAGACAATACAAAATATTAATCGTGCAATACTTCTTTATACACCACATTTGCTGTATAAACCCCATCACCTTTTGAATTTTCGTTAGGCTGTACTAATACTTTTGTATTGCAACGTGAAACCCCTCTGGACAATGCAACATAAAGTTGTCCATGCGAGAATACTGGTTCTGGAAGATAGATACCTACATATGGAATTGTTTGTCCCTGAGCTTTATTGATTGTCATTGCAAAGCACAATCGAATAGGAAACTATTTCCTCTTTAGCTTGAATGGGAACATATCATCATCAGATGGACATAAAGGAATCTTAGGCAAAAATATCCTTGTTCCTGCATGTTGACCAACAGCTATTTCTGCATCAATAACATTTTGCTGAAAGCTTCTACATATCAATCGGGTGCCATTACACAACCCATTTGCTGGGTCAATATTCCGTAACAGTATTATCGGACATCCAACTTTTAATCGAAGGTAATGCGGAGGTAAACCACTAACACTGATCGAGTTTAAGAATTCCAACGGATAGAAGCCATTTTTATCATCTATGGCTTCATCGACACTATAGTAAATTCTCTCTTCTCCTTGAAATCGATCGATCATGTAATCGTTAATCGCATCGACACTATCATTTTTTGTAGATAATATTGCCCGCGATATGATATAATCTGATTCAGACCTATTAAATTCCAATGAGGGAAACACTGCATCAATCAAAGAATCTAATGATTTTTCTTTATCAGTGTATGGAATGACCATATCATCAGGGATGCGAATAAAACTTCCGTCCACTGTTTCTTTAACTCCATCACCAACCCGTAATAGAAAGTTTGAGAACCATGGATCAGTAAGTGCTCTCATATTTATTGTTAACCGCAACTTTATAATCGAAGACCAAAGAGGCGACATTCGTAGGCTAGAGTCTACAATTTGTGCTCGTGTCCCACGTCTTACGACTGGCAATACTTGTCTAAAATCGCCTCCCAGAACCATTATCTTTCCACCAAAAGGGAGTGCCACCCCAGTGATATCTTGCATTGTCCGATCAAACGCCTCCACCACCTGTCGCTTTGCCATCGATGCCTCATCCCATATGATTATTTTTGCAAGCCGAAGTAGTTGAGCGGTACCGCTTTGTTTTTGGATTCTACAGAATGAGTTATTATCTGGAGTTAGAGGAAGTTTGAAACGCGAGTGAGCTGTTCTCCCCCCAGGCATGTAATTAGCCGCAACACCCGATGAAGCTGTGGCGAGTGCAATATGACCAAGTTTGCGTATATTAGCAAGTAAAGCTTTGTACAGATATGTTTTTCCTGTTCCGCCAGGACCATCTATGAAGAACACTCCTGTACAATCAGTACACACATGCCTCATGATCTCATCATATGCATATTTTTGTTCAGGATTGAGAAACTCTTTGGCACGCAAATGGTCATCTTCCACAATTATAGAGCATTCTTCTTGTACCTCTCGAAAAACTCCAGACTGAAAATTCAAATCGGTGTTTACAGTCGGGAGATCAAAGTTATCAAGCTTGTTACCCATAGACTGTAGGAATACGCTTATGTCTGTAAGGACCATATTTTGTACTCGATTGACATTATCGTATTGTCTACTATAATCTTCGGAGAGAGAATTGTAGTGGGAATTCCATATCTTGCGAACATCTCCAGGATCACAAAAAACTAATATCGTTGCAAACAACCTTCTGAGAGCATTTGGAAACTGAAACAAGGAGGCCTCTACAAGACACTGCGATAAACTATCATCTGTCTCTATTAACCCTCTTTCAAGAGCCGCTTTTCGAAATGTGGGATGTCTTACGTTATTGACTGTGTACAGATCTTCAAAACATGTAGGACCCCTAACATGACATAATAACACACGTAGATAGTATCGCTCACCTTCAGCAGGATTTGCAGAAACCAAACGACCAACTGCTCGTGATACTTTTCGAGGATTCCATAGACGCGATTCTTTATTCCATGTGAAGTGTTTGGGAAAATCTTTGTATAAATATTCTCTTGCATTAACGTTATCTTTATTCATCTTGAAAAATGCAGTCAACATTGATCTCTTATCTTTCTCCCTCTCAACAACTGATTTCATTGCATCATCATCAGTGAACCTAACCAACTGTTGGTTTGGAAGATGCAATTGCAAAGTGATCACATTAGGGTGGATTTGATTAAGAGAAAAGCTAAAAATTCGCCATACTGCTTCTGGAGCGGAGACGTATCGTGCATCCTGAAAACGTTTTATCTCATTGATAACAACAGGTTGTGCATCTGGATCAATATGGATAACTTGCTTGTCGTGACCCTTGTAAATATACTTAAAGATGTATTTCACTGATGTTATACTCGAGCAAACCTCAACATTTAGATGGAAGTTGAACATCATCAACAACTTTGGGTTATATGGGACAACCCATCTATTATCCATCATAATACCTTGTTTATTCACAGCAATTCCATTATCTCTCCTTCGATAAACCGGATATGTGTCCTTTCCTTGTGTTGTGGCTTCGTTGAATTGTCGAGGGTATCTAAAATGACAGGTTGGTGGATCACCTTGCATACAAGAACATTTTTTGTTTAATGTACCACAAGGACCATGTATCATGTGTGATTTGACCAGATCGTGTAGTATAGGATACTTTGTCGGGTTTGGAATTTCGGCACACACATACTTGTCATAATGGTCTGTATTGGTGAGCTTCCATTCAGGTTTCATTATTAAGAGAAAATGAGCATGTGGTAAACCACGTTTCTGGAACTCTATTACATAAACATATGCACTCACCACACCAAGGACGTGCCTCTTCAAGAGTTGTTCCTTAAGGTCATGTAACTTAGCACGAAAAACTCTTGCAACCAGATCTGGTCTATCTTGTGCTGTTTGAAAATGAAGTAACTCATTTTGGATTTCAGGCCAATTCGGATTGCACGTTATTGTAAGGAATATATCAGGTTTCCCTCCATCTTGAACTAAAGCCATAGCATCGAGAAATCGTCGTCGCATGTCACGAGGACCTCCGATGAAACTTGCTGGCAAAACAACACGTTGCCCAATCATACTTGCTTGTACCTCACCGGCATTGACACAATCCACAACACCTTGGTATAACTCCGCTCTTATTGTAGATTGGTTTTTTCTACAAAATTCCAAACGCGAAGTCTCAATCTTGATGTAGATATCTACCACAAATTGTTGTAATAATCTCCCTCCTAACATAATTACGTTCAAGTTTGATCGAATCTGCAACTTGTAACAGTAGTACTCCCGCATAGTTACAGTTTTCCTACCCGTTCTTATATCAGTCTCTACATAATGATTAAATTGAATAAATTATATCAATTTTTACATTTGTAAAATTTAACAATATTAAAATTGTGGCTATGCGTACCTTCTAGATCTTCATCGAAGATTTGGTCGTCATTAACCATCTCATTGAATGAAACCCCTTGCCTTAGTATGTTAGAATGCCATCCAGGCTCACCATTTGGAAAGAATAAAGGATAACACAATGGGTCATAACATCCCCAATAAGATTGAATTGTTTTTGGTTTGTCGGACCTTCCATATACTATAATACTTCTTTTATATGCGGTTATGTTGTCATTGCCTTCAATCCAAATACCAGCAACCTGTGAAATTATACAATAGAAAAAATATGATTAAAATTGGTACGTAATTTGCATAGTTATATTTAATACATGAAACATCTTTTTTCTCAAAAACATATGTACATAATTAATTTCAAACCTCGGATGTGGTTGGCCGGTTGTACACCCTTTGGTCTAGTTCTACTGATGCATTTAAAGTGACTCTGTAATTGTCGAGCGGTCCTAGATCAGCAAGGCTACGAAATATTGCAACGTATGGGTTTGTAGCAAGAACGCGAGTCAAAATTTCAACAATTGGTTTAGCAAGATTCTTCCATTCGAGTCTATTTGACATCTCAGCTTCAACATCGTAAAAATACAATTGTAAGAACTTAGGTTCATCCTTTTTCCTTGGAACTAACTGATCGATTCTATGGTATATCCCTCCATTCACACAAAAAGTGTATACCCCAGATGTCATATTGGCCATCGATTCATCCACTTCTACGCCCATTGATGCAAATGAATAGTTGGTGTTGTATGCACGTATATTCTTTCTAAACAATTTGCCTAATTTTGTTTCTGAGGTGAAAAGATTGTGTAATTCGTCAGGAATAGATGAGTCTGCCAACTTTGTCTTTCCACTCATGCAACAAAAGCCAGCAGATTCAAATTGTAGTCGTTTTGCCCCACAATAACTACATATATCATTGAACTTCACCACACGATGTTTTTTACGGATACCGGCGAAAACAAAACTATATGGATCATCCGAGATGCTACCATTTTGTACTGATGGAGTGACATTGCCATGGATACAACCTTGTGGATCTGTAGACATTTTATTCATTAGTTAAATGTAATATAAATAAAATTAAAATAATTACACATAATTATTAGCCAATATATATGATATTTTTCGGTAAAAATCAAATACTGACCTATTGATGTTGAAATTTGAGTTATCAATTCATCGCGTGGAGGTAGTATTACGTCAGGCTGACTTTGAATACCTACGTATAAACAAAAATTTCTCATTAAGAATGTAAATTATGAAAGATTATGGTTAAATGTAATGTTGTACTACTTAGATTGTAATATGATAACTTCAGACATAGTTACCTGGTTTTGTTATGGTTGGTTCCGTCTGACGTTGATAAGGGTTTCTATTATAAATCAACTTTTTTTGACCAAAATCCATTACACATGTAGGAGATGCATTGGTAATATCCACCAGATTCCTATTTACTGTTGGCACATTTGACAAAAATGTTGCGTTTTGACTATTTCCTTCCCCATTAGCTATTCGTCTCATTTTGTTTTTCTCCTTTCGTCGTTCGTAACATGCCTTATTATATGCTTTTCGTTTTTCTGCAATATTTTTTTAAATGAATAATGTATAACGATGATATACTAATAATGATTGTAAATATGTGATATACCTTTTGTATTTTCTGCATCAATTTGGATAACATTATTATGTTTATTTTCTTTACCGTCAAACCTCATTGCAAACTGTAAAACACACAAAAAAATGTATACTTTATTTTATACATAACAAATCAAAAAGTATGATTATTCAAATACGAAATTTATTACCATTTGTTTTTGTTATAATAGTTTAGATCAAAACCAGATTTTATTTATGTGTTTCTGGTAATGTGAATGGTCTATAAGGAGATGATGCTTGAGTTGCCGACATATATTGGTTTGATGATACTTCTTTTCTTAGGTGAAGCTAGTTACTTTGAAACACGTTGCATCTAACTAAAAAAATACTATAAATAGTAGACTTTTTCATCATATAGTACTTGAATAAGAGATAATTTAAAGTTAAATACACATACCTGTTTGATTTTGATGGATCCGATAGAGCAGATGGTTTTTGTGAAGCCGATAGAATATATGTAGTTTATGCATGTACAAAGGAACACAAAGTGAGTGTGAATGGTGTATAATCGAGAAAGTAAAAATCGTAAATAGTAAACATACGCAGTAGCAGACTGTAGAACCGATGAAGCCTTCTTATATGTTAAATTATAATTATAGAATATGTTTGCAATTGGCGCCTATGGTTCATCTACTACGCAAATATCTCTCTCTCTCTCTATATATATATATCTATATATATATATATATATATATATATATATATATATATATATATATATATATATATATATAGGTTAAAAGTTTGTTATGAAAGGATTACATATAGTTCATACTTATGTGTATATTTATAATAAAATTTGAAAATTCGTAATCCATTTTGATTTACTTTTATCTTATTAGTTGAAAAGTATTCAAAATTATACCGGGAAACAAAATAAGATTTTTTGTTTTGAATTGGTTTTACATGTAATTCAATTTTAATTATTATTTTTGTAGATTCTTAAAAAAAAAAAAATAGGAATTGCATGAATTGAGTTCGCATTTGGTTTTGTGGGTCAAAACAGTTCGCATAAGAAGTTCACGATTTGTTTGAGGTTAATTGATTTTGATTTCGCAAGCTTGGAGTCGGAGATCTGGATTGTGTTCGCATCTATGGAATGCGAGGAGAATTTAATGGTGATATTCAGTTCGCATTTGGTGACACAAGTACGTGGTTGATGATTTTTGGTTGGTTCGCATTTGAAATCAGTGGGTTTCGCATTTGGGTTCGTATCTGGGTTTCTCAAACAACTGAAATGCGAATATGAGACAACTGATTAATTTCTCAGTTAATGCGATGAAATGCGAATGAACTCAAAGACGGATGGATGCAAGATGCGAAGAACTTGAATGAAAATGCGAAGTTTTTAATGTATAAATGCGAATTGGGGAAGAAAGCTAAGAGTTTCGCATTTGGCACCTGATCTTTTCAAGAAATAATATAAGTGGTCCAACTTCGCAAAATGGGGTCATAAAAAGACAAGTGCAGAATTTTCATTTCGCATCCCTGTAGTTGGACCACTTATATTATTTCTTGAAAAGATCAGGGGCCAAATGCGAAACTCTTAGCTTTCTTCCCCAATTCGCATTTATACATTAAAAACTTCGCATTTTCATTCAAGTTCTTCGCATCTTGCATCCATCCGTCTTTGAGTTCAGTCGCATTTCATCGCATTAACTGAGAAATTAATCAGTTGTCTCATATTCGCATTTCAGTTGTTTGAGAAACCCAGATACGAACCCAAATGCGAAACCCACTGATTTCAAATGCGAACCAACCAAAAATCATCAACCACGTACTTGTGTCACCAAATGCGAACTGAATATCACCATTAAATTCTCCTCGCATTCCATAGATGCGAACACAATCCAGATCTCCGACTCCAAGCTTGCGAAATCAAAATCAATTAACCTCAAACAAATCGTGAACTTCTTATGCGAACTGTTTTGACCCACAAAACCAAATGCGAACTCAATTGATGTCATATGCGAACTGATTTCATATATGCGAACACAATTGATTTCATATGCGAATCCACATCCATCGATATGAAACCAATACCAGTTACAAGCAATTATATATATATATATATATATATATATATATATATATATATATATATATAGTAATTCAAAAAGAAAATAAAAACACCACATTCACGAATGAAAAGTTAACAAATTAACAAAACCAATAATAAAACATAAAACTGATAAAAGATATAATGTGGTAAAACCATATGTGTTAAAAGTTCCACAACTGAATTGAAAACACGGGAATTAAAAAAGTTTTCAAGAAAATCTTTTTCTAATACTCTCTCATCAATATCTAGCTCTAATCCTATCAGCTTCATACATTTGTGGTTCAACATCAAAGTCGGTTAAAACAGTAGAAACCAATAAATTACCTGCAAAAACATGAAACATGTGGCATAAAATTTAATAATATGTATTTACAATTTGGAATATGTTGATATTAATATAAATTATATACTGATCATATTTTTTAACTGACCCAAATTGTTGTGGACCAGCTTCATGCAAGAAACATAGAGTATGGATTTGTTGTATGTTGCAACAATAACCTTAATCATAAGGTTTGCTGGTACGTTATACAACAATAACTTTGTTACGTTCCCCCTATTAAAAGGTAATGCTGTTTAAACTCTTATAATGAATGATAATAAATTTAATAAAAAACTATGTTGTTTTAATTTTTTTTTAAATACATATATACTTACGTCTCATCTTGGAGAATTAACTCAAATGATCGCAGCTGTCTAATTCGATTTCCCCATACTATTCTTCCAACCACATCTAAAAAACATATTTTCTTGTTAAATTTATAGTAGATGATATAAAAATGATTAAAGAAAAGATATAAATATACCAACAAGCCTTCTTTTATTTGTATGATCTTGTGCAACAGTTGTGACAGTAGACACAATTGGATAAAGTGGATACCCACTGGCAAAATCGCTTGCTAACCGAGTAAAAGTTGTGGCATGGTTTATCATTATCGCCTTATCACTGGTGCAGATTTTGTACTGTTGATACATTGGATTGTCCAAATGGTATTCATCAACTTGGAAATGTTGCACAGAGAATACATTTCCTTTCAGATTCATGTTTCGATATCCGGGCACTAAATGGCGAGGTATGATTGCTAATATTTTTTCTCTCTGGTGTAAATAACAAAATGGTAATGGTATTATTTACAAAATTAAACTTTTAATAGAAGTTGAATATTTTAATTGGAAAAAAACCTTACCTGGCGATCTATCATCCACAAGAGCATCCTGTTGTTTTCCATGTCCTCCCAAACATACAATACTCTAACACTTGTAATGTTCCACCATTCATATATTTGCCCCAAAGCAGAAAATTCATTAACAGTAGTATGATAAATATCCATTTCAACTGAAAAACACTTCAGTTAATAATTGCTATACTTGATGGTTTTTCTAATACATATTGCTTGTACTATGAAATAAAGTAAAAGTTCAATACCTGTTTGATTCTGATATAGCATATAGAACAGATGGTTTTATGAAATCAATGGAACAAATGGTTTGATGGTAAAGTATGGAAGCAAGATTCGTAATCTTAAATACGTATATATGTACAGATTACAAAACATGTTTGTTATTAATGGATGAGATAGATTTAATGTATATCATCAGTTTTTTTTTTAAATGACAATTTAAAAAATCCTAATCAGTTTGGATAGAATTTGAAGTGCTTATCTGATAAGCACTATGATAATTTCGAAGTTAGTGTTATCTTTTTCTAATTAATAATGATATAAACTGTAAAGATAATTTCGAAATTAATATGTTGACTAACATTGATCCTTAAAATTTGGGATATGAATGGTTTTGAGCGGGAAAATATTGACACCTGGGTAACCCTCTACAATAAATACCTATGTTTGCTTCTCTGAAATTCGATAATGACTTGATTCTTCCACCTGGGAAGAAGGTATGTTCACATATTTTTTGTTTTCTCTTTTGATTTAATTGTTACGTTGTAACTAATACTACTTTTGACATAGAAAAACGGCCATAATGTCGAACTCAAGTAGCATTGTAAATAAGCAGGAATGTGAACAAATCATCCTTCAACTTTGTATGCATGAGAAACATGAGAAAGAAAAGAAAAGGGAATGGGCATTGCTAAATTGGAATTGGGATGAGGTTATTGATATTCTAAGTTCTGAAGATGAAAAGCTGGATGATGAAGCTGTGGAAAAGTCTGACACATTAGATTCAACAAAACCAAAAACTTTGTCACCACCACTGAAGAGACCCCGTGTCAAAGTTCAAAGCCGAAACAGATGTTATAGGCTTCGTGATGAAGAAGATGGTGAATTTCCTGTTGATGTTGGGTAAGATCATTTGTACTTTGTTTTACAAACGATCATGAAAAACTGTTTTTTTTTATATATTTCAAGGATCAAGAAACTTATGAATGCCTTAAATTTCATTTTTTTGTCAGGAGTGGTTTGATTACTGTTGCAGCTGAAAACCAGCCATCTCAGGATGATGAAGATGCAGTTGTTAACACCTAAGTTTTTTTAGTAGATTTATTTGATGTTGGAATTTTTATGGTTGTCTTTTTTTTGGATTGTTTCAAATAAGTAACATGTTTTTATGGTGTTGTTTTTCCTTTGCTATTACATTATTATTTTCTGGGGTATAAATGCATGCCTTGTTTTTATGTCTTTTAAAAGGCAACCAATGTCACACAATCCATAGGTATTTATTGTAGAGGGTTACCCAGGTGTCAATATTTTCCCGCTCAAAACCATTCATATCCCAAATTTTAAGGATCAATGTTAGTCAACATATTAATTTCGAAATTATCTTTACAGTTTATATCATTATTAATTAGAAAAAGATAACACTAACTTCGAAATTATCATAGTGCTTATCAGATAAGCACTTCAAATTCTATCCAAACTGATTAGGATTTTTTAAATTGTCATTTAAAAAAAAAACTGATGATATACATTAAAGCTATCTCATCCATTAATAACAAACATGTTTTGTAATCTGATTAAATGTCACACATATGACATTTAATCAGAAAATCGATCATTCTTCAAATATGACATTTAATCAGAAAATCGATCTAAAAATGAGACATTTGGTGTTTATCGATTTTTCAGGGTCGACGGGTTGTATGAAAAGCGAAGGCTGAGTAATTGAAAATTAGAGGATCGATGGTTGCTACTAATTGCTTGTAACTGGTATTGGTTTCATATCGATGGATGTGGATTCGCATATGAAATCAATTGTGTTCGCATATATGAAATCAGTTCACATATGACATCAATTGAGTTCGCATTTGGTTTTGTGGGTCAAAACAGTTCGCATAAGAAGTTCACGATTTGTTTGAGGTTAATTGATTTTGATTTCGCAAGCTTGGAGTCGGAGATCTGGATTGTGTTCGCATCTATAGAATGCGAGGAGAATTTAATGGTGATATTCAGTTCGCATTTGGTGACACAAGTACGTGGTTGATGATTTTTGGTTGGTTCGCATTTGAAATCAGTGGGTTTCGCATTTGGGTTCGTATCTGGGTTTCTCAAACAACTGAAATGCGAATATGAGACAACTGATTAATTTCTCAGTTAATGCGATGAAATGCGAATGAACTCAAAGACGGATGGATGCAAGATGCGAAGAATTTGAATGAAAATGCGAAGTTTTTAATGTATAAATGCGAATGAACTCAAAGACGGAAGAAAGTTTTTAATCTTAAATGAAATCATAGTTTCCTAATAAATTAATTAACAAAATACTTAACCCGAAAACAAAATCGAAAACCAAAATATAACCACATAACGTGAACCCACCAAACCAATTACGAATGTCAAAGAAAGACACATGAGAATTAACAAAAAAAAAAAAAAAAAACTTTCATTCACAAATGGTATAATGCATAAATAAAGCTTATTTTTTTCATTTACATACAAAATATTAAGAACAAAACACTCCCATGTTCTTGTACATGATACATACAAAACAAAGAAGAAACTATTATTCATATGGTACCTTCAAATATAAGAATGATACAATAGTCAAATATGTATATGATAAAATTTGAAACAAATCAATCCAAATTCACAAAATTTTGTCAGTTAAATTTTTTTTGTTGTCTGACAATAAATGAAACCAAAAACTTATGCATTGCAATTTTCAAAAACAAAACTTACAAATGGGTTTACCCCAAACAATAACAAAAACTTACATATTGCAACTTTAAAGAAAAAACTAAACATTCAACTACAAGAGCTCTAAAAACCCAACAAGAAGATCATATTCAGATCTTAAGAAGCTTACCCACGATTTCTTTGAGATGTTGGTTTATATCAATCCATTTCAAGTCCTGTAAACACACATAAACACAAAGTTAGACATACGCATAGATACAGGACGATGGTCAGCAGCACCGGAATTTTAGAAGGATGCATAGAGGAAACTAATATGTGGAAGCTATGAGGTAGCTTTTTGATAGAGAGACAGAAAGGGGAAGTGCAAAGAACGATAACAAAGGTGGTGGGTTTAGCAAGCATTGTTATTTTTCTTGAAAACAAACATTAATTAAATGGATAAGGATTCAACAACTACAGTAAAATGATAGAGTAATAAGATATTTCCTTCATTAACTGGAGTCCATATCAGTACAGATAGTTGAAGATATACCTGAATTGATACAGATAGTTGAGAAATGTCAAAAGGACACAAATACCCTTAGTACCACTTAAACAAGAAAGCTTTACTCTAGATACACTTATACAAGAATATTTAATATACAAATGATTACCCA